>NC_090923.1:42697828-43356568 GCF_040938575.1 Ambystoma mexicanum | reverse complement strand
GGCTCGCGGGTGGTTTCACACGCGATCGGGCCTGGGGGAGCGTGTGCGTGTATTTCAGGGGTGCGCGAGAAGTTCCACACGCGATTGGCCTGGGCGCGTGTATTTCAGGGGCTCGCGGGTGGTTTCACACGCGATCGGGCCTGGGGGAGCGTGTGCGTGTATTTCAGGGGCTCGCGGGTGGTTTCACACGCGATCGGGCCTGGGGGAGCGTGTGCGTGTATTTCAGGGGCTCGCGGGTGGTTTCACATGCGATCGGGCCTGGGCGTGCGTGTGCGTGTATCCCAGGGGTGCGCGAGAAGTTCCACACGCGATTGGCCTGGGCGCGTGTATTTCAGGGGCTCGCGGGTGGTTTCACACGCGATCGGGCCTGGGGGAGCGTGTGCGTGTATTTCAGGGGTGCGCGAGAAGTTCCACACGCGATTGGCCTGGGTGCGTGTATTTCAGGGGCTCGCGGGTGGTTTCACACGCGATCGGGCCTGGGGGAGCGTGTGCGTGTATTTCAGGGGTGCGTGAGAAGTACCACACGCGATTGGGCTGGGTGCGGGTATTCCAGGGCTGCGCGGGCAGTTTTACACGCTCGCCTACAACACATATTCATGGAAACGAACGTGGCCAATCCGGAAACACGTACGCCAGCAGGAAGTAGGCGTACGTCCACCCGCACAGCAAAAAAGTGCACGCAAACAACAAACAAGCTCAGACGCCAGGATGAACATACCGTTCCTAGCAGCAGTGGCCGTGGGATACCGCAGGAGGAGGAGGATAGTCCGGGCCAGAATCTTTACACCCAGAACCAGCCTTTTTGGGATGCCTGATGACCATGTGTATGGGAGGTACAGGTTTCCACCTCACATAATACTCGACCTGGTCAGTGAGTGGGAGGATGACCTCACATCAACCACCCTGTGCTCCCAAGCACTCAGCCCCCTGGAGAAGGTCCTCAATGTACTGCACTTCCTGGCCACTGGATCATTTCAGCGGACAAGTGCCATAGTGGGGGGGGTGTCACAGGCCACGCAGTCACGCTGCCTACACCAGGTCTTGGCCATCATCACTGCACGCCCATCAGTCCGCAGGCACCTATACCTGCCCAGAACACCTGCAGAAAGGCAGGCTGTTGCCCAGGACTTCTACAGGGTGGCACAATTCCCCAAAGTGCTAGGTGCCATTGATTGCACCCGTGTGGCTCTACGTCCCCCCAGGGCAACTGAGCACATCTATAGAAACCGCAAGCACTGGCATTCCATCAACGCCCAGGTAGTATGTGATGCCAAGGGAATCATCACCTCAGTATACGCCACCCACGACAGTTTCATCTACAGAATGTCTACCCTAAACCGGGACATAGAAGCTGGGCGGCATGGCGATACATGGCTGCTCGGTGAGTATAAATGCCACTGCGCATGCATGCATGTCAGATACTGAGTAATGTCACAACCCCACTGATGATACCCATCACCACCTCCCCAGGGGACAGTGCCTACCCTCTCAGCACCCACATGATGACGCCAATTCGGAACCCCACCACGCCGCCCCAGGTAAGATACAACACAGCCCACATTGCAACCCGGGGCATCGTGGAGCGCACATTCGGAGTGCTCAAGTCAGGCTTCCGCTCCCTTGACCGTTCTGGCGGGCAGCTGTTATACGCTCCCCCAGTAGTGTGCAGGATCATAGTGGCAGCATGTGTCCTGCACAACGTTGCAACACGCCGGGGCCTGGCCGTGGACATGGTGGTGCCCCCACATCCCCAACCACATGCATGCCCACTGCGCATGGGAGGGGAAAGGGCATGGGGTGAGGCAGCCCGTACGCAGCTCTTGGCTAATTACTTCACATAAAATCACACCCCTGTGGAGTGCACACAGCCCTGGCACATACCAGCTGACAATCAATGATGATTGTTACTGACAATTATGATGTGTCAATGGACAGTCAACTGTCACAACCATACCAGCCTGAGATTGTACATCGGGAAGTGTTCCATTGTGTGCTTCCCAAACTACACAAACATCACCAATGCTGTGTTCAAAAGACACACTTCTATGCTGCTGAAATCATTACCCCCTTGCAAGACACAACATGACAACAGTGCCATGTCACCCAACCCCTCCCCAGCACCGCCACCCAACACACCATGGCATGACATGCCATGTGAGAGCAAAGTCATCCCCCAAACATGACACATGTCACAAAGTACAGTGTCCCTAATGGAAACTGGCCACACACAATATGCCCACATGAATGTAGAAACAACAACACACATGACCAAATACTTACCACAATACAATCGACATAGCATAAACATGACAGTACTAAGGCAAAGGATACGTAGTCTTACAACATGAGAATGCCAGCACATCCACCACCTCCAACTGTAGAGTGTTGTTGCCACGCACATCTGGAAGTCCACTGCTCACAACATGAGCCCCATCTCCAAAGTGGACGGCCTTGTGAAGACATGAGGAATGAACCTGCAAATCAGGAGGGAGACATGGATGCACAAGCACACATCAATACACCATGCAGTGCACAATACAACAACAATATGCACTAGGAATGTATACACAGTATTGACTACAGACTGCCCACACAGCTCATGGGAGTCCAACGTCACTGTGTAATTCACTGTCACTTGGGCACACCCTTTGCAAGCCCATGGAAACGGGAAGCAGGAGGGGTGTGTGTCTCACTGACCCAAGCATCTAACCCAAACTCAGGACAAGCCTGCATGTGCCCAGCTGGAATACAGTGGATGCCCACGGGAGCCACACAAGGCAACACACTGCAACAAAAAATCAGAAATCAAAAATCAAAAATGGCCATGTGTGGGCCAGGGGGAGTGGGGGAGGCCACCCAGGAGGTCCGAGGACAGGGTGCCCACCAACAGTCACCTGCGTGAATGTTGCGAAAAAAAAACACCTCCATGGGCTCATGGCCTGCACGGCTACTAAATAGTGGGAGATTCACTGCTGGATTCGCTCTCCTCAACCTCTGCTGCTGCTGCCACAGGAGGTGGTGGTGCCATGGGAGGCAGCCCACGCAATGCCCTAGTTTGGTCCGCCATGGCAGCAAGCATGCGGGCCTGGAAGGCCTCGTTCTGGAGGGATATGGTGCGGAGATCCCCATGCAAAACCCAACGTGTTGCCCGGACCTCCGCCCGAGTTGCCTGCATCTCTGCTGAGAGCGTACGGGTGACACGCTCCAGCAGCTGTTCCGTCCTGGTGACAGTGGAAGCCTCAAGGTCCACAAGAGTCTGCCTGAGGTGCCGGACCTCTCCCCTCAGGGCTTCCCTCTGTCCCTGGGCATCTATTGAAATTGATTCCCTCAGATTGTCCAGGGCCGCCTGTCTGTCCCTGTTGGACGCCAACATGTCCTCCCTGTCTGATTGGCAAATGGAGTCTGTTGCCTGCTGTAGTAGCTCCCTCTGCCTTTCTGGGGGGACAATGGAAGTGGCCACCCTCTCCATGGCCTGAGCAATCATTTCGGATGATGCTGCCTGTTGGTTGGCCATACCGTAAATGGATTGCTCCCATGCGGTATTGCCTGGTGGCGGACGGCCACTGCGTTGGCGGGCACCACACCTGTCTGGGGCAAGGCGAACTGCGCCTTGCTGTGTCGGCACTGCCTGTGGCTGCAGGACTGCATTTCCCCTCTGAACTGCTGGCCCAGGAACAGGATCAGATGTTGTGGAGTGTGGCCCTGCATCCGTAACCACCACAGGCGCACCTACCAACACTGACATCCCCATAGTGGGCTCTACCCCTAGTGCAGGTGGGTCGGACAGAACAGTATCCCTTCCATGAACACATACCTGCGAATCCACATAGGCCTCATCCGAATCAACACCTGAAAAGAGTTCTGGGGAGGTGCAGCCAGGGACACCCCGGGACAGTATGGCCTGCAGCAAGAGAGGGTTCTCCCCCACCACCAAACCACGTCCCCCACTGGTGCCTGGTCATGCTTCAGATCCCTCCTGGCCCTGCACCATCTCCTCTCCCTCAACAGCATCAGGTGCGTCATCCTCTGCAAAAACAAGAAAGACAAAAAATGGAAACAGGCATTAGCACCATGGCACGCTATTAGGCCAGACAAGCCACAGTACCAGTACTTGATTTACACATGTCCCACATGACTATAACCCTCCCATGCATGCACTGTCCATGAGTTGGAAGGGGAGGAAAATGTCAGACACTGATGACACCAAGATGGGAGAGCAACACATCAGCTGCATGCTGGCTAGCAGTGCCATCACACATTGGCCTGTGAGTGGCATGTCCAATACACATACATGACACATGCCATCACACAGATGGCATGTACCATGGGCATGACATATATGTGACAATGGGGCAGAGTGATGCGCAGTAGAACCAGGTGAATTCCTACAATCAGCCTGAATGAACACAGCTTAATACGGAACAATGTGGTAGCAAGATGCCACTTCAAGGGCAACTGGCGCAATGTAGTGCAAAAAGCCTACTGTGGCCAGAAGGGACACTGTAATACCCAAATCCCGGGGCGCAGAATGCATTGGATGAAGCACATGGGTGGGACAAAACACTCAGGCACACACACCCTGACCTGGCACTCAACCGAATCCCCTCCCACAAACTACATACACATGGATCACACACACATGCATGTGCACTCACCGGACAATGCCTCGTAATCTGGCAGTTCTCCCACACCTTGGATCTGCTCCTCTGTGACGTAGGTCCCAGCAACATGCTCATGTAGAGTGAGTTCTATGTCCTCTTGTGGAGACCCACCTCCAGTCACCAGAGTTGCGGCATGACTTGAGGCCAGCTTTTTCTTTGCCCTACGCTTAAGGTCGTTCCAGCGCTTGTAGCACTCAACAGCTGTGCGCCTCATAAACCCAAGGGCACTTATGCTGTCCGCGATGGACTGCCAGTGTGCCTGACGTCGAGCAGGTGTAATCCTACACCCTGAAGTGACCAACATTTCGGCGTCATGTTCGGACACATACTGCACAAGTGCATCCAGTTCGGCATCATTGAAGCTAGGCTTCCTTGGCGTGCCGGACCGTGTAGCTGTGTCGGGGTCATCAGCCTGTACTGGACGAGCACTCTTCCTCTTTCTTTTTGTGGGTGGTGGGGATCCGGAGTGCCCTACGCCGCTCTGGATACTAGAGGCAGGAGCACCGGTGGACTGTGTAGTAGTAGTGTGCGATGCCACACTGACCACATGACTATCTGCAGGCATTAGCTGAAGTGTGATTATGGCAGGGGGAACCTCAGTCTGATGTACCGGGACCAACACTGTCCTTGCTGGGGGAGTCAGAGCTGGGGTGGACGGAGCTGCAGCTGCCCCTGCAGCCTCCCCACCCCGCCTACTCGGGGCAGCAGATGACATGGCTGCCCCTGTACCACGTGGCCTGGTGACACTGGCTTGCGCCGCCACGCGTGGCCTAGACTTGGCGACCTGGAAGTCAGCCTGGCAGTCACCCTGTGCTAGGTCAGGTGCCACAACGGGCCGGTCCAACAAGGGCTGAGCAGGGATGGTGTCAGCCACGTTTCCCTCAACCATGGGGGGGGGGATGTGTGTCCCTGACTGGTCCTCCACACGTGCGGGGCTTGGGGGAGTCTGCAAATCCTGGCCACATCCCCTACCGCACCCACCACGCCCACCTCTTGAGGCTCGGCCACCTTTGCCACCCTTACCACTTGCTCGCCTCCCAGCCATGGCACTGATGGAGTTGTGCGTATGGGAGTTGCAGTGGACAATTGTCCTGGGCAATTGGGGGTCAAAGGGGTAGGGTACTAGATGGAATTCGTACCCAAGTGCTCTAGCAAGGCTGTATGTAACCCCTGGGGAAAGATGACGGGTCACGCAACGCACAGGCACCCCTAAAACAGAAAATGACATGCACGTGACCCCTCGTAGACCACGTGCGTGGGAAAAGGAACCTGCACTACGCTGTGGCACCCAGGAACACAAAAATGAACGTATGCGTGTCACACGCAGCCTACAATGACATCTGAAGGGGTACGCTACACACGGGGCTAGCACAGTTGGTAAATACGTGCGCGACTCACCATCTGCCTGGGAAAAGAGCGTGAAAAATACGCACGTGTGCGCGCTGGCAACACCCCCGCCAAAAGAAGATTTGTACACTGTCTGAGGAGACAGGACAAAAGGAGAAGTCAACGCTGTTTGAGGAAACAGGTCGAAAAGAAAATCAGAAAAATACTGACAGAGGTAACAGGGAGTACGAACTGGAAACGCTGTGAAGTAAATCGCGTGTGAACCGACAAGAAGTACAGATTTCACCCACTCGCTCTCCACGGGAAGCACGTACAAGGAAATGACGTACTACACGCACCTTTTAAACCGCACCACACGTCCAACGTCACTTCCGCGTATACGCACTGAGGCACTATCCTCCAATCACGCAGGCTGACACTCGGACGTGCAGTTTTTGGTCTTGTAACATTCCCCCGGGTACAGGGACACGCCCGCGCGTGTCACGTCACAGACGCGCCTGAGCTGTCAGGGCCTTTGGTCCAATGGAATTGCGTACACAGGCCAATCGCGTGTGTAAACACCCGCGAGCCCCTGTAATACACGCGCCCAGGCCAATCGCGTGTGAGAAGCTTCTCACGCACCCCTGAATTAAACGCGCCCAGGCCAATCGCGTGTGGAACTTCACGCGCACCCCTGAAATTCACGCACACGCTCCCCCAGGCCCGATCGCATGTGAAAACACCCGCGAGCCCCTGAAATGCACGCGCCCAGGCCAATCGCGTGTGGAACTTCACGCGCACCCCTGAAATACACGCACACGCTCCCCCAGGCCCGATCGCGTGTGGGCCTTCTCGCGCGTGTAGGACTTTGGCGCACATTTTTTTCCTGTGCAGGGACGCTACCGCCTGCTTTCATGTGGCGGACATGTATGGGCCTGTGCGCGTCTTTGGCCGTGCGCTGTTTTTCCCTATTCGATTCCATGAATACGTGTTGTAGGCGAGCGTGTGGGCGTTCTGCGCACTTGCCTCCTGTACTTCCCCCGTGACGCCCACATTTTCACGAGTTGTTCCCCATTCTGCGTGTGACGCCCCGTGTTACACCTACTTTTGTTATGTGCGCCGCGCTATGTGCGAATTCGCTGTGGTCTTATCGTACAGCGTTCATTGACCTGTGCGCCAGCGTGTGCCAGCGTGCGCCGCGCACTTTCTCAGCGCACATCCCACATTTCGCGCGTGCACGGACTTCCATGAATTGATGTGCGATGTTTTCTGTGCGATAATCGCACTTGCACTGCGATTTTCGCTGTTTCTCTGCGAATCGCACGTTTTCGCACGCGTGCGCCGTTTTTTTGGCGCACGTTGATCCATGAATCGGCCTGTTAGTGTGTGTGTGTGTAATTGAATTGCTTTATATATGAATAGGGACTTGGGAGTATCAGCATTGTTGGTAAGGGGGTAAGTGGTTTATTTGTAAATTTGCTGTATGACGTGCACTTTAGCAAATGTGTGTATTGGTATAGGACTATTTAGTTTGCAAATGGATTAGTCCTAGTTGTAGAAGGGTGGGAAAAAGGTTTGGAAAGATGTTCAACTTGGAAAGGAAAATGTTATCGTGTGTGAAATTCCATTATTATTTCTGCCGATATATATGCTTCCTAAATGAGTAGAGCAATCATTTCAGTTGTTGGATTTATTTATCCACGTTTATGAATGGTACTGTTGTCAATGCACACATACATTTTTTTGCCTTTTTACGTAATGTTGCATTCTGTGAAGTGTGCAAGGTAAGTGGCAGGCACCCTGTTGTTATGCATGCAATGTAAGTACTTGGTTTAGGTTGGTAGGATACATTCAGTGATTCGTTTCTGTAACAATTTTACTAATTTTATAGGAGGTACGTTAGTGTGGGAAAAAGTCGTATAATTGACAGTAGGAAAGAAGAGAGTAACCATTTGAATATTACAATAGTTGATATGGGTAAATTAAAACTTTGCAAACACATACCATTGGAGGAGGCATTTGATGGTAGGTGATGGGAGAAATGACAGAGTACGTTATGGAGGTTCAGTGGCAGATATCCCGTTTAGAGGCACTTATAACAGAGTTGCAAAAGTACTGTATACAACATATTGATACCTGTAGTTGGTGGTGATGAGTGGCGATGTGGGTGACTCTGGATGCAGAAATCTTGGATAATTTTACAGTACTTTCCAGTGGAGGTGATTTTGAATCAGAGGAGACTTGTACTCTGAGTGTTTAACGGTACATATGGAGCGTTGAACAGACATGATGGTGTTAGATGCAGAGATCTTGAATGTGATTGGTGGATGCGTATGTGATTGTTTAATAGTACCCAATAAGGGAGTGCCGGAAAAAAAGTAGTGGAAAGGAAAGAAGGACTGCCCATGCTTTACTGGGGGACGGCACTTGTGGTAGTTGGGAAAGCGCACGTGCCACATCCTGCCCTTCTCAGCATGCCTTGCATGGAAATGGGACTGTGGGGATTATCCAATCATGTGTTGAAGGTGTGCTTAACAAGAAGGGGCGGTAATACTTTTTTTCATTGCTCTGTGTAGTGAGGATGGCAGAGATGGAGATAGTCACAGTGTTAATCGTGGGTTATGCCTTTGTGTATAATCTGCAGAGGTATGCCCAGGGAAGAGGCATTGCTGGCAATTTTGATTTTGAAGGAGTGGAGGCTTTGTGGCGCAGTGTGCGTGAGCGCAGTTTCGAAGCTGTGGTTGCAGTTTTCAGAGATGTGACCACTGTCACTGATCTTCATGTTGTAGTGGTGCATTATGGAGCCCTGCATTTGGATTACATGAGTGCTGGATGTTTGTTCCGTGACTGAAGAACGTGGTGAAAGGAGTGATGCAGATTTTTCCCACTGCCAAGGTGGTTTTCTCCTGCATACCACCTAGAAAAGTATGGAAAAGTCCTGATATACATTGTTCCCATGAAGATGTTGGAAGGCATCTTCTAAACAGAGCCATGTCTGAATTTTTTAGCACTGCTGGGATGTTTTACTGTGACAATGAGATCATTGGTCCACGTAATGTGTCCTTTTTCTGTGCAGATGGCATTTGTTTGTCCACTATTGCAAATGCTATTTTGTTTTACGATATAAAGGATGCTTTGAGGAGGTTCATGTAAGAATGCAAGGAGGAGAAGAAAAGAAAAAAACACCAAAAAAACAAAATAAAGGTGTTTGTTTACAAGCACCTACACAAAAAAACAAAGACTCTTTTCAGAGCCACCACTAAAGAGGAAATCTCCTCCCCTGGTTCACATTTGTTCCCCCCTACCCCTGTATACAAAACGATATGTCTGTGGACACAGTGGAAGTTCGAGGATCGCGCTTGCCACATCCGGGGCTTTTGAGGATGGCAGGCATGGAAATGGATCTGTGGAGGCTAGGGGATTGGTCAATAAGGTTTCTGGGTGTGGTGTGTAGAAAGAGACTTTGGCAGAAGGTATGTTTGCAGAGAGGAATGCAGATGTCTATGGTTATGCTGTGTCCTTCAGGAGGCAGAGTGTATGGATTTTGGGGGAATCCTGCATACATTGTTTGGAAGTGCATGCAGAACACTCTGGAGTGGCTGAAAATCTTGGATTCTAACATGTGGATGTCCTCTGGTATGGAGTACGTCCAATGAAGTGGCTGATTTTGGTTCCTCTTTGTGCCACTTTGGTGACGCTCCATCATCCACACATTATTAATATTCATTGTGGAGGGAACAGTTTAGGACATGTTATCAGAATTTCTCTACAGTTTGCGATTAAGGAGCCAGTTGGGCAAGTCATGGACATGTTTCACACTCCCGATAAATTTTTTCTCGCATTGTGCAGAGACAGATGTGGCTGAGTTCTTCTTTATTTGGTCCGCAAATGGAGAGAAAGTGAGGTACAATGTCAACAAGGTTGCTTGCGCCTTTTTGAGAGATGTTGGCATGTTCTTCTTCCACAATACAAATATTACGTTTCGTAGCACAAACCTTTTTTGCAAACATGGAGTCAATCTTACTGATGAATTGCAGCCCTTTTAACAAGTACAGCAAGCATTTTTCTAGTAGCTGTTGGCCATTTCAACCCTTTGAAAAACAAACACCACAAAAAGCATCTTTTCACAGCCAGCACTTTTGATCACAAAGCAATTCCAGCACAAAGCAATGTGGACCACTGCTCTGTTCTTCAAAGGCAAAAACAGAAGGCCGTGCAGCTCTGGGGTGTGGCCTTTTATAGGGCTGCTTTGGAGCACTTGCAACCGGAAAGCAGGCCGAAATCATTCCAAAACCTAGTAAGATGTACAGTGCCACAGTGTGGGACGTTTGTACGGGTGTACTTTCACAGTAACACTCCTTACATTGCAAAAAACAGTACTTTTTTGATGTCCGGGGGGCCCGGATCATATCCAGCAAACAAGGGTCCACGCGCAGCATGGGTGCCATCACTTGGTGACGTCACAAATGTTCTCAAATGGGACCGCTGTCCGCCGGATGCATATTGGGTCAATTAGTTTGTGCGTAGGTCTCCTACAGACAGGGTTGGGATCCCCGGACTAATTAAAAGTGCGACATACGGGCAATGAATATTTTTGAACAAGCTGGGCATTTGTAGGGTACAGCAGGTGGCATGATAATGCGCGCAGCTGTCCGTAGGGCGCAGGTACACGCCTCGACCTACTGAAAGTACGTCACAACTTTTTTCCACCATACTGGACAGGGCTTTTGTTACCAGGACACAGAGGATGTGATACTCATGTACGTAGTTGTGCAACGGACAGACATCCGTTCCCACAACTAATTAAAGGTGTATCACATGATGCGGACATGCGGCCAGCAGTGGCGTCCTACAGATCACTCCACTGTGATTGCAGATAGGCTGGGCAGGTGCGTTGTCGGTAGGACAACTCCATTTTGATTAACTGCAGCCATCCCGGACAGTACTGTGCGCCGTAGAGTCTTAACGGAATTTTAAAAACCAAGGAAAAGCCATACACATCCTTAGCAACATGTTTCATATAAAGCTTTTTCACACATACATAGATACTATTAGGAAAGGGAAGGGGTAGCAGGAATGGATACATATATAGGGGAATTTGGGATTTCTACAAGTTGGCCATTAGGGGAGGAAGGGATTGAGGTCTCATCGAAACGTCTCTGGTAACACAATTTGTGGAGATGGTGGGCTGCGAAATGGGGAAGGGGGTACACGTGCAGGTGGGGCAGTGGTATTTTATTTTTTCCATATGTCCTTGTACAAAATCTTTTAAAGCAGCAAAATTGCTCATGAATTCCTCCATTTTGGCGTCCAGGCTGTCCAGTTTGTTATTTACAGAATTCCCTTCATTTCCTGTGGCCATATGCTGTTGTGGAAGAGGTGCCGCTTGTGGTGCATTCCCTTCATTTCCAATATGTACTGTTAACTAAAAAAATATCTGTAAGGTGTATATGAAGCAATACATATTAACGGTATTAGTTTTCAGACTGCGGTCATGAGGGAAGTTCTCTTCTAGCCATTCCAGGGTGCTTGCCATTGCTGTGTAATAAAAGAAACATCATGGTTTTCTAGTATCGTTCATTGCACACAGTTGTGCACTTATAGGAGAAACTGTATTGTACTTACCACGTTGAAGTGACGTTCTGCTCCCAGTACTTTGCAGTCCTCACTCTGCCAGTTCCTTCTTCGTTCCTATGTAAAGCCGCAGTGTGGTAACATTGTTGGAGGCAGACGTTTCTCTTGTTGGTGAATTCCATTATGGTGTATACCCTATGCCTTTGCTCTGTTTCTTTCCTAAAACCAGAGTTAGTAAACCTACTCTATTTTTCTTTGCAATTCACGTACAAGGTGCTGTTTGCATATCTTCCTTGTCTTTGCTGAATGGTACTACTATATAAGAGCACCCCTGCCTTTTACAGCAGGTTGGATGCCACCTGATATCCGCGAATACGCACAGTCCGCGGTTACTAGGCCCATCGGCATGGAGCCATGCATTAGTGACATATCAAGGGTGGTGGTTTTCTTCACTGAGATTCAGGAAGGAAGAATTCAAAAGGTACTATATTTGTAGATCTTACCATTCTCTTATGTGGTTACACGACTTTCCTTAGGGTCCACCCACATCATATAATACATATACATAGGGAAAGAAGCAGTCTTGAAACAGAGCAATCATTTGTGTACATGAAGACACTCAGTTAGGTTACAAACACATTCTCCTAGTACTGCTGCTTTTTTCTGCTCACTTTACTTTCACATATTTGCATGTGTTGTTGTCTCACTAGTTTGCTAAGGGTCCAGTCATATCATATGATACATATACATAGGGAAAGAATCAGGCGTAAAACCTGGCAATAATTTCTGTACATGAAGATAATCAGTTACGTTATGACCACATTGCAGTCGTACTGCTGCTTTCTTGCTTACTGTACTTTCCCTGTACATGCTGATATTTCTATGCATTGAGCTCTCTTTATGTTTTGACTGCAGTAGTACAGTTATGTATTAATTAGCACCATGGGTGCTGGTGGTATTGTAACAAGTCCGCCAATGTTCAATGGGGAATTACCACCCCATTCCAAGGTTGGCGGGGCGGTAATTCCCCATTGAACATTGGTCCTTCCCTCATTCCCATTTTTGCCCCATAGGGCTCAATGGGACTGGGGAAGGTGGTAATTACGGTACCGCAAATTGCGGTACCGTAATTACCTCGAGAGTCCCTTTGCAGGTCCCTACTTAAACGGCTGGTCCAGACCAGCCGTTAAGGTCAGGTCCCGCAAAGGGGCCTCGTAATTAGGCTCTAAGGGGATAAGGGCGCTGCAGCCTTTTACGGCGCCGTTAACCCCTTAGCGCCAGGGTCGTAATGACTCCCAATGTCTATGTTTGCACATGAGTAGGTTCCTATACTGCAGGGAATGCCGTAAGACAATGGTGTTTATAGCAATACTTTGCATACTGAACTACGTAGCTCATGATATTTCTCCCAATGACCCCTGACAGTTTTGTGCCAACATTATAATAAGAATCCCTTGTGCAGCCGTTTCATGCAAAGTAAATGCATATGCAATGTCATTTGTGATATCATTACTGACATTTGTGATGTTATCTTTGATGTCATGGTTGTTAGTCCGCAGCGGTGGTGCGAGTTATGGTTGCTTAGCTTACTATAACTTGCAAATTGCAGAGGTTTTTCGATTTTACTTGTAACCATAATATGGATAGGTTGTTGTTCGTGCAAAGTAACTGTAATGTCCCTTTAAAAAAGATTTTGCACTGAATTAGATACGTTTTTCTTGGGACAACTCAACCATAAAGTCCCTTTAACAATGTTTTTTCACTGAATATATATATATATATATATATTCAGTGAAAACACTTTGTTAAAGGGACGTTATGGTTAAGTTGCACTACTAAAAACCTATGAAATTCAGTGAAAAAACTTTGTCAAAGGGACGTTATGGTTCCAAGTAAAACCGAAAAACCCTTGAAATTCGCCAGTTATGGTAAGCTAAGCAACCATAACTCGCGCCACCACCGTGCACTGCTAAGACTAACACCCAGGACATCAAAGATGACATCACAAATGTCATTGATGACATCACTGATGACATCACATGTGTATGTACTTTTCATGAAATATGTGTACAAGGGATTCTTATTATAATGTTGCGAAACAAGTGTCAAGGATCATTGCAATAAATATCATACCCTAATTAGTGCATTGAACTAAGCTACTCATACAGAAACATAACATTGTGTGCAGTGTACAAGATGAAGGTATAATATTCGTAATGTTAATATGTTGAATAATGAAATGATAATTGTTTTAATAGATTGTTGTGTACTGTGAAATATGTAATAAGTAGCTAATAAAACACCTGTATTACATAATTGCATTACTATAGACAAAACACAAAGACACATACCAATATGGGTATATACAGGGAAAGTGAAGTTAGCGAAAAAGCACAAGTAGTAGCAGAAACAATTCATAATTTAACTGATTATTTTCATGCAAATAAATGATTGCTCTGTTTCAAAGCTGCTATTTACCCTAGGTATATGTATCACTTGATGTGATTGGACCCTAAGGAAAGTAGTGTGAGTACAATGTATATACAGGGAAAGTACAACCATAAAAAAAAAACCAACAGAACTATCAGAAAGTGCTCATAAGTCTATTGATTATCTTTATGCACAAAATCGATTGCTGTCTTTCAAGCTTGTGTCTTCCTGTATGTATATGTTTCATATGATGTGACTGGACTCTAAGGGAATTACTGTAAGAACCTACTTGAAGGATACGTTTACAAATAAAATAACATTTTTAGTTTCTGACTGTTACTGAAGAAAACCATGTGGCCTAGATATGTCAGCAAAAGAAAAATGAGTGAGCCAAACATGTGATGTCATCAGTGATGGCATCAATGACATTTGTGATATCATCTTTGATGTCCTGGGTGTTAGACTTAGCAGTGCACGGTGGTTGCGCGAGTTATGGTTGCTTAGCTTACCATAACTGGCGAATTTCAAGGGTTTTTCGGTTTTACTTGGAACCATAACGTCCCTTTGACAACGTTTTTTCACTGAATTTCATAGGTTTTTAGTAGCGCAACTTAACCATAACGTCCCTTTAACAAAGTTTTTTCACTGAATTTCATAGGTTTTTAGTAGCGCAACTTAACCATAACGTCCCTTTAACAAAGTTTTTTCATTGAATTTCATAGGTTTTTATTGGTACAACTTAACCTGTAACATTTTTTTTAAACTAAATTTTAAAGGTTTTTATTAGTGCAACGTCACCATAACATCCTTTTCAATAGATGAAGACCACTAACATCTTATGTCCTCAAAGTGGGAACGCCAGGTGGTAAAAAAAACAAAAAGATTTTCCTTCCTACACCGGGACGCCTGCGGCATCCCGGTGTAGGAAGGAACATCTTTTACCAAGATGGCCACCATTGAAAGGGAAGGCGGGGTGTATAAAGAACACAACAGGGCATGAGCGGGGGGTGGGGGGGACAGGGGAGACATATGGGCATGAGCGGGGGTGAGAGGGAACAGGGTACAAACGGGGCATGAGCAGGGGGTGGGGGGAAAAGGAAGGAAACACGGGGCATGAGTGGTGATGGGGGGAACACGAGAGAGACACGGGGCATGAGCAGCGGGTGGGGAGGAACATGAGGGAGACACGGGGTATGAGCAGGGGGTGGAGAGGAACACGAGGGAGACACGGGGCATAAGCAGGGGGGCTACAGGGCACACACGGGACATGAGCGGGGGTGGGGGGGAAAGGAGAGAGACAAGGGGCATGAGCGGAGGGTGGGGGGCAACAGGAGAGAGATACGGGGCATGAGTGGGGAGTGGGGGGAACAGGAGACAGACACAGGGCATGAGCGGGGGGTGGGAGGAACAGAAGACAGACACGGGGCATGAGCGGGGGGGTGGGGGGCAACAGGAGAGAGACACGGGGCATGAGCAGGGGGTGGGGGGCAACAGGAGAGAGACACGGGGCATGAGCAGGGGGTGGGGGGCAACAGGAGAGAGACACGGGGCATGAGCAGGGGGGTGGGGGGTACAGGAGACAGACACGGGGCATGAGCGGGTGGGGGAACAGGAGACAGACACGGGGCATGAGCGAGGGGGCAACAGGAGAGAGACACGGGCATGAGCGGGTGGGGGAAACAGGAGACAGACACGAGGCATGAGCGGGGGGTGGGGGCATTCAGGAGACAGACACGGGGCATGAACGGGGGGTGAGGGGCAACAGGAGAGAGACACAGGGCATGAGCGGGGGTGGGGGGAACAGGAGACAGACACGGAGCATGAACGGGGGTGGGGAGAACAGGAGACAGACACGGGGCATGAGCGGTGGTGGGCGGAAACAGGAGACAGACATGGGGCATGAGCGGGGGGCAACAGGAGACAGACACGGGGCATGAGCGCGGAGTGGGGGGCAACAGGAGACAGACACGGGGCATGAGCGTGGGTGGGGGCAACAGGAGACAGACACTGGGAATGAGCGGGGGTGGGGGGCAACAGGAGAGACACGGGGCATGAGCGGGGTGGGGGGAACAGGAGACAGACACGGGCCATGAGCGACGGGTGGGGGAACAGGAGACAGACACGGGGCATGAGCGGGGGGTGGGGGAACAACAGACACGGAGCATGAGCGGGGGGTGGGGAGAATAGACACGGAGCATGAGCGGGGGGTGGGGGGCAACAGGAGACAGACACGGGGCATGAGCGGGGGGTGGGAGGAACAGGAGACAGACACGGGGCATGAGCGGGGGGTGGGGAGAACAGGAGACAGACACGGGGCATGAGCGGGGGGGTTGGGGCAACAAGAGAGAGACACGGGGCATGAGCGGGTGGGGGAACAGGAGACAGACACAGGGCATGAGCAGGTGGGGGAACAGGAGACAGACACGGGGCATGAGCAGGGGGTGGGGGCCACAGGAGATAGACACGGGGCATGAGCGGGGGGTGGGGGGAACAGGACTCAGACACAGGGCATGAGCGGGGGGTGGGGAGAACAGGAGACAGACATGGGGCATGAGCGGGGGCGTGGGGGGCAACAGGAGACAGACACGGCACATGAGGGGAACAGGAGACAGATACGGGGCATGAGCAGGGGGAACAGAAGACAGACACGGGGCATGAGCGGGGGGTGGGGGTAAGGGGAGAGAGACACACGGGGCATGAGCGGGGGGGAGGGACAGAGACACACGGGACATGAGCGGGGGTGGGCGGGAGGGAGAGAGACACACGGGGCATGAGCGGGGGGTGGGCGGGAGGGAGAGAGACACACGGGGCATGAGCGGGGGTGGGCGGGAGGGAAAGAGACACACGGGGCATGAGCGGGGGTGGGCGGGAGATAGAGAGACACATGGGGCATGAGCGGGGGGTGGGCAGAGGGGGAGAGACACACGGGGCATGAGCGGGGGGTGGGCGGGAGGGGGAGTGACACACGGGGCATGAGCGGGGGGAGGGAGAGAGACACACGGGGCATGAGCGGGGGGTGGGGGAAGGGGAGAGAGACACACGGGGCATGAGCGGGGGGTGGGGGGAGGGAGAGAGACACACGGGGCATGAGCAGGGGGTGGAGGGGAGGGAGAGAGACACACGGGGCATGAGCGGGAGAGAGACACACGGGGCATGAGCGGGGGCTGGGCAGGCGGGGGAGAGACACACGGGGCATGAGCGGGGGGTGGGCGGGAGGGGGAGAGACACGTGGGGGGTGGGCGGGAGGGAGAGAGACACACGAGGCAGGAGCGGGGGTGGGGGGGAGGGAGAGAGATACACGAGGCATGAGCGTGGGGTGGGGGGAAGGGGAGAGACACACGGGGCATGAGCGGGGGGTGGGCGGGAGGGGAAGAGACACACGGGGCATGAGCGGGGGGTGGGCGGGAGGGGGAGAGACACACGGGCCATGAGCGGGGGTGGGCGGGAGGGGGAAAGACACACGGGGCATGAGCGGGGGTGGGTGGGAGGGCGAAAGACACATGGGGCATGAGCGGGGGTGGGCGCGGGAGGGCGAAAGAGACATGGTGCATGAGCGGAGGTGGGCGGGAGGGGGAAAGACACACGGGGAGGGAGAGAGACACACGAGGCATGAGCGGGGGGTGGGGGAAGGGGAGAGAGACACGGGGCATGAGCGGGGGTGGGGGGAGGGAGAGAGACACACGGGGCATGAGCGGGGGTGGGGGAAGGGAGAGAGACACACGGGGCATGAGCGGGGGGTGGGTGGGAGGGAGGTATAGACACGGCACATGAGCGGGGGGTGGGCGGGAGGGGGAGAGACACACGGGGCATGAGCGGGGGTGGGGGGAGGGAGACACATGGGGCATGAGTGGGGGTGGGGGGGAAGGTAGAGGGACACACGGGGCATGAGCGGGGGTGGGGGGGAGGGAGAGAGACACACGGGGCATGAGCAGGGGTGGAGGGGAGGGAGAGAGACACACGGGGCATGAACGGGGGTGGGGAGGAGCCTGAGAGACACACAGGGCATGAGCGGGGGTGGGGGGAGGGAGAGAGACACGGGCATGAGCAGGGGTGGGGGGAGGGAGAGAGACACACGGGGCAAGAGCGGGGGTTGGGGGAGGGAGAGAGACACACGGGGCATGAGCAGGGGTGGGGGGAGGGAGAGAGACACACGGGGCATGAGCGGGGGGTGGGGGAAGGGGAGAGAGACACACGGGGCATGAGCGGGGGGTGAGGGGGGGAGAGAGACACACGGGGCATGAGCGGGGGTGGGGGGGAGGGAGAGAGACACACGGGGCATGAGCGGGGGTGGGGGGAGGGAGAGAGACACACGGGGCATGAGCGGGGGTGGGGGAAGGGGAGAGAGACACACGGGGCATGAGCGGGGGGTGGGGGGGAGGTAGAGAGACACACAGCGTTCGTGTGCAGGCGTTAGATCCCGCTCCTCGGCACTCCGCTGGCCACCGTGTGCCGATGGCGTGAGCGGGGGGCTGGAGGAACAGGGGAGACACGGAGCATGAGTGGGGGTGGGGGGGACAAGAAGGACACACGGGGCATGAGCGGGGGTGGGAGGAACAGGAGACAGACAAGACTTACTGTGCAGGTGGCGAGGAACAAAGATGGCGGGCGTCTCTGAAGCCAGACGCACTGCACGCTTTCACCGCATCCAGTGAGAGAGCACGTCAGATGTCCGCGGACATCACGCAAGCTGCTTGCCCAATCACCGTCCTGTCCGCGGAGCTAACAGGGAAGTGTGTCCACGAAGCGAACACAGATATCACAAACTTTTTTCACTTACATTTTTGTCATTTTTTTAAAAACTACTGGACGTATTTACACCAAATTTGCGGCAGGAGCTGCGGCTTGGACCCAAAAGCATGCCTTTGTAAATTTGGTGAAAATCCGTACAGTAGTTTTTTTAAAAACAGGTAAATGTAGGTCCCAAAAAATGTGTGATATCTGGTACCGCTCTACAGTTATGGAATGTGCCAACTGGTTGAAGTATTTTAATGGTATGTGTAGAAAAGTGGACAGGGCCTGAAGTGGCTGGCTTAATGGAGTGAAGAGTGTGGTGACTGGTTGTACGTACTGGAATACTGTATGTATAGAAGTGGACAGGGCCTCAGGTGGCTGGCTTATGTGTGTGGTTTGTGATCAGTGTACAGATTGTTGGGTGCATGGGTGTGTTATGTTGTGGTGATTGTGACCAGCTACTACAGTCTTGGGTGCATGGGTGGAGGTGATGGAGTCAACAGTTCAGGAGTGTGCCCACTGGGTGAAGTTTTGGAATACTATGTGTACAGAAGTGGACAAAGACTTAGGTGGATGCTTTATGTGTTTGGGCTGTGGCCACTGAGCAGATGTTTGGGTAGTTTATTGTATTATGATGTAGGTGTGACTTTACACAGATGGGCAAGCGAGCTGGAGAGGCATTTTGGACCAGAGAAGCCACAAAGCTAGGAGCTGCAGGAAGGAGGATCCAGAGGAGAGCGGCATGCTGCGACGCTGTGCTGGCTCGGTGTGCAAGGATGGCTGGGTGGGCACAGTCTGTGCACTTGCCCATTCCCTTGGGCCATGTGCCGGGCCCAAGAGTGTCTGAGGGGCAGGTTGTGAGACCCTGACCTCAACCCAAAGCATCCCGTAGAGACCGTTCACCAGCGCTACGCTACCTGGTGAGTTTTGCATGACAGACAGAGAAACTCAAGAGCAAGCGGGTGGCTGGTGCGGGAAAGGTAGGAAAAAGCAAGATTGGTAAAACGGCACAAAGCAGAAAGCAAGAAAGGACAGTTTTAAGAAACAGAAAGTAGAAAGAGAGAAAGCGACTGAAAGAAACGTAAGGAAGGCATGGTATCAAACAGTAAGACAGACACAAGTGATAACAGTTCAAGGGTGTTTATTGAACTTCTATTGGGTTTGAAAAACACCTATCTAATCCTAAGTCTAAAGATGGGAGCAAGCTACGACCATAAAATAATAATAAAGCAGTCCTAGTCGAGTCTGTCAAAATAAAAGGGCCTATACTAATAAAACTATTGACAATCCTTACTTCTAAATACAAATAGTGTGGGAAACAATGTTATGCAAAAGAAAAGTGTTCAAGAAATCATATATCAGGATATTTAAGCCCATGGCTTCCCTTGCCCATGTTTTCAGTACGGGAGAAGGTGACACACTAAAGCTTAGGACACTCTCTGGCTTCTCTAGCACGAGGATACAGTTCAAGACCTCAACATCAGGAACTTCTGTGCCAAAGTCTCTTTGTGATTCAAAGTCTCTTATTTCGAGGGCCTGATTTTCTGTTCAGCCCGGGTCCACCTCCGCTGGGGATGAGACCCACTTTAATACAAAATCTTCAATCGGTCTCCCTATGGCAGGCTCGGACCAAATTCACGTACTTTTCCAAACGTTCTCTACTTCATCAAAATCAAAGACTTTCGACTGTGCACAGGATTTTGCTTGACCAGTCGCAGGACCACTTTGATTCATATTTATTTGTTCACTTTCAAATGATCTCACTCCATCGTGCTCAGATCAAACTTATCTACTTTCATCACTCCTCAGCTGGATACCTTAGCAAAACCTTTGATTGAGCACCCATGCGGTGCCGGACCACTCCGTCAAAGGTATTGTAGTTTCTTTAAAGTTCAATCACTCATCAGCAGTTCACTTCACTTGCATCTCTTATCACACACATTTTAACAATGTTCGTTCCAGCGCTCACCATACAATGTTGCTGCTTGCAACCTTGGATTCAACACAGACCGGTCTTGTATTGGTCTCCCCAACTCACTGGCTTTGTTGCTTTCACTGAAATGGCTTTGTTGTTGGAGCCAATGGTGGTACCACAGTGGCTGGTGATTCTCCCCGCCTCGATTATTGACGAGGGAGGGCCCCGGGTATCTCCGATACACAATGCAGGATTCTCCAGCCTGGTTTCCTAGTCTTACACTTTCTCTCGAGGTTTCGGGAAAATAACAGTTCCTTGTCGAATAGGTCAAGGGAATTTCCTGCCTTCCGACCCCCTTCGGTTTTGTCGCCTTTCCTCTCTTGCTCTGCTGCCATCTCGAAACTGCTGTTATCTCGTGTGCTTTGCCTTGCTCAGAGAGTGCTCTCGTGCTCCGCCTTTTATCCGTGTGGGGAAGTGTAATGGAAGTAAGGTGTGTGTGATTGTCAATAATTGCATGACTTCACCTGACCATAATATTGGGACATGTCAGGTACACATCTCCGGTGTTAGTCTGCTTTCACTTATAGCGCGCTATCAGTGAGAAAGTGTTTGTGTTGTAAAGTGGGTGTTGAGTTCCTAAATATCTTACCTGGTAGGATGGGGTAAAAGTGTTACAGGGAAGGGCATACAGCGTCTCACCATCCGGTGTCCCACTCCCACTCCCCGAAGACCCCCATCCAGGTGATCCTCATGCACTGGTCCACCCCAGGAACTGGATCCAAAAGTGATGGCCGTATCCTGGCCACCTGGATGACAGATCCCCGGGACTAGTGGGTAAGACAGAAAAGAAACGGTGCCTGCAAAAGGTGCAGAAACAAAAGACAGAAAGCAAATAGATTTGAAAGAAGGGCAGTGGCCTGAATGTAAAGTTAAAGCAGACAGAAGAAAAGCAAGAGGAAAGTGCAAGGGCACACAAAAAAGTCAAGAGAGTGCAAGCGACCCGAATGGAAAGTAAGGAAAAGGTGCGAGTGGGCACAGTGAATGAAAGTGACAGTTGAAAGGTGCAAGGACACACGGCAAAGGAAAGAAAGTGCAAGTGTGCACAACCAAGAACAGAAGTCAGTGAAAGAGAAGAGTGAAAGAAGCACAATAAAGCAGGAAGGTGCAAGAGGCACAGAAAAAGTACAGAGTGTAAAAGAACAGCGCAGGTGTGCACAATAAAATGAAAGGAATAAACGACAATGCAAGGGTGCTCCATAATCACCTGAAGATAAAAGGTGCCAAGGAAAACATGTGTAAAAAATAAAGCAAGGACAGAGTGGTCACGCTGAGGAACAGCAAAGCAAAGAGCTTCGCATTTTTGAAAGCCTTTGATTCTACTCCATGAGAGGATTGTTTGTAGGAACAGCTGTAAATAAAGAGAAGGCATATCCTGGCCAACTGAATAACTGTGATTTATATATTTTGTTTTGTCTAGAAAGCTTGACGAGGCCTAAACTTGTAGAAGGGATCCCTAAGAGGTCCAACCAAGTTGGAGACTTATTGGTTTCTTTTATAGTTTTGAAAGGACTGTAGTGTGGGGAAGGGAACCCAGAGAAGCTTCAAAAGGAACTGTGATAATTTCTATTGTGGTGTTTGAAACTTGAATAAGTTGAAGCTTGGGGAAGGGAACCCCAAGGATCCCAAAGACATTGAAAGTATTTGGATTGACTGCAAGGTCCCTGTGGCAAACGTCTTGCAGACAACCCTGTTTGAATGAACTTTATTTTGGTGAGCTTAAAACCATGCCTGGCATGAGAGCCCCCAGAAAGCAACCCTGGTTTCCTATATTTCTGTTGAACCTCTACTTTTCATTTTTGACAAATGACCCCCTAACACATGATTTTTATAGAGTTAGGACAAGCAAAGGTTTAGACACAGACAGACATTTTATTTGTACTTTCAGACATCGACGGCCCTTAGAAGCATCATTTCAGGGAAACATCCCTTTAGAGTCAAGGCCAATTAGGTATTACACCAACACAACCCTGAAACTGAAAATAAAGGTTTTAAAATCTTACTTTCTGAGTCTATGTCTCTCTTGTGACTACGCCTGTCTCACACTCCCCAAAACCTTGAGTGCTGCCTCTTCTTTTTTGGTCACTATTTTTAATTTCTTTTAGCTTGGAAACATGGCCTTTTCTAATATAACTTAGGCAATAATTGGTAGGCTTACTATTTTGCATTAATACTTTAACATCTCCTCTATAGTCCGGATCAATTACTTCTGCCAATACATCAAAGTCATAGTGCCAGGCGAGACCTGACTTAGAGGCAAGGCAGACATAAGCACCCAGAGGAGGAACAAGAATTAAGTCTGTGGGAATCGATGCTCTTTCACACAGAATCTAAACATTATCATCACCAATATTGCTCCAAGGAACTTGAACACATTTGCCATCCAGTCGGGAATCCATGCAAACAGAAAAGAGAACCAATCGTCATCTCCAAAAGCCCTTGTGTGCAGTTCTGATAACATGGTTATAGCATCCGTCAGAGGCCCGTTCTCACCATCATGAGATGGTATGAAAGTACATCAAGAAGGCCCAACCTTGGCACAAGCACCTCCTTCCATTGCTGTAACAATGTAAAGGACATGCCTGTTCTGGAGGGTCATTAACCTTATGGCCCCCAACTCTTCTTTTATGGCGTTAAATCCATCTATAGTGGCATTGATTGTCTGTAACAGCTCCCATCTGGTGATTTGTAACCATTTGGCATTCACTGCTGCTTAGAGTCCAGGCATAAATATACAAGTCATTATCATAGCAGTCTTGCTGAACAACTTGTGTTCATCAGGAATGTCTTCATAAGCCTTTATTGATTTCAATGAGAAATAATTCTCTCTTTTCATCGACTGGAGTGCAAGTGACCTTCTTTTTCTGAAGTGCTCATCCACTTTTGGAAATCCCTCAATATTCAGGTCACTCTCGGGAATCACCAAGGCTGGAACATGGATGTGTACAATAGAACACACTCCTCCCCAGTTGTCACAAGTCTAGGCAGAGAGCACAGGGCAGAGGCTATCTCTCACTGTATGCAAGTAGATTAAGGGAGATTCTAGAGACAATGCTAGTATATAACAGATTAAATGTACATACCAAGCTGTTAGTTGAAACAGGTATTCACAGGAACTGCAGGAGCAGGCTGTAAACCAAGAAACAGAGAAAAGGCAAAGACAAGCAAGTACGCTGGGCAACATGGATTGATCAGAAATAAGGGTGTACTAGAATATGATAAGGGGTCTCCAGGGATTAAGGAAAGCCCTTGGGATAGGTACCAGCAGATTACTCTTAACAACAGACATACAGCAACGCCATGACTTAGGCGTGCCGAGGAAACTGTTGTACTCAGTGCAAGGGTAAAACTGAAAGACCATATACCGAGGCAGGTACGACTTCAATGGGCTAGGTGAAGGCAACTGAAGTCTTCCCTTATCTGATCTGAATGGAGACCAACCCAGGGTCACACTGTAAAACGGATTCAAGTGGAGGCACCACAGTGTACCAAGATGTATACAAGTAGAAAGCATCACTGAAAGAAATAACCAGGTACAGGACAGGACAGGATATCGGAAGCTAGAACAGGCAGGTTGCAAAGCAAGGAGCCCAGCAGAGGAACAGGGCAGAAGGCAGCGGAGTGTGGCAGAACCATCAGGTGGGAGCCCAGAGGAGCAGGGCAGAAGGCAGCGGAGTGTGGCAGAGCCGCCAGGTGGGAGCCCAGAGGAGCAGGGCAGAAGGCAGGGGAGTGTGGCAGAGCCATCAGGTGGAAGCCCAAAGGAGCAGGGCAGAAGGCTGCAGCAGACTGGAGAGGGAGCTGCAAGCATCAATAGCAACAGGAATCAAATGCCAAAAGAGGATTTCTAGGAAAGGTCAAAAACTGCTAACAGGAGCACCAGCACAAACTCCCAGTGGAAGCAGTTGACTGACAACTGCTTCTGTTCAAAGTGAGCTTATAAAGGCCCTCCCAGCCAGCAGGCCAGCTGGGTGGAGCTGATTACAGACTCTGGCAGCTGTGTTCAATTAAGCCCAGCCCTGGCTTCAGTAGCCTGCAGCAGTAGCAGCAGTGGTTTCTAATCAAATGCTTGGAACTGCTAGATGGCTAAGGCACTTTGCATAATGTGCTGGCATCTCTTTTGAAATGAATGTTCTTACTGTACTCATGGCATAGGGGATGGGAGAGCATACAAAGAAGTTCTCATCAGATGCGCTCTTCCCCACCTTTTTCATATGTTGATACCACATATTTATCCCTGGTTATCTTCTTCTGCATCCATCTTATGTCGTTTGACATGCCCAAATATTTATACTGGGATAAATCACGTGTCGTGTTTTCGATTTAACCATCAGAATGATAAAGACTTTGAAATGTAAGATACAGAAAGAAAAAGAGAAAGCACATGCATCTGTATATCAGGCACAAAAGTCTAGAAAAACATTTTGTATGCCACACCATTTCTTGTTGAATTGCTAGTCTTCCTGCAACTGCAATTTCTTCGTCCTGAATCATTTATAATACATGTACTCAAATCACATTTGCAGTTGCACAATCTGCTCGATTGTTGCAATGAAAAGCCTTCTTATAACTGGGCCGTTCTTTGGATTGTGAAGAAAAGTGAGAATGTTAACATCTCTCCTAACGAGGATATGGTTTGACTGAAGCATAAACACAAAAACTGCAACCACAAACCTATGTGTGTCCCTATCGACTGGTGTCATGTGTTATTTTAATATATAGTTTCCCAAAAATGAATCTGGGTATTGCTATCTCTTCCAATTTTTAATAAGGAATTAGCGCTTGGGCATAGTGTCGATATGATGTTACTTTTTCAAAGAATCTCTAGAAAGTACGTTTAAGCTCTGGAATTCTCTGCAAGTCCATGCACTTCCTGCTAATATTTTAATGAGTCCAATGAATTCTAGTCCAAAAGAATTGTTTTTAATCACAATGCTTTTTCGTCCTTCTACTTGGTCATCGATCGAGTCTGCACATGCGGAAATTCTTCTTGTCGTACTTCCCATTCAGCGGGTACTAGAGGGAGGGTTTTCCCTTTGTAGATCTTTACGTCGGCCAAATGTGACCAACATTGGTGTAACGCTCACCTGATTCCCGTAGAGGCGCCGGTCTTGACTGGGCGTATACCGTATCTTCAAAGGTGATGTGTAACACACGGCTGGCTCTTTGGGCTGGACCTCTGTGCACTGTATGTCTGACTCGAAGGGTAAGATGTCTGCAGATAGAAAATATGGGATTAATGAACTGGGTTATTGAATGTCTCTCTCTTCTTCCCTTTCTCCTCTCCTGTAGAACCCCAAAGGTTAACGCTCTCACCTTAGGTAAGTGAACGCCGTGCTCTCCATCTGCCTCGGGGCAGGGTGCTGTAACCAGTTTCTTCACTGGAGAAGCGGAGCAGGCCTCTTGACTTCAGAGGACTGCTGTCCATCGTTCAATGCACGAACGGTAAGTTCCGAGTAATTCTAATGTCTTTAAAGTCTTTAGTAATGATGTCTCTTGTTTTGCAGGGTTCCAGCGATGGCGGATGACGGGCTGAAGTGAGTTGAAGATGGAGCCCGTGTGATGAATAGAAGCGCCTGGAAGCACGTAAGTAAGCGCTTGTTGCCTGCTTCACGATGCGCTCTAACTGTCTTTTTATTTTGCAGGTACAAGTTCGGAGCGGCTGCAGGGTGCCGGAATACCCACTGGGTTAGATGTGGAAAGGAGTAATGGCACGTGAGTATTAAAGTTCCCCAATGTCTTTAAACGCACCTTGTTTTGTCTTTCAGATGCGGGATGCAGCGCCGAAGGCCTCCGGTTCGTGCGAAGAGTTGGTAAGCTTTTGTCTTTCAGATGCCGGAATGCAGAGTGAAGACCTCCGGAGCGCACAAAGAGTAGGTAAGCCTTTGTCTTTCAGATGCCGGAATGCAGCGCGAGGCGTTGGTGACAGCCGATGGACCAGGTAAGTGAAGAGCTGTCACTGAAGACCGTAATGCTAACCTGTTCTTTCTTGTCTTTATAGGTGTTGCTGAAGACTGGATTCAGGAAGGTAAGCCTTTTTCCTTAGGCCCAGGATCAGATGCAGAAGACACGATGAGCGTTCTGCTGCAGAGGATGCAGAATAACGCAAAGCAAGATTCATCCATCGGGTGTGGTTTAAATAGCCTCCTGTAGTGCTTAGGTGTCTCCTTCCACAGCCACGCCTAGGTAAGAAAAGAGTTCCTGCTTTCCAGAAGAGTTCCAGTGTTCTGAATCTAGGGAGTGGCTCCTGCCCCACCCAACAGGAAAAGTAGTTCCAAACAGAAGAGGATCAGAGGCTCAACTGGCAGGCAAGTAAGCAGCATGGTCTGCTGCAGGTAAGTCCACCCAAGCATTATGAGCCCGGCGCTTCCAGCGCTGGGACTGGGCATATTTATGAGCCTGGTGCCACTGGCGCCAGGACTGGGTCCAAAAGGTCCCAATTAGGACTGGTTGGCACTCGGAACCTCGGTTATGGATCTGCTTCCAAGGGAGTTGGGAGAACCCTGACCTTTTGGAAGCAGAGATCATGACAATTGGTGGTGGCAATAATTCACTTGGATTGGTTACTGGGTAGTGTTCCTCAATCCCTCCCTCCGATGCTTGACTTGATCTAAAATGAAAGAAACACTGGTAGTCATACATGTCAAATAATCGTGCATCTCATCACCTAGAGTCTGCGCTACACTCTGGGCATCTCTTCTGACTCTAGATTGGGGTGTAAGGGCTGTCCTCATGCGGCACCCTGTTACTAATTCATGGGGTGTAAGGTGATGATCTGAACCTGGCTGATTTCGAAGGTCATACAAGGCTATGGGTAGGCAATATAGTCATCCCTTTTTGAAAGTTAATCTGATCTTTACTATTCTTTCCTTAAGGAGGCCGTTGAGACTTTCACAAAGTCCGTTTGCTTGTGGGTGATAAGCAGAAGAAAAAGCCCTATTTGTTCAAATAGCTTATTGACAAAGTGTGTCCCATTATCTGACCTTAATACTTCGCACACACCCCATCTTGGAAATACCTCACGCACTAAGAACTTTGCTGTGCAGGTGGCATCAGGATGTGTACAAGGACCTGCTTCAATCCATCGAGAAAAGGGACACACCACCACTAATAGATACCTATATCCATTACATGTCTGCAGCATATCGACATAATGCATAATCAATATGCAAATGCTGAAACGGGCCATTTGGACGGGATATTACTCCGCTGATTGTTCTTAGTGTATGGCAAGCTGTAATCTTCTGACACATGATGCAATTCACAATGTACTGTGCAATGTGTTCTAATAGATTGGGAATAAACCAGTCTTCTGAAATAGCGGCAGCAAGACTTTCTCGAGTTACATGCGCGGGGTAATGCAGCTGCTCGTGTGCGACTTTTAGTAACGCCGCTGGCATAACTGGCTATCCAGTGCTTTCCTGTCTCGAAAGTGCTTCTATGAGATATAAAGAACACCCACTATGTCTCCCTAGCTCCTGCTTCTTGTGGGAGTCTACCCTGTATCTCTATTAGTTGCATAATTGACAGCATATTAAACCCCTCTCGTACTAACATGCTTCTATTTAATACTTCTTTAACATTTTCAGTTTCAAGGAATATGCAACCCTTTTGGCTTCTAAATCTGTGACTTTGTTTTCCGCAAGAAATAAAGTCTGTTTGTTTAGTTTGTGCTGTACATTTTATGACCGCTATGGCTACTGGGTGTTGTAATGCCTTAATGAGCCTGTCCAATAAAGACGCATGTTGCACTGGAGTGTTGTCTGCGCGGACATAACCCATCCTTTTCCATCATGAGAGCCCTCCATGTACGGTTGACGTCACATAGGCGGAGTCACTGTACCCCGTTACTTCCTGATCTTTGTGATTCCTGAGCACAACAATAAGTGCTACCAATTCTGCTGTGTGTGCTGAAAAATGGGATGGGATTCTTGCACTCACCACTGCCTCAAATTCACCATTTAATCTGTATCTTACAACTGCGGATCCTGAGTGCCTCGCCCCACTAGTTTGATTGATTTTTGAAGAACCATAAATAAAGAGAATCTCCCCACCCGCTAAAGCTTTTTCTTTCACATGGGGTATATCATCATAAAATTCAACACAATTAGTGCAATGGTGTACATGATTACCTTCTTCTATAGGTTCCGCTACAAACGCGGCTGGGTACACTATTTTACATCTCACAATTTTATTTGCTGGATTAGAAATATTTACTTTATTTTATTTTTTATTGTGTTATAATTCGTAGAACTTTTCACAGATTTATATCTAAACATATCATACAAAATTAGATAACAGCACTTCCTAAAGGCTACAGCAAATTCAGAAATAAAAAACAGAAAAAAAGCACATACTTAATATAATAATACAAAAGCACATAAGATCATCATGGCACACAAATATAAAATGCTAGTTGCACCGCAAACCTATTCATTAGTTACTCATAGCAGAACCTAGTTTAGGTCCACTATCAAGGTCCATCAACATTTTAACATCCTCTTCAAATTTACATAGACGTTCTTTTGCCACCTTCCAAATCTGGGTGATAGCAATGACCAGCCTATTACTCCTCCCTGTGAGGCACCTCGACCAGAAGATTTCACTTTCAATATACATCTGAACATAATCGAATTTGGCAAAGTATTTATCATAAGATGATCTCATCTTCTGGCAGCAGGTGAGAACATGTCTAACTGTTTCCACCATAGAGTCGTCAGCACATATTCTAGATATCCTTCTTTCAGCAGGTAGATTGATCCAAGATCACCGAACCCCCAATGCATTAAGATGATTGAGTCTAATATCTAGAAATATTCTTTGGTTAGCCTGGAGAGGGCATGAGTTTCAAATAGCTTTGGGTCTCTTTAAATATAAAAGGCATCTTTGCAAATGTGCATTGTGAACTCATGGGGGAGACCTTATCATGACTGGCAGCCCAATCCCACTTCTCTATGACATCCTTCAGAGATTTTAGTACCGCCCTTTCACCATGATCCCATTTGGGTGACCAACCGATTTTATCAAAAATTTGCATATTTTTCTCCTTAAATTTATTCAGGGTGTCCATCCTGCCGCCCTCCAAGCCTTCCTGAAGGATGTGCTACAGAGTTCCCGGGCGGGCAAATTAGCTCTATTATGGTCAATTTGGGTGGACAAAGAGATAATCCCCATTTCGAGCCGTGTCGCCTGAACCGGGATATAATTAGTAAGGCCAAGCAATCTGCACGGTATTATACCTTCCATCACATAAGCCCAGTCAGAAAATGAGGTCTCCAGGGCACATGACCACCAGCTTCTGCTTATATGTATTGGTTATTCCCAGCAGGCTGAAGCCTGCCGTCTTTTTGGAGAAGGACATGACTGCTGTTAGCGTGGCCATAACTTTAGATCTTTTGCTCTGTTGAACCATTTTATTAATTTTCCCTCTCTCCCCACATACCTCATAGCCCAAATACTTACAGCAGTTTACTTTCTTTATCAAGTCTAACGGGCACATAATACCCGACTTTTTACAACAGTTTCGGCCCACCACCATAAATTGAGTTTTAATAAGATTGATTTTTAAGCCATTATTCTTAGCATAATCACCGATGGCACTAGCGCTGCTACAGATTCCACTATATGTATTATCAGAAGCTCTTTGTGGCGTCAACGTACCATTGGGTTTCTCTAAAATGGCAAATAAGTATGGTCCACATATAGTGTCACTGCGCAGCCCATAGTAATACTTGTGGAATTCTCAATTGCAAATGCGGCAGCAGCCAAAAATTGGTCACATGGAAAGCGAGGTGTCACTCCTGCCAAGTCTGACCTGGCGGTAGTAACGCCGACGGTTTTTCCAGCATGGCTACCGCCGGACTCGTAATGAGGCCCATTAACTGAACTACCTACATTCATCCTCTGTTTCACTACACATTAATATGTCATCTATGTACTGAATTACTGCACTTTTGAGTTGAATGTTACCCAAATCCATCTATAGGACCCTATTCAAAGTTGACGGGGACTCACAGTACCCCTTAGACAATCGAGTATGTTTTAGTCTCTTTTGTCTGAACATGAAGGAAGTAAGGTCTTGTGAGTCTTTGTGCAACGCGATCAAGAAAAACACATTTTTCAAATCGATCACCGTGAAATACTTAGCTTCAACTGGAATGATAAGCAATATTGTCAAAGGATTTGGAACTAATGGAAATTCTGCTTCTACAATCTGATTAAGAGGGCGCAAGTCCTGGATAAATCTCCACGACCCTCCTTTTAGATTTTTTAATTGGATACACTGCAGTATTGTGCAGGGTCTCCGATGGCACTAGGATTCCATGTTTCATCAACGCTAAAATAGTCTCAAATATGCCTTCATCAGCTTCTTGAGACATGGGGCACTGTTTTCCTCAGGGTAAAATTGCTCCTGGCTTGAGTTTTATTTTAACCAGCCCGATTCCCTTCAATAGGCCTACGTTATAGGGGCTTGTAGTCCAAAGGACACTTGGAACCTTTTCTATGTCTTCCTAAAAGAACACGGGTCTTTGTCGCATCAGTGCCATTCGCTGTGGGACTTCCCTTTTCTCAATCTTTATCCAATATGTTATGCTTATGAAAAACACTAGCTCATCTTCAATACGTTCATCTCTAAACATATTGTCATCTGTTATATCAGTCAATCTGTATCCCTCCTCCTGAGCTGTCACTGTTCTCCATGCTCTGACTTCGTAATCTACTCCTGCAAGCATTGCTATTTCCCCTCGTACTATAGCTGCTTCCATTTCTATAGGAATAGTCGGCCCTTCTTCTTCATCCATAGCTACATGTGGTCTTAATAAAAATGAATCTGGTATACTCACAATTTTGCCTACTAATCCAGGTAGCCATGTTACTAAAATGCTCACCCCATACATGAAGACTTCTGGATCTACCAGAATCCCTTGTAGAGCCACTTGTCCTGTAAATGCCAATATAAACTGTCCTACATTTAAATAGTGCATTCCTGGAGTGGAGCACACTATTCCTTGATCCGTGAAATCGCCATGCTAGGTTTCATCATCAAATCTCTACCCAAAATGTTAACTGGCATTTGTCGCGAATATAACAAGGGGACAGACATGTCACATTCCCCTATAGGAACAGGTAATTTATCAGTAAAAGGAACTCAATTTGTAGCTCCAGTAAAGCTTTGAGCATTCATGGCAATACCGGTCATTGGGTATTTTCCCTCCCTTATACAAGAGTGGTCGCCCCAGTGTCTCCCAGAAAAGAAAAGGATTTGCCTCCTATTGTCACAACAACCCTTTGTTCCTCTTGGGGGTCTGGTGTTACTGATAGTACTGAACACATCTAGTCACCCTGTGACCTGTCCTATAGAGGGTACAAATTCATCCCTGTCCCCGTAAAAGGATTCCCTCCTACCACAGTGACACCCCCTATCCTAGGTGTTTGTGCTTGCCCTATGTTCACATTTCATTGTGTCTGCATAGGTGCGTGTGGCAATCACCCTTGTGGTGGGTGCATTTGCACTGGAACCTGCTGTTCTGCCTGCAGGGCTTGTGGCACCCGTGTTTGATAGGCTGTGTGATCCTGGGCACAACCCGCTTGTGTTTGTGTGCTGTATGGGGGTGGATAACCTGCCCCCACTCTTGAATTTTGTCCATTTTGTTGCATGTTTCCTCTGCTTCTACATACATGCGCAATATGCCCTACTATCCCACAATTCCAACACAATGGGGGTGGCCCTCTGGCAAACCCACCAATATATCCTCCCTGGGTGTTCTGACTTCCACCCTGGCCATTTTACAATCCACCTTGGGTGTTCTGAAAACCACCTGCTCTTCCTCTAAATCCTCCACCTCTACCTCGTGGCAAACACCCATACACACTTTGATCCAATTGGTGTACATTATTCACCTGCGGTGCACATGTTGTTTCTTGCATTCCTACTCCTTCTCCACCTGTCATTATTGCCCCTTCTATAGCATATTTTGACAATTTCTTCTGAACTAACTTGGCTTCCTCAACCTTTCTGTTCTCATCTTTCTTTCTATTCTTCTCTTGTAACAATCGACAATGATGCACAATAGTCAACTGTATCTCAGCCCACGTTTTTGCCTCCATTCCTACTTGTTTTTTCATTTGTCTCTGTACTTTTTCTAGTAATCCCTGACATAAAATGTGATAGAATAATGCCACTGTTTTTAGCCAAGGCTCACGTGTCTCAAGCTGCCATCTCTCTGAAATATCCTGAATTTAAGCAATAGGGTCTTCATCTTCTTTCATTTCATGTGTCATAATTGCACCTATATCTGACATATCGGGATACTGTACTGAGAGACCTCCAAACATCCGCCCTACAATTATTAAAAGGCGCTTGATCATGCACCGTGTTTTGTGCTGTCACACTTGCATATCCTACTTGTCTCCAAATGTTGTCAGCTCTCGCTCCAAGAATAGCTGCCAATAGACCTTTTATGTCCCCTATTGCCAACGTATTTCCCCTTGTCATTTTCTCTAATTCATATCTCTATTTTCCAGTCCCCCAAGTCAAACTAGGTAACTTCCATTTTAAGTTATCCTTACCTATCTGAGGCCATGGAATATAATGCTGTCTCCCCCCTTTCTGTAGCAAGGGGAACTATGTGAACCCCATCCCATTACTGGATCCCATTATTTGTTTATTCAATCCAGGGGTAATCGCCCCGGTTCGTCTTCATGCTGGTAACGACCTTAACCTACTCACATAGGGTGGGTATTCTCCTCCCACACTACACGATCGTCTTTGGGAAAGTTCGGGATATGGTATAGGATCTGGTGTTCTTTCCTTAGGGTGTTTCAGATCTGACCATCTTACCTCTTTGTCCAGATTTTGAATTCCCAAGGGAAGACATTTACCCTCCCCTTCTATCTCACGACCTGACTCCCTTTCTTCGTCTGACATTGCTACACCCCAACTGGTGTGACTATCATCCTCCTCTTCTCCATCTTAATTTAATCTACTCAATAACAATGCTCTATGTTAATCACTGAACATGTGATCCTCCTCATCCTGTGTTTTTGGTATCGGGGATCGTCTCCCGCTCCGAGTCCCATACTCGCTTTTCTGCCTTATTTGCTAATATATCTTATCAATCCTCCCTCCAATACTTTCTGCATTATATCTTTCCTCTTCTTGTGCTACTTTAGGTATTTCTTGAGTCATTTCCCTCATTGGGAAAACTTTGCGTATTGTTTCTAATCGCCCCTGTATTTTGTCGCTCAGTCTTTTTCATTCCTTAAAAACGAGACTGGTGTCAAGACCTCGCTGCCTTCTATTCTGTTTTATTCCTTCTTCCACTTCACTTTGCTGTCTCGCATCTCTTCTTTCCCTCTCTTCTTGCTTCTGCGCTTCCCTTCTTACTTCTTCTCTTCATTCTTCTTCTTCTCTTCTTCTCTGTAATCTTTTTTCCTTCACTCATTGTGCCTCTTCCTCTCCCTTTTTTCTATTTCTTTCTTCCGACTGTCATACTTCCTTTGTTCCTCTGCCAGCTTTTCGTCTTTCTCCTGTTCTCTATAGATCTTTTCCTGTCATTCCCTGCTTTCCTTCCTTGCTCATCCTCCCTCAATCACTTTCTCATTCCCCATCCTACTTTATTGCATGTCTTTGTCTTCCTTTTATCTAACCTCCTCGATGCTTTTCCCATCTAACTTGAGTAATATCTGTCCTCCCATCCATTCATTCTGTACAAGCGTTCCCTCATTGGCCCTATCCTTCTCTCCTTTCCATCTCTTAATTTCCTTGCCTATATCTGTTGATATATTTCATCTCTCACCTTGTTCCTCTTTATCTCGTATAAACTTACACTTGTCTTCCCTCTTTTTACTCTCTTCTGGACTGTTATCCCTACTATAAGCGGGGGGTGCATATGTCGGGTTACTATACCCCACTGCTTTCTTTTAATTCTTTTAAAGGATAACATCCTGTCTCCTCAGCATCTAGATTCTTAGTTTCAGGCACAGTATGAGGTGCCAAGGGCTCGATACCCTCCCATTTATGCTGATTAAGCATCCACTCCTCCAGTAATAGGGCCTCTCTCCTTTTTATACATTTTCCAAAGTACTAAAACTGACAGTCTTTTGTCCATTTTAATTCCCGTATATGCAGCGTGCACATATTTGGTCATGTGTTGTAATACTGCCTTTGCCAATGATCCCGTTTGCGGCCATGGCATGAACATTTTATCAGCTGTGCCCTTTACCCTTTCTGCACTGTACTTTTTGAGCTTGGGTACATGTCGTGGTAATGTTTTACAAAGGTGCATAAGAGGAGTGTGCTCCATAATGACAAGTCGCAATTAACTGTCGATACTTACCAGGTCATTACCTTGTTATATTTAATAAAACTCTACTTATCTCAATACCTTTAAAGTAAAAAACAATAAATATGAGCAAGCACCATCAATCGCCACCCAATCCTTTTGTCTCAAAAAGCCTATCTGTCTTCTAACTGGCGCTAATCATTTACTACACTTAACTCAAAACAACTTCATCACTTTTCAGAACTTCATACATCAAATAATAATCAAAATAACACCACAACACACATTAATAACCTCAGGGATCACCTTCCCTTTTCTCTATAATCATTTATAGTAAGAGGTATTATTTCCTCGTCTCCAATTATATTACCCCGTACAGAGTTTAAGACATCACCTTCCACAGTCCTGACCATGTGTATTCTCTCTCTTAATATTCCGGCTGGAATTTGAGACGTCTTCCTCTATCTCCCTTGAAATAGTATTACCTAGACGTTCCTTTATCCATACAAAACCTCCTGTTACCCAACTTATTTACATAATATATCACAATTCCGCCCCTTTATACAGCCATTTCCCTTAGTCTACTTACATCCGTTTAATCGACACGAGGCCTTCAGTATCAACTCTCTCCAATCCGACCACTTCGCCTTCTGTCGGCGGAGCGACTGTGGAAACCGAGCAGGGATTTCTTCAAAGAGGGACCTGCCCACCAACTCGATTTCTCTTGCAAGTTTATTTCTATCAGCCGCTCTGCACAGGAAATCTTCGAGCTAATGGCAGAGGATGCCCGATCATCCCAAACTCTGAAGCCAAACTAGTTTAGATCGAAAACATCCGCACAGCTACCACATGAGCTTATGGCACTTGGAACGTGCATCTGTTACTGGATGGAATTACACCAGAATAATTGTGAGTCCAAATAACCGGACAAACTCAAGAAGATAGCAAGTTACTGTTTTATTAGCAATTATCTAAAATAGGGGGTTTACAACAAACATAAACGGACGTACGCTCATTCTCTCTGCGGTTTCCACAAAAAATACAATTATATACTTCTATATGCATCAGAATGACGTAATACTGCATAGCAAGAGTGAAAACCCTATCAAGGGTTAGGATTGATTTAGGGAAACATCTAGATATACAATTATAGAGGAGCTAGGTTTGTTATTGGTTCCCTGATAGGTGAACTACTCATAACAACCTCTTCAAACATGTAATTTAAAAACAAATTCTGTTACACAGCCGTTCATTTGTTTCTCAAGCTGTAATGTTCTTTGTTATATGGACTAATACATTTGGTTTGGCACTCGTTTGACATGTCTAGCACATTCGGTACAATTAGCAGCACATAAGCCAAGACCGAGATGCAAGTAGATAGGACATGAAGCTGCCCTACCACCCAATTAGCCCAACATCTCTCATCACCCATGCATTTCGGCCATGAAATTCTCTTGGCCTTGCAGAGTATTCTTGTCCTAGGAATGCAACGGGAGTGAGGACACTCACTATCGTGTCTGGAACTCCAAGTTCAAGCCCTATTTCCATCCTCGACTCACGTGACAAGAGACCACGATTCTGTTCATTCTCCAAGCTTTTAAATGTTTTAAATGAATTAAGACTTGGCATCCTTTGTGTTCTTCCTTGCACCTTAACATGAGAAGATTCATCCTCCACACACACGTTCCTCTTCAGCATAGATAGCTGACCTTGACTTCAGGCCAGACAGCCTCTCAATGCAGCTCCATCAACCTGCTATTCTACTGCGTCACAGCCTTCCATTTTCTATCCATGATTCTTTGGCTTAATTATTTTATGATAACAATGTCCAGTTTCTGTACAATCGTGGCACCGCCTGCATTCTATTCAATACTTGTAGCTAGCCTATACAATGGGCTTCATTACAGGTTCAGCGGTAGCTTTGCCGGTAAAACCGGCAGGCTGCCACCAAACATGCACATTTTTCCGGCACCTGGTAATGGGGAAATACAGGGCCATTACAGCCCTGGCGGACCCTGCATTTCCCCTTTGCCAGGCGCCGGAATGTATTACTCCCCATTCCCATTTGAGTCTAATAGGACTCAATGGGAAGGGGGAGGACGGTAGCACCAGCACCATTCAGAATGGTTGCAGTGCTACTGTCAGTGTCTGCGAGCGGTTGCCGGTCGGCCCGCCAGGTCAAACCTGGCGGGCTGATAGGCACCCGCTCAATGGACTAGTAGTTTGCCGGTCCGGTAACAACGGTACCAGCAAGCTTACCAGTACCGTTGTTACCGGACCGGCAAACTTGTAATGAGGCCCAATGACTTGATCTATCTTGCGTTTCAGCACATTTACATTCATTAAACCTATGATTTCTGCAGAACTTTCTAACATGTAATCTTCTTCTTTTACACTTTTAAGGTACAATTGATTCTTTACTTCATCATTTCTCCTCTAGGGTCCATACATTGTCTTCATTCAGTATTTCAGGACTTTGTGCACACTTTCTTATGACATCATCAGTTCATTTTCTTAGCTCTTTATCATATTCCTTCAGGGAGTTCCTCCTGCAGGCTGTCATCAACTCGAGGTTGCATTCGATATGGTCGTCTTAATGGATACTGTCTTCCATATACTTGCTGCGATATTGGTACAATAGCTGGTGTTACACAGGGCACGGCCTCATGGCTCCAATACAGGGGAGATAGGGGGGTAGGATCTCATGCAGATTTTTACGTCTGCTCCTCTGCAGGTCTATGGAAGCATGGCGTGGGAGCTGTGGCTCCGTGGATCAGACTAACATTGTGAAGGGAACCGTGTGGCGAGGCTGTCCCTTTCACTTGTGTTCAAGATGCTTGTTGCCCTGTGCTGAGAGGTCGACACAGGAGTGCCTGAGGGGCAGGAGTTGGACCCCGGACATGAAAAGCAGAAGCCAGTGTGATTTGCACTGCTGGGAAGGCTGTGAATGCGACCAGTGAGTTTCTAGCAAATGAGAAACCCTGTGCAGAAACATTTGAACTTTTCTATTCGAGGAATACTTTGTATCAGAGGGGTCACGTGTTTAAGGAAACATGTTTTCAAGGTCTTCGATTTAATCTATTGTCAACTATTGAAATATCAGGAATACTTTGTATCGGAGTGGTCAGGAGTTTCAGGAAACACGTTTTCGAAAGTCTCTGAATGCTAGGCATTTTGTTTAAAGCAAACTGAAGGAATATTAAACAGTGTATTGAATTGAAAGTGTTTTATGAGTACAACCCATGTCTATTTAATAACAAAATGAATGGACACTTTACAAAAAAGCAGAACTGTTAAACAGAACTTTAAATTCAAATAAAACTACTGTATGCTGAACTCTAAAATGAATGAATCTTTAAATCTAAGACAAAACATTATATTCTATATTCTAAAGTAAATGGAACTTTAACATTGAATCAGAGAGAGGCATATTGAAAACCAAATTGAGTGAAAAATACATATAACCGAAAATTACATTGAAAGCAGAATTAACTGAAACCCAGAAGTTTAATCCAACACAGCCAAGATATTCACATGAAAACGAACCATTCAAAGAGGGTGCAATTGTGGTAAAGATCCCCAAGAAGACAAAGGATATTTTTGTGATACTGAAATTAAGTCTTGGGGAAGGGAACCCTGAGACTTGAAACATTTACTGACTTGAGTTCCAAAACGTTTGGGTTTGGAACTGTATTACTTGGAACTCGGGGGAAGGGAACGCCGAGTATTGGTTAAAACTGTATAATCCTGAACATGAGAGGTCATTTTGAGACTTTTTTGCTGAACTGTTTTATACTTGGGAAAGGGAGCTGAAAGGAAGCTGCGAGCTGGAAGAAGCTAAGAACTTTATGTTGGACACTATTTATTTTGGATGCGGACATCCCTACACATTGTATAGATTAGTTGTGAGGGAAAGTATAGGTTTTGCAGGAGAGAACCTTGGCTATGAGCCAGCGGTGTGGGCTGCACTCCCAAAAAACCCAACAATGGCTTTCTTAATTTTAATCCAGTTCAATAAAGTTCAATTAAGTTAAGTATGTTCATGGTAAATGATTTATTCTTCATATATTTATCTATTTAGATTTCTTTAGCAGATGTATTCACTTTGGCCAATGCATTTCGGAAGGCAAGGTCCTTCATCAGGGCCTGGTCAATTTGTTATCAAAGTCAATCACAAAGTGTTATGATCGTTGTAAGGACACATCAAAGTATAAAAGTGCCAAAACATGCAGCCATCATAGTTAAGGAAATGTCAAGGATCCAAATCATTGTTGTTAGTAAAAGCACGGATTCATATGTACCATACACAATCACAAAAAGAAATGGAGATCACCAAAGCATTTACATGTTCAAACCATACATCACTGAAGGAAAATGCAATTGATACATACGTGTCAGCAGCACAGGGACATGGAGAAAGTAGAAAAAAAGAGAGAAAAGTAAACAAAGTATAATTGTGGCAATCCTTGAAACGAAAGGGATAGTTCTACAAATGCAACTGACCTGGAGACATAGAGTGAATGAAGATCTTGATGCGAAAATTCTTATCTTGCGCCTAACATCATGTATAATGATAGAATACTTAATGTAGGAAGCTGTAAAGACGACTGCGTATATAATCTGTAAAGAGATTAATAAGTCTTACCTATATAGATGCTGAGGCGTACAAAATGTGCTGAATAATGATGTGGCGTCTAGTTCAGGCGCCGCGTACAGAATGCCAGCTGCTGAGTACCAAAGGAAAAATCAGTGGGCTATCCGTGGTTATCTTCCGTGACATATACTATCATTACGACTTTATGACTAATGTTGCGCTGGTCCCAGTATGTCTCTAGTATTGTTAGATTCACATAGATAGTTCCCCTTTATGCTAACTCTGCCGCAAAACGATCACCAAAAGTCATAGGTGTATGCCAAAACGATGGTAAACTCTCTTGTTAGTATAAATATATAAGCTGTTGGTTCAGCATATGGGTAAAGGCTATCAATATGTATTGCAAAAGTGCCCAAGCCTCTGTCAGCATCTAATAGACGTATCCATAAACGTGCGAGATGGTAACTCACAGAGGGTCCCTAAGCCTTATCTGCTGTGACGTGTGTCCTCTGCGAACAAACTCACTTCGGAACGCGCACCGCTGCAGAAGTAAACTAAGGCGTGTCATGGCAACGTTCCACCTAAGTAGTAGCTCCCATCGTGGATCGGGAAGGGCCTGTGGAACACCACAAAAAGGTTTTAAAAAGGAACTCCACAAACTAAAACGGCCACTGAGACGGAGGACCGATTTTACCGTTACGAAATGGAAATTGGCAGGTAGAGCCAGAGTTAGACATATTAAGTCACAACTAGCGCAAACTATGCATAGAGAGAAACAGGATATGAATGTGGGGTGTGATGGGAAATGTAGTAAAAGGTAGTGAAAAGTCTTTGATTCTGTGCAAAATAACTCTAGAGAGTGCGTCCGTGTGTGGGTGAAGTCACTGACATAGATCAATTTATCTGCGCTGTAGAATAGTCCAAAAATTGTAACTTGTTACCCAGTAAGATAGTTGTATATGGACATAGGCAGACATTTAGAGAAGGAGGGTTATTCGGACAGTCCTTCAAAGTTATATGACACAGTGCTACGTCACAATGAATCATCCATTGTACGCAAAGTTGTTCTAGAACATGCGTCAGTGCAGTCCCACTATTGAGTGGGTAAGATTACTAAAATAGGTCAAATAGGTTAACATAGAGTGTAGATTGGTCATAGAAAATAGCGGAAATTTAAGAAAACAGGATAATTAGAACAATCCTTCAAAATTATTCAACACAGTGCTACCTCGCAGGTCACTCTGAATCGAATGTTCATGTGTGTGTGTGTGTGTGTGTGGGGAGATGTGTGTGTCCACTTATAGTTGAACATGGAAAATAGCAGCCTGGTAATTCCCATGCTCTCCCATACTTAATGCTTGTGCCGTATCATAATACATGTTGAATCTCGTCCTTCTAGTTACTCTTTAGTACACTGACAAAATACCTATTTCCATCGTAAATTGCATTCTGCCATCTATGCCATTCAGGTATGTAAACATTTCTAGTAGCGCATCTTTGGAACCATTCCACACTCCAAAAATGTCGTCAATATATATCTATGCCAGTTCTTGATGTATCTGTTCCATATAGGATGTTCAAGTGCATGCATGATCTCGAAGCGGTACATGAAAGTATTAGCAACATTTTTGGAGTGTGGAATCGTTTGAAAGATGAACTACTAGAGTTTTATACATACCTGAATGGCATAGCTGACAGAATCCAATTTACGACGGAAATAGGCATTTTGTAAGTGTACTAGTTTTACATGCGCAGAGAGAAAAGCACTCTCATAGGAAACAACAGAGCCGAACTCTGTGAGAACTACACTCCCCATAACCCTCTGTCATATTTGAGGAAACATCAGGCGCTTCTGTGACAAGCCGATCTTTGCCGACTTCTTAACCTGCTGCAATACCATCTTTTCTCAGGCATTTCTTTCATAGTATCTGGATTCTACCAGACACGCTGCTAACTTTGTCTGTTGCCCTTCCCCATAGAAGCACGCCTTTGTTACCTTTTTAATCTACAAACTGAGTGCCGTGTGCTTGTAGAGTGGATTGCGTTTTTCTGCATTGATTGGTGTATACTATTTTGTCATTGTACTAGTTTTACATGCTCAGATAGAAAAGCACTCTCATAGGAAGCAACGGAGCCAAGCTCCGTGTGGGAACTACACTCCCCATAACCTCCTCTGTGACATTTGAGGAAACGTCAGGCACTTCAGTGCTGGCGCTTCTGTGACAAGCCAGTCTTCGAAGGTCATCTACGAACTCAGCTTCTCGGCGCCCTTGCATTTACACCGCTCCAGGTAAAATTAAACTCCTTTCTTCCTCAAAATCTGTTGCGAAGCCACCCCAAGATTACAAGATGGGAGACATTGAGGGAGAATCACTGTCTCTGGCCACAGTGCGAGCAAATCGTATCGCACTCATTAACGAGCTGAAACTTACCAGGTCAGACGCCATGGAGGCCACCCACACTGACTCTGCCTTAGGCCATAAGAACACACAGGTCGCCAGTGACTAATGCCCTCCTACACTGGCATGCACAACCAATGCGTCTAGTGACTTGACTGATATACCCCCCCTTTTCGCTCCCTGACAAACAGACCATACCTAATATAGAGAAGCAAGCCAATCCCAATCCCACTCCCGGCATCTCAAAACACTTGCAAGATATGAATGCAGTATTAGGTAGTGCCACAATAAAATGAAAACCCCCAAGTTAAATACAACTAATATGGGCCATTCTCCTCATGAACACATGTCTGGAGTTTCCCTGAAAATAGCTCTTCTTAATACTGGATCCCTAAACAGCCACACAACCAATATCCATGACATGATTGTTGATAGAAACTTAGACATCTTGTGCCTAATCGAAACATGGATAAAAAATACCAGTGGCCCTTCCATCAATCTAGCAGTACCCGTAGGATACTCCATGCTCTGCAAAAATAGGGAATCCGGAGTAGGAGGTGGGGTGGCAATAATAGCAAAAACTGAGCTGGGTCCGTTTACATCCCCCATCGTCAGGACTGTGAATACTGCTAGCTAAAATGACTCCTAATCCTAACAGTTGTATAAACATTTTCCTGATCTACAGCCCACCTACCACAATGCCCAATTTTAATGAGGATATGACACACATCCTGAACTCACTAGAAGGCGCAAACCGTGCTAAGCTTCTCCTCGGCGACTTCAATCGCTGGAAAGGGGACAAGTCTGATAAAGAAGCCATAGAATTAGAAAGAGCTTTAAACAATACACAATTCCAAGTTATTAACAATGCACGTACTAACAATAACAATCACATTTTAGATTGGGTGTGCACTAGAAACTTAACTGCCCAGATCGATCAAACATTACCATGCATTTGGTCTGATCATCATTCCATTGAATTACACATCCAACTTCCCAAGGAACACACAAAACGGCCAAATGCAGCCAAATCCATCTCCAGTAGGAATTTTAATAACCTGCAACCCTCGGATTCTTCATCTTTCCTTAACATCATTATGAAGGAAACTTCCAACAATGATTCACCCGAACATCATCTTAACAAATTTCATAAAAGGCTTACCACTCCGATTCATAAGGTAGCACCCCTTAAAAACGGACTTGTCTGAGACAATCCTGATCACCAAAAATGGTTTAGTCCTGAACTGGATGCATTGAAAAAAGAGAAGTGAAAGCTAGAATCTATCTGGCTTAAATGCCAACCCAAAGAAACTAAAGATGCTTGGAAACAAGTCGATAAAACCATAAAAACAAAGTGGTAGAGAGCAAGAGGAATTTCTATAACTCCGAAATTCCACAGGACGCCAACAGCTCTAGAAAACATTTTGAAACACTAAATGTACACTCCCCACCTTAAAACTCTTAGGAAAGTGAAAAAAACAGTGGAATCCGCATGGAAAAACTCCCCTTCAGAGTCGAACAAGGACAACTTTACTGCAGCCTCATTCAATTACAAGGAAGGGTTGTTTGGCAAACACACTGCGCACAACAACAATTTGAAATGCAAATGGTTTAATCAGAAAACGTAGCCCGTCACGTGTTTCGAGCGACTGGCACTTCTACTGAAATTAATTGTACATTAAAGTAAAAAGGTACAAATAAAATAAACAGAATACATGTGGGAGACCCAAACACAAAGCAACACAGTTAGGTGGTCAAAGCCAACCAATATAGATAGTCATTCAATGCATAGGTTGTCAACGAAGTCGTGCAAATAAGTGCACTGTGACAAGTGAGACAATTTTTAGAAACAAAAATTATACGACCCATATGGTTTGAGTTAATCCAATTCGGACATTTCCAGAGGTGGAAGGGAAAGAAGAGGGTAGGAAAAGACAGAAATAAAGACATTATCATTTAGAAGCAATGTTGGCCATGCAGTTAGTCAATGTCAGTAAAAAGACATTATACGGTACCCGAGACTGGAGAGTCACTGGCAGTGGAGCCCACGTTATTATTACTTCATCCTCTTACCAATTCATGGGTAAGTGCGTTTTTAAAAAATCACACTATGTCCTCTTCATTGATTAAATAAAGGATACTGCAAAGAAATTGAATGCTCTACCTATCTCCATAAGAGAGGAACCTTCCTTCTCACTTTTCCGTAGCAAAGTTAAAACTTGGTTCTATGAGCAGGACCTCAACCCATCCGCACCATAAAACAAACTGGGCCTCATTACACGGATGGCGGTAAGGGTTTACCGGTACCGGAAAGGGTACCAGTGCCGGTAAACCCTTACCGCCTTACTACGAGGTCCCTTTGTGGGACCCTACCTTAACGGCTGGTTTTACCAGCCGTTAAGGACGGGTCCCGCAAAGGGACCTTGGAGGTTATTACGGTACCGCAATTTGCGGTACCGTAATTACCGCCTTCCCCTTTCCCATTGAGCCCTATGGGAATGGAGAAGTTCCATGGTGAATGGGGAATTACCGCCCCCACACACCTTGAAATATTGCGGTAATTCCACCATTCACCATGGCGGACTCAGTAAAATACCGGCGTCAACCATGGCACTAATAGCGCCATGGTTACCGCCGTCCGTGTAATGAGGCCCACTGCACCAATAATTAGCTCGCTATTCAATTGCCATGCCTGTGTATATATGTATTAAATTGTATATTTGCCTGTATTATAATCTCTGTATTTCTGCACCATATCTATGTCTACATGTATTGCTTGTATATTCACACCTGTGTAACTTGTAAAATTGCTAGTATATTAATGCCTGTGTAACCTGTAAGATTAGCGCCCAGATGCCTCATGGCTCGGCTGTGCTTTACAAATAAATAAAATACAAATACAAATACAAAATAAAATTACCAGAGAAACCTAATACCCTCCAAACTCCTTTTTTACCCACTGCCCAAGATTCATTGACAGTGCAGGCTGCCTTTGTGGAGACAATCTAGGCACAAAAGAAAATCAAAGACAAAAATACAGTCCAGGGCCAATGCTAGTCAACATCTTTCCGCATAAAGGCAACAAAGTCCCAAGCCAGCCCTCCTTCTCGTTCTGTGAAATTGACACATACGACATGGAAAAAATTACTTAAGTCAATGAGACCTACAGCGTGTTCAGAAAATACTATTCCATCTAAAACATCAGAACATTTTCGCTCCTTTTCTCAATAGCTTCGTAAATGCATCCATTAGGGTAAGAAGGGTACCCATGTCCATTAGCAGTTGAAGTCACACCACTTCCAAATAAAAAAACAACCTCGGTCCCAAAGATCCGAACAACCTTAGGCCAATTACCAACTGCAACGTACTTCTCAAGGTCTTGGATGAAGCAGCTTGCATACAGTTCCAGTGCTTTGTTGAAGCGAATAACATTCTACATCCCAAGCAGTCTGGCTTTTGGCATCATTTTAGTACTGAAATGGCTTTAGTAGACCTCCAGTCACACATGCTACATATCACAGAAGATGTCAAAGCGTGTATCCTGGCCTTATTGGATTTATCTGCAGCCTTTGATCTAGTGGACCATGGAATTCTTAAACAAACACTGGGCCATCTGGGACACTGCTCAGACAAAGCGGTGGACTGGTTCCTCTCATTCCTATCTGATCGGGAGACTAGAATCCAATAGGGGCAGGCTCAATCACCTGCAGCTCCTATTTGGTGTGGTGTCACGCAGGGGGAAAGCCGGTCACCGTTACTTTTCAACCTGTATATTAGACCCCTTTGTTCCCTCATGGACGGTCTGGGTGTGTTCTTTACTAACTACGCTGACGACACCCAGCTAGTCATAGAAAGAACAGTAGGGTATGCCACTGACGCCATAGCCTTATAAACCATATATTATCTAGTTGAAGACTAGATGTCGACCAATTGGTAATGTATACACGGCGATAAGACAGAATTGATGATTTTCGGCTCAATAGCCACACAGCTTAACTAAGCACCGATTACACCAGCTTCCAAATAGGCACACGCTGCATCTATGTCCTTTACAAGGTGAACACTCTGGGTATTCAACTGGAGGCCTCCCTTAATTACGATGCATATGTCAATCAGATGACAAAAAAGCTGCAACTACTCCCTCCACCTTTTGAAAAATATCCAACCGTATATCACCAGAGACAACGCAACAACTATTGCCCGAGCCACTGTCTTGTCCAAGTTGGATTATTGCAACTGATTACTGATTGGTGCTTCAACCAACAATGTAAGGAAGTGTCAGGTACTACATAACAATGCAGTTCGCATTGTTAACAAACTCACAACGACGAGAGCACATCACATCTCACAGGTGGAACCTACACTGGTTACCTATACAAGAACGAATCAATTTTAAAGTAGGATCCATTATTCATAAATGTGTGCATGGAACTGCACCATCCTACCTGAAAACTCTGATACCACAGTACTGTCCCACTAGAGTATTGCGGTCAGCAGTCAAAAAGCAGATCACATGCCCTAAATGCAAGCGCGGAAATGGCCTGGGAAGATCCTTCCCTGTCAAAGCGGAACACTTCTGGAACTGCCTTTCCACCGCAGTCACAAGGGATGACAATTTCAGAACCTTTAAGAAAGTCCTAAAAGGTCCCCCCCCCCGATGAGTCCTCTTGGCCACTGTCCTGTCTTTGATGGATTTGTCTTATGTGTATGTGTTTTGCGCCCCGATGCCTGCGGGCTTTCGGCGAAGTGCAAATAAACAAATAAATAAAAATAAATAGGGTCTTTCTCTGCCTCTCTCTTGGCTTTGGCAATGTGAGGCTACACCGACATTTACCCAATGTTGTATAAAGTATGGGCAACCAATTTCACCACTTACAGATCTTTCGTTTTCCTTTTTCTGTCGCTGGCAATATTAGTTCATTTGTATCTGCCTTGATTTCATTAGCGTTTGGCTTGGGCAATACTTGTGGGAATTATCTTTCAACAATATTGCCCCATCTTGTGGTTGGGTTTTCCATAGAATTACACGTTTTAAGTTATAGTCGAATGGCTTTGCTTTATAGGATTTTCACTGCTGCTCAACGGTTCGGTATCCAAATTGCTTTGGGGACCGCTTTCATTCATTCACGAGTGTTGCGGTCGCTGCTTTCCAGTTGTTCGATATACGCAATTATCTTCAGGATGACTTTCACTCATACGCGAGTGCTGCTCTTCCACTGAATGCCTGTCTGGGACACGCGAACGTGGAAGGAGCACTTCGGGGCTACTACCAGCATGTACACTCACCGGGTAAACCTTGCGTCTCCTGTCCCTTCGCCGCTCACAGGACTTCTTCTTCTGTGGCTCCCTGCAACCCGGCAAACTGTTTCTTGGAGTTTGCCTTTGCCCACGATACCTGCAATGGGAGGCTCTGTCGCTCTGGAGACGCTCTGGTGCACGCCAGCCACCAGAGACAGCCTTGGGGCCCTTGGGAGCACAGCAGCCACCTGAGACGGTCTCCTGGGAACAAAAGCTTCCCTTGCCTTCTCTTCCCACTGCACAGCCTCTGCACTTCAGGATTCAAGAGTCCCCGACCCTCTCAGGATCGGCGGCCGCGAACTGCCGCACAGTGGTCCCAGCATCTTCCCTCTCTCCTAGATTCTGCTTGGGCTGCAAGCTAGTACCATTCTGCTTCTGCTGTTTTCAATCACGGCTTCTATGCTTTCCTGCTTTCTCTATGGTCTGCTCTCTCAGGTGTGGATCATTCAAATGAATGAACTGGCCAATCCTGCAACGTTGTACCTTTTCAGCCCTCTTCGTCACCAGGGAATTTTGGGACTTAATGTCCCTAATTTTAAAGTCAATTTTCCTGAATTCTTCTGCCTTACAATAAGCCATTAAAAGTGTGGGGTTTTGGGGAAAGTTGAACGTAGGATTTCCCCCTCCTCCTGTTCTGCTTCCCCCCCATGTGTTCCTCCTGCAGAACACCAACTGCAGGGTCAGGATCAGGAAGTGTCTGCCTTTCCCTGGCCACATGAGAAGGGTCCCAGGCCAAGTTTTTGGGGGAGATTAAGGGCTGATTAATCACAGCAGCATCTTAGCTTCTGGCAATGCAGGTTACAAATATCCCCCAAATGGTATCCCATATAAGAGGAATTGTGCCCTGGCTGCTTATTTCACTTGTTCGGTATTCAAAATAATTAGTTCCAGTTAAATGTCTCATTTGGATAGCCCCGGGGCCACCTGGCGTCTCAGGCCAGCTCAACGATCTTCCATTGCATCACCTTCTCACTCACGGGTACCGTAGCGGATCTCCTTGGGTCTGTCTGCACTGCTGCCAGCTCCGTTATGATTGTCGCAGTAAGCACAGTCCTTCGGTGGAGCCCTAACAGCTCAGTGAGGTCTCCGGTTCTGCTTCCTTACCGGAGCGGTTCACAGCGTGCTGGTAGCTCATCTCCAACACAGCATAGCTTTCTCCAATGCTGCTTCCAGCTGCGCTCTCTCTGCACTGCCATGCATCTTCTGTCACGTTGGCTTTGGTTGGTGCTTCTTCTGCTTCCACAGCGTATCCCACATTTAGTCCTGCTGACGCCTCTGCTACTCCATCAGCGTCTCCTTCTCTCACCTGAATCTCATTCTTAAATGTAAATGTCCCGCTCAGGTGCTTCACACTACAACAACTAGACTGCTCATTATGTTTCATAGTTTCTTTAATCTTCATCAACTCGGAGTACCTCTTCCTCGTCTCAGTACTAAAGGCATTATGGGTTCTGAAGTCCATAATGTTTTTGGTCTTTTTATATTTAATTAACTTTACTGATATGTGAACTGAGAGTTGTCAAGTTTATGTGAGGTTGTGAAAAGAAGTTATTTACCCTTGTTCTTAGGACCTCTATATAAGGCAGAATCATAACTATCTGAGGTTATCATATTTCTTCCTGAATCTCCAAAGTACCAACTTTATCCTGTTTACCAGACTTTTCATAGTCTTTGCTTCAGGTAGTTCTAGGATAGGGAATTGTACATTGACAGCATGCCATTAGGCGTTTGGGTATTATGGTCATCTCATCGTCAAAAGAAAACTGTGTCTGTTCTAGAGGAGTCACCACTTCCCCTTGACAGCCGTCTCCTCCCTTGTGTTCCTCCCTTCCCTCATGTTACCAACCGCAGTGTTAGGCTCAGGTAGCGGCTGCCTTCCCCTGGCCACATGAGAGGAGACTTTAGGTTGGGGTTTAGTGATGACTCCACAGGCTACATCTGTAAGAGGATTCAATTCAACACTACAGCTAAGTCAATGCCTAGTCTGGGATACTGAATGGAAACCCTTATTGATATATCTTTATGTCCAGTTCATGCGTTCTGGATGACTACCCCTATATAACACCCCTCTCTTGGAATCCCCTTGACCCCACTGAGCCAAGAAGTAGTTCTGTTTTGCAAGTTAAAAGGTTTATTTGATAATTTAAACAAGAGATGTATATATCACACCTTATAATAAATTAATAATTGAATAGCACACTTAATCTGATATGATAAAGATTAACAACGGAGAATCTGGCACTAACACGCTTCTCTATAATCAATAAGGAGTTGACATGAAATGGATAAGGTAGCACACAGGTGAATAGGAACGAAAGTATAATGGGGTAGAGGATGATTTATGTAAGCTCAGATGGATGCAATATTCAATGAATGCAGTACAGAAAATACTCAATATGATTTCAACCAAACAATGTAATCACTTTTCTCTGGCTATTCACTCCCCCCCTTGATGCAATGCAAGGAAATGGAAGGAAGCACACAGTTCTCAGAAATGCAATCAACTGTAATTCAGTTCACCCCAGCAAGCTTAAAGAAAACAGATAGGAGTTTTGAAAACACAGGCCCAAATTGCTTTGATATGTGCTGGCAATGAATTGAAAAATATGCTAAAATACTTTTAATTCCCTTTCAGAGGTTCAGGGTGAGTGGTATCTAGTTAATATTAGTCCAGGCTCACACTAGCAATGATGCAGGGATAGTTAGCAGGTTAAACGAATTTCTGGCAATGGAAGGCAAGCAGCAGCAGCTTTTTACACGTGAAGAAATTTGCAAATCGCGGCAAAATTCGCGGATGCGCCGAGCGCTATTACAGAGGAACCACAAGGACTATCTCTATCGTTTTGGGGTCCTAGGAAAGCCTAGGATCTCAGCTTCAAAATGAAAGTTACTGCGAGTCTCTAGCACAAACGGTCGCGGAGATATGAGCGATTAAATAAAGGTCGTTTTTCAGATTTGAAATTTTAAAGCTCAAAAAGACAAGTGCAGCTGGCAACTAGGAAATGACAAGTGACAGCTTTACAAATGACAGGTGACAGTTAGGAGGCAGTTCTACTTAGATTAAATAGATTGAATTATATTATTTTAACTAGGAGATTGGTTCTGCACAGTTTCTAGGTACTCACACTATATTCTTGAGTGAAATGGGCCTCGCCATGGATCTGGTCAGGTTTTAAACTCGCCTCTGGTCTCTGCACTTCACAGTGATCTGGGTCAGCTCTCTCTGCTGGTCTGGGTCTCTCTGGGTACAGCACTGCTTTCTCTCTGGTCTGGTCTCTTAGTTCTGGATAGATTGAAGTCTCTAGTTTGGCTCTCTGGAGGTTGATGGAGGTAAAGTATGGATTTTTCCGGCAGAGCTTCCAGCGGCAGATGGATTTTGAAGGTCCCTATCTGTCCTGTCTGTCTGCTTTTATGTGTTTAGAATGTGGGTGTGTTCTAGCATCACTGACCCTACCTCTCTCTCAGCTTCTAATTGGTCAAACTTCCATTTATCATTTGATTGGGGAATGAACTGTGAGTCAGAGGGATGTCATTTTATGGCTTGCAGATAGGACACTCCTCTGTCAGATTGCACACATTCTATATTTGATAATAAAAGACATATTTCAGAGTTACACAGTTGTTTGAAATTACATATACATGGTGTGGCTGAATTTAGCCATGTCTCTGTCCAAATCTGCTGTTTCTAAGAGCTTGCATTCAGGAATGGCACATAATTGACTTTTTAACTGATTTTTCACTTTCTGACATTGACCCAACTTTACATACATGTGCGCAGGGAGTAAGGACATTAACTGATGAAGTTTCAGACTTTTAACATGCATACATTTAGAGTAATATCCACTTTTCCGCTAAAACCCCCCTGAACATACCACCGGGTCGAAAAACCTCTTAAAATGTGGGCAGAAAAATCACAAGAATTATGGTATCATTTATAAAATTTTCACATGTCTGCTCTATGAATGATCCATCTTTTTAAAGTTATGTTCTGGCTCCAAAGGGGTGTGGTTTACCCTCAGCACAAGATTGAAATACTGGTTAATCCAGTTCTGCCAAGCCAGCTTGCTCTCACAGGCAGTGCCCCTCCCAGCTCCTGCCAAGAGGAAGCTACATTTTACGACTGCGATAATAAAAACCTTTGCCTGAGTGAAGAGGGCTTTGTTCACTCTCCTGCAGAGCACAGGTAATTCAATTATCAGATAGATGGCATATCCTTAGTGTGGGCAGCAAAAGGAAGGTTGGCCTGGGAACACAGTGGTGACTCAAGTTTCACTCCTGATGGGGGTAGCTGCCAGGCAAATCAAGTTCCTTAAGCCAGACCTTCAGCTAACTGGCAGGTTTTTTGTTGCTTTTTAACTTAACTTGCAATTTTACACATGCAGCTAGAATGCTGATTCTAAGTGCAAAACTATGACATTTCAACAGTTACAAAGGCATGTGACACCAAACATAGGTCACTCATTTAATCTAACATTTTCGATTTTAGTGTCTTTAAATCCAATGCAACTTAAACTGCTGACTCCATAGCTCAGCCAGTTTTGTTATAAGCATTGTTCTGGGCTCTTCATTTCCCAGATTTTGTAGGCACACAAAACTCCATTCTACCAAATGTCTGCTGGTGTTCAGTGAATATTTTGCACATATTGCAATGTTTGAAATAGGCACTTTGGCTTGCCTTCAGAGAAACACAGGGTGGTTTTAAACTGCCGGCTTTTGGATAGTGGTGAGTACTGGTACTGCACCCATTTTTGGGATTTAAGAAAATGAATTCCCAACAGTTATGGGTTTGCTTTTGGCAATCAGCATTGCCATTCCCAATGGTTTCAGACTACTGTGCGGGTAGTCCAATGGTGATTTTAAAGCGCTTTGAAGCTAACCGGCGCTACTGTTTTTCCTTTGGCAACCCATTTCCCTCATGGCAACCCGGCCTTTCGTTCTCGCACTGGTGGGTGGCAGCCTATTCTTCATGCATTTCCCTGTGCATTTTCTGGGAAGCTCTGGCCATCATGAGGTTTTCAATGCCAGTACTGCACAGTTTTGAGGTAGGGCCCGGATGCATGGGTAAATACATCCCACACATCACAGCACTCTCTGGCTGATGGCCTGAGTGATTTCAGGAGTACCTGGAGACAGCCAGGCCTTTCAGGAGAAGCTGATCGATTCATTTGCGAGTCCTGAGAACCCAAGACGACGAAATCTTACAGGGAAACCTGGGCTAAGTAGCACAGTTGGTGTCTGGTGAGGAGCGTCCATCCCGCTTCTGCGGATGTGATCCACGTTGTCAATTTTCTAGCGGCCCTGGCAGTCAAGGGCAAAGCCTATAGAATGGTGAACACCTAGAGGTCGGCCATTTCGGCAGGGCACGAGCAGGTGTTGGGTGCTCCAATAGGTGAGCACGCGCTGATATCCAGGCTGGTCAAGAAAGTGAAGACCATCCAGCCGCCTAAACCAAAATATTTGTGCTTGTGGGACATTGACATAGTCCTCTGGTTCTATTGCGAAGCTAGCGTGCAAGAGAGTCTCAAACGTGGGAGAATTTGAGATGGACAGTAGGTACTATCACTAGAAGGAGTGACCTTTCACGTGAGGAAACCAGGACAGCTATTAGCCCGGTATCCTTTCCCGCGTTCACGGGACAACCGTAGCTGTTTCTGGTCAGGAACCTTAAGAAGTATGAGGCAAGAACTACATGACATGATCTGTACATTCAGATGTGTGGCTCACTTGTGTTTTCTTTCGCGTTGCTTTACTTAGGTCTTTATCCTTGCATGGTTTCTGTTTGGCGCAGGTGTCATGACGAAAGGAGCGAGCCTCCCAGACGCCACCCTACCGGAGGGAAAATCATCCTTGCAAGGGGACTCCTGGAAGACTGCCCAAAACAGGAAAACCTCAAAGAGGGAAAAACCTGTAATCGTGACCCGGCAGCACCGTAGGGTATCAGCTGATCGAAGGAGCGAATAGGTAGAATGATGGCCTCAGAAGGAACGTGAGAGCAAGGAAACCAGAAGGGCAAAGAAAAGGAACGAGGAGGGAAGGAAAACGAGGAACAGGGATCAGAAGCGCTGAGCTGGGTACCTGGATACCAATAGTTGAGATGCGCTGATCTCTAGCATCACGTGATTATGAATTTGCGGGCTCCATTGAAGGTGCTAGGCGACAAGACCGTTCCACCCGCTTCCAGTAGTAAACGCCAGGCGCCATGTTGGAAGAATAAATGGTGCAAGCGACTCTCGTACAGTGTCTCCAGGCAGCCCACAAAGACCAGGGGTGAAACGGCATGACAATACACCGCTCAGGCCAGCAGGGAAGAGCAGAGTATTTACGGCGCTTCGCAAACCTTTTAAGGTAGTATCGGTGGCCACCCAGGCTGGCTGGGTCAAGTGGTTCATGCTTCAAGCTGGCATAGGTGTGGAATGCTTTGGAGCACTTTCGACACATGGCACCATTGTCACGTGCCTGCCATCCTGGCGCTTGTGGAACACATGGACAGCAAGACACCATTAGTGTACTCCATCACGTTTTCTTCCGTTCTCACGGTACAGGGCTAGTTGTTTTCTGTCTCTCTCTATGTTTTACTATTTAGCCACACCTCTCCCTAACAACGCTGCATTGCAACCCTTTCGCTCTCGCTTTTGGGTCTCCAGGCTATTTTCCTCTCGCTTATCCTCGGTCTGTTTTGACCTCCTCTCGTACCTTCAGACTGCTTGATTTTCCAATTTGTTTCTCTTTCTGTCTCGGTTTCCGTGCTGCGGTAGCTACAAGTCTTGGCTCTTTCTTGCTGCTGCAGTGCAGCTGTTCTTTCTTACGGGGCCCATCCCATTTCCTTTCCGTTGCCCTCGCCTTCTTGCTGCCTTAAGCTTCTATTTCTTTCTTTCCTTTGCCCGACTTGCATTTCCTACCTTTTTGCCATTGGCTAGCTTTCCCTTTTCTCTTCTCTGATCCGGTCCTTTCCTCTGTCTGCCTCTGCCCGGTCTCCTCCATACACAGCCGCCCTCCGCCTTGTGCCATTACTTTGTTTGCCTGCTTTGGGGTCCCCACCTGTATTGAACTTTATTGGGAAGGTGCTCTTCATCTTGCTCTTCGTCTACCAGAACTCCATCCATCCTGTCCTCTACGAACAAGTACTCCCAGTAGACAGCAGGATTACTAAGACAAACCGTTCCTCTGAAGTGCCTCATATGAACTGCATCCTTTGAGAGGTTTTTTCTGCCTTTTTGTCTTTTTCCTCTCTCTCTGGCATTCTCAGGAGGAGGGGTCCCCTACCCGCCTTCACTAAAAAGGTGACAGAGTGGCTTCCACTCGAGGACGACTGTATCTCTTTCGTAAGAAACTAAAGGATAAACAGAAGAAGGGAAGACGACGGTACACTTCATCTGAAGACACAGGTGAGAAGGAGGAGGAAGGTGATATCTAACTAAGTGAATACCTGGAAGTACTAGCCAAACCTGACAGTTTGCAACGCCAAAGTCTCCCTACCATGGCTACGGCGGAACAGCTACAAGAGTTAGTAAGTGCCGTCCAAGGACTATCTCAAGAAGTTCAGGCCCATAAGACCACCACCCTTAGACAGATGATGACCATTCGTGATCAACAGCGTACTGAACTACCTCCTATGGCATTGGTGTCACCTCCTCCAAGGGGCAGCTCAGCCTTTTCTTTTGAGGACTGATCACAAAAACCTAAAAGTCATACAGCAGATGGAGTGTGTCAACTACCGCCAGGCTAGATGGGCGCAATTCTTCGCTCAGTACGATTTTATCATCTCCTACATCCCAGGAACCAGTAACGCACTGGCCGACGCTCTCACACGGTTTCCCATACCTGGCGTCACCCATGACCATCTTCCGGAGTTAGTTCTTCCTACGAGTAAGGTTGTTAGTCACGTTACTACCTTCCTCCAGAAAGTTAAGGATGCCACCAGACTGGTTACAACGGAACCTACTACCTCTCCACAAGACAACATTCGCAGGCAAGACGGTCTGCTTTTTGTCAACCAGCGTCTTTTCCTACCTGATGAAGGGACCAGACGATGTGCCCCAAGATGGTGCCATGATAACCTTGCTGCAGGCCATCGTGGTATCACTAGCACCACAGAGCTTCTCAAGAGACAGTTCTGGTGGCCTGGTTTGTCGTCCAATGTACTCAAATACGTTGGAACCTGCCCGATCTGCATTCGTGCCAAACACAACACTCAAAAGCCCATAGGTCTGCTGCAACATCACGCCATACCATCTAGACCATGGAGTATCATATCCACAGACTTCATTGTGGAACCGCTTTCTTCAGAAGGCTGCACATGCATAATGGACACTATTGACGCTTTCAATAAGATGGTCCATTTCTCGCCCTTATGTGGTTTACCTTCTGTTGCAGAAATGGCCGCTGTCTTTGCTAAAGACATATTCTGTCTTCACGGATTGCCTGATTGGGGATAGATAGGGCATTATCATCTGGGTTCCATTCCCAAACCAATGGGCAGACGGAGAGACTCGATGCATCTTTGGAACAGTATCTTCGTTGCTACATCTTTAATCAGCAAGACAATTGGGTGAGTTTGCTTCCAACTGCAGAGTTCTCTTATAATAACTCAAGGCATAGTGCCAACACACTCAGTCCGTTTTACTGTTCCTATGGTTTCCACCCCCGTGCCCTCCTACCTGAGAGCAAACAGCCATCTCCGATACCAACAGAGGATGTCTCTCTCTAACATCACTGAAGCCCATGACATTGGCAAGAAGAGTCTTGCTGACGCCAGACTCCGCTGCTGTACCCAAACTAACCCACATAGACAGCCATCTCCTGTTGGGACAAGGGCACCAAAGTATGGCTCTCGACTAAATACCTGCCTCGTTGGCTGCGGGCCTCAAAGCTATCATCACGGTTACGGTTTCGGGGCCTTTCACCATCATGGAATGCATTAACACTGTGGTATATCGTGTGCAGTTACCCAAGCATATGAGGTGCATACACCCTGTTTTCCACTCCTCTTTGCTCAAAGAACATCACATCGATTCCTACCAACGGTCAATTCCCACCGTGCCGGGCCCTACTGTCTTACCTCCTGAAGAATACGAGGTTGCCATGGTAATGGACTCTAGGTACAATAGGGGTCGTCTTGAGTACCTGATCCACTGGAAAGGTTATCCTCATTCAGAAGACTCCTGGGAGCCACAATCCTATCTTCATGCTCCCAGACTTGTCCGGAGGTTCCTCAGGTACCACCCCAGTAAACCGGGCTGTCCTCCCCTAAGGAGGGGCTATACTGTCACGCATCTTCCATCCTGGCGCTTGTCGACCACATGGACAGCAAGACGCCATTAGTGTACACCATCACGTTTTCTTCTGTTCTCACGGTACAGGCCTAGTTGTTTTCTGTCTCCCTCTATTGTTTCCTATTTAGCCACGCCTCTCCCTAACAACGCTGCGTTGCAACCCTTTCGCTCTCGCTTTTGGGTCTACACGCTTTTTTCCTCTCGCTTATCCTCGGTCTGCTTTCTGTCATTAGCTCTTCTCTCTGTGACCTCCTCTCGTCTCTTTAGACTGCTTGATTTTCCTCTTTGTTTCTCTTTCCGTCTCGGTTTCCGCACCGCGGTAGCTACGAGCCTCAGCTCTTTCTTGCTGCCGCAGAGCAGCTGTTCTTTCTTACGGTTCCCATCCTGTTTCCTTTCTGTTGCCCTCTCCCTTCTTGCTGCCTTAAGCTTCTATTTCTTTCTTTCCTTTGCCCAACTTGCATTTCCTACCTTTTTGCCGTTGGCTAGCTTTCTCTTTTCTCTTCTCCGCTCCTTTCCTCTGTCGGCCTCTACACGGTCTCCTCCGTACACAGCTGCCCTCCGCCTTGTGGCCATTACTTTGTTTGCCTGCTTTGGGCTACCACCTGTATTGAACTCTATTAGGAAGGTGCTCTTCATCTTGCTCTTTGTCTGCCAGAACTCCATCCATCCTGTACGAACAAGTACTCCCAGCAGACAGCAGGATTACTAAGACAAACCCTTCCTCTGAAGCGCCTCATATGACCTGCATCCTTTGAGAGGTTGTTTTCTGCCTTTTTGGCTTTGTTCTCTCTCTCTGGCGTTCCCGGGAGGGGGTCACCTACCCGCCTTCACTAAAAAGATGACAGGGTGGCTTCCACTAGAGGACGGCCGTATCTCTTCCGTAAGAAACGAAAGGATAAACAGAAGAAGGGAAGACGACGGTATACTTCATCTGAAGACACAGGTGAGGAGGAGGAGGGTGATATTGAACTAAGTGAATACCCGGAAGTACTAGCCAAACCGGACAACCATAGCTATGAAGGCTTCCGCTTACGTAGCGCAGTTCCAAGAGATCATGAGAGTCCCGGATTGGTCAATTGGATTGCCTTTCAAGACCTTTTTATTTGATCAGGTAGCCTCCTTGGTGGTGAGCAAGCTTTAAACAAGCATACTACAAGCCTCCGGGTCTGGACATATAATTCAGATTTTCCATACTAACATATAAGAAAGTCATAATTCTATTAAAGACATGGAGGTGAAGTATTATCCCACCAGTGCAATCACCAAAAGGGTAGAGAGGGCAGGTGTAAGCTAAGCCAAACGATATACCAACATAGGGCACACATTACGAGGCTGGTTGATAGGGCGCAGAATTGCCCACTCGATGAATTACTGAGTGTCTGCTTATGTATGTTCTCTCCAGGTACAAGGCAGAGACCCAGTTGGCTACCCTTGTATGTAGCAATAGTTGGGGACTTGTAATCAAACCAGTAATTGGGGAAAACCATCTTTCTAAACATATATCAAAGACGGTAGAAACCAGAAATATAGAAAAATACAATTTATTAAGAAGCAATGTAAAACGCCACCAAATAGTGGTCTTCAAAAAAGGATCAATCGAAGAAAATCAAACAAATATTTCATGTGTAATCAAATATACAAGGGACACATCCATTATTTTCATTTTTGTACAGTTGATCATATCATACAGTACTATTCACAGTTAGTGGATGACAGTCCAATTTTTGTCAAATCCCACATATACAAAAGTGTCGACAGGTTTTAGACTGTTTCCAGCCTTGCTACTTTGTTGTGGAAAAGCCTTCAAGTTGTCAAATCGCTAGATAGAGCTTGGTGCAAGGCTATTTTCAGGACACACACGGGCCCCGATGTCGGGGCAATATTCAATCTCGATTTTCATCAGACCGCATATATTTCTCTACAACAAAGTACATAAAAAATATACATAAAAAAACAATTAAAATCCACTATATTTCCAGTCAAATACTTATTTCAAACAATATCTATTCACATTACGAGTTCACAAATTCACCCAACATGTCATTTGATTGTGCATCCTTCTTAGTTTCATCATTGTTTTCCAAAGGACATTATTTCTAGCATCTCTTTTTACTATTTGCTAGTTAATTCATTCGATATGGTTCGTTATTACACAGGAATTTACTTATTTTGTTTTGCCATATATAAAAAGCACACACGAGAAAGAAAACACATGTATACGAAATATTTACTCAATGTAAGGTCCAATTACCGTCAGAAAACGCTGGTTTTTCATGGGAGCTTTGAAATTCTATTCTGTAACCCAGTCGCGTTTTGTTTTTCTTTTTCAGTGTCGTAATTGTCATACAGCGTCTATAGGTGAAATATGTATTCATTTAGTGTTCCCATCATGTCTTTGTTGTTTATAGTAAGGAGGGGTATTGGTCCTACCTCTGTTCTTATTTGCTTGTTCAGTCTTCTAGCTCATGCAACAAATGCTGCGGCGAGCGGATGGCGTAAATGGAGAGCCCTGGTACTATTTGCGTCTGTCAGTTAAGCTACAGTAGAGACACAAAAAGAGCAAAAGTTCCTTCTGTTAGGGCTGACTTTTCATGTGTAATCGGTGGCATATAGAGCGGCTCGCATACATACACTTACTTATGAGATAGCTGGTGTTCTATGGTTATTTCAAAAGGAGTCTGCAGCGTTGTAATCGTTACAACGTACTGTTGATCATGTGATCTATTTATGGCATGGTGGGTGTCATTGACAGCGTCACGCGTCACGGTTGCCATCTTGAGATGGGACCATCTCATGTGTGTTTATCGGTTGTGACAGAATGTATGTATCAGACACGGGGAACCCATGTTCAACCAATATTATTGAGCGCTTGATGTTGGTATTTTCTTTACAAGCACATAGTGAGTGTTTTAACATTTTTAAGAAAATTGGAAGGAAACAGCGACAGTTGTAAATCATCAGTCGCCATCTTGAATCAGAGTGATTTTGTATATGCTAAATGCATGTTTGTCAAATAAATTAGCAGAGAAGAGAAAAAGTTTCTTATCCATGGTTGAGCTTTTGTGAGGAACAAAAACAAGAGAGTTTGGCCATATTTGCATAAATAACTATCTATGCATAAACAGATTCCACTCAATGTATAGATTTAGACCATGATTGACAGAGTCCAATTTGTAAATCCACTTTTGTTCCAGTTTACGGAGTTTCAGATCTCGGTCTCCACCTCTTGGGTGTGCATTTATAGTTTGCAAGATACAGCAAAAAATATCTTTGTGTGTATGCTTAGCTTTTTTTAAATGTTCAACCAAAGGTTTGCTTGGATTTCATTTTTAACACATGATCTATGTTCTCCAATTCTTTGTCTTATGGGTCTTTTTGTTTTTCCAATGTACACGAGGTTACATGGACATTTTATACAGTAAATGGCCCATTTAGTCCCACATTTTGTAAAAGAATTTAGATGCCATTTATTCCCATATAGATCAATCATTTTTAGATTCTGTGTTAATTCACAAACCGAAAAGGTGCCACATTTATAGTGACCCGTCACTGGGGATAGGTTCCACAGTGTACGTTGAGTTTGAACATTATTCTTGGGTATCGGATAGGTGTGGACAAGTCTGTCTTGTAAGTTTGACATCCGTTTAAACGCAAACCGTGGAGTAGCAATTTTAAAGGTTTCTGTGTTAATCATGGTCTAATTCTTTAAAATAGTTCTTCTGAGATCGTTACTGATCGGCGAGAATGTAGAGACACAAGTAATTTTATCAAGAATAGTTTTTGGGCGTTTACTTAAGCACTCGCTTCTCGGAGTATTGGCTCTTTTGTATGCTTGACGGATGGTATGTGACGGGTATCCTCTCGCTTTTAAGTTGTGTGTTGAATGACCAAATTGTGTTTTTTTAAGTCCTCTTTTGTCGAGCAATTTCATCTTATATGTAAATATACTTCCCTCCACTGCCTCCTCTTCTTCCTCTCTCATTCCTGACTGTGAGGCAAAAAACCTGGGTGTCATCTTCATCACCTCTCTCTCCTCACATCACGGACCTAGCCAAGAAGAGAAGGCACACTTTCAGCTGCCCTCCTCAGAGATATTCCGCCTTTCATCTCCTTCCCCAGAAACTCAATAAATCCAGAGCACATGTCCTCTCTAGGCTGCACTACTGCAACAGCCTCTTCCTCAATCTGACTAAATCCTCCCTTTGCCCCCTTCAACTAATCCAGAATACGACTGTGTAAGGAAGGCATGGTATCAAAAAGGGATGAGATACACAAGTGATCACAGTTCAAGGTTGTTTATTGAACTTCAATTGGGTTTGAAAAATGCCCATCTAATCCTAAATCTAAAGATGGGAGCAAGCTACGACCATCAAATAATAATGACGCAGTCCTAAATACAAATGGCGTGGGAAACAATGTTATACAAAAGAAAAGTGTTCAAGAAATTATATGTTAGGATAGTTGAGCCGTTAGTGTCCCTTCCCCGAGTTTTCAGCACGGGAAAAGGCGGCACATTCGGGCTTAGCACATACTCTGGCTTTTCTTGCATAAGGACGCACTTCAAAATCTCATTATCAGGAACCTCTGTGCCAAAGTTTCTTTGCCATTCAAAGTCTCCTATTTCAGAGGGCCTGATGCGACAAACAAAGTTGCTTTCTCTTCAGGATTCTCCTATGCACAACTTCTCGATTCACTTTTCACACTGTGTCCCCCTCCGTGTTATGAATCGCCGCCGCATTCCCTGTTTTCAAGCATCTCCAGTTTGGCAACGCTGGAGGTTACCATGGAGACGTGGTTTCTCTGCTACCGCTGCCCGTGTTCCGGGTAGTCACATGACACGGCGATTATGTGCAATACGCGTAAGATAACGCCTCCTCCTTTAAATACGATTGCCAAAGGTTTAACGCTGCTTCTAATTAGCGTTCGTCTTACCATTACTTTGATCCAGAATTCTTCCACTTTTTGAACTCGGAACGTTTCTCGGCCTGTCTATCGGATTACCCTTGGATACCAAGTTGGACCGTGGCTAGCCGTTCCTTCGGCTTGCTGCATTTGCAGTGGCTCCTCGGCAGTAGTTCCGGCTGCTTGACGAACCTCCACGCTGCCCCAGTTCCTTTCAGCCAGCCAACCTGCCAGCACGCTGCACCTTGCAGCGGCTTCCTTAGAAGCGATTCTGTCTACCTGCTGAGCCTCCACACTACCTTTGTTCCCTAAGGTAAGCCTGCCTGCCTACCCATCTCTCCGGCTGTTAAGCCTCAGTACTTCTCAACTAACTCTTACCGAATCACTGTATTTGGAAGTTATCAGAACTACCCGAGGAATCATCATGTGAACTTCTGTGTTTGGGACACTTTTCTCCAGCAACCGTGCACTTTCCGAACGCTCTCCTGTAGTGCACCATCCCGGATCTAGTTTGCGAAACTCGTTCCGTTCGGGTTAGACTTCCTATACTAACCTTCCTGTTTGTTATTTTTTCCTCCCGTTGATTAGTACATTCTTCCCTAAAACACCTATTGGGTAAGCCTGCATTTGTTGGTGTTTGTTTTCTTGGAAATCCCCAAGTTATCATTCTTACCTATCTTTTCTTTGTTTCCAGTATTCTTGATCCCAGTATACCACCTGTAGTTTCCTTAGAGCCCTATCAAAACATTTCTTCAGGTACTATTGTTGATCTGATCTTGAATTTATGCAGTGATGTCCAAATTCAGCAACGTATAATAGCGCTTTTGTTTATTTCCTACAGCCTGGGTTTGGCGGTGTGGTTCTCCCCGCTTTTTTGGGTAATTGATTCCTCTGACTGTTGTTGTTATACAGCAAAGGGGTATGTTGCCTTAAAGAGGTCCTCGAGTTGAGGAGGTCTGGCTCTGGATCGTACCATTGTACATTCCAGCTTAGACTGAAAACCTACCGGAGCTGCTCCCTCTTCAGTTATCCCAAGGTTGAGCAACGCCCCGAACAGTCCTGTAACTGGTGAGTAACACTCCGTCAGGCTCAGACCCACTTCAACACAAAACATTCAATTGGTCTCCCTCCACCGGGCTCGGATCAAATTTAATCGCATTTTCTAAACTTTCTTAACTATATCAAAATCGAAGACTTTCCACTGTGCGCTGGATTTTGCTTGACCCGTTGCAGGACCACTTCGATTCACAATTCTTTGTTCTCTTCTTAATATGTGCCTTTTTAACTTTCACTTCTGCCACTTCTGGACACCTTACAGAGACCTTCAATTGAGCACCCATGCGGTGCTTGCTGTTAAGATGAATTTCTGAACTCTAACCTGGTGGGCAGAGGTTCAGAAGGCCAGTCAAGTTTCTTGGACAGGGTAACTTTCTGGACAAGCCAGACCAATCAAGGTAGCATTGGAGGCGGTCAAGACTAGGTCTCAGGCGATGTGAGGGTGATCGAAAGCCCACAATGAGCACACACAGTAAACAACACCACAAATTACTCTGTCAGGTGTATATATCAAAAATACATATACATTTATTAAAGGCCTTTTAACTCAAACACAAGGTAAAATTCAACAGTATTAACAAAACTAACACAACACTAACTAGGAAACATATATGCAGTAACTAGTGGCCTAAAGGAATATTACACAAGTAGAGATCCACAACCTGCAAAGAAAGGGGTCACACAGTGCAAATCTATTTTAAGCAGTCCTTCAACAAATCAAGCCCTAAATAATAGGCAGTTCAGACCCTAAGAAGTGTGGAGCCTTGCGCTCAAAAGTACATTCAGTGCTGGAGCACTCGATCGTGCGGGTCTTCTTCAGGGGGCAGTACTGGCTCAGGAAGGTGGGTGAGGTGATGAAGAAACCACTATTTAAGGAGGGTCTCTACAAGAGGGCTGAGAGGACCGTTGGCAGGACAGTGATGATTTTTCTGCTTCTGGTTGAGGGATCGGGCCAGGTCCACTGCAGCTCGTCTTAGGGCACAGGGGGTGTGAAAGAGTTAATCCACATGGTTTGGATTATAAAGAGGAGGTCTCCAACAATAACAGGCTGAATGACAGGGAAACAGTGAAAGGATGATGTGTGGGCAGTGCTTAGTGTGGATTGACAACTTCATGCTGCAATACGACCTGTAACAGTACGAGACTCTGAGCCGTGGTCCTTTTATTTAAACCTCTTAGTTTTTGGTTGCCAGGAGATGGTTGAGGGAGAAGGGGAAGAAAACGTCAGTTACGAGTGGGCTTATTAAGGACAGCCCACTGTAACGGAGATAAAGAAGGAGAAATCTGAGAAACCCTTCTTACAGCAACGTTCCACTGTGTTAGTGAGATTGAATAAGTAGCATTGCGCCAAAGTTGTTAAATGAAGTTTTCATAACAAAGAAACTGAAGCCGCTCGCCAGTGTTGTCTCAGCTGTGAGAACGAAACAGACGTGATCCCAGTCCAGTGAGCAGTGGCGCTGTTGAAGAGTCGTGCCGAGCAGAAATAAATAGTCTGCTCGATCAGCGGTAGGCGAGTAGACACCTCGATCAGCTGTAAGCAAACAGCCCACACTTTCAGCTGTGATCGAGGAGGAATCGTGACCCGAAGATAGCAGTTGACGGCGAGAGGAGTGTTCTATGGAGGCCTGGCTAATGGAAGGTATTTGATACGTTGGACCGTTTACAGTGCCAGTAATTCATTGCTACAAATGGCAGACAAGTAAGAAGTGAAACTGATTCCAAAGTAAATGCAGAAACATTAAATGGCACAGTTTTAAACCAGTAAAGTGGATATACTTCTGTTCATAAGAATATTCGTGACAGAACTACTGAGAGTCCTGATAATACAAACTTTCCTAACAGAAGACACTTTGTAGTGAAATGATCAAAACAAATAACCTTCTAATGAACAAAGTCTTGTCGAATTATCCAGAAATACGCTAATATTGGGCCCCATTTACCAAGAAAGAAAGAAAAGTACTGACTTTTATTGCTACTCCATGAGAGACAAGAGAAGAAGGGAAACACTCTTCTCTGAAGATATTCAAGCAAGAAGTTGTATCCTTTACAGAAGTTTAATTAATAAAATGTTGATTTAAAATAATCTGTGTAGGTGCAGTCGTATTCCCACAACAAAAATGTGATAGAGGGGCACAGCAGCAAGGTACTCATGAAGTTCGTCACCACAGCTGGGCGACACTGTGACCGCGTATACTCGGGTTCAGACGGACTCTCCTAATTCCAGACATAGGAATGCTAGGTGTATGAAACTTGGTGAGAGAGTGCCTTATACCCAGAGCTTACAGTCTCCAAAGGCTCAAGTCGGAACTCGAGACAGAGGCGGTTCCAGGGCAAACGTCCTGTATGAGCTGGTCAGTTCACTGGGCAGTCCAGGAACACTTCCGAAAAGGCTTGTTTGCAGTTGAAGCAGGAGGTGCCAAGTGTAGTTAGTCCCACTACTCCAACCGGTCGAAGCGCCCTTGCAGGCCTTCTATGATCGATGCGAAACAGGGGTTGCCGGACAACAGCGGGTCACCAGCGGTTCCACGGTTCTGCTTCAGCGGTTCAGGATACTTGACTCCTTTACTAAGTTTGGTGTGAACTAAGAAGATCGACCTAGAATGGGTGAAAGGTGCCTCCTCTTATCTAGAATCTCCTTTGTGCCAACAACAGAGATACCAATAGGAGATCTGCTCACATTCAGCCATCCTAGACGTGGACCAATCACGGACCATGGTGGTCCCAGTCATTCCCAGCACACCAGAAATCCTGGCACCCAGGATGTGTATTGGAACTAGACAGCTACAGCCCACATCCTGGGAGAACACACACACAAGGCATGCAGAAGCCCGCAAAGCTTCGGTTTGCGCGGGGGTCTGCTGCAAGAAATAGGACCAGGTGCACTGACACAGGCTTGCACATTTGAAAGAGCACACAGATCTCTCACTAAACGACCACTGCTCCAGAGTGTCCCCATTTTCGTGATAGCGAACATATTGACCTTCAAAGACAGAGAGAAGGTCTTAGCCTTCGAGAGAGAGAGAGAGGCACAATCATAAGAAACTCCTCCAAATTGGCTATCTTCCCGGACTATACAGCCCTGGCCCAAAAACAGAGGGCAGTGTTCGGGAGGACTAAGGAGAAGCTAAGGAGAGCAGATCATATTTGTTTGACAACACGACAGAGGTGCCTCTCCTGAACATCCGTGAGGACCTGCTCTCGAACCTTGACTCTAACATTCCATGTGTTCTCATTTTGCTTGATATCTCTTCTGCCTTTGATACTGTCAACCATACCATCCTGCTCAACCGTCTCCGTGATAACCTGGGTATCACTAGTCAGGCTCTCGCTTGGCTGACCTCTTTCCTCTCAAATCGACCCTCCCAGGTCCAACTGGGGTCTTTCCTGTCTGACATCTTTTTCTCTACCTGTGGTGTCCCCCAGGGTGCTAACCTCTCTCCCTGGCTGTTCAACCAGTATCCGGCACTTCTCGCCCACCGCATCGCTGCTCTCTGCCCCAACTTTCAGTGCTATGCGGATGATACCCAGCTTATTTTCAGGCTACCCTCGGCCTCCTCTTCTCCTTCCCTCATCTCTGACTGTCTTTCTGCTATCCAGAAATGGTGTGCCGCCAACGATCTCTGCCTTAATGCCAGTAAGACCGAGATTCTACTCATCGGCACACCCACTCCCTCCTTCCCTGCAGCTCTCTGGCCGGCCTCTCTTGGCCCTCTTCCTGCTCCTACCTGCAAGGCAAAAAACCTTAGGGTCATCTTCGACTCCACACTCTCCTTCTCTCCTCACATTTCTGACGTTTCTAAGAAGTCACACTACCAGCTGCACCTCCTCAGAGGTATCCTTCCTTTCCTCTCCTTCCCCCAGAAGCTCACTGTCTCCAGAGCCCTGGTTCTCTCGAAGCTGGACTATTGTAACAGCCTCTATCTAAATCTTCCTGCCTCTACTCTCCGCCCTCTGCAACTCATCCAGAACAGGACTGCGAGACTTGTCCTTGGCCTCAAGCCCAGGGATCGGATCTCTCCAGGACTGAAATCGCTACACTGGCTCCCTGTGGCTGCGAGGATTAAGTTCAAAACCCTCTGCATTGTCCACAAGGCCTTCTGGGGCCTGGGGCCAAAATACCTTCAACTCTCCCTTCCTAAATATCTTCCTTCTCGAGCACTTCGCTCATCCGCCTCCAACTCCCTCAGGGTCAGCCGCTTCTCCAAGCAACGAGTTGGGGGGAGATCTCTCTCCGCGGCAGGGGCCTCCCTCTGGAACAGCCTTCCTGCCTCCCTGAAACTTGAGGAGAACCATCTCCGGTTCCGGAAGCACCTCAAAACCTTCCTCTTTGCTTCTGCATTCTCTCCCCCTCTCCCCTGCTAAATCACTGAAACTGTACTGAATCAGCAACTGGGCCACTCACCAATCTCGGTCCTTGGCCCAGCCACTCTCCCCTGCACTGTCTTCCTGGCAATCCCTGCACTGCAGGACTGTCTCTGTATCCCTACAGCCCCCCTTCCCTGAACTTGTCTGCACTTATCTTGCACTTGCCACCAGCTGGCCCTTATTATTTATCTTGTGCGCTACTAACCCTGTACTGCACTTTCCCCTCTCCCTTTCCCCCTACCCATGCACTTGCGCGATCTGAATGACACCTGGCCTAGTAGGATCGTTGTCTGTCTCCCCTTGTTCCCCCCTCCCTGCCTCGTCGCGCCTTGAAACACTTGTGTATAGGCGCGTTACAAATGCCATATCATATCATATCACTAACAGGGCATCCTATAATTGCCAGGCAGGAACACTGATGTACTCTAAAGCATAACCGTTACAGCCTGGCAGACAAGACCCAGATTCCATCTGTGAGACCGTGAGGACAGACATAAAAGACGAACGTTAACATATGGTAGGCGGGAGCCCTACAACAGCAACTCTGGATTAAGACACTAGTGCCTAGACGGCTGCATCCATAGGCAGCTACCGAATTCCCCCACCAAGGAGCCAGATGTCTGTTAGAGGGTATTGCTGCACTTTACCCAAGGAAAGATAGGTGGTGGAGGTTGCAGGAGAAGCAGCTGAGCCAGAGCATGCAGTACCCGGCTAGGCAGTTATCCAAAGTTCACAAATGGTTATTAGTTGTTGTGTGTCTTGAGTTGCGGGGAAGCTAACCATCAGGTTAAGTGGTTGGCTAAAGGGGATTATTAGATACAAGAGTGGACTGAACTGTGATGTGTGATGTCAAAGGAGGGGTTGGATGCAGGAGCAGCGAGAGAATGTCTGATCGCCGAAATGGGGGAGTAAACATAGATGTCCCACCTTGTGGGAGCTACAGGCAGGAGGTGGATGGATCCTCATTATTGGATGGGCAAGCAGCAGGTAGGGGAACGAGTGAAACAGAACGACAGGATGATGGGAATGACAACCCTGGAAGGTGACACAAGATGGGAATTAATGGCCTGAGAGTAGTTACCTGGAATGTCAGAGGACTAAACAATTATATTAAGAGATTACACGTACATGCATATCTGAAAACAGGGGGAATACAAGCGCGTTATTGTAGGAAACCCCCCTCACAGCAAACAGGCCATGGTAGCCAGAAAATGGGGAGGGAAGCTGTATAGCTCACCATTTTCGGCAATTGCAAGGGGGGTTCTTAGCTTGCATAGGCCCCTCAGTTCCCTTCCAGCTACTGTAATTCAAGAAGGATGACGAAGGTAGGATGGTTCCGATACACGGCTTGCTAGAAAACAGGGGAATATTCCTGATAAACACGTATGCCCCGAACCACGATGCAACTGCATTCTTTAGGTCACTATACCCCAAGTTGGCTGTATACAGGAAGCGAGCATGGGTGTGGGGAGGTGACTTTAATTGCACGCTTAACCCCAGGCTGGATAGGTCAGAGGAGAATCATAGGAAACCTGCACCACCGGCCAAAATATTAGCCCTCTTGAGTGATTTGTAATTAGCAGACGTCTGGGGAGAGAAGCACGGAGGGGAGCATGGATACTCCCACTTTTCGGCGCCCCACGGCATACACACCTGAATAGACTATGGGCCTCATTCCAAGTCCGGCCGTAACCCTGCCGGACTCAGAATGATTTACCAACACAGGCGCTAGTAAATTGTAATTCCCCATTCCCTGACTCCATCTGGATTGCGCAAAGAAGTAGATATATTCCTGAACTTTTGTGATGCCAATGGATTCACCCTAAATAGTTCCAACTCAAAGTCCATGATCTTTATGCCACCTACAAGTAAGCACGTGAAGATTCAGATTGAGGAAACCTTCATCGATCCGGTCACATCTATTGACTACCTGGGCTTTAGGCTTACGGACCCAGGGAATTGGCTGTCGAAGGTTGAGAAAGCCAACCTCACATTAGGCAGATCTAGATCGACCATCATAATGGTCTTGAGAGCACATGGGGGGTGGGACTCCTTAGGCTTGTATTTCACATTTATAAGCCCCAAGCATGACATATGGGGGCACGTCAGGGCTAAACAATAGAAATGACTGACAATTCGTTGCTAAAAAACATTCTCAAACTTCCAGAGGGTACACCATGAATCAAGCTAGAAGGGACAGGAATCGGATACATTGAAACGTTGGTAGCTTCCAGACCTCTGTTCCATTGGATCACAATTTGGAGTTCTCCTTCCATGGGGAAGTGCAGAGAGGATCTGCAGGATGTTTCGGGACAGGGGGGGAGGGGGGAAAGGGCCTGCCTTGGTGCAAGCATGTGAGAAATCTTCTAATGGATCTATGTTGTAACTAATTTTGGACAAACCCACACAACATCTCCTTAAAGGATAGACACACCCTAACGCATGCAATCCAACAGAAGAGGCAGGATGATGCTATTACCCTGGCACAGAGCGCTCCTTTGCTAGGCCTGTATAGGGATTGTAAATCTTTCATTGGCTATGAGCACTACCTGGTTTATTCTGGACTAGCGAGGGCACCATTTGTCAGATTCAGATGTGGAAAGCTACACTTGGCTTCGCTAATTCACTATTGGGGTTTGACATCGACAGATCAATGTCCCCACTGTATTTTAGAGAGACTGAGATTCACTATGTTACTTTGTTGAGGTATAGGAGACAATTGATAAGACCCTTTTTTATCGCGTCTAACATTGGTAGCACATTTTAGCAGTTTACAAAAACTGAAAATGTGGCTTTTAATTTTGCCATGATAAATTATATATTTAGATCTTGATTAATTAGGAAAAGGGCGGAGTAACAAGATGCAACAATACATGGGGCCTCATTACGAGTACGGCAGTCCAGAAACAATGGTGTGGGTAGCAACGTACCGGCACCCTCTCTGGACCGCCATGCTCTGACAATGCTGGTAGGGGCCATGGATCCCCTGGCAGGTCTGATTTGCCGGTAATTCTGGCCCCTACGGGCATTGCCTTCACTGAAGCACCGGCACAGTTAACAACAGTGCCAGTGGTTCAGTGTGCCCATTCCCAAGGAGTCCAATGGTACTCCACAGGAATATGGACTTACTGTTTCCACCGCCCGACATCCCGGTCCGCTGCCACTTTTAATATCCCAGTAGCACAGTGTTACGAGGTAAGCGGCGACCCGCCAGTAGCAATGGCAGATTACCGCCAACCTCGTAATGAGGCCTATAGTATTCTCTAATAGACTCCTCCTTCCTAACAGCTTCCTATGATTTTTATGTTTGAACATTATTATTCCAATGTTGTTTTAGGAATTCCTGGATGGAACATTATCCTGGCTAAAAACACTAGACACTTTTCATATTTGATGGTTATTAATCCTGACAGGCAATTTAAAAGAATGTTTCTAACATGGTTTAATTAATCGCCAGACCACAAAACTTTGAATTTTATATTGTCGCTTACGCTGTTACCCATGTCTCAATAGGTAAGATGTACTTGGGCTTTAGAATGCATTCATTTTGCCGTCCGGGCCAATGCGCTTTCACTAATTGTTCAATTGGCTGACTGAATTCCAGAGCATTGGGGCCTGCAAGGAGAAGGCTCTTCCATCCACTGTACTGCATGTGAGACATGGCGTGACCATGAACCAGGCAGAATGGGAACTAATATTGCTAGTGAGGAAAATGGTGGGTTAACATATTTCTCAGGAATGGTAGAACAGTGTTAGGGGGAAGGATGACAGATCACAAGAAGTACTTTTCTTATCTAACAGCGGCACCTGGAGAAAATGGAAAACCAGCAAGAGGGGATGTCTATGTTGAGGTCTTTGTTACAGGCAGACAACAGTGTTGTAGTCTCTGAACTAGAAATACCAGGGATCTTAAATATACTACATTGGCAGCGAGTGAGATATAATAAATCCCCCCAGAATCTGGTCCATAAATGGCCAGGTCAAGTAGAGAAGGATCAAAGGACTGCGGGGCTAACACCAGGGTGAAACAAAGCTAACCGGTCCTCCCTGGAACCTTAAAGAAAGTACAAAACAAACTAATAGTCTGGTTGCTTGAAGAATGGTCCAATCGACAGGGCTACCACGCAAGGGAAAAACACTAGGATCAAGTGACTAATGATTCAATAATGACTCTAAAATTCTAATTCTAATCTTGTGATGAATTTATTAATCAAAAAGATTCTTTATAAATAAACAATTGGTTGTTATATTAAAAACGGTGCTAAAATGCAAAGTGCAAGTCAAAACACACATTTCTTAACAACTCAAGAGACACGGACAACATCGAAATCACCATTCTAAATTAAGACTATCTAATAACCACACAGTTGATCATACTCAAGTGGAGAGTGGAACATGAAAAACACAAATTACTACAAACATATAAACGCAAACTGAAACATATGGCAAATATAGAATGTACCGTTTAAGATAAGCAGTGTTCTAGTGCTCATTTCTGACCCAACATGTTTCTTTACCATGTTACACAATGATTGTAGTTCATTCGAGGGAAATTCTTCATGGGTGCAAATATTGGTAGTTGTGTCTTTACAATTCTTGTTCCGTATGAGAAAAAGAAAGATTCTGTACGGTGTGTTGTCACTCTTTTGTGAAGGTCTGTAGAAAGGCTCGAAGCAACAAATTAATTGTTGCTTCCGCAGCTATAAATCATTCTTCGCCTGAGGCTGGGCTGATTAATAGCTCTCTTGTGCTTATGTGAACCTTACCGGTAAGATGTGATTTATTCTTGGCAATGTGTCTGAAGGGGTCTCATTCCACCTCTCCAGTTATGCCGTAAGGGGGTATATAGAGAAAGACCAGTCATGAGTATTGTAAGAGGACTCATATATTCGAGTTTTACTTTGATTAGTCGTCGGGAAATTAAATGCAAAGTCCCAACACAGTGGGGTACATGTAACCACTTACATTAAATAAACGGTCCATTATTCCGAATTACACTGCTATATGGGTTTCAGCATTTGACTTTGCTCAGTCCCGGTCTTTTTGTTGCCAGAGTTTAGGATCAAATTTGTCTGGGATCTGCAGAGAGATGGAGTGTAACTGAGTTGGTAATGAACATCAACATCGTCGTGAAGGATTCTACAAGGTATTAGCACTGGAGGTGAATTTATGGTGTCAGTGATCACTCACTATTTAGCAGAGTGGGTGGCTGGGTGTATAGTTATTCTATGGCTCTGCTAGTTTTTCAACACGCTAACGTGCTTCACGATCCGGTTTGCGTGAGCATGCAGTTACCCGTCCTCTCTTGGCATGCACGTAGTGTGTTGATAAAGGCGTAAACAGATTACTCTCTATATGGGCATGCAGGTCCTGAGATATATATTGTGACTGTGGGTACTCCTCACACTTCTGTGTCGGTCATTCATACTTCTGTGTAAATCAATCGGTGGGAGTAATCTGCATCGTAACGAGGACGGGACAGCATCCGCTGTGCAAGTATGTACTTAGCGTCTGCGTCCTGTGTAAAGCTAGATCCTTATGCAATGCGGAATGACAGACAAACTAAGGATAGTTCTATGATCTTAAAGCCTACTGTCCGCCGGTACACATATTTCTTTCGGTGTTGGTTGGAGTATTTACTTTATGTAATGGACTCTGGGGTGCATAAAATAACAGTGTCACTGCGTCTGTTCTGCACCGGATGTCAACTAACCGCGGTTCCAGGTGAAGGGAACTTTTCAATTGTTGTGACAATGAATCATGTGATCGCCAGGTCACATGAGCGCTATCAAACAAATGGACTTACTATTTCCGCTGCCCGACATCCCGGTCCGCTGCCGCTTGTAATATCCCAGTGGCACGGTGTTACTAGGTCAGCGGCAACTCGCCGGTAGCAACAGCAGGTTACGGCCGACCTCGTAATGAGGCCTATAGTATTCACTAATAGACTCCTTCATCCTAACAGCATCCTGTTTTTATGTTTCAACATTATTATTCCAATGTTGTTTTAGGAATTCCTGGTTGGAACATTATCTTGGCTAAAAGCACTAGACACTTTACATATTTGATGGTTATTAATCGTGACAGGCAATTTAAACGAATGTTGCTAACATGGTTTCATTAATTGGCAGACATTTAATGAAACCTTGAATTTATATTGTCGTTTACGCCGTTACACATGTCTCAATAGGTTAGATGTACTTGGGCTTTAGAATACATTCATTTTGCCGTCCGGGCCAATGTGCTTTCACTAATTGTTCCAATTGACTGACTGAATTCCAGAGCAATGGGGCCTGCAAGGAGAAGGCTCTTCCATCCACTCTACTGCATATGTGACATGGGGTGACCATGAACCAGGCAGAATGGGAACTAATGTTGCTAGTGAGGAAAATAGTGGGTTACCATATTTCTCAGGAATGGTAGGACAGCGTTAGGGGGAAGGATGACAGATCACAAGAAGTACTTTCCTTATCTAACAGCGGCACATGGAGAAAATGGAGAACCAGCGAGAGGGGATTTCTATGTTGAGGTCTTTGTTAGCAGGAAAACAATAGTGTTGTAGTCTCTGAACCAGGAATACTAGGGATCATAAACATACTCCATTGGCAGTGAGTGAGATATAATACATTCCCCAGAATCTGGTCCATAAATGGCCAGGTCAAGTAGAGAAGGATGCTAAGTAAGTTCAAAGTGTGTTATTTGGTCTGTGCTGTTGTAAAGTCCTGGTCTCTATATTACATATGGTACAAGCTCAATAATGTATTTGATCATGTGTTTTTCAAAATGTTTATTAAGAAACTATGATCCTACAGTTTATAGCTTATTACAAACAATTCATGATTGGTGACCGACTAAAACAGAACCAAGCCTACACATGCACAGGTTTTGCACCTCTGGTGCTTCCCATGGCACAAATGTATGACATTTTATAAGGCCTCTCCTATGTGTGATTTTTGCGATGTTCTATTAGGTCACGCCTTTGCTTGATAGCCCCATCACATTCAGAGCAGGCATATGGCATCTCCCCAGACTGATTTCTCTAGTGTATCACAAGTTGATCACTTTACTTGAAAGCCTTATTACGTTGAGGACATGTATATAGTTTCCCTCAGTGTAATTTCTCTGGTATAGCACTATTTCAACCTTTCACATGTAAGCCTGATCACATTCAGAATGTGTATACGTTTTCCCTCCAGTGTCATTTCTCTGGTGTGGCAATTGTTCACTCTTGCTTGGAAAGACTGATCACATTTAGAACATGCATATGGTTTTTCCACATTGTGATTTCTCTGATGTAACCATACTACTCTTCACCTTGAAATCCTCATCACATTAAGGACATGCATCTGGTTTCCCCCCAGTATGAATTCTCCGATGCATAATTAGACCTCTCTTTTCCTTGTACGCCTTATCACATTCAGGACATGCATATGGTTTCTCCCCAGTATGAATTCTCTGATGTTTAATTAGATCTCCCTTTCGCTTGAAAGCCTTATCACATTCAGGACATGCATATGGTTTCACCCCAGTGTGATTTCGCTGATGTATAATTAGATCTTCCTTTCGCTTGAAAGTCTTATCACATTCAGAACATGCATACGGTCTCTCTCCAGTGTGATTTCGATGATGTATAATTAGACATCTCTTTTCCTTGAAAGCCTTATCACATTCAGGACATGCATATGGTTTCACCCCAGTATGATTTCGCTGATGTATAATTAGCTCTGCCTTTCGCTTGAAAGCCTTTTCACATTCAGAACATGCATACGGTCTCTCTCCAGTGTGATTTCGCCGATGTTTAATCAAATCTCCCGTTTGCTTGAAAGCCTTATCACATTCAGAACATGCATATGGTTTCTCACCAGTGTGATTTCTCTGATGTAGCAGTAGACTGCTCTTCACTGTGAAAGACTTGTCACATTCAGAACATGCATATGGTTTCTCTCCAGTATGAATTCTCTGATGTTTCAAAAGATCACCCTTTCCTTTGAAAGCCTTGCCACATTCCGAACATGCATATGGTTTCACCCCAGTGTGATTCCTCTGATGTAGAATTAGAGCTCCCCTTTGCTTGAAAGCCTTAGCACATTCAGAACATGTATATGGTTTCTCCCCAGAGTGATTCCTCTGATGCATCACGAGTTGATCTTTTTGTTTGAAAGCCTTATAACATTCAGAACATGCATATGGTTTCTCCCCAGTGTGTATTCTCTGATGTCCAATTAGAACTCCCCTTTGCTTGAAAGCCATATCACATTCAGAACATGCATATGGTTTCTCATTAGTGTGATTCCTCTGATGTATGACAAGTTTACTCTTTTGCTTGAAAGCCTTATCGCATTCAGAACATGCATATGGTTTCACCCCAGTGTGATTTCGCTGATGTACCAGTAGATTAGTCTTCACAGGGAAAGACTTGTCACATTCAGAGCATGCATATGCTTTCTCTCCAGTATGATTTCTCTGATGTTCCAATGGATTACTTGCTTCTTTAAAAGTCTTGTCACATTCAGAACCAGTATGTTCTTTCTCTTTGGTGTGAAATCTCTGTTGTTGCCACATATGATCTGTTTCACTGAAAGTAGCTTCACATTCAGAAAATTCCAAAAGTTCCTCCATTGTGAGGATGTTATTTTTAAATAGTGATTTCTTTGTAAGGAACTTGTCAAATTCAAAATATGTATATGATGGTCTGAATGCCTCGATTAGGCTCACCAGGTCAGCTACATTTTTAAACGCGTGAATGACAAAAATGTACCTTCATCCTCAGTCAGAGCAGGCAAGCCTGAAAATAGAAGAACGTTTGTGCTTGTAACCTTTCTATGTCCAGGGTACGGTTTCTAGTCTTGTGACTTTCGTGTTCCGGGCTTTAATCAATGGCAGCTGCCACTGGAACATCAACAGCGGATGACTAGCATCACAGCAGGTGTGCTATTGATTCTGAAGCATTAAGTCCAAAGCTGGTGTCGAGCACCTTTTTCATCATTCATGTGGCAGATCAGTGCCTTTGACAATATTTGATAAATTGGTTCTACAAATCCCAATGCATGGAGAGGTTCAGTCTCTACCTTAGAGTGGAAGCCATTTTCCTCTCCTCGGTCTGTTAACCTTCTCTCCTCTCTCCAGTATAGAGTCAGTGCTCTACCATTAGAGGGCCATTAGTATTGAAGGTTGCTAGCCTCTCATTAAGGCGTGTGTTACCCTTTACGGAGGAGGTTGTGTCCCATGCAGTACATTTATATAGACTCTCTTGGAGTTAGTACCTCCTGTGTGAATATTCCCATATGCAGTTACTTATCGCCACAGCACAGAATGCTGCATATTCACATTATGCATTGGGTCAAGCCCCCCCAATTCCCCTCTAGTGGGACAGTATTATATGGGTGGGAGACAGATGGCATCCTTATTGATTGGTAGTGATTGGTCATACAAATCAGATGTTTCTTCCAAAATCATTAATAATTGCAGTCCTTTTTAGTGAATTGTCTTCAGAGTCTGGAATATATTTTCCCCACTGTAAGAGGCTCTAAATTGGGAGTGACAATGAGCAAGAAATCTCTCCCGAGACCCAGTTCTGTTTTTATAAACATTCACTGTTTTCCATGTTTCTTGCTTGTTTTGCCCTGTTTGAGGAAAAAGAAAACCAGGATTAGTGTTCCATAAGCAACAAAAATATATCTCTTGTTTTTAAAAGCATATTTGAAAAGCACGATGGCAGGTTTCAACTTTATAAAATAGCTTTCTTTGAATCCTGGCATACTATTGAAGTGTATAGCGGACACAGAGTTAAACTAAGTAACACTAAAGAACATCTGCCGCAGTGCCCACCTGCTAGATGCTGCTCTGCCAATGATACTGTGCTTCAGGAAAGCCCCGGATTTTGTTTCATTGTACAGAGTGCCAGATCCATTTGAACATGGCTGCCGGTTCTACGACAACCACACCACACCACACCACACCAGGGATGTCTCCCCTCAGCCTCGCTGCTGCTAGATACGGAATGGAAGTCGCCCCAGCATTTTATTTTAACACAAGCCTTGGGAGACGACAGGCGAAGCTGCCCCCCTGCAAAGGCTGACTACTAGGGCCGTTGCCCCCTGTCTGGCCAAGGCCGATGCTCCAGCTTGCGCACGCTCTCCTAGCGCAGTAAATGACAAACCCACTACTGCTCTTACTGTACCCTACCCCCGCGTCGTCTCTCTAGATGAAGCCATCTTTGCCACCCATGATCCTCTCACTCCCTCTACTGACCATATGGTCAATGGCTCCTACCCACTGCCCTCTCCCACACCTCATCCACCGGGTGAGTTTCTGTGCTCCCAGCAAGTGGCCCCTGTGCAGAAAACCAAGCTATCATGTAGGGTCGGGGCCCTCACCATTGCAGAATCTCTGCATCTCATCTCCCACCAGCACAGAGATCAACGGATCCTCCGCTTAATACGCCATTGTTGTCCCACTACAGTCCCAGACGGTATAGACCACCGTTACAAGCCAGCATGCCCGAACCCACAGCCACAGCGTATAGTGTAAGGAAGGCATGGTATCAAAGTAAGACACAGACACAAGTGATCACAGTTCAAGGGTGTTTATAAATTGTAAAATGGGTGAGAAAAACGCCTAATCTAAACCTAAATCTAAGATGGGAGCAAGCTACGACCATCAAATAATAATAATAATAATAATACCCTCCTAGTGGAGTCTAGTCAAATAAAAAGGGCTTATACTAAAAATATCTATTGCCAATCGAAAAGTAAGAAGTGTTCACATGGGAGCCCTGCTGGACAGGCAGCAGATTGGGCTAAAGTACTGTAACAAACACATAAAGGTACTGCTGCCAATGTTGTTACCAATGTGGTTATTAATTTAGAACCATGTCGCATCAACATGCAATAAAACTATAATTCAATGTAATAGTAATTGTGTTCATGAAAAATCATACAGACCACTAGATTGTGCTCAGTGGAACATAAACATTAATGTATTAACATTTTAAAGACAGACAATTGTTGATTGTGGCTCATTGGTATAAATAAACATAAAAGGTACAACTACAATACAAATTACTTATGTATGGTGGGCATAATTACAGTGTAAACGTAGAGATCATTTTGAAAGAACAAGACAGTGGGAGAGACCCAGTGATAATGGTGTGTGAATCCAAAGCTAAAGATAAAGGTTACTGAGAATTGGGAGTGGAGAGAAATATTCTAAATATACAAAAGTCAATATAATGTTGTTACACAAAGTTGATTGATCAAAAGATTCTCCGGGTGTTCCCTTAATTTTGGAAACAATGGGCCTCATTACAAGTGTGCCGGTCTGGTAACAACGGTGCCGGTGAGCCTACCGGCCCTGTTGTTACCGGACTGGCACACTACAAGTCTGCGGTTGGGTGCAATCCCTCCCACCAGGTAAGACCTGACGGGCGGGACGGCACCCGCTTGCAGACATTTTTGGAAGCACCAGCACCGTTATTAACATTATTAACGGTTCCGGTTCTTCCATCATCCCCATTCCCATTGAGTCCTCATAGGACTCAATGGGAATGGGGATTAACATTTTTCCGGCGCTGACTTCACGGACCGCCGGGGCTGTAATGCCCCGGTGTTACCGTGAAGCCAGGTGCCGGAAAAATGCACAAGTCTGGTGGCAGCCTGCCGGGCTTGTAATGAGGCCCAATGTCTTTAATTTCTGCAAATAAATCGACAGTTATGGCTGACTAGGCAATTAAGTCTAATAATACTGCCTCTGTAGGAGCGAGAGATGAAACAAAAATGATAAATCACAAATGTTGCAATAGTATTCAGAGTGTTGAAAGCTAAGTTGCTTCTATTTTCTTTTTTAAATACATGTCCTTCCTCGGTATTAAAGAGAATTTGGAAAGGGACACCAAAGGGGTCTGCCTACGCGACCCGGGCAAGCTAAAGTCCAGAAGAGAGATGTTGATCATAGAAGTTAAACTTGGTCGGATCCCCAGTTCAAATCACGTTTCGGCGGCATGTACGTGTTAGAGGCTGCCTTCATCAGGGCATAGCTGTGAAGAGCCTGTTGAATGTATATGAGGATGCAGTTATGTCTGTATGTGGTTGTAGACAATATTGGGGATCAATCTAATCTTAAAAGCTATTAAAAAGGGGGATAATGGCAAAAAACATGGCACTCCATGGGGAAAGCTTACCATAGAATACATATGCTCCAATTCTTAAGTGGTGGGCAGAGGCGAGGCCCAGCTAGTGGTGCGAGGCTCAGGCAGGCATGGCAGGTCAATTATAGTGTGCTGCGTGTTGGTGGCAGGCAGCTCCAAGCAGCAAGCGAAGTAAAATGGTGCACTGGTGCGGTCCTGCAGAGAGGGACAGAGAGAGCTAAGAGTACCTCAGTGTGCTTACCCCTGGTACCAAATGTGAGGTGATCAAGAAGTACAAGCGGGTAGGACTTCTGTAGGAGACCGGTGACGTGGTGACATGGAAGCACACAGGTGAGCATCGCCCAGGAAACCGGCGGTGTCGTGGAGTACATATGTCACTTGTGGGGAGTACTGGATCGAGAGAAGGCGAGAAAGAGGGCAAATGAGCACTGTCCATAATTGCAGATAATGCCCACTGAGTGCCTGTGTGTGACTGGAGGAGATGTTTAAAAAGGGGCAGTGTGGAACGCTTATCAGCAAATGCCATGTTTACAGGATCAATGGATCACAGTGACGGCATGCAGTGAAGAGCTCATCTGGAATAGCTAGGTCCTGCGGGTCCCGGTCGCATGTTCGATCGGGTTACAGAGCCGAGTGTGGCGAAATGCCCGAATATGTAAAAAAGGGTGAGGAGAAGAATTCTCAATGCACAGCAGCAATCTGGTACGTCATGCAGGCGTTGATGTGGCAACCCGTGCCTTGGGCCCGTTGTTGCTGGGCAACAGGGACGCAGAAGCTCACTGGACGTGGGTGTGGCACTATAGGCCAATGGGAAGCTGAGAAAGCAGAGGACAGCTGGTGTGAGTCTGCAGTCTGTGAAAGCAAAATGATAAGTGCAAAAAAAACATACGGAAGGCGTTAGTTTGCCCTTGCAATGATCGTACTGGGGCGGCTATGGGTAGGAACATTTGTCGCCACTAAGTAAAAATGCTAGCGGGAGGCCAGAGTGAAAGGAGAATCCTGGTGTATAAATGCAAGTAGAGTCAGGCGGGCGGGCTGGGAGCAGACGCCAGTGTAATGTCAGTATAAATCCCTGTGTCTAAGTAAATGTAGGAATGCTGCCATTGCTCAAGTGAAGGGTACGAGGCAGTGTCCTGACCTACAGCCGAGGCTTGAAAATGCCATGGTGAAGTCGGAGTAAATTAAATGGGCCTACTCAGATGAAAGGTCAGAAAAATGGGGGAGTAGTATGGAGGGCCAAATATGAAGACCGTTCTCAACGTGTGGTAAATTTTCCTATGTAGGAGGGGGTAGAAATTATTTGTTGAGACCGCAGCTGACCGCTTCAAGTCTGTGAATCCACCTGCATTCCAAGTCTAGAACGTGTCCCTGTATGTTGGGACCCCCCTTCACTTTTTGCGATACCCACCACACCAGATCATCTGGTGTGTGGTGGGCTTCCATATAGTGCTCCACTAATAGGGCAGTCAGGTTTTCGCAACAGATTCTAGATCTGTGTTCCGATATCTGTGTGTTGACTCGTGGGCATTAAATGGAATAGACCACCTGGTTGAATTTACAGTTAGTCATGTCTTTGAGGGTCCACGTTCTGGTGCCAATTTGGAATGTTTGCATTTTTCTAGTAAATTTGCATGTCACACACGGCCAACAAGGATATTGACCTTTTATCGTGCATAAATTCCAGAGGCCCGCTCTAGGAGCCTTCTTGATGTACTGTGAGTGGACCAGATACTCCCGTAAATTGCGTGACCGTTTGAATGCAAAGCGAGGTACCGGCTCATTTGTTCATTTTATTATTTATAATGCGCGCCAAACCCGATGGTATCAGGGCACAGAGGGCAGTAAAGAGGTTTTCAGCTTGGTTACATTGCTGTACATTAATATACATATATATATATATATATATATATATACACAGAACACAGAATAAGAAATATAGGATGCAAGATATATACAGTAATCAGCAGTTTACAAAATGTACATAGCAGGGATGGAGCTTAAAAGAAAGAAGAAACTAGGTAGGTAAGGAAGGATAGATAGACTAGGGTTGGGAAGCGGGTGAGTAGGGATATAAGAGGGTGGTGAGCCAATACAGACAGAGATGATGCAGAATGGGAGGGAAGTGACGCTAGTAGAGGGCGGACTGTGGGTTAGCAGTCATTTTCCTTGATCAAGTGAATGTAGTTGCGCCTGAAGTGTGGATAGGTTTGGTCTACCCTTAAGGTGGGAGGCAGGGAGTTCCAAAGTTGGGTTGCTTTCGCTGGGAAACTGTTTCCTCCGGTTTTGGAACGTTTGAATCTGGGCACCGTGAGGAGGTTGGAATTGGTGGTTCTGGTCGGGCGGTTGGATGAATGTCTCTTAAATCTGTCAATGAGGTATCTTGGGGCAGCGTTGTTAAGGCATTTGTGCGTGAGAGAAGCTACTTTGAGTGAGATGAGGTACACCCTATTCACCAAGGCCAAATCCTTGTCATAATCTCCCGTCAGCGGTATGATGATCTGGGTATCATCAGCATAGTTGGTGTAGGTGATACCAAGACCATCGAGATCATGGAAAAGGGGCTACGTGAAAATGTTGTACAGAGTGGGGGAAACATGAGCCCTAAGGCACCCCGCAGGTGATGGGAATGGGGTCAGCAGATCATGAGGAAGAGAAGACGCGCATAGTCCTATTGTTAAGGAATGATTGGATCCAATAATAATTGGATCTGGTAAAGCCGTGCCAACGGCCAGTATTTGCGTACAATCGTCTTAATTTCAAAAGTCTGGGGACCATGTGTGAAAACAGACCGTCCTTTTCCTCATATCTTGTGGATTGAGAAGTGTTCCCCTGTCTGTAAATCTGGCTCTTTTGCTAGAATTAGCCAGTCATTTTTTCAGGTATCCTGATTAACGGAGTCTCTTATCTAAGGAGGAGGCATGTTCGTAGAAGTCATCAAGCGATGTACAGTACCTGCGCAATCTCAGAAATTGCCTGTGGGGTAAATTTTCTTTGATACGAGTGGGGTGATTGCTGGAGAAATGTAGAAGGGTGTTCCAGTCTGTAGGCTTCCGATACAAACTCTATTGTGGTTTGCCGTCCTGCTGGCTGATCTTCAGATCCGGAAAGTGGATGGTTTGGTTGTCATATTGTATGGTGAACTGGATGATGTTGTTACACGCGTTTAACCAGGTAAAAAAAGGCAATGATATCCTCTTTGCTACCTTCCCTAGATGCAAATAATGTAATTAATATACCTACGCCAACATTTCACATGTGGCAGCCAAGGGTTCTGTATGTTGAAGATGTAATTTTCCTCATATGTTGCCAATTAATGGATGGCCAGGCTGGGCGCAAAAGCTGCCCCCAAGGCAGTTCCCTATGTCTGAAGATAAAATTGGTTATCGAACACGAAGACGTTTTTGCAAAGAGCTAATGTCATGAGCTCGACTATAAAAGGTAGGAGGATCGCAGAACTGGAGATTTGTTTCAGTTATTTGCTCATGGATGTATTCAATAGCTGCCAGTTGCGGAATGCTGGTGTAAAGGGATTTTATATCCAAAGTTACCAGATATTGGCCCTCATTACAAGTTATGCCGGTAGCCATGCCGCAATTTGCGGCATGGCTGCCGGCAAAACCGCATCAGTGTCCGTGTCCTCGGAATGAGGACTTACCGGACCATTCCGAGTTCGGATGGCCCGGTAATTCCTCACTCGAGGACACGGTTCATCCCCATTCCCATTTCAGCCCCTATAGGGCTGAATGGGAATGGGAGAGGGAGTAAACAACGGGCGATTACGAGATGGCCCGTTGTTTGCTCCCTCTTCCCCTCGCGGGACCCGGTATGCACGCCTGGTTTTCCCAGGCGTGCTTAACGTGTCCCGCGAGGGGACCTCGCAATGTGGCGGAACGGGTTGAACGGCGCCGCAGCCTTTTACAGCGCCGTTTAACCCGTTCCGCCAGGGTCGTAATGAGGCCCATTGAGTCATGGGATTAAAATCTAGATTCTCAAATATTTCGATGGTATGGTTTCTATTCCGCAGGTTTGAGTCAGTCATGATACTCATGGGCTTTAAAAAGGGATCTACAAATTTGTAAATGGACGCCAATATTGAGCCACACATTGACACAATCGGCCGTCCTGGAGGATTTTAAGGATCTTTGTGTATCTTGGGCAGCGCGTACATACATGGTGTCCTGCCTTGGGATGTCTTGAGGAAAACAGCTTCTTTGTCAGAAATCCACCGCCGCTCATGAGCAAAAGAAACTACTTCTGAGATTTCCTGTTCCAACTCCTTGGTGGGGTCCTTCCTGAGGGGGCTATAACTCTCCCTGTCATCAAGCAAAGACATGACCATGGGCCTCACAAGTTTGCCGGTCTGGTAACTACGGTACTGTTAAGCTTGCCGGTACCGGAGTTACCGGACTGGTAAACTACGAGTTCTGCTCGCGTGTCACGCCGAAAACCTCTGTGATGTCTATGGGTACCTCCGTCCCCAAGCACCAGTGAAGGAGAGATATAGTATACTCCTGCACCAATTATTGAGGCAACAGGTGCGAAGGGTCAGGAACACGGGTACCAGGTGCTGTAAGGAAAAGCGGGTAAGTTTGAGTGCAAGACAAGAACCTGGAGATGACCAACAATCAAGAAAATGGAGTGGGACCTACCTAGCATGGGAGATGAACCAGGATGGGGAGGTATCAGGGGGCACTGGAGCCAGACCCCCCTTACTAGGTACTGGACGTGATACACAGCTGAGGTCCAAAACAAACTTGAGCCAAAAGGAGTTTCCAGAAGCAGTTCCAAAATGTCCAAAGCAGGAAATGTCCAAGATCCGAGGAAGGCAAAACCCAAAAGTTCAAGAAGCAAAAAGTCCGAAATCCGTAGGGAGCAAGTCCAAAGGTGCAAGCCAAAAGTCCAAAGTCTGAGAAACTGAGTTCGAGCAACAAATCCAAGGAGCAGGCAAGGCAATCCACAATCACCAGAAACCAAGGTCCAAAAAGCCGGAATATCAGGATTCAAAAAACACAACGCCACTTGAGATGCTGAGAACAGCTTAGAAGCGCGGAAGACCGGCTTCAGTGTGCTTTTGAGCCGGTGCTTGGGTCACGTGATCGCTTTCTCATTGGGCCACGTGAGTGGTGTTGCGTGTCACGTGACCCTCGCAACCGGGAAGCAGCAACAGGATTGGCTGGGCGGGCCGCCCTTTAGTATCACGTGAGCGTTGCACACGTGACCAGGAAGCCGGGTCAGTGGAGACCGATCCTCCCCAGCGCCACCGGGGCCACTTTTTCCACGACGCCGCACGCCGCCTACCCCATGCGGGGACCCCGGCACTACGGACTCTGAAGGGGCGCGCCCGGGAAGGGCCACTGCCACAGGTATGGCGCCGCTGGGAAGTGGCCGGCGTTGTGCGTCTCGTCACATCGCGGGTGCCTTCCCGCCTGCCAGGTCTGACCTGGCGGTTGTCGGATACACCGGCACCATTCGCAAATGGTGCCGGTGCATCCAACCTCCCCATTCCGATTGAGAGTAATGCATTCCGGCACCCGGCAATGGGGAAATACAGGGTCCGCCAGGGTTGTAATGGCCCTGTATTTCCCCGTTGCCAGGTGCCGGAAAAATTCACAAGTTTGGCGGCAGCCTTCCGGTTTTACCGGCAAGTCTACCGTCAAACTTGTAATGAGGCCCAGGGCCCAATTCATAGAATCCAGCTCAGAAGTAGCAGAAGTACCACGCGAGCGCCAGCTGTGGCGCAAACCAGCAATTGCGCGGCACGCGTTTTCATGGATTTTCCGAGGCATCAGTAGCCGTGGTGCAATGAACATCAAGCAGCGCCAGTAATGCCCCCAACACGCCCCCATGCGCAGGACAAAGCTAGTGAAATGCCTAATACGGCACAAGTCCCTGTGCCATCTGTGGCCCAGCACACAGCCCCCCTTACCCCATCTAATTGCGTGAAAAATCTGAGCATACCCCGGTCGCACCAGCCAAATCACGTGGAAAGTCCTGCGCGTACCCCGTCCGTACCCCAGCGAAATCGCATACCCCGGTTGCACCAGCCAAATCGCATGTAAAAGGCTGCACATACCCCATTCGCACCCCAGTGCAACTGCGGGCCCCGGTCGCACCAGCCAAATCGCATGTAAAAGACCGCGCATACCCCATTCGCACCCCGGCATAATCGCGTACCCAGGTTGGTCCAGCCAAATCACGTGGAAAGGCCCCACGCGTACCCCGTGATACACACACACGCACAACTCCCCTGGAAGCAGACGCCTCCTCATGGGACAGCCACACCCCAGCAGCCATCAGCTGCAAACACACCACGCAGACAGCACACACCACATGGGACCCACATCACCCGTGACCATACCCCGCAGGCAGCCCACAACACATGGGACCCACATCACCTGTGGTCATACCCCGCAGGCATCCCACACTACATGGCCCCCCCATCACCCATGACCATACCCACCACCGCCCCCCCCCCATCACCCGTGACCATACCCCACAGACAGCCCACACCACATGGGACCCCCCATCACCCGTGACCATACCCGGTAGGCAGCCCACACCACATGCCCCCCCCCCCCATCACCCACGACCATACCCCGCAGGCAGCCCACACCACATGGCCCCTTCATCACCCGTGACCACACCCCACGGGCAGCCCACAACACATGGGACCCACATCACCCGTGACCATACCCCGCAGGCACCACACAAACAATGGGACCCACAGCATCTGTGACCATACCCCACAGTCAGCCCACACCACATGCCCCCCCCCATCACCCATAACCATACCCCGCAGGCAGCCCACACCACATGGCCCCCCTTCACCTGTGACCATACCCCGCAGGCAGCCCACACCACATGGCCCCCCATCACCCGGGACCATACCCCCACAGGCAGCCCCCCATCATCCGTCACCATACCCCACAGGCAGCCCACACCACATGGCCCCCATCACCCGTGACCATACCCCGCAGGCAGCCCACACCACATGGGATCATCATCACCCATGACCATACCGCACAGGTAGCCCACACCACATGCCCCCCAATCTCCTGTGACCATACCCCACAGGCAGCCCACACCACATGGCCCCCCACCATCACCTGTGGCCATACCCTGCAGGCAGCCCACTCCACATGGGACCCCCCCCAATCACCCATGACCACACCCAACAGGTAGCCCACACCACATGGCCCCCCCACCATCACCTGTGACCATTCCCCGCAGGCAACCCACAACATATGGGACCCACATCACCTGTGACCATACTTCGAAGGCAGCCCACACCACATGGCACCCCCCCCCATCACCCGTGACCAAACCCTGCAGGTAGCCCACACCACATATGACCCACATCCCCCGTGACCATACCCCGCAGGAAGCCTACACCACATGGCCCCCATCACCCGTGACCATACCCTGCAGGCAGCCCGCACGACATGGGACCCTCCACCCCATCACCCGTGACCATACCCCGCAGGTAGCACACACCACATGGGACCCCCCCATCACCCGTGACCACACCCCGCAGGCAGCCAACACCACTTGGCCCCCCCATCACCCGTGACCATATCCCGCAGGCAGCCCCCACCACATGTCCCCCCCCCATCACCCGTGACCATAGCCCACAGGCAGCCCACGCCACATGGCCCCCGCCCCATCACCCGTGACCATACCCCGCAGGCAGCCCACACCACATGGGAGCCCCAGCACCCGTGACCATATCCCGTAACCATATCCCGCAGGCATGTCCCGCCTCATGCCCCCCCGCCTGTGATGACAACCTGCAGGCAGGCCCCGTCTCATGGGACACTCCCACCCCCCCCATCACCCGTTAGAGCAACCTGCAGGCAGGCCCCGTCTCAAGGGACACTCCCACCCCCCCCCCCCATCACCCGTCAGAGCAACCTGCAGGCAGGCACCCCATACTGGACACCACATTCAGGCCAGATGATGACATAGTGACATGTTCACTGCATTGATGGCATGCTCAGGACCTTGCATGCAGTGTATTGACACCACCCTTAACCCCATGCACACAAAACACACATCAACCAACAGAAAAACCATACACCTGGAACACAAGCTAGTGTCATAGCTGATCCCATGCAATTGCTGACTGCATCCACATCCCAACAGCATATGGCAAGGATAGGCCCTCCGTGGCACATGACAAAGTGATGTCAAAATACCATATTGACAAATACCCACACTGTGCCAGAATGAAAACCACTATCGATACGTGACACATAAAGAGACATTGGGCCTCATTACACGGATGACGTTAGGGATTTACCGGTACCGGTAAAATACCGGTAAATCCCTACCGCCTTACTACGAGGTCCCTTTGCGGGTTGGGGGATTTAACGCCTGCTTTTTGCAGGCGTTAAAATCCAACCCGCTAAGGGACCTCCGAGCTAATTACGGCACCGCAAAATTGCGCTGCAGTAATTAGCGCCTTCCCCATTCCCATAGAGCCCTATGGGGCAGAAATGGGAATGGGGAAGGGCAATAGCGGAAAGGGGATTTACCGCCCCTCCAACCTTGGAATGGGGCAGTAAATCCCCTTTCCGTCAAGGCGGTGCCGGTATTTTACCGGCATGAGCCATGGCGCTAATAGCGCCATGGCTCACCGCCTTCCGTGTAATGAGGCACATTGTCCTGGTGTATTGTGTCATGAGCCTCAATGAGCACATATCACCTCAACGTATCACCCCCATAAACACACGAGTGACCCTCACATGTGTGAAGGACATGACATACAATAAAATCACATGTCAATCTGAATGCACATGTACCCAAGTGTGAAAATGGCCAAAGTCTCCTGGGATGGGGAACCGAGTGAAGACAAACAAAAAACTTGCCAGGTCAGCGGACATTGAGACGCTGTCCGTGCCTGGGAAGCGTAGATAGATGAAATGTGGTTGCAGAGGTGGCAGTCCTGCACATGTGAAGGACATATCAAGAAAAACACCCAAAACTTAAAAAAAGGAAATCTGGGCACCCGTTGTGAAATCCAAGCCGAAGTGCAGACGGTAGTAGCAAACTGTTGGTAGGTGATTGTTGGCATACATAAACACAGTGAACAGATGGTGCATGCATGTGAGCCAGTGCAGGTGTGCAAGTGCCATGTGAGGGGACTTCCTTACAAGTCCACAGGGTACACAGCTGACCATAGCAGAATAGCACCGAACCTCATTAGGGCAGAGGAGTACCAGAAGCACAAGCACATAGGAATGACTCATGTCCTGATTGTGTACATGGCAATCATACCGTTCACAAATAACAAATGGAGCAGCATTGGACAGTCCGTATGTCAAAACGTAGCAATGTCAACATATGAATTGCAAAGCAGGATGTCAAAGTGCATGAGAGACAACGAAATTACCACAAAAACATGCCTGCAAAGCACCTTATACTACATCAAGGTAATCCTGTGACAAATAGAAATAATGTCATGCTCCCATCACTCAACACATCGAGGACAAATCCATATTCATGCAGCACATGTGAAATGAAATGCCAGCACACACTGCACACTCCAAGTGCACCTTAAGATCCATCCATTGGTCAAGCACACCAGAACATGCCCCATGCAAATAGATGTCAAACATGACACATGCATACATGTGTGCACATACATGAGCAACATTGTACATCATCAGGGACCCAGAACAGAGTTAGTAAGAGTTAGGAAACCTGCAGGAAACCATAGAGACCAAACACCATCTTTAGTATGAAAAAGAGATATATCTTAAAAATCAGTATTCAACTCATACTGTTCTTCCAAAATAAATAAAATGTTCACTAAATGAATAAATAAATAAATAATAGAATGTCCAAACAGAAAAAAGTGTTTGTCTAAAAAGAAATCCAACTGAAAAAAACTTAAATGAATAACCAAATGAAAACAGAAATGAAAAGAAAACGATTACGTCATGGAGAACACAAATCCATCTTACAAAGTGCAAACTATTTACAAACATGATAGGTCCAATGTCCCAAACTTATCAAAAAAACATGCTGTGATATCCATAAAAAACTTCATAAAAAATAACTATATACAAAACGTGGAGAAAAGTCCAAGAACTCCAAAGAAAGAAAAAACAAAAGGCAACCGACACCTAAAGAACTATGTACAATGGCAGCGTGCTAGTACTTTGACTCACCACTTCCCCTCAAAGTCTCGGCCAGGGCATCATCGAACACTGTGTCAATTTCCTCTAGGCGGGCCTTAGCTCTCCCCTCGAGCGCTTGCAGGGACTCCAACATGCTACTCCGAAACTGCCTGCAAGTCTCCTCGAGAACCTCGGGCCACCTCTCTGCCCGACACAGTGTATTCTCCGCCATGGCGATGGTAAGTCTAGCCTCCCATGCCCGTTGCTGCTCTGCTCCGATCTGCTGGCCAAGTCGCTCCAACACGGAAGAAATCCTCTGGGTGAGATCCACTTTTGACTTCTGCCTGATGGCCGAGACCTGCCTCACTTCGATTGGAAGCCCCAAGTCCTGTCGCCTCCTACGCGGAGCCTGCTGCACCGAATAGCCTGGTGCCTGCACCTCAAGGACAGCCTCCGGGATGATGACAACCCCCGGGGCTGTCGTGGATGTGCCCTGCTGCTTGGTGCCTGCTCTTCCTCCATTGCCACATTTCCTGTCGCCGGCTGGATCTCCATGGTGACCACCTCTGCTGATCCTCCTTCGACTCCCGACTCTGGCAGGGATGTGATCTCCACCAGACTAGCCGCCGGGTTTGGGACAGGTTTGCAGGGGGTCCTGGTGGTATCTGGGCCGGAAAACGGCAGGGAGGACGACTGGCGCACAGAGGAGGCAGACGAGGAGGGGGATCACATAAGTTGCCAGCCCTACGTGTGGCCTCCTCCTCTCCCTCCCCCACCAACCTGGATGCCTCCCCACTGTCTTCTGCAGTGTCTTGGCCCTGTGCAGGCTCACCTGTCCCTCCCACTGCTGAGGAGTCATCCACCACCTTCTCCCTCTTGGACCTACCCTCAGCAACTGCGGCCGTTGTCGGGGATGCAGCACCAGTCTCCTCGCTCCCGGAAGATGACAGTACCTGGGAGGATGACTGGGCCATGCGTCTGTGCCTGGTGGAGGCATCCCTGCTGCCGTACTCCACAGCACCTTCTCCGCCCTCTTCTTCCATTGTCGCTGTGGATAGGGAAACATAGGATAGGGAACCCGTGAACACAAACATCAGGCTACCGAACATGTGTGTTTGGCACAATGCAAATGTACATCAGTGGCACTGTAGAGGTCACAACCATCATCACTGTCCACAACACACAGGGAAGTGCTATTCACACACAAGCACAATTATGTCTGTCATTCACAACAGACATTCGCATCCCTGGACAAGGCACTGGCAGCACCTCAAAATTGTGCATCCAGCTCACACACATCATGGGACATACACATCTCAATCGCACACATCACCTGACAGTCCTAAAGCAGGCCTTGGAGTCATCACGTCACAGTGCTTTTGAGGTCAAATTGGCAGTGTGGAGCAATCACACAATCAAAAGCTGAAGTAACATACATCCAGGAGTGTTGGCCAGTCACACACTCACTACTCAGACACATGCACATGCACACCATGCATGTCCATGATGTTGCCTAAAGCACCCATGTGTCACACCTCTCGCATGCCCCAGTCCAGACAGAGGGATGCAAACATGTGCACGTCGTTACATCCTGGCGCGCATCACGCATTGCAACACAGACACCATTGATGTTGCATGCGCTTGAATGGACTCACATGCAGCACTGTCTGGGATATACACACAGACATCTGTACAGGAGGCATGCCAGACATAAGGCCAGGGTGCACACTCCAATCTCATGTCAACATACACATGCACTATGGTAGACAAGATCACATGGACAGTCGACTCCAGAGCACCAACTCCATGACCTGGGTGTGCAGCGCTGGGTAGAGGTGCTCCAGGTCCTGCATTTTGTCGGTGGTCAACCGGCCCCGGCGCCCCCTTCGGTCATCATCAGCCGTGAAGAGGCACTGGGCCTTGTTGTGAGCCCCGGACTTGAAGTCTTCCCAGCGCTTATGGACATGTTGGTAGTCGCGGGGTGCCACCCACTCCGTGTTGAAGGCACCCACGATGTCCGCCCAGATCTTCTTCTGTCCTTTATTGCTTACTTGCGATAGTCCGGGGAAGAGGGCATCATAATGCCCCAAGACTTGCTCCACCAGGATGCCAACTTCCCTGGATGAGAAGCTGACAGCCCTCTGCCTCACTGCCATGGGGTTGCCACTTGCCTCAGATGGTGTGTCAGACATGGCAACCCCCGAGGCAGGTGTGGGTGGACAAGGTGGTCCTGGGGCTGGGCTGTGGAGCGGTGGTATGGCAGTCGGGAGTCTTCTGGATCAGCAGAGGTGGTCACGACGACAGGATCACTGGCAATAGCTGATTTACAGGCACAAAAATGAAGGGCACATGGGCAGCAGGCACATAGAGTGGGCCGGCAGCAGCAGATGGCTCGTAGGAGGCAGCTCGGGGCAGTTGGAGGCAGGTAAATTGGCTGGTAGGCAGGAGCGTGGGTCTTCCGTGTTGCTCGCGTGGCCAGCCGGAAACAGTGACTCTGTACGTGCGGAAACAGCACGTTATCGTGTAATCAGAGGAAAGGCCCTAAGCACATAAGTTACGTGACACGCGCCGAACGTTGGGCGTTGGAGTTCAGCATCGGGTTAAAAGGTGTGCATAGCACAACATTACAATGTACGTGCATTTCGCGGCGAACGGACGCAGGTTCCACGCAAATTGTTCACCACTGTGACAGTGACAGTGCGTACTTCTTGTTTTGGTGGGGGAATTGCCTGTGCGCACTCTTAGCAACATCCTCTACCTTGAAAAAACATTCATCAACCACAGTTATGCTGGCTCCAGTGTCTCTGCTGGCAGAGGTCTCCTGACCATTCACAAGAACACTATCTTTATAATACTCTTTAGTATTATCTGGGATTGAGTTATAGACATCTAAGTTCTGTTGTTCCCAAAGACCCAAGGACACTAAAGAAACACTAGCTGAGACTCTCATGGGCTCATCAGCTAGTAACTGAAAGTTTCAACTGGCTATAGGTACTTCTTCCACCTGGGAGAAGGCTAAGGAGACAGTGTGGACCCCTGAAGGTTTACCCTTACATCTGGGATCCCCTTTCACATGGTCAGTTGACCCACAAGCAAAACATTTCCCAAATGCTTTAATGAATGGGGGTTTGTTCTGACCTCCATCTGGTTTGGTCCCAGATGGTACACTAGCCTGATTCAGTTTCCCTTGTGGCTTACCCTGGTTATGTTTGTGGCCCTCTTTTGGATTGGAATTATTGTAATTCTCCTTGTTATCTTTCTTTGGCTGCTTTCCCTCATCCTTCTTCTGAGTGGCCCCAGAATCCTTGTGAGTGGCCCTGTTGGCAACCCACAAGTCAGCACCCTTAGCTAACTTGAATCAGCCAAGTGCTGTCTAAGCTCAGGAGAGCAGGCATCATAAATTGACTCCAACATAGCAAGATTCCTCAAACCTTCATAAGTGTTCACTTTGTAACCCTTAACCCAATCTAAGTTCTTCAAACATTCACACACCCAGGTAGCCCAAGGGGTACCATTATGCTTTTTGAGGGTCCTAAACCTCTTAGGGTACTGGGAAGGGGTCTTCCCAAATCTAGCTATCAAAAGCTAGCTTCACACACTCATAATCCTGCTTATCCTCCTCCCCCAACTCCATTACAGCATCACTTGCAACAGAAGAAAGTCTAGAGAAAAGCCAAGGAATCAACTGATTCCCTGTGATACCCTGAATCCCATGATTGTATTCAAACATTGCTAACCAATCCAAAACATCAAGTTTAGTCTCATACATACCAACCATTTCCTTTGGCATACAGGGTCTCTTAGGGCTGGAAGACCTAGAAGATCCTGTGAGAGAAGCATATTCTACAGACAATTTCTTCATCTCTAAAGCATGAGCCATCTCCATTTTTCTGAGCCTTAATTCTTGATGTTTCATGGCAGTTTGTGCATCAATACGTTTCACTTCCAATTCAAGTCTCATTTTCTCAAGGGTAATAAATTCAGGAGTAAGTGTATGACCTGTGGGGGTTCCTGTGTACAGTGGTTGTGGTTTCTGAGCAGGCAAGGGAGTTGTAGGGTTTCCTAACAAGGACTCATCTACTTCTTCTAGTCCAACACTCTCAGAATCAGACACATCATTATCCACATTTGCTGGAGGGGTGGCCCCATCTGACCCACTTTCCAGACTTTGTTTTCCCAATAACCTAGCAACCAGTTCAGATTTCTTTCCTTTACCAGAGAGACTTTTTTCCCCTACATATGGTTCTCAAAACCTCAGCAGTGTAGTTTAAGAGACTCTCTTCACTGTAGTTTTCCATACTTGACATGATTTTTCAGTTAACAGATATAGTGGTGTTTAGCCTTGTGGTTAGTTGAGCCAAGGTAATAGCAGCACTCAAGTGTAATCACTATACTTAAAAATCCCACCGCTGTACACCAGTGTTAGGCAGAATCCTCTGCAGTGCCCTTAGAGACCACTACACACAATTAAGACTACAAGTGGTAATACAAGTTCAATTTTGGTACAAGCCTGTACTACTGTGTTAAAGTGGTAGCAGTAGCAGAGCTGCCAGTCTTATCTCAAGAGCAAATGAGCAGTAGTAGAGATTACACAAAGGACTACAATTACTGTGACTCAAGCAAACACTGACTCAAGGTTTATGGTTAAAAAATACAAGTACATTTATTTTTAAACCATCTGTTCACAAAACACTTCACTTCTATTAGAATAAAACCACACTTCAAATATACTACACACAACCAATTCCCCTTGTGCAGAACAATTCAAGGTAAGTACCTTTGGATTTGACAGACCGGTGTTGTGAAACAAAGACGTTACCGGGGGTTGTTACGCAATCACTTTTTGACAGTAATGACAGTTCGGTCTTACGAAAGAAAAGCGTACTCGCGAGAAGAAATCTTACCGTAGTCAAACACACTTAGCACATGAATTAACACAAGAAAATTGGGGATAAAAATCATAGGCAATACTTTTGTCAAGGCAGATAGAATCAAAAACACTTTCTAAAACGTATATAAAAGTCAATAGGCCTGCGCCAGTGTCAATGGGACAGGGGTTCTGTTGTCGAGGATCACAAGGTTAGAACAGTTCACGATTAGAGATTGCCAGGAGTACTTCGATATTGTCAAAAGGGAAGCGAATGTTATAAGAGGGAAGGAAGGGGGGCGTGGCCTGAGCCGATGGCGAGCGGAGGCTGATTCGCCGAGCTCCGGCCGAGATGCCGTTTCCGAATCTTTTTTCTCCGGCTTAAGTGGGACAGCAGCCCGCTGAGAAGTACGCAGCGGTGCGTGAGGCGATCCCGCACAAAACCTGCTCGAGAGGTCGGAATCTCCGGCCCCCTGGACGGCAGCGCAGGTCTTGGAACGCGCTCCCTCCCCCTGCCGCGCCTGGATCCAAGATGGCGCCCCACACGGCTTAGCGGGGCCTCCGCGCGGAGTACCCCGCCAGCACATTCGGCTGGGAACACTGAGGAGGAGTACCGCAGCGGAGCTGGCCTCCTTGCAATATCCGACTGTGGTCGGCACCAGACCCTCGCCCTTCTCCCCCCTCACCACGCCGGAAGGCTCCGGTCGACACTACGTGCCGGAGTCTAGCACAGCGAGAGCCGCTGTATCCCCGGAGCTCCACCGCGGCACAATCCACATCCCGGAGACGGCGGTGAGGGTCTCCACGCAACTTCCTCCTCCCCGCCGGCGACCTACCAAAATAAGCACACGAGGACGGGATCACGCGGGGGCATCACCGGCCTCTGCCCCCCGGGCCCACATCCATCTACAACGAGGCGGACCCGGAGGAGCAGCGGCTGCTGGGTCGCTGTGATACGCCACCTTACCCAGAGGATCGGATTCCGCTCAGAAACCGGGGACGAGCCCTGGGAAACGAGGTGAGTCAAGCCACGGAACAACTGTGAGTTCGGCCCCTGTTGCTCTCCCCAACCACAGCCTGCATTATCTCCGCGGCTGGGCCACCCAATTGGACTCACACACCAAGAGGTGACAACTCCTGCCCTAAGCGCTCCAACACTATCACCCCCGAGTCCAGGGGCAGCGACATAGGCGCCAAGGTAGCGGATAAAGCATCTGAACGCACAGTGGAATACATTACTCCAGAGCGCTGCGCCCCGGACAGCTCCTAACCACTGACAATAATAATCTTTCAGGGCACAGCCCACTCTAGAACTCCATTCCAGGCCACATAAGCGAGTGGCCCTGACTCCTACCCCACCAGTTTCAGGGCTCCAGGGCAACCGCTATTGCTCCTTTAACATGGCCGCTAAAAACAAAACCAGAGCTGCCACCATGGACTCCTTTGTCTCAGCCCGGGCAAAGACTCCCACCCAAGCCAGGGCAGCTCCACCGAAATCATTCGCTCGCACGAGACGGAGCCCAATGATAATCACTCCCAGATAATGGACGCTATTGCCTCATTAAAGACTCATATAGACTCCAAGATAGATGAGTTCAAAATAGACATACAACTCATTCGCCAGGATGCCCGCAACTTAACGGAGAGGGTGACGGCCATGGAGAAATCTACAGAGGAAAAGTCCGGGGCCACAGCGGCCCTACAATCCGAAGTCTCGAACCTGAAAAGGAAGGTCGCATTCCTAGAAGAAAGGGCAGAGGAAGCCGAAGGTCGGGCTAGACGGGGGAACATCAGGATCCTGGGTATCCCGGAGGGGAATGAAGGCCTGAATACTACGTCCTATGTTGAAACCCTGCTGCTACAGGAGATTGGGGCCGGCAAGTTGACCCAGGGATTTGCGGTGGAGAGGGCCCATAGGTCCCTCCAGAAACGACCTCCCCCCGGCTCACATCCACGGCCAATAATAGCCAAGATACTAAATTTCCAAGACAGAGAAACTATATTAAGATACTCCAGGGAAACAGGCCCTATCGTACAGGGCGACTCTAAGATTTCCATATACCCTGACTATACCCAGAAAGTGCAGAGGGAGAGGAACTCGTTTGTTCCGATTAAAGCAAGGCTTCGCCAACTGAACCTTAAATACAGGTTGCTGTACCCGTCCCGCCTGAAAGTCATCCACAAAGGGCGAGCAATATTTCTCGAAAACCCGGAAGCAGCCAATATGTGGCTAGAGGACAACGACCTTGCCGACGGTGGGGATAACCCAGGAGAGGAAGACTGAACCCCGGGGGAGGAAAACTGGACCCCAGGGACCCTCCGCACCACCCACACATGAAGCATAAACAGCCGGACCCAAGAAGGTAATCCAATTAACAGTATATCGTATGGAAACGACCCTCGTTCGGCCTCGCCGCCTACAGCAGCCCCACCCCCAGCGGAAGATCCAACCGGGCTAGTTCGATCTTTTTTGCCCGACCCAACTCGCGCTCGATTCCCGGATGGGTTTAGACGGCGCGGGAGCGCCTGAGCACCGCAACAGAGTTGTAGTCGCTGGGCGCACCAGTTTGAGTTATGTTATTAGTTTAGTTAGTTTCGTAGTCTTCGTCCCATTGATGCTTGAAAATATCGAGATGGTCACAAGATATGCTCCAGGAATTGACGAATCAGAGGTCCATCGCCTACAGCCTACCAACCACGCTTTGATGCCGCGCCAGGCCACCGTAGTTGTCCCGCACGACAAACCCAGAACACTGAACCAATGGCATCACAACTCAATGTGATGACATGGAACGTAAGGGGAATGGGCTCGTACCTCAGGAGGAACCGCATACAGTCTTATCTGAGGAGGAAGAAAGTCTCGATTGCGATGTTACAGGAGACGCACCTCACCGAGGACGCTCTGTCCAAATTGGCAGACCGATGGGAAGGGACAGTGAGGGGATCCCCATACTCCAAATACGCAAGGGGTGTGCTAATATGGATAAACCCGAATGTGCCTTTCCAGTTACACGGATGTGAATCTGATAAGGACGGAAGATACGTAATAATGTGGGGAACTATAGAACAGACCCCGATCTGCTTGGCTAACACATACTTCCCACAACATGGAATCCCGTCTTACCTCAGTACACTGAGTCCCAAGCTGGCACATCACCGAGACAGAACCTTCATATGGGGAGGAGATTTTAATTGTGTCATGGATACAACTATGGACAGATCACTCCCTCCCCCCCAATCAAGCAATCCCGCAACCCGTACCATGGCGGAGACACTGGACCAACTCAATCTAGTGGACATCTGGAGGATACAACACCCAGCTGACAGGATCTACTTGCATTACTCAGCCCCACACAGCGTCTACACATGAATAGATTATTTGTTAATTGATCGGGACCAGGTCCCGCTGGCGATAGCCACAGAGTACCTGGGGAGATCTATCTCCGATCACTCTCCGTTAACCATGCAATGGCGGCAGAGGGGACCCAGACCCCCGATCCCCATGTGGAGAATGCCTTCCGCGACATTAGAGGACTCACAGTTCAGAGAGGACCTTGCCGAGAGACTAGAGGAGTACGTCGAGATCACCAAAGGATCCGTGTCCACCTGGAGCACACTGTGGGAAGCCATGAAGGTGGTTACCAGAGGAGAAATCATATCAAGAGCTGGTGGCACCCGCAGGCAACTAAAGACGTCACTTGAGGCCCAAGAATCAGAGATCACTCGTCTAGAGTCCACTCCTGACGCCTCCCCAGAGGTCGAAACGAAACTGAAAGCAGCCTGAGAAAAATGTCAGCTCTCCTGGGACAGGCTGGAAAAATTCGACTTTGCCACGTACATCGCTCGATCCCACAGGGAATCAGACAAACCTGGTAGGCTGTTGGCCTGGCTGTGCAGAAGAGAGCACCCTAAACACCTACCAACGGAAATAATAGACACGGAAGGTGCATCCCACAGGACACAGATGGGGATCAACAAAGCATTTGCTGAGTTCTACTCAAAACTATACGCTCATGAAGCCCAGATCCCCACCACAGAAATATTAGATACCCTGGAAGGGATTGGCCTACCCCAAATATCCAGCGAACGGAGGACTGAACTGGACATGGAAATCACTCTCGACGATGTAAGATGGGCCATCAGGTCGCTCGCTACCTGCAAAACCCCTGGCAGCGACGGACTCACACCGGAATTTTATAAAGCATACGAGCCCATCCTCACTCCCATCCTACACGAAGTCTACCAAGAAGCTTACGCAAACGGGATCCTCCCCAACACCATGAGAGAAATTATAATCATCCCCATGCTCAAGCCCCACAAACCGCCCACTGATTGCGACTCATATCGACCCCTGGCCATGCTCAACTACGATAGCAAGATCCTCACCTCAATACTGGCCAGCAGACTTGCTAGAGTGGTGGGGTCTATAATTCACGAAGATCAGAACGGATTTGTTCCAGGGCGCAACACCACAGCTAATTTGAGGAGGCTTCAACACATCATGGCCGAAATTCACGATTCTGAGGAAGACCTAGCGATATTGTCGCTTGACGCCATTAAGGCCTTCGACTCCATCTACTGGGAGTGGCTGGTGGAGGCCTTGCGGGCTTTTGGCTTCGGAAATGGCTTCATCAGATGGGTCCAGGTTCTCTACAACTCCCCAGTGGCCAGGGTCAAGACAGGCGGAATAGTCTCAGAACCTTGGGAAATACAGAGGGGCACGAGACAAGGATGCCCACTTTCGCCCATGCTGTACATATTGGGACTGGAACCGATTGCCATATACTTCCGTCAACAGCTTTTCGACGCCGGCATCAAGGTGGGCAACGTTTATAACATAATATCATTGTAAGCAGATGACGTTCTCCTGTATTTAAAAGACCCCGAGATCAATGCACCGACAACACTGGAGGTACTCGACAACTACGCGAGATACTCTGGAATCCAATTTAGCAGACACAAATCCTCGGCATTCCCCCTGGCCAGATTGAGAGACGTTTTAGCAGAAGACCTTCCAAGTATAGGGATAAAATGGCAACCCGAGAAGTTCAGGTACTTGGGGATTGAAGTCAGCCACACCCCACAGCTCACACATGAGCACAACACAGAAGTCGCTGTCACCAACCTCCGGCGATCTATAAAATTCTGGTCCAAACTCCCACTGGCAATGGTGGGGAGAGCAGCGATTGTCAAGATGATAATCCTCCCCCGCTTCTTGTATTTCTTTGTGAACATTTGCCACTACGTACGGCCTCCCTTCTTCAAGAAATTGGAGGCCATCATCAAGGACTTTTTGTGGGGACCCCACAGGCACAAACTGTCACTAGCTACAAACTTCCAGATCTCCAGCTCTATTACCTGGCTGCCCAGCTCAGTCACATCACCAGGTGGCTGTCGGACGAACCTTCAGCTGAACTGGGGCTACTGAAGCAATCTCACATCAACTTAATTCCCAAGGAAACCCTATGGAGCCCCCTTTGCCGCTCCCCGGAAACCCCTTTAGTTGTGGAGCTTGGCAGACAGATATGGGCCAGGACTTGCTACATTAGGAAGGTGCAACACCCGTACTCTCCAGACCATCCCATGATGGCAGATGTGTGCAAGACGGAGGCAGACCTTACCATAGCAAGGAGGTGGGAGGAAGCTGCAATATATACATGGGGAGACGTGTTTGAAGATGGAGTGTTCAGGGACTTTGAATCGATACAAGATATCGAAGGACTACCCAAAGGCCAGTTCCTCTGGTACCATAGGCTCAAACAAACCGCCAAGAAGCAGTGGCACTCCTGGCCAGAGGAACCTACCTCTGACCCTCTACTACAGGAAATGTATGACCTCTCAGATGGCTGGAGACCGGTCTCCAGGTTGTACAACAAGCTCATCGATAAACCTAACCCTAAGGGAGCGGCGCTGAGGGCAAAATGGGAAGCGGACCTCGTAGCCCCACTCACTGATAAAGAATGGGAAAGAGCATTGATATTCCCCAAGAAAGTGTCAAGAAACTCCAGATTTGGCCAAATACAGCTGAATGTCCTTTACCGAACCTACATGACTCCCCACAGAGTTGCCTTGTTCAACGCGAAGGTCCCACCGGTGTGCCCATGGTGCGGGAACGACAGGGCAGACATGATTCACATGTTCTGGACCTGCACTAAAGCGATGACACTCTGGTCAAAAGCCAAGCAGTCCTGTAGAGACGCCGGAATGGAGAGATATGAATGGTCACCCAGAGAATGCCTACTGGGTACATACCCCAGACCAAGCAAATTCAAACACCTTGTGAAGCTAATGGACATTTCATGTATACTCGTTAAAAGGACCATAGCGATGGCCTGGAAGACACCCGCAGGCCCCAGGCACGAACGTTGGTTAAACGAAATGGCGAGATGGACAGCTGCAGAAACCAGAGCCTGGCAGGAAGGAACTACATCCAATGGGGACGCCACAAGCGGCACCCTGGTCGCCTGGAAGGCTCTTCTGATGGACATGCACTTCGACGCGGACCATAAGCCCCCCTGAACACTTGCAGTGTCTTGTAGTAACAGGTTCCTATCAACACTATGCAGATGTCCCCTGAAACTGTTCCCCTCCACTCTCTGAGAAGTCATACCCTGGACTGAACCACCATCTCGAACCCCACATGCTACATCACACGAAGACTACTGTTGTTTAAGTTGTTTTTCCTTTTGTTTACTTTAATCCATAAGTTTGTATTATCTCACTTTTATCATAAAACCAATAAAATACTTTGAAAAAAAAAAAAAATAAGAGGGAAGGAAGATGAGGGCAAGCCTTAGGTGAGGAGAAAAGGGTTCACCCCTATTTCCTCGAAGCTGGAAACAGTACCTTATTTGTATGAAGAAAAGCTGGTGCTACGGCAGTTGTTCCTGGTAGTTCCTACAGACTCACAGTTCGTGGAGCTTCAGTCGTGGGGACAAGAAGGACGACGTCTGGAGCGATCTGCACTACCCAGGGATGAAGCCAGCAGCAGCAAAGCGACAGTGAATATAAGGTGCGCTCCTTTAAAACAGAAGGGGCTCTTCAGATGGCTATCCGGACAACTACAGCTATGTGCAGCGATTTCGACCAAGAAGAGGATCCTCTGGCTGTTGGAGGTGAGCTGATTGGTCCCATCAGGCTCAAGGGAAGAAGACTCCGGACTGGATCTTCTCTGTTGTTGAAGGGTAGATAGCTCAGGACTGCAGCAGGGCTTCACCAGGACTTGGGAGTTGCAGCAGCCGTCGTCTTCTCCGCTTCTTCTTCAGTTCTTGTAGTTCCAGTGGTGACTCTGACTTCCAGCCCAAGAGTCCTGCCTTTTATGCGAAAATCCCCCATTCACACAGCCTGGCTGTCAATCACACAGCAGGGGGGTTGTCCAGCCCAGACACCTCCTCTAGCCAATGGACACAAAGTGCGACCCCTCCCTCACATTCAGGCCCCCTAGACACCCAGACGCCAAAGGAGGGCTTCTGGACAGAAGCCCGCCAAAGGTCGGCGAACAAAGAAGGCAAACTTGGTTTGCCGTGCAAAGTAAAACACAAGAAGGACATTAACAAAAAGAAATGGCGACTAAACCCGACAGGAGCCTAAATAAAAAGTATTTGGTCAAGTGGGTTTATGTTGGGGCTAATATAATAGCCTAAAACAGTACCACGTTTATATAGTATAATCGCGGTAGAAAAGTTAGGGTAGATACCACTGCCACCAGCCAAGTCTAAATGTTAAGAGAGCAAAACAAAGCTCAAAGAGGAACAGACAGAAAGGGGTAGGAATTAACCCTTTCCAGTACTCCATGTAAGATGGGGTGTACTGGGTCTGTAATTTAAAGTGGCTACATAAAGTTAATGGCAACTTTACCTGTTTCTGGGGGTCAGTAGTCAGCCCCAGAAAAATGGAGTCATTGGAATGTCTTAGAGACAACCCTGTGTTACTGCACTGAGGGTGCTGTGTAACACACACAACAATTGAGGCTCATGGAGTGGTGTGCTCCAGAGCCCAAGATCAAACAAGCAGTAGAAATACACATGGCAAAACAAATGTAAGAGTGGGAAAAAGGTTCACACTCTTTAACAAGTGAAAAAATAAACTCCAGAAATCCAGCAAAGCTGCTGGGGGACTCACTAGGTGAGCGAAATTAGCCATAGAATGAGAATTCTCCCTAACAAGGCACGGCACAGGAGCCCCACACGTCGAGGAAGAAGAGCTTCTGTAATGAGGAACTCGACATCCTTGTGGACTACGTGTTGGAGCATGAACGTGGCATGCTTGTGCGGGCAGGGAGCACACACATGCCTGCTCAGCGTATGGCCCACTGGCAGCCCTTCACGGATCGTATAAACGCCATGGGCCATGAGAGGCGCACTCCTCAGGAGGTATTCAAGCGTTGGAATGACCTCCGATGCAGAGCCAAGGATAAATTGGGTGCCGCCTACGCTGCTACTCTGGTGACTGGAGGTGGGACACAGCCAGAGGAGGAGGAGGAACTCCCTCCATATGAAGAGATTGTCAGTGATCTCATTGATATGGAGCAGATCCAAGGCGTGGGAGACCTTCCAATTTATGATAAAATGTCCAGTGAGTGGTGATGCGTGTGTGTTCAGGACATGTGTATGATGCTTGGATGAAGTGTCATGATTGTTTTGCAGTTATGCCTACATTTACATGTCTGCCATTGGTTGACCGTGTCATGGTGGACTGTTATGTCCTTGTTGTCATGCAGGCTGCATACAGACGATGTGCTGCACACCGAGCCAATACTCATTACCACTCCTGCTCACTCATTCCATGTCACACTCTGTCCAGCCTCTCTTGGCCCTCTTCCAGCTACAACCGGTTATGGCATATTGTCTGTGATGATCTTCCTATGCCCACTCGCATTCTCTCATCACATCTTTTGACGTCTCTGATAGGTTACCCTGCCAGATGTACCTCTTCAGGAGGTATTCTCCCTAAGCTCCTTCCCCTAGCAGCTCACTGGGCCTCATTACACGGTAGGCGGTAAGGGTTTCCACGCAAATTGTTCACCACTGTGACAGTGACAGTGCGTACTTCTTGTTTTGGTGGGGGAATTGGCTGTGCGCACTCTTAGCAACATCCTCTACCTTGAAAAAACATTCATCAACCACAGTTATGCTGGCTCCAGTGTCTCTGCTGGCAGAGGTCTCCTGACCATTCACAAGAACACTATCTTTATAATACTCTTTAGTATTATCTGGGATTGAGTTATAGACATCTAAGTTCTGTTGTTCCCAAAGATCCAAGGACACTAAAGAAACACTAGCTGAGACTCTCATGGGCTCATCAGCTAGTAACTGAAAGTTTCAACTGGCTATAGGTACTTCTTCCACCTGGGAGAAGGCTAAGGAGACAGTGTGGACCCCTGAAGGTTTACCCTTACATCTGGGATCCCCTTTCACATGGTCAGTTGACCCACAAGCAAAACATTTCCCAAATGCTTTAATGAATGGGGGTTTGTTCTGACCTCCATCTGGTTTGGTCCCAGATGGTACACTAGCCTGATTCAGTTTCCCTTGTGGCTTACCCTGGTTATGTTTGTGGCCCTCTTTTGGATTGGAATTATTGAAATTCTCCTTGTTATCTTTCTTTGGCTGCTTTCCCTCATCCTTCTTCTGAGTGGCCCCAGAATCCTTGTGAGTGGCCCTGTTGGCAACCCACAAGTCAGCACCCTTAGCTAACTTGAATCAGCCAAGTGCTGTCTAAGCTCAGGAGAGCAGGCATCATAAATTGACTCCAACATAGCAAGATTCCTCAAACCTTCATAAGTGTTCACTTTGTAATCCTTAACCCAATCTAAGTTCTTCAAACATTCACACACCCAGGTAGCCCAAGGGGTACCATTATGCTTTTTGAGGGTCCTAAACCTCTTAGGGTACTGGGAAGGGGTCTTCCCAAATCTAGCTATCAAAAGCTAGCTTCACACACTCATAATCCTGCTTATCCTCCTCCCCCAACTCCATTACAGCATCACTTGCAACAGAAGAAAGTCTAGAGAAAAGCCAAGGAATCAACTGATTCCCTGTGATACCCTGAATCCCATGATTGTATTCAAACATTGCTAACCAATCCAAAACATCAAGTTTAGTCTCATACATACCAACCATTTCCTTTGGCATACAGGGTCTCTTAGGGCTGGAAGACCTAGAAGATCCTGTGAGAGAAGCATATTCTACAGACAATTTCTTCATCTCTAAAGCATGAGCCATCTCCATTTTTCTGAGCCTTAATTCTTGATGTTTCATGGCAGTTTGTGCATCAATACGTTTCACTTCCAATTCAAGTCTCATTTTCTCAAGGGTAATAAATTCAGGAGTAAGTGTATGACCTGTGGGGGTTCCTGTGTACAGTGGTTGTGGTTTCTGAGCAGGCAAGGGAGTTGTAGGGTTTCCTAACAAGGACTCATCTACTTCTTCTAGTCCAACACTCTCAGAATCAGACACATCATTATCCACATTTGCTGGAGGGGTGGCCCCATCTGACCCACTTTCCAGACTTTGTTTTCCCAATAACCTAGCAACCAGTTCAGATTTCTTTCCTTTACCAGAGAGACTTTTTTCCCCTACATATGGTTTCCAAAACCTCAGCAGTGTAGTTTAAGAGACTCTCTTCACTGTAGTTTTCCATACTTGACATGATTTTTCAGTTAACAGATATAGTGGTGTTTAGCCTTGTGGTTAGTTGAGCCAAGGTAATAGCAGCACTCAAGTGTAATCACTATACTTAAAAATCCCACCGCTGTACACCAGTGTTAGGCAGAATCCTCTGCAGTGCCCTTAGAGACCACTACACACAATTAAGACTACAAGTGGTAATACAAGTTCAATTTTGGTACAAGCCTGTACACTGTGTTAAAGTGGTAGCAGTAGCAGAGCTGCCAGTCTTATCTCAAGAGCAAATGAGCAGTAGTAGAGATTACACAAAGGACTACAATTACTGTGACTCAAGCAAACACTGACTAAGGTTTATGGTTAAAAAATACAAGTACATTTATTTTTAAACCATCTGTTCACAAAACACTTCACTTCTATTAGAATAAAACCACACTTCAAATATACTACACACAACCAATTCCCCTTGTGCAGAACAATTCAAGGTAAGTACCTTTGGATTTGACAGACCGGTGTTGTGAAACAAAGACGTTACCGGGGGTTGTTACGCAATCACTTTTTGACAGTAATGACAGTTCGGTCTTACGAAAGAAAAGCGTACTCGCGAGAAGAAATCTTACCGTAGTCAAACACACTTAGCACATGAATTAACACAAGAAAATTGGGGATAAAAATCATAGGCAATACTTTTGTCAAGGCAGATAGAATCAAAAACACTTTCTAAAACGTATATAAAAGTCAATAGGCCTGCGCCAGTGTCAATGGGACAGGGGTTCTGTTGTCGAGGATCACAAGGTTAGAACAGTTCACGATTAGAGATTGCCAGGAGTACTTCGATATTGTCAAAAGGGAAGCGAATGTTATAAGAGGGAAGGAAGGGGGGCGTGGCCTGAGCCGATGGCGAGCGGAGGCTGATTCGCCGAGCTCCGGCCGAGATGCCGTTTCCGAATCTTTTTTCTCCGGCTTAAGTGGGACAGCAGCCCGCTGAGAAGTACGCAGCGGTGCGTGAAGCGATCCCGCACAAAACCTGCTCGAGAGGTCGGAATCTCCGGCCCCCTGGACGGCAGCGCAGGTCTTGGAACGCGCTCCCTCCCCCTGCCGCGCCTGGATCCAAGATGGCGCCCCACACGGCTTAGCGGGGCCTCCGCGCGGAGTACCCCGCCAGCACATTCGGCTGGGAACACTGAGGAGGAGTACCGCAGCGGAGCTGGCCTCCTTGCAATATCCGACTGTGGTCGGCACCAGACCCTCGCCCTTCTCCCCCCTCACCACGCCGGAAGGCTCCGGTCGACACTACGTGCCGGAGTCTAGCACAGCGAGAGCCGCTGTATCCCCGGAGCTCCACCGCGGCACAATCCACATCCCGGAGACGGCGGTGAGGGTCTCCACGCAACTTCCTCCTCCCCGCCGGCGACCTACCAAAATAAGCACACGAGGACGGGATCACGCGGGGGCATCACCGGCCTCTGCCCCCCGGGCCCACATCCATCTACAACGAGGCGGACCCGGAGGAGCAGCGGCTGCTGGGTCGCTGTGATACGCCACCTTACCCAGAGGATCGGATTCCGCTCAGAAACCGGGGACGAGCCCTGGGAAACGAGGTGAGTCAAGCCACGGAACAACTGTGAGTTCGGCCCCTGTTGCTCTCCCCAACCACAGCCTGCATTATCTCCGCGGCTGGGCCACCCAATTGGACTCACACACCAAGAGGTGACAACTCCTGCCCTAAGCGCTCCAACACTATCACCCCCGAGTCCAGGGGCAGCGACATAGGCGCCAAGGTAGCGGATAAAGCATCTGAACGCACAGTGGAATACATTACTCCAGAGCGCTGCGCCCCGGACAGCTCCTAACCACTGACAATAATAATCTTTCAGGGCACAGCCCACTCTAGAACTCCATTCCAGGCCACATAAGCGAGTGGCCCTGACTCCTACCCCACCAGTTTCAGGGCTCCAGGGCAACCGCTATTGCTCCTTTAACATGGCCGCTAAAAACAAAACCAGAGCTGCCACCATGGACTCCTTTGTCTCAGCCCGGGCAAAGACTCCCACCCAAGCCAGGGCAGCTCCACCGAAATCATTTGCTCGCACGAGACGGAGCCCAATGATAATCACTCCCAGATAATGGACGCTATTGCCTCATTAAAGACTCATATAGACTCCAAGATAGATGAGTTCAAAATAGACATACAACTCATTCGCCAGGATGCCCGCAACTTAACGGAGAGGGTGACGGCCATGGAGAAATCTACAGAGGAAAAGTCCGGGGCCACAGCGGCCCTACAATCCGAAGTCTCGAACCTGAAAAGGAAGGTCGCATTCCTAGAAGAAAGGGCAGAGGAAGCCGAAGGTCGGGCTAGACGGGGGAACATCAGGATCCTGGGTATCCCAGAGGGGAATGAAGGCCTGAATACTACGTCCTATGTTGAAACCCTGCTGCTACAGGAGATTGGGGCCGGCAAGTTGACCCAGGGATTTGCGGTGGAGAGGGCGCATAGGTCCCTCCAGAAACGACCTCCCCCCGGCTCACATCCACGGCCAATAATAGCCAAGATACTAAATTTCCAAGACAGAGAAACTATATTAAGATACTCCAGGGAAACAGGCCCTATCGTACAGGGCGACTCTAAGATTTCCATATACCCTGACTATACCCAGAAAGTGCAGAGGGCGAGGAACTCGTTTGTTCCGATTAAAGCAAGGCTTCGCCAACTGAACCTTAAATACAGGTTGCTGTACCCGTCCCGCCTGAAAGTCATCCACAAAGGGCGAGCAATATTTCTCGAAAACCCGGAAGCAGCCAATATGTGGCTAGAGGACAACGACCTTGCCGACGGTGGGGATAACCCAGGAGAGGAAGACTGAACCCCGGGGGAGGAAAACTGGACCCCAGGGACCCTCCGCACCACCCACACATGAAGCATAAACAGCCGGACCCAAGAAGGTAATCCAATTAACAGTATATCGTATGGAAACGACCCTCGTTCGGCCTCGCCGCCTACAGCAGCCCCACCCCCAGCGGAAGATCCAACCGGGCTAGTTCGATCTTTTTTGCCCGACCCAACTCGCGCTCGATTCCCGGATGGGTTTAGACGGCGCGGGAGCGCCTGAGCACCGCGACAGAGTTGTAGTCGCTGGGCGCACCAGTTTGAGTTATGTTATTAGTTTAGTTAGTTTCGTAGTCTTCGTCCCATTGATGCTTGAAAATATCGAGATGGTCACAAGATATGCTCCAGGAATTGACGAATCAGAGGTCCATCGCCTACAGCCTACCAACCACGCTTTGATGCCGCGCCAGGCCACCGTAGTTGTCCCGCACGACAAACCCAGAACACTGAACCAATGGCATCACAACTCAATGTGATGACATGGAACGTAAGGGGAATGGGCTCGTACCTCAGGAGGAACCGCATACAGTCTTATCTGAGGAGGAAGAAAGTCTCGATTGCGATGTTACAGGAGACGCACCTCACCGAGGACGCTCTGTCCAAATTGGCAGACCGATGGGAAGGGACAGTGAGGGGATCCCCATACTCCAAATACGCAAGGGGTGTGCTAATATGGATAAACCCGAATGTGCCTTTCCAGTTACACGGATGTGAATCTGATAAGGACGGAAGATACGTAATAATGTGGGGAACTATAGAACAGACCCCGATCTGCTTGGCTAACACATACTTCCCACAACATGGAATCCCGTCTTACCTCAGTACACTGAGTCCCAAGCTGGCACATCACCGAGACAGAACCTTCATATGGGGAGGAGATTTTAATTGTGTCATGGATACAACTATGGACAGATCACTCCCTCCCCCCCAATCAAGCAATCCCGCAACCCGTACCATGGCGGAGACACTGGACCAACTCAATCTAGTGGACATCTGGAGGATACAACACCCAGCTGACAGGATCTACTTGCATTACTCAGCCCCACACAGCGTCTACACAAGAATAGATTATTTGTTAATTGATCGGGACCAGGTCCCGCTGGCGATAGCCACAGAGTACCTGGGGAGATCTATCTCCGATCACTCTCCGTTAACCATGCAATGGCGGCAGAGGGGACCCAGACCCCCGATCCCCATGTGGAGAATGCCTTCCGCGACATTAGAGGACTCACAGTTCAGAGAGGACCTTGCCGAGAGACTAGAGGAGTACGTCGAGATCACCAAAGGATCCGTGTCCACCTGGAGCACACTGTGGGAAGCCATGAAGGTGGTTACCAGAGGAGAAATCATATCAAGAGCTGGTGGCACCCGCAGGCAACTAAAGACGTCACTTGAGGCCCAGGAATCAGAGATCACTCGTCTAGAGTCCACTCCTGACGCCTCCCCAGAGGTCGAAACGAAACTGAAAGCAGCCCGAGAAAAATGTCAGCTCTCCTGGGACAGGCTGGAAAAATTCGACTTTGCCACGTACATCGCTCGATCCCACAGGGAATCAGACAAACCTGGTAGGCTGTTGGCCTGGCTGTGCAGAAGAGAGCACCCTAAACACCTACCAACGGAAATAATAGACACGGAAGGTGCATCCCACAGGACACAGATGGGGATCAACAAAGCATTTGCTGAGTTCTACTCAAAACTATACGCTCATGAAGCCCAGATCCCCACCACAGAAATATTAGATACCCTGGAAGGGATTGGCCTACCCCAAATATCCAGCGAACGGAGGACTGAACTGGACATGGAAATCACTCTCGACGATGTAAGATGGGCCATCAGGTCGCTCGCTACCTGCAAAACCCCTGGCAGCGACGGACTCACACCGGAATTTTATAAAGCATACGAGCCCATCCTCACTCCCATCCTACACGAAGTCTACCAAGAAGCTTACGCAAACGGGATCCTCCCCAACACCATGAGAGAAACTATAATCATCCCCATGCTCAAGCCCCACAAACCGCCCACTGATTGCGACTCATATCGACCCCTGGCCATGCTCAACTACGATAGCAAGATCCTCACCTCAATACTGGCCAGCAGACTTGCTAGAGTGGTGGGGTCTATAATTCACGAAGATCAGAACGGATTTGTTCCAGGGCGCAACACCACAGCTAATTTGAGGAGGCTTCAACACATCATGGCCGAAACTCACGATTCTGAGGAAGACCTAGCGATATTGTCGCTTGACGCCATTAAGGCCTTCGACTCCATCTACTGGGAGTGGCTGGTGGAGGCCTTGCGGGCTTTTGGCTTCGGAAATGGCTTCATCAGATGGGTCCAGGTTCTCTACAACTCCCCAGTGGCCAGGGTCAAGACAGGCGGAATAGTCTCAGAACCTTGGGAAATACAGAGGGGCACGAGACAAGGATGCCCACTTTCGCCCATGCTGTACATATTGGGACTGGAACCGATTGCCATATACTTCCGTCAACAGCTTTTCGACGCCGGCATCAAGGTGGGCAACGTTTATAACATAATATCATTGTACGCAGATGACGTTCTCCTGTATTTAAAAGACCCCGAGATCAATGCACCGACAACACTGGAGGTACTCGACAACTACGCGAGATACTCTGGAATCCAATTTAGCAGACACAAATCCTCGGCATTCCCCCTGGCCAGATTGAGAGACGTTTTAGCAGAAGACCTCCCAAGTATAGGGATAAAATGGCAACCCGAGAAGTTCAGGTACTTGGGGATTGAAGTCAGCCACACCCCACAGCTCACACATGAGCACAACACAGAAGTCGCTGTCACCAACCTCCGGCGATCTATAAAATTCTGGTCCAAACTCCCACTGGCAATGGTGGGGAGAGCAGCGATTGTCAAGATGATAATCCTCCCCCGCTTCTTGTATTTCTTTGTGAACATTTGCCACTACGTACGGCCTCCCTTCTTCAAGAAATTGGAGGCCATCATCAAGGACTTTTTGTGGGGACCCCACAGGCACAAACTGTCACTAGCTACAAACTTCCAGATCTCCAGCTCTATTACCTGGCTGCCCAGCTCAGTCACATCACCAGGTGGCTGTCGGACGAACCTTCAGCTGAACTGGGGCTACTGAAGCAATCTCACATCAACTTAATTCCCAAGGAAACCCTATGGAGCCCCCTTTGCCGCTCCCCGGAAACCCCTTTAGTTGTGGAGCTTGGCAGACAGATATGGGCCAGGACTTGCTACATTAGGAAGGTGCAACACCCGTACTCTCCAGACCATCCCATGATGGCAGATGTGTGCAAGACGGAGGCAGACCTTACCATAGCAAGGAGGTGGGAGGAAGCTGCAATATATACATGGGGAGACGTGTTTGAAGATGGAGTGTTCAGGGACTTTGAATCGATACAAGATATCGAAGGACTACCCAAAGGCCAGTTCCTCTGGTACCATAGGCTCAAACAAACTGCCAAGAAGCAGTGGCACTCCTGGCCAGAGGAACCTACCTCTGACCCTCTACTACAGGAAATGTATGACCTCTCAGATGGCTGGAGACCGGTCTCCAGGTTGTACAACAAGCTCATCGATAAACCTAACCCTAAGGGAGCGGCGCTGAGGGCAAAATGGGAAGCGGACCTCGTAGCCCCACTCACTGATAAAGAATGGGAAAGAGCATTGATATTCCCCAAGAAAGTGTCAAGAAACTCCAGATTTGGCCAAATACAGCTGAATGTCCTTTACCGAACCTACATGACTCCCCACAGAGTTGCCTTGTTCAACGCGAAGGTCCCACCGGTGTGCCCATGGTGCGGGAACGACAGGGCAGACATGATTCACATGTTCTGGACCTGCACTAAAGCGATGACACTCTGGTCAAAAGCCAAGCAGTCCTGTAGAGACGCCGGAATGGAGAGATATGAATGGTCACCCAGAGAATGCCTACTGGGTACATACCCCAGACCAAGCAAATTCAAACACCTTGTGAAGCTAATGGACATTTCATGTATACTCGTTAAAAGGACCATAGCGATGGCCTGGAAGACACCCGCAGGCCCCAGGCACGAACGTTGGTTAAACGAAATGGCGAGATGGACAGCTGCAGAAACCAGAGCCTGGCAGGAAGGAACTACATCCAATGGGGACGCCACAAGCGGCACCCTGGTCGCCTGGAAGGCTCTTCTGATGGACATGCACTTCGACGCGGACCATAAGCCCCCCTGAACACTTGCAGTGTCTTGTAGTAACAGGTTCCTATCAACACTATGCAGATGTCCCCTGAAACTGTTCCCCTCCACTCTCTGAGAAGTCATACCCTGGACTGAACCACCATCTCGAACCCCACATGCTACATCACATGAAGACTACTGTTGTTTAAGTTGTTTTTCCTTTTGTTTACTTTAATCCATAAGTTTGTATTATCTCACTTTTATCATAAAACCAATAAAATACTTTGAAAAAAAAAAAAATAAGAGGGAAGGAAGATGAGGGCAAGCCTTAGGTGAGGAGAAAAGGGTTCACCCCTATTTCCTCGAAGCTGGAAACAGTACCTTATTCGTATGAAGAAAAGCTGGTGCTACGGCAGTTGTTCCTGGTAGTTCCTACAGACTCACAGTTCGTGGAGCTTCAGTCGTGGGGACAAGAAGGACGACGTCTGGAGCGATCTGCACTACCCAGGGATGAAGCCAGCAGCAGCAAAGCGACAGTGAATATAAGGTGCGCTCCTTTAAAACAGAAGGGGCTCTTCAGATGGCTATCCGGACAACTACAGCTATGTGCAGCGATTTCGACCAAGAAGAGGATCCTCTGGCTGTTGGAGGTGAGCTGATTGGTCCCATCAGGCTCAAGGGAAGAAGACTCCGGACTGGATCTTCTCTGTTGTTGAAGGGTAGATAGCTCAGGACTGCAGCAGGGCTTCACCAGGACTTGGGAGTTGCAGCAGCCGTCGTCTTCTCCGCTTCTTCTTCAGTTCTTGTAGTTCCAGTGGTGACTCTGACTTCCAGCCCAAGAGTCCTGCCTTTTATGCGAAAATCCCCCATTCACACAGCCTGGCTGTCAATCACACAGCAGGGGGGTTGTCCAGCCCAGACACCTCCTCTAGCCAATGGACACAAAGTGCGACCCCTCCCTCACATTCAGGCCCCCTAGACACCCAGACGCCAAAGGAGGGCTTCTGGACAGAAGCCCGCCAAAGTTCGGCGAACAAAGAAGGCAAACTTGGTTTGCCGTGCAAAGTAAAACACAAGAAGGACATTAACAAAAAGAAATGGCGACTAAACCCGACAGGAGCCTAAATAAAAAGTATTTGGTCAAGTGGGTTTATGTTGGGGCTAATATAATAGCCTAAAACAGTACCACGTTTATATAGTATAATCGCGGTAGAAAAGTTAGGGTAGATACCACTGCCACCAGCCAAGTCTAAATGTTAAGAGAGCAAAACAAAGCTCAAAGAGGAACAGACAGAAAGGGGTAGGAATTAACCCTTTCCAGTACTCCATGTAAGATGGGGTGTACTGGGTCTGTAATTTAAAGTGGCTACATAAAGTTAATGGCAACTTTACCTGTTTCTGGGGGTCAGTAGTCAGCCCCAGAAAAATGGAGTCATTGGAATGTCTTAGAGACAACCCTGTGTTACTGCACTGAGGGTGCTGTGTAACACACACAACAATTGAGGCTCATGGAGTGGTGTGCTCCAGAGCCCAAGATCAAACAAGCAGTAGAAATACACATGGCAAAACAAATGTAAGAGTGGGAAAAAGGTTCACACTCTTAACAAGTGAAAAAATAAACTCCAGAAATCCAGCAAAGCTGCTGGGGGACTCACTAGGTGAGCGAAATTAGCCATAGAATGAGAATTCTCCCTAACAAGGCACGGCACAGGAGCCCCACACGTCGAGGAAGAAGAGCTTCTGTAATGAGGAACTCGACATCCTTGTGGACTACGTGTTGGAGCATGAACGTGGCATGCTTGTGCAGGCAGGGAGCACACACATGCCTGCTCAGCGTGGGGCCACTGGCAGCCCGTCACGGATCGTATAAACGCCATGGGCCATGAGAGGCGCACTCCTCAGGAGGTATTCAAGCGTTGGAATGACCTCCGATGCAGAGCCAAGGATAAATTGGGTGCCGCCTACGCTGCTACTCTGGTGACTGGAGGTGGGACACAGCCAGAGGAGGAGGAGGAACTCCCTCCATATGAAGAGATTGTCAGTGATCTCATTGATATGGAGCAGATCCAAGGCGTGGGAGACCTTCCAATTTAGGATAAAATGTCCAGTGAGTGGTGATGCGTGTGTGTTCAGGACATGTGTATGATGCTTGGATGAAGTGTCATGATTGTTTTGCAGTTATGCCTACATTTACATGTCTGCCATTGGTTGACCGTGTCATGGTGGACTGTTATGTCCTTGTTGTCATGCAGGCTGCATACAGACGATGTGCTGCACACCGAGCCAATACTCATTACCACTCCTGCTCACTCATTCCATGTCACACTCTGTCCAGCCTCTCTTGGCCCTCTTCCAGCTACAACCGGTTATGGCATATTGTCTGTGATGATCTTCCTATGCCCACTCGCATTCTCTCCTCACATCTTTTGACGTCTCTGATAGGTTACCCTGCCAGATGTACCTCTTCAGGAGGTATTCTCCCTAAGCTCCTTCCCCTAGCAGCTCACTGGGCCTCATTACACGGTAGGCGGTAAGGGTTTACCGGTACCGGTAAGGGCACCGGTACCGGTAAACCCTTACCGCCTTACTACGAGGTCCCTTTGCGGGACCCGACCTTAACGGCTGGTTTTACCAGCCGTTAAGGAACGGGCCCGCAAAGGGACCCTGGTGCTAATTACGGTACCGCAATTTGCGGTACCGTAATTAGCGCCTTCCCCATTCCCATTGAGCCCTATGGGGGCAAAAATGGGAATGGGGAAGTGCCTTGGTGAATGGGGAATTACCGCCCCCGCTCACCTTGGAGTAGAGCGGTAATTCCGCCATCCACCAAGGCGGACAGGGTAAAATACAGGTGGCAACCATGGCGCTAACAGCGCCATGGTTACCGCCTACCGTGTAATGAGGCCCACTGTCTCCAGGGGACTGGTCATTCCTATGCTGGGCTATATCGACAGACTATACAGAAAGGTCTGTGCTTCTACTCTTTTACCTCTGCAACTCACCCAGGACGGGACTGTGTGAATGGTCATTTTGTTTTGGGGCCAGGTATCTCCCTAGCACTGGCTCCCAGGTACCACCCGCACATGGGGGGTATTTACTATATCCCTCCAACCCACTGACAACACTTTACACCTGATTCATGCACTTGCCCTTACACTGCCGTCAGCCCGCAACTTTGCATTTCCAGGTTATGTTGTTCGAGTGTACATTGAGCACATTCCCATGTACTGCAATGGCCCCCTCCGACTTCCAAACCCAGGTCTCCACTTCTACATGCCTATTCACTTGCGTTATGTCAATGTGACCTGGACTCATGGAATCGGTGTGCCTGCCTTCACTCTGTTCCACCACCCTAGCATTGTAGCACCGTGTGACAGTTGTGTTTTTGGTAATTGTTATTTCCATATCATGTCATGTCACAAGCTTTGTACATGGATCAGGGAAAGTAGGCACCAACTTACATTTCATGCTGTTTGACAGTTCAGGCATGGCCATGCAACTGGCTTCTGTGTATTTGCATCACTGATGCTGTTAACTCAACTATGCCTGTCTGGTGCTTGTGTGTGAAGCAGGTGCTATGCGCCATGCACTACATGTGGTGTCATGCCCTTTGACACACATCCATGTCTGCTTTCATGATACCCTTGACTCCCATTCACAATGCGTACATGGCAGAGTTTGTGACCTCACTGACATAGCGGGTTGATGTGTTGCATGACTACATTGTGATACCTATGTGTGTGGGCTATGTTATTTACAAGTGTCTTCATGTATTTTTCTGTCCATGTGCAGGTGATAAGGCACTGGATGCAGAGGATGAGGTGGAGGAGATGCAGGAGAGTGGGCCGCAACCAGGCACCAGTGGAGGACTTGGTGTGGTAGCCCATGACGATCCACTGGTGCTACAGTCCATCCTGGCCATTACTCACTGTGACTCCGCCTCTGAGGAAACCTATGGCTCTGGTGGTGAATCGGACATGGATTCCTTGGAACTTTCACAGGTGAGTGAATCAACTGTGGGTGCTGGCATATCCCAAACATCTGTAAGGGGGGGGGGGGGCGAGATGGGTGGGAAGACCCCTCACAAGGCCAGTCAGTGTTGGAACATCAGTCTGTGGTGGTTACGGGTGCAAGGCCATGCTCCACAGTATTGGCTCCTGTTCCTGGGACAGCTGTTCAAGGGAGGGATACAGTCCTGCAGCCACTGACAGCGCCAGCACATCAATAGCCAGGTTTCCTTGGGCCCAGCAGGCGTGGGGCCCGCCAACCCGGTGGCCGTGTGCCAACAGTTATAATGTGTGGGAGCAATCCATGTATTCTGTTGCACAACAACAGGGGGCTTCATATGAGATGTTGGCTCAGGGCATGGATAGGGTGGCCAATTCCATTCTCCCATCCAGAAAGACAGATTGAGCTCCAGCAGCAAGCAGTGTGGTCCACATGCTACTCACACATGCTCCACATGCAGGCCAGCAACAGGTGCCGACGGGCAGAACTGTGGTCTCTGCGCAAAGCCATGGCTGCAGAGGGTCGGGCAGGCAGGGCTGCCCTGAAGGAAGAGTCTAGTTCATTGCGAGTTGCACTGGCTGCACTCGAGGCAGCACGCAGTAGACGCTCAGAAGAGCAGATGCAACAGTTGACACACACCAGATCTGTGGAACAGCGAGCCAACTGTGAGGTGTTGCAAGCAGAACCGCGTGCATCCCGTGACGTGGAGCAAACGGAACTGCGTGCATCCAGTGAGGTGTTGCATGCAGACATCCGTGCCATCATGTTGCAGATGCGAACATCTCAGTCCCGCATGGCCGCTGCCATGGAGGACCAGACCAGGGCTATATGTGGTCTACCTCCATTACCACTGACGCCTTCTATTGCTATACCAGATGGTGGCGACAGCAGCAACAGCTCTCCATGATACATTGTAGCCATGCGGAAACGAACCCATGGAGGGTTTTTTTTCTTTTTTATTCTCAACATCAACACATGTTGGTGTTGAGGTGCACCCTGTCCCTCCACCCTTCTGGGTGCACCCTCCCCCCTGGTCTACTATGGCCATTTTTCATTTTAAAAAAATCATCTTTTTATTGTGCATTTATGTGAGTGTGTTGGTTTGTGTGGCATCTGAGGGCATCCGCTGTAGGTTCCAGCTGGGCCCATACAGGCTTGTCTCATGTTGGTTCACTCCTTGTTTGTGCCTCAGGGTCCAGACACATATGCGACTCCTGCTTTCCATGGGCTTGCAAGGAGTGCAGCATGTGAAAGTAACTTACACAGAGGCATTGAGGTACTGTTTTAACCTGTGGGCAGTCTCAAGTCCAATCTGTGTATACACCCCTACTGGGATTCATGATTGTCTAGTGCATGGTTCCCATCCCTTTTTGTTTTGACATTGGGATCCATCATGTTTTCATGTTACATATTAATGTATTCGCTTGCCAGTCTCCATTGTTGTTGTTGGCCTTCCTGCTGTATGCGCTTCCCTGCCCCCTTTAGTACACTACCAATAGAAGGGTGCAATGGGGTTGTTAGGGCACATTGAGGCACTTCTGGTGTTCCGATTGGTGACTCTCAGACATATTCACTGTTGGGTCTGGTGTTTCTGTTATGTTATACTGGCCAATGGATGTTCCTGTGTACATAATTGTTTTGATGTGTGAGAGCGAGTTATTTCAGTACTAGTTCCGTTTTTCGTTGAGCGCTTTCTGATAGCACTGTTGTGTGTTGGCCATTTATGTGTCACTTCTGACGTTGCTTAGCATGGCATGTTGTGGCAACCGGGTGACATGGATTTTGGGAGGGTTTGGGTGACATACCGGCATTTGGATATGTATTTTTTCATGGGGTTGGTGGCATACTGCATCTTCCATGTGTGCCTTTTGTGCACACCAGATTGAGTTAGTTTAAGTTCTAAGGAATGCACACAATGTAGCACTTCCAAGGACAGTTTCTCAGGGTGGTAAGGTTGGGGCAGACGATTGCCCCTTTGGCATCATCGATTGTCACCTGGAATGTGCCAGACCTGTGTGCACTCCACAGGGGTTGGATTTTAGGTGAAAAATTGTGCCACAAGCTGGGTACGGGCAGCCTCACCACATGCCGTTTACACTCCCATGCGCAGCGGGTGTGCATGTGGTTGGGGATGTGGGGGCACCACCTTGTCCACCAGTACGCCCCACAGTGTTGCAACGTTGTGCAGGACACATGCTGCCACAATGAACCTGCACACTACTGGCGGTGCATATAGGAGCACTCCACCAGAGTGGTCAAGGGAGCGAAATCGTGACTTTAGCACTCCAAATGTACGCTCCACTATGCCCCTAGTTGCAATATGTGCTGTGTTGTATCTTACCTGGGGTGGTGTGGTGGGGTTCCGTATTGGCGTCATCATGTAGGGGCTCAGTGGGTAGGCACTGTCCCCTGTGGAGGTGAGATGATTTGTCAGTGGTGTGGTTTAGTCTGTGTGAGGCATGCATGCATTTTCAGGGTCATTTGTACTCACCAACGGGCCATGTGTTGCCATGCCTCCCAGCTTCCAGGGCCCGGTGTAGGGGTGACATTCTGAATATGAAACTATCATGGGTGGACACTGGATAGTTTGCATATACAGAGGTAACGATTCCCTTGGCATCACATATAACCTGCACATTGATGGAATGCCAGTGCTTGCGATTCCGATAGATGTGCTCAGTGGCCCTAAGTGGACGTAGGGCCACATATGTGCAATCAATGGCACCAATCACTTTAGGAAAGTGCGCCACCCCGTAAAAGTCCTGGACCACAGCCTGCCTTTCTGCGGGTGTTCTGGGCATTTATATGTGCTTGCAGACTGAGGGGTGTGCAGTCATGATTGCCAACACCTTGTGAAGGCAGCGTGACCGAGTGGCCTGTGAAACACCCCCAACTATGGCAGTTGTCCGCTGCAATGACCCACTGGCCAAAAAACGGAGTACATTGAGCACCTTTTCCAAGGGGCTCAGTGCTTGAGAGCACAGGGTAGGTGATGTGAGGTCATCTTCCCACTCCCTGACCAGATCTAGGATGATATGAGGTGGGAACCTATACCTGGCCATAGACCTGGTCATCAGGCATCCCAAAAAGGCTGGTCCTGGGTAAAACAAAAATACACATCCTGGCAATCCTCCTCCTCCTGCGGTGTCCCACGATCACTGCTGCAATAAATGGCACATTCATCATAGCTGTATATGCGTGTTTGTGTTTTGCGTGTCTATTTATGCATTGTACCTGTGCGCTGTGGTGCTTATGCCAGCTTTCGCTTGTCGGACGTTTTTCCGGATTAGCGTGTCTTTTCCTGTGCGCCGGTGAACCCTGTTTGATTCCATGAATATGTGTTGTTACCGCGCATATGGGCCACGTAACACCCACATTTACGCTTGTTCCCCATTCCACGAGTTCCGCCCCCTTTTTAGGTGACTGCGCAAGACGGTACACCCCTTTGCTGGGAGTCTCGCGCAAGGCGTTCGTAATGTCGCAGTGACATGTTGGACCCCGCACGGATTCCTCGCAAGTCTCCGTTAAGCCCCGCATATTGTGTTCCATGAATCGGCAAACGGGCGCTTACACGCGTTTTCGCACATAAGTCCCCCTTTTTACGCGCAATTTATTCCATGAATCGGGCAGCCAATGTCCTTGTATTGATTGGTAGAGTTGCTTCAAAGCTTCTCTTTCCTCCATGGCGATATTGTGATGTAGATGGACTCTCCTGGTCTTAAGTTTAGTCCTGGTCTTTAGTTTATAAATCATTTAAGATAATTTCTCAAAAGTCAGTAGATCGCTAGGAATTTGGTTGTCAAGGGGAGAGAAGGAGGACTTAGGGTGCAGCCCGGTGTCTAGTTCTATTTCTCTTTCCTCCTGTTCTTTGAAGAACGTACGTAGCCTGACTGTGTGCAGAAACCAACGGATTTCCAACTCAGTGTTATACCAGTCGGTTTTCGTCATTGGCACAAATGAGAGTCCTTTCGAGAGGACGGAAGGCTGAGCTGGTGGGAGTTCTACTTGAGCTAGATTGCATATTGGTAAAATCAATATGTTCGTTAGTTATTTGAATTGTCTCCTCCGGTATCGTGGTTTCACAAAATAAGTCAGGATGTTATGGCCGGGCTCTCCTTTCCCCACGTTTTTAGCATCGAACAAGGTGGAATTCTGGAGCACAGCACAGTCCTGGGATTCTCTGGTACGAGTTAACAGTTCCTTTTCTCTATATCATACCAGGGCCTTTTGTGCCCAAGTCTCTTCTCATGCAAAGTCTTGCTTCAGAGGGCCTGATATGCCAAAAATATAACAAAACAAAAGTTTCTTCTGTTTATCTTCACATCTGGCGATTATGATTCACCTTTGGATCCCCTTCAGCCGGGCTCTGATCCTTCTCTTATTGACAGTATGTTAGTTTCTACTTCAAATAAAATTGTTTTAGGTTTTCGAGAAGGTATTGGGGGTCATTACGACCCTGGCATTAAGGGTTTAACGGCGCCGTAAAAGGTGTCGGCGCCGTTAAACCCTTAACGCCTGATTATGAGGTCCCTTTTGCTGGACCCGACGTTAACGGCTGGTTTTACCAGCGTTAAAGTAGGGTGCCGCAAAGGGACCTCGGTGCTAATTACGGTACCGCAATTTGCGGTACCGTACTTAGCGCCTTCCCCAGTCCCATTGAGCCATATGGGTCAAAAATAGGAATGGGGAAGGGCCATGGTGAAATGGGGAAATACCGCCCCGCCAACCTTGGAATGGGGCGGTATTTCCCCATTCCACCATGGCGGACTCGTTACAACACCGGCACCAACCATGGTGCTAATAGCACCATGGTTTAGCGCCGGGGTTGTAATGAGGGCCATTGAGTTTTATTGGGTCAGTTGTTTCATACACGTTCGTTGGTTATATTGGTTGTCACTTGTGTGACATACATCCTGATGCGTACATTGTTCTCAATGCAAGTCATGAAGCTTAATGCTTAGGATTTTGAAGTGCTGACACGTGTTTCAACCAATGGTTTTTCTCAAGGCAGTAGTTTGTATTTGGAATTTGCGTGCAGGTCTCTGGATATAAATGTTGGTAGATGGTCGGCTGTATAGCATCCGTTCCCGGTTGCGTGCTGTGTCCTCTGAGGGTCTCGCAGTGATCTGTTAGGTTAAGGCTAAGGCTGGATTCTTGGGGAGAACACCCTGAGGTTTCTCACAATAGCCACTATCCTTTACCATTCCCTACCCCATTTCTACCCCCAGCGTGACCTATGCAACCTTTGGCTAATGCATTAATTTCACGTCAGCCACTACCCACCCCAGCAAAATGTATTCCATTCTACTCAGCAGGCTGGTCTCCACCTCCCTTTACTTACTCATTGGGCCTACCCAAATCCACTCCCTTCCTTCCCAAACGTAATGACACATCTAAGTTATGCACCCTCAGAGTAATGACTACTAGTACCACTACCACACCACCCAGCTCCTTGTACCCTCCCATCCCCTCTGCAGCTTGCACTACTCATAATAGGAACCACTCACGTCACGATGACACTGCAAGCCTCTCCCGCCCCTCACTTATCACCCTTATTGCTAAATCATCCCTCCTCATTAAAACCACTGCTACCACCCTTGCCAGGTTACAAAACTCTGCTCATAACGATCAACCAGCAGCCCACGTACAATCTCCTGCTCCTCTACTAGCAACCTAATTCCCTCGGCACTCCCGAGTACTCCTCTCATCAAGCCAGTCACTAAATCCATTGTTCTACGCGACTTCAACTTGGGCTTCAATGACCCCACTGACGCTTAAGCAGCCTCATTTATCCATTCGCTACATGAACTTCACACAATTAGTCTCATCCCCTACTCATGCTAAAGGGTGGATACTAGATTGGATTCCTACAACCAATACCACTATCGACATCTCCTCCATCAGTCCAGTCCCCTGGTATGGATCATCGCCTAATAGAATTTGATCTCTCTCATGACACACATGTGCCGTACCCCTCTACTCAACCCAACTCCATTCTGGTACGTAACACCCACAAACTCACACATCAGATCCTCAAGCACACGCTCCAGAGCCTACTCCCCCACATGCCACCAGTCAATAACAGACCTGATGATTTAACAAACCTCGACCACCAGAGCCTCTTCCATACCATGGACCAGCATGCCCGCCTTAAAACCTAGAACTCTTAAACCCTGTAACATTTGGTTCACAGAAGAGCTTGTCACACGCCACAGAGGCACAAGAGTGCTAGAGCATCTCTGCAGGAAGCAACCCAATCTTGTAACACCACTAAGTCATACACAAAAGATGTAATCATTCATAGAGCTTCCTCCTACGACACCAGAATCTCCAACGCAAGCTCAAATGCCAAATAATTATTCGCTATTGTGAGGGGTCAGGAATGAGAGGCGGACGCAAAGTTGTCATTCTCTCATTATCAGAAGTGTTTATTAAACAGAAATGGGCTGGATGAACACCTCTCTATCCCTAACCTAAGGAGAGTTCCTCTGACTCTTCCCCATGCATTCACCATCATCTCGCCCTCTTGGTTCTCATACAGTCATCTGCCTCATGCATTCATTATCATCTTCCCCTCTTTATTCTAATACAGTCCCTCTGCTCCATGCATTCACCATCATCTTGCCCTCTTCATCTCATACAGTTCTCTGCCCAATTCATTCACTATCATCTTGCCCTCTTTGTTCTCATACACTCCTATGCCCCATGCATTCACTATCTGCCCTCTTTATTCTCCTATAGTTCTCTGCCCATGCATTCACCATCATCTCACCCTATTTGTTCTCATACAGTCCTCTGCCCCATGCATCCACCATCATCTTGCCCTCTTATTCTCATAGTCCTCCGCTCCAAGCATTCACTATCACCTTCCCCTCTTTATTCTCATACAGTCCTCTTCCCCATGCATCCACCATCATTTTGCCCTCTTTATTCTCATAGTCCTCTGCCCCATGCATTCACCATCATCTCACCCTATTTGTTCTCATACAGTCCTCTGCCCCAGGCATTCACAATCCTCTGCCCCATTCCATACAGTCCTGTGCTCCATGAATTCACTATCATCCTTGAAGCAGTTGTGTACAAGAGCCACTTTGCCACTGGAACCTTCCCTTCCCCCCTGAAGCACTCTTGTGCACCCTCTTCTCACGAAACCCTCAGCCGACCCCTCCTGCCCGGCTAACCATCGCACGATCTCCATCATTCCTTTCCTGTGCAAACTCCTGGAAAAGCTGGCCATCTCCCAGCTTAATCTTCACACTGAATCTGTTAGCTGTCTCCATGACCATCAGTCTGGCTTCAAAGCAGCCAGAAGCATGGAAACTGCTCTCCTGAAAATCTGTGAAGACCTGCTCTCCAAACTTGATTCCAATCTCCCCTCTGTCCTTATCTAACTAGATCTCTCGTCTGCCTTTGACACGGCCAACCATGCCATCCTGCTAAACTGTCTCTCTGATAACCTGGGTATCACTAATCAGGCCCTGGCCTGGCAGACCACGTTCCTCTCTGACGGACCCTCCCAGGTCCAACTTGGGTCCCTCCATTCCTCTATCTCACTCTCTACCTGTGGTGTTCCCTAGTGGTCTAACCTCTCTCCCTGGCTTTCAACCAATACCTGGCACCTCTCGCCCACTGGATTGCCGCTCTCTGCTCCAACTTTCAGTGCTATCCGGATGACACTCAGCACGATTTCAGGCTCCCCTCTACCACCTTTTCTCCTTCTCTCATCTCCGACTGTGTCTGCTATCCAGGAGTGGTATGCCGCCAATGATCTCTGCCTTAATGCTAGTAAGATTGAGATTCTACCCTTCGGCACACCTGCACCCTCCTTTCCTGTCACTCTCTGGCCAGCCTGCCTTGGCCCTCTTCCTGCTCCCACCTGTGAGGCTAAGAACCTCAGGGTCATCTTTGATGCCACTCTCCTTTTCTCCTCACAGCTCTGCCATCTCTAAGAAGTCAAACTACCAACTGCAGCTCCTCAGGATGTATTCTTCCTTTCCTTCCGCCAGATGCTCATTGTCTCTAGGTCTCTGGTTCTCTCTAGGCTGGAATACGGCAACAGCCTCTTTCTAAATCTGCCTGCTTCTACTCTCTGCCTTCTGCAACTCATCCAGAACAGGACTGGGTGACTTGTCCTTGGCCTTAAGCACAGGGATTGTATCTCTCCAGCACTGAAATCTCTTCATTGGCTCCCTGTGCCTGCAAGGATTAAGTTCAAGACCTTCTGCCTTGTCCACAAGGTCTTCTGGAGCCTGGATCAATACCTCCAGCTCTCTCTTCGTAAATACCTTCCTACTCTAGCTCTTTGCTCCTCCACATTCAACTCCCCCAGTGTCAGTCGCTTCTCCAAGCAACGAGTTGGTGGTAGATCTCTTTTTTTCGGCTGGGGCCTCCCTCTGGAACAACCTCCCTGCCTCACTGAAACTTGAGAACCATCTCCGGTTCCGGAAGCACCTCAAGACCTTCCTCTTTGCTTCTACCTTATCTCTTCCTCTCCCCTGCTCATCTCCTGTCTGATACTGCACTGGTCACCTGGCTACCCTCTGATTTCGGGCCCAGGTCCCTGCCCGTCCAGTTGCACACCTGCACTGCCTCCTGGCATCCCTTGCACTTGGGTCTGTATCTGTAACCCTACAGTCCCATTACCTGCACTTATTGGACACCCGCTGTCTGAACTTACCCTTGCACTTGCCACCTGCTGGCCGCACTTCTTGTTATCGTTTGATCCCATGTACAGCACTGCCCTCCCTCCCCGGCACTTTTCCCCTCCCCTCTCCCATGCACTTGCACGATCTCAATGTCACTTGGCCTATTAAGATCGTTGTCCCTGTCCTCCCTCTGTTCCCCCTCCCTTGCCTCATTGCGCCCTGAAACACTTGTGTATAGGCACGTTATAAATGCCATATCATATCCGTGAAGCAGTGTGTAAAAGAGACACTTTGCTATCCTTGAAGCAGTTGTGTAAAAGAGACACTTTTCCATCCGTGAAGCAGTTGTGTAAAAGAGCCACTTTGCCATCCTTGAAACAGTGTGTAAAAGAGACACTTTTCCATCTGTGAAGCAGTGTATAAAAGAGACACCTTTCCATCTGTGAAGCAGTTGTGTAAAAGAGACACTTTGCCATCTGTGAAGCAGTTGTGTAAACGAGCTCCTTTTCAACCGTGAAGCAGTTGTGTAAAAGAGACACTTTGCTATCCTTGAAGCAGTTGTGTAAAAGAGACACTTTTCCATCTGTGAAGCAGTTGTGTAAAAGAGACACTTTTCCATCTGTGAAGCAGTTGTGTAAAAGAGACACTTTGCCATCTTTGAAGCCGTTGTGTAAAAGAGACACTTTGCCATCCTTGAAACAATGTGTAAAAGAGACCCTTTTCGATCTGTGAAGCAGTTGTGTAAAAGAGACACTTTTCCATCTGTGAAGCAGTTGTGTAAAAGACACTTTGCCACGCGTGAAGCAGTGTGTAAAAGAGATACTGCCATCCGTGAAGCAGTTGTGCAAAAGAGCCACTTTGCCATCCTTGAAACAGTGTGTAAAAGAGACACTTTTCCATCTGTGAAGCAGTGTATAAAAGAGACACCTTTCCATCTGTGAAGCAGTTGTGTAAAAGAGAGACTTTGCTATCCGTGAAGCAGTTGTGTAAAAAGAGACACTCTGCCATCTTTGAAGCCGTTGTGTAAAAGAGACACTTTGCCATCCTTGAAACAGTGTAAAAGAGACACTTTTCCATCCGTGAAGCAGTGTCTAAAAGAGCCACTTTGCCATCTGTGATACAGTTTTGTGAAATAGCCACTTTTGCAGGCAGGAGAAACATTCTTGCCCTTCTTAAGGAATCATTGTTTGGAAAACACCATTTTTCATCGTCTTTCTTGAAATAATCCAGGGGAAGGGAACTGCCCTCTGGATCCAAGGATGTTTCCTTGGAAGAAACTCTTTTTGTTAGACTTTTCTCCATTTGAACCCTTTTTGGGCTGAACCTAAATCAAAGACACCTTTCATTACACTTTTTAGTTGTTTATCTCTAGTGTGAGGGTCAGATAGGTTTTGCACACAAGGATAGTTTATATAATTTTGATGCCGAGACATAGACTGATCTTTAGTTTTAGATTCCTAGGTACTGAAACTCTCTTTAGGATAGGAGCAGAAAGGCCTTGATCCAACACCTTACCTTCAATAAAGATGTCTGATGTTGAAAACACTACCACTGTGTGTCCGCCTCTCATTTCTCACCCTTCACAACACTCGTAAAATTAATTCTTCTTGACCTCCGAGTTTGTGTCTCTTTCTCTGACTCTCTTCGCAGTACTCTCACTGCATGTCTGCTGGCTGTTCAGTCATGGACGCATTCTCATTGTTTCCACTTTTACACCTCCAAAACAGAGGTTCGCTTTTCCCTGATTGCACTATTCCTACCTCTCTCCCTCCCTCTGCCATCTTCTTTCCTCTCTCTAGTATTCCTACCTCTCTCCCTACCTCTGCCATCCTTTTCCCCCTCTAGTATTCCTCTCTCCCTCTGCAATCTCATTTCCTCTCTCCATTATTCCTTTCTCCCTCTGCCATCTCCTTTCCCCTCTCCACTATCCTCTCTCCCTCTGCAATCTCCTTTCCCCTCTCTAGTATTCCTACCTCTTTCCCACCCACTTCCATCTTCTGTCCCCTCTCTACCATTCCTACCTCTCCCTCCCTCTGCAATCTCCTTTCCCATCTCCACTACTGCTACTCCTCACCCTCTCTCATCTACTTTCCCCTCTCTATTCCTACCTCTCTCCCTCCCATCTCCTTTCCCTTCTAGTATTCCTACCTCTCCCCCTCCCCCTCTGCCATCTCCTTTCCCCACACTACTATTCCTACCTTTCCCTCCCTCTGCCATCTCCTTTCCCCTTTCTAGTATTCCTACCTCTTTCCCTCCCTGCGCCATCTCCTTTCCCCTCTCTAGTATTCCTACCTCCCTCCCTCTGCCATCTCCTTTCCCCGCTATACTATTCCTACCTCTCTCCCTCCTACCCTCTGCCATCCACTTTCCCCTCTCTAGTATTCCTACATCGCTCCCTCCCTCTGCAATCTCATTTCCCCTCTCCACTAATGCTACTCCACACCCTCCCTCTACCATCTCCCCCCTCTACTATTCCTACCTCCCTCCCTCCCTCTGCCATCTCCTATCCCCTCTATAGTATTCCTACCTCGCTCACTTCATCCTTGCCATCGCCTTTCCACTCTCCACTATTCCTCTCTCCCTCGTCTCCCCCTCTGCCATCTCATTTCCCCTCTCCACTATTCCCCTCTCCCTCTCCCATCTCCTTTCCCCATATCTACTATTCCTACCTCACTCCCTCTGCCTTCTCCTTTCCCCTCTCTACTATTCCTCTCTCCCTCTGCAATCTCCTTTCCCCTCTCCACTATTGCTACCCCTCAACCTCCCTCTGCCATCTCCTTTCCCCTCTCCGCTATTCCTCTCTCCCTCTGCCATCTTTTCCCCTCTCCACTATTCCTCTCCCTCTGCATCTTGGTACCCCTCTCCACTATTCCTCTCTCCCTCCCCATCATCTCCTTTCCCTTCTCTACTATTCCTACCTCTCTCTCTCCCTCCACCATCTCCTTTTCCCTCTCTACTATTCCTCTCTCCCTCTGCAATCTCCTTTCCCCTCTCCACTATTGCTACCCCTCACCCTCCCTCTGCCACCTCCTTCCCCTCTCCCTATTCCTCTCTCCCACTGCATCTCCTTTCCCCTCTCCACTATTCCTCTCTCCCTCCCAGTCATCTCCTTTCCCTTCTCTACTATTCCTACCTCTCTCCCTCCCTCTGCCATCTCCTTTCCCTGTCTACTATTCCTCTCTCCCTCTGCCATCTCCTTTCCCCTCTCCACTATTCCTCTCTCCCTCCCAGTCATCTCCTTTCCCTTCTCTACTATTCCTACCTCTCTCCCTCCCTCTGCCATCTCCATTCCCCGTCTACTAGTCCTCTCTCCCTCTGCCATCTCCTTTCCCCTCTCTAGTATTCCTACCTCTCTCCCTCCGCCACCTCATTTCCCCTTTCTACTATTACTCTCTCTCTCTGCCAACTCCTTTCCCTTCCCTACTATTCCTACGTCTCTCCCCCCTCTGCCATCTCCTTTCCCCTCTCTACTATTCCTACTTCCCACTGCCATCTCCTTTCCCCTCTCTACTATCCCTACCGCTCCCTCTGCCAACTCCTTTCCCCTCTCTGCTATTCCTACCGCTCCCTCCCTCTGCCATCTCCTTTCCCATCTCCACTATTGCTACTCCTCACACTCCCTCTGCCAACTACTTTCCACTCTCTACTATTCCTACCTCTCCCTTCCTCTGCCATCTTCTTTCCCCTCTCTAGTATTCCTACCTATCCCTCCCTTTGCCATCTCCTTTCCCCTCTCTAGTATTCCTACTTCTCTCCCTCCCTCATCTCTTTTACCCTCTCGTAATCCTACCTCTCTCCCTCCCTCTGCCATCTCCTTTCCCCTCTCTAGTATTCCTTTCTCTCTCCCTCCCTGTTATCACCTTTCCCCTCTACTATTCCTACCTCTCTCCCTCCCTCTGCCATGTCCTTTCCCCTTTCTAGTACTCCTACCTCTCCCTCCCTCTGCCATCTCCCTTCCCCTCTCCACTATTCCTCTCTCTCTCTGCCATCTTTTTTCCCCTCTCCACTATTCCTCTCTCCCTTTGCCATTGTCTTTCCCCTCTCCACTATTCCTCTCTCCCTCTGCAATCTCCTTTCCCCTCTCCACTATTGCTACCCCTCACGCTCCATCTGCAATCTCCTTACCCCTCTCCACTATTCCTCTCTCCCTCTGCAATCTCCTTTCCCCTCTAGTATTCTTACCTCTCTCCCTCCCACTTCCATCTTCTGTCCCCTCTCAACCATTCCTACCTCTCCCTCCCTCTGCAATCTCCTTTCCCGTCTTCACTACTGCTACTTCTCACCCTCTCTCATCTACTTTCCCCTCTCTACTATTCCTACCTCTCTCCCTCCCATCTCCTTTCCCTTCTAGTATTCCTACCTCTCACCCTCCCCCTCTGCCATCTCCTTTCCCTTCACTACTATTCCTACCTTTCCTTCCCTCTGCCATCTCCTTTCCCCTTTCTAGTATTCCTACCTCTCTCCCTCCCTGTGCCATCTCCTTTCCCCTCTCTAGTATTCCTACCTCCCTCCCTCTGCCATCTCCTTTCCCCGCTCTACTATCCCTACCTCTCTCCCTCCCACCCCCTGCCATCTCCTTTCCCCTCTCTAGTATTCCTACATCGCTCCCTCCCTCTGCAATCTCATTTCCCCTCTCCACTAATGCTACTCCATACCCTCCCTCTGCCATTTCCTTTCCCCTCTCTAGTATTCCTACCTCGCTCACTCCATCCTTGCCATCGCTTTTCCACACTCCACTATTCCTCTCTCCCTCTGCCATCTCATTTCCCCTCTCTATTTCTCTCTCCCTCTGCAATCTCCTTTCCCCTCTCCACTATTGCAACCCCTCAACCTCCCGCTGCCATCTCCTTTCCCCTCTCCGCTATTCCTCTCTCCCTCTGCCATCTCATTTCCCCTCTCTATTTCTCTCTCCCTCTGCAATCTCCTTTCCCCTCTCCACTATTGCAACCCCTCAACCTCCCGCTGCCATCTCCTTTCCCCTCTCCGCTATTCCTCTCTCCCTCTGCCATCTCTTTTCCCCTCTCCACTATTCCTCTCTCTCTCTGCATCTTGGTACCCCTCTCCACTATTCCTCTCTCCCTCCCCATCAGCTCCTTTCCCTTCTCTACTATTCCTACCTCTCTCCCTCCCTCCACCATCTCCTTTCCCCTCTCTACTATTCCTCTCTCCCTCTGCAATCTCCTTTCCCTGCTCCACTATTTCTACCCCTCACCCTCCCTCTGCCATCTCCTTCCTCTCTCCACTATTCCTCTCTCCCACTGCATCTCCTTTCCCCTCTCCACTATTCCCATCTCCCTCCCCGTCATCTCCTTTCCCTTATCTACTATTCCTACCTCTCTCCCTCCCTCTGCCATCTCCTTTCCCCTTTCTACTATTCCTCTCTCCCTCTGCCATCTCCTTTCGCCTCTCTGCTATTCCTCTCTCCCTATGCCATTTCCTTTCCCCTCTCATATTCAAACCTCTTTCCCTCCCTCTGCCATCTCCTTTCCCCTGTCTACTATTCCTCTCTCCCTCTGCCATCTCCTTTGCCCTCTCGACTATTCCTCTCTCCCGCTGCCATCCCCTTTCCCCTCTCTAGTATTCCTACCTCCCTCCCTCTGCCATCTCCTTTCCCCGCTATACTATTCCTACCTCTCTCCCTCCTACCCTCTGCCATCCACGTTCCCCTCTCTAGTATTCCTACATCGCTCCCTCCCTCTGCAATCTCATTTCCCCTGTCCACTAATGCTACTCCACACCCTCCCTCTGCCATCTCCCCCCCTCTACTATTCCTACCTCCCTCCCTCCGCCATCTCCTATCCCTTCTCTAGTATTCCTACCTTTCTCACTTCATCCTTGCCATCGCCTTTTCACTCTCCACTATTCCTCTCTCCCTCCTCTCCCCCTCTGCCATCTCATTTCCCCTCTCCACTATTCCCCTCTCCCTCTCCCATCTCCTTTCCCCTATCTACTATTCCTACCTCACTCCCTCTGCCTTCTCCTTTCCCCTCTCTACTATTCCTCTCTCCCTCTGCAATCTCATTTCCCCTCTCCACTATTGCTACCCCTCAACCTCCCTCTGCCATCTCCTTTCCCCTCTCCGCTATTCCTCTCTCCCTCTGCCATCTTTTCCCCTCTCCACTATTCCTCTCTCCCTCTGCATCTTGGTAACCCTCTCCACTATTCCTCTCTCCCTCCCTATCATCTCCTTTCCCTTCTCTACTATTCCTACCTCTCTCTCTCCTTCCACCATCTCCTTTTCCCTCTCTACTATTCATCTCTCCCTCTGCAATCTCCTTTCCCCTCTCCACTATTGCTACCCCTCACCCTCCCTCTGCCATCTCCTTCCCCTCTCCACTATTCCTCTCTCCCTCCCAGTCATCTCCTTTCCCTTCTCTACTATTCCTACCTCTCTCCCTCCCTCTGCCATCTCCTTTCCCCCAGTCTACTATTCCTCTCTCCCTCTGCCATCTCCTTTCCCCTCTCTAGTATGCCTACCTCTCTCCCTCTGCCATCTCCTTTGCCCTCTCCACGATTCCTCTCACTCTGCCATCTCCTTACCCCTCTCTAGTATTTCTACCTCTCTCCCTCCGCCATCTCATTTCCCCTTTCTAATATTACTCTCTCCCTCTGCCATCTCCTTTCCCTTCCCAACTATTCCTACCTCTCTCCCCCCTCTGCCATCTCCTTTCCCCTCTCTACTATCCCTACCGCTCCCTCTGCCATCTCCTTTCCCCTCTCTGCTATTCCTACCGCTCCCTCCCTCTGCCATCTCCTTTCCCATCTCCACTATTGCTACTCCTCACACTCCCTCTGCCAACTCCTTTCCACTCTCTACTATTCCTACCTCTCCCTTCCTCTGCCATCTTCTTTCCCCTCTCTACTATTCCTACCTATCCCTCCCTTTGCCATCTCCTTTCCCCTCTCTAGTATTCCTACTTCTCTCCCTCCCTCATCTCGTTTACCCTCTCGTAATCCTACCTCTCTCCCTCCCTCAGCCATCTCCTTTCCCCTCTCTAGTATTCCTATCTCACTCCCTGTTATCACCTTTCCCCTTTACTATTCCTACCTCTCTCCCTCCCTCTGCCATGTCCTTTCCCCTTTCTAGTACTCCTACCTCTCCCTCCCTCTGCCATCTCCCTTCCCCTCTCCACTATTCCTCTCTCTCTCTCTCTCTGCCATCTTTTTTCCCCTCTCCACTATTCCTCTCTCCCTTTGCCATTGTCTTTCCCCTCTCCACTATTCCTCTCTCCCTCTGCAATCTCCTTTCCCCTCTCCACTATTGCTACCCCTCACGCTCCATCTGCCATCTCCTTACCCCTCTCCACTATTCCTCTCTCCCTCTGCAATGTCCTTTCCCCTCTAGTATTCTTACCTCTCTCCCTCCCACTTCCATCTTCTGTCCCCTCTCTACCATTCCTACCTCTCCCTCCCTCTGCAATCTCCTTTCCCATCTTCACTACTGCTACTTCTCACCCTCTCTCATCTACTTTCCCCTCTCTATTCCTACCTCTCTCCCTCCCATCTCCTTTCCCTTCTAGTATTCTTACCTCTCACCCTCCCCTCTGCCATCTCCTTTCCCTTCACTACTATTCCTACCTTTCCCTCCCTCTGCCATCTCCTTTCCCCTTTCTAGTATTCCTACCTCTCTCCCTCTCTGTGCCATCTCCTTTCCCCGCTCTACTATCCCTACCTCTCTCCCTCCCACCATCTCCTTTTCCCTCTCTACTATTCATCTCTCCCTCTGCAATCTCCTTTCCCCTCTCCACTATTGCTACCCCTCACCCTCCCTCTGCCATCTCCTTCCCCTCTCCACTATTCCTCTCTCCCACTGCATCTCCTTTCCCCTCTCCACTATTCCTCTCTCCCTCCCAGTCATCTCCTTTCCCTTCTCTACTATTCCTACCTCTCTCCCTCCCTCTGCCATCTCCTTTCCCCCAGTCTACTATCCCTCTCTCCCTCCGCCATCTCCTTTCCCCTCTCTAGTATGCCTACCTCTCTCCCTCTGCCATCTCCTTTGCCCTCTCCACGATTCCTCTCACTCTGCCATCTCCTTACCCCTCTCTAGTATTTCTACCTCTCTCCCTCTGCCACCTCATTTCCCCTTTCTAATATTACTCTCTCCCTCTGCCATCTCCTTTCCCTTCCCAACTATTCCTACCTCTCTCCCCCCCTCTGCCATCTCCTTTCCCCTCTCTACTATCCCTACCGCTCCCTCTGCCATCTCCTTTCCCCTCTCTGCTATTCCTACCGCTCCCTCCCTCTGCCATCTCCTTTCCCATCTCCACTATTGCTACTCCTCACACTCCCTCTGCCAACTCCTTTCCACTCTCTACTATTCCTACCTCTCCCTTCCTCTGCCATCTTCTTTCCCCTCTCTACTATTCCTACCTATCCCTCCCTTTGCCATCTCCTTTCCCCTCTCTAGTATTCCTACTTCTCTCCCTCCCTCATCTCGTTTACCCTCTCGTAAACCTACCTCTCTCCCTCCCTCAGCCATCTCCTTTCCCCTCTCTAGTATTCCTATCTCTCTCCCTGTTATCACCTTTCCCCTTTACTATTCCTACCTCTCTCCCTCCCTCTGCCATGTCCTTTCCCCTTTCTAGTACTCCTACCTCTCCCTCCCTCTGCCATCTCCCTTCCCCTCTCCACTATTCCTCTCTCTCTCTCTCTCTGCCATCTTTTTTCCCCTCTCCACTATTCCTCTCTCCCTTTGCCATTGTCTTTCCCCTCTCCACTATTCCTCTCTCCCTCTGCAATCTCCTTTCCCCTCTCCACTATTGCTACCCCTCACGCTCCATCTGCCATCTCCTTACCCCACTCCACTATTCCTCTCTCCCTCTGCAATGTCCTTTCCCCTCTAGTATTCTTACCTCTCTCCCTCCCACTTCCATCTTCTGTCCCCTCTCTACCATTCCTACCTCTCCCTCCCTCTGCAATCTCCTTTCCCATCTTCACTACTGCTACTTCTCACCCTCTCTCATCTACTTTCCCCTCTCTATTCCTACCTCTCTCCCTCCCATCTCCTTTCCCTTCTAGTATTCTTACCTCTCACCCTCCCCTCTGCCATCTCCTTTCCCTTCACTACTATTCCTACCTTTCCCTCCCTCTGCCATCTCCTTTCCCCTTTCTAGTATTCCTACCTCTCTCCCTCTCTGTGCCATCTCCTTTACCCGCTCTACTATCCCTACCTCTCTCCCTCCCACCCTCTGCCATCTCCTTTCCCCTCTCTAGTATTCCTACATCGCTCCCTCCCTCTGCAATCTCATTTCCCATCTCCACTAATGCTACTCCACACCCTCCCTCTGCCATCTCCTTTCGCCTCTCTACTATTCCTACCTCTCTCCCTCCCTGTCATCTCCTTTCCCCCTCTACTATTCCTACCTCCCTCTCTCTGCCATCTCCTTCCCCTCTCTAGTATTCCTACCCCTCTCCCTCTGCCATCTCCTTTCCCCTCTCTAGTATTCCTACCTCGCTCACTCCATCCTTGCCATCGCCTTTCCACTCTCCACTATTCCTCTCTCCCTCTGCCATCTCATTTCCCCTCTCCACTATTCCCCTCTCCCATCTCCTTTCCCCTATCTACTATTCCTACCTCTCTCCCTCTGCCTTCTCCTTTCCCCTCGCTACTATTTCTCTCTCCCTCTGCAATCTCCTTTCCCCTCTCCACTATTGCAACCCCTCAACCTCCTGCTGCCATCTCCTTTCCCCTCTCCGCTATTCCTCTCTCCCTCTGCCATCTCTTTTCCCCTCTCCACTATTCCCCTCTCCCTCCCTGTCATCTCCTTCCCCTTCTCTACTATTCCTACCTCTCTCCCTCCCGCTGCCATCTCCTTTTCCCTCTCTAGTATTCCTACCTCCCTCCCTCTGCCATCTCCTTTCCCCGCTCTACTATCCCTACCTCTCTCCCTCCCACCCCCTGCCATCTCCTTTCCCCTCTCTAGTATTCCTACATCGCTCCCTCCCTTTGCAATCTCCTTTCCCATCTCCACTATTGCTGCTCTTCACCCTCCCTCTGCCATCTCTTTTCCCCGCTCTAGTATTCCTACTTCTCTCCCTCCCTCATCTCTTTTACCCTCTCATAATCCTACCTCACTCCCTCACTCTGCAATCTGCATTCCCTCTCTACTATTTCTACCTCCCTCCCTCCCTCAGCCATCTCCTTTCCCCTCTCTAGTATTCCTATCTCTCTCCCTTCCTGTTATCTCCTTTCCCCTCTACTATTCCTACCTCTCTCCCTCCCTCCCTCTGCCATCTCCCTTCCCCTCTCCACTATTCCTCTCTCTCTGCCATCTCCTTTCCCCTCTATACTATTCCTCTCTCCCTCTGCCACCTTTTCCCCTCTTCACTATTCCTCTCTCCCTCTGCCATCGTCTTTCCCCTCTCCACTATTCCCCTCTCCCTCCCTGTCATCTCCTTCCCCTTCTCTACTATTCCTAGCTCTCCCCCTTCCTCTGCCATCTCCTTTCCCCATCTACTATTCCTACCTCTCTCCCTCCCGCTGCCATCTCCTTTTCCCTCTCTAGTATTCCTACCTCTCACCCTCCCTCTGCCATCTTGTTTTCCCTCTCTACTATTCCTACCTATCTCCCACTATATTCCTTTTTTGAAGTCTGCCTGCAATTTTAAGAGTCATTTTTTATTCTAAACTTCCTTTTTCAGCTCCTAGATTTCTCCAACTTAACTTTAGAATATTCACAAATGCTGCACATTTCGCTTCTTTCACATCACAAGACTGTTCTTTGCTTATTTGAATTGAATTGATATTTTATTTCTATCACGCTCATATACAAGTGTTTCAGAGCACGAGAAGGGAAGGGAGGGGAGCAGGGGAGAACAACACAACGTTCTTACTAGGCCTAGTGACATTGAAAACACGCAAGTGCATGGGGGGGTGCATGGAAGCGGGAGAGATGGAGCGTGCAGAGCAAAGGAGAAACAGATAAATAATGCATTAATTAATAATAAAGGCAACAAATAATGGTAGCGCAGCCAGCAAGTGCTGGGTTTAAGGCAGCAGACAGGGTAGGTCTGATAAGTGTAGGAAGAAAATAAAAGGGCGCATGGGGGGGGACTGTATGTGTACAGATACAGAACCCAGTGCAAGGGGTGGACCAGAGGCAGTGCGGGAGGGTGGCAGGGTGAGCAGATACATGGGCTCGGAGGACAGAGGGTGGGTAGGTGCACCAGATCAGCAGGAGCGAGGGGGGCGATCCTATTCTGTCCTATTCCGTCATTCCTCTCACACTTCTGTCTCCTCTTCTCTCCAGTCCATTTCCTGGTTTCCCTTTAAATTGCATCTTATTTTTCATTTTCTCTGCATTGTCTTTAAAGGACTTGATTGCTTGACTCCATCCGATGTTTCTACTTTTGTCTCAATCTATGTCCCAGCTCACACTTCACATTGTGAAACACGTATTCTCCTGTTAGTTCCTATGCCTTCCTGGTTTCCACTCTTTTTCATGAATTAAACACAAGCATTGCAGGGGTCGAATTTAGGATTGGATAAGCAGGAGCTAAAGGCATCTCCTGGATACCTCAGTGACCAGGAGCTACCACTGAGGAACAAGGAGCTAGTACATAGCATTCCGCACATAAGATGCCCAGTTATTATTTTGTCTATTACTTATGACTCTTTATGGTTTAAGTTTTGTATAGCTGTGTCCTAAATGCACATAGGTGCGTATGTTCAGCATCAGTTGGAGCCAAAAGTAGCTCCCAGTAGCTATTGCCGACAAGTTAAGCAGGCTCTTCTAGGAGACAAGCAGGAGCTAAATAGCTCCCAGCTACCCTCAATTTCGACTGTCTGTGTTGGAACACTTTGCTTCTTGCCATTAGGTCTTCCCCAACTCTTTTCATATTCTGCTCTACTCTTAAAGCTCACCTGCTCCCTTTCCATCTGTAACTACAATATTTAATCATTTTGTCAATATTTGGATTACTTGGCAGCTAACACAGTCCCTAAGGGAGTGGGGGGCAATAGAGGGGGAGTTGGCATAGTGGGCTGTCCCTTTGGCCCTCAGGTTGCCTCCACTCCCCTGTAGGGGAGGCTGGAAACGGGGGCAGAGCCTGTTAGGGACGGACAGCTGGAAGAAACCCTTTCCGGCCCACAGGGTCTTGTATAACCCATCCGCACCGAGGTACTCATCTTTGTTGTTTGGTGGCCAGGATGATTTGTCAAGGATTCGGAGGATAAGATGAGGGTGGACACATTAGATGCAGAACCTCGCCGGGACCTGCGTTGCCCGGTTGTACCTCCACGGCCGAGCCTGCCATGTGGCATGTGTGTGATGCTGTAGTCGGCTCTTTAATGCCCTGCCGCCTGGTTTTGTTAGTACCCCGGCCATGGCACATCTTAGTCAAAGGGGGCAGCAACATATGTGTGCTTGGTAGCTGGGGTTCACCTCGATGCACCCGGCAAATGCCTGGATAGATCTAACAATGAATTCCCCGTTTAGCCCCAGAAAGCGGAGTAACTTAAGGTCTAGGGGTGATACCTTTGAAGTGGGCGGTAAGTGATCTAATCCCGGATACATGGACTCGCTCTGCCGGTGACATCACCCGTAGGGAGCCAGCTTTAAGGAGAAGAAGGCTATGCTTAGATTCCTCAGCCATTACAATAGTGCAATGGTTGGGGTTTTGTTTTCTGAGCTCGGAATGCCCAAAGCAACATATGGGCGTTGAAGGATGATTTCTGGCATATTTTCCAGCAATAATGTTCTGTTATTTGATATTTGTATAGTGCCTACTGCCATTGTTACAGCTTCAAGGTGCTGTGGGCTAGAAAGCCCTTCGTGGTAGTACATGGTGGGGAGAGCACTGGGGAAGAAAAGGACTACAGCCAAGCTCTACAGCCCAAAGTGGCGCAGTCAAAGGGTTTTGGGCTGGTAGTTGATACAGGGCGTTTGCAGCGATTATCAGTGTATATGCCAATTCTTTTTGATTATCACCAACAGATGCAAAAATGTGGGTCACCAGGCATTCGTTCGTGGTGCATGCAGAGAGGAGGGCACTGGGGGTGAGGGGAGAAGTTGGTTTACAGAAAGCAAAATTGGTGTGCCTTGTTGTCTCAGGTATGCTATAGGCCACCCTGCTGCCCACAGTTGAGAAACACCTGAGGGTGGGTGCGGCTCCATGTAGCTTAGTGATCCACCTGCGGGTAATGATAGATGCTGCCCCTTCAGTTGAGAAACACCTGAGGGTGGGTGCGGCTCCATGTAGCTTAGTGATCCACCTGCGGGTAATGATAGATGCTGCCCCTTCAGTTGAGAAACACCTGAGGTTGGGTGCGGCTCCATGTAGCTTAGTGATCCGCCTGCGGGTAATGATAGATGCTGCCCCCTCAGTTGAGAAACACCTGACGTTGTGTGCGGCTCCAGGTGTCCTAGTGATCCGCCTGCGGGTAATGATAGATGCTGCCCCCTCAGTTGAGAAACACCTGAGGTTGGGCGCGGCTCCAGGTGTCCTAGTGATCTACCTGCGGGTAATGATAGATGCTGCCCCCTCAGTTGAGAAACACCTGAGGTTGTGTGTGGCTCCAGGTGTCCTAGTGATCCACCTGCGGGTAATGATGGATGCTGCCCCCTCAGTTGAGAAACACCTGACGTTGTGTGCGGCTACAGGTGTCCTAGTGATCCGCCTGCGGGTAATGATAGATGCTGCCCCCTCAATTGAGAAACACTGAGGTTGGGCGCGGCTCCAGGTGCCCTAGTGATCCACCTGCGGGTAATGATGGATGCTGCCCCCACAGTTGAGAAACACCTGAGGATTGGCGCAGCTCTACGTGTCCTAGTGTTCCCTCTGAGGGGGTAATGATAGAGCATTTCTGGGAAGGCATTTACTCATGCATCAAAAGCAGGACACCATAAGGGCCTTGACTCGGTTGGTGGTAGGAATGGAAATAGTATGGTCGGAGATAATCCCCAGGCAGGAATGGTGAGGTGCCGGGTCGGGCAAAGCAGTGGAAAGCTCTTGGCAAATGATAACCAGGACAATGGAAATAATTCTTGGGGAGAAGGACCTGACCAATAATGCACCTGATGGGGTACACCAATTGGTTGAGGAACATGTCGTATTCCTCTTGAGATATTTTTGGGGAACTCTCGAGACCGGGATGCATGGTGAGGGGAGCGCATGGTGTCTGCAAATGTAGATTCAGGGGCCTTGTGGGTCATGGGGGGCACCCCCCATGGAGTAGTGGAGTATCCGCTTGGCTTAGGTAGTTCTCAAAAGTAAGTATTCGGATAAGGAACAGGGATGGTGAGGCAATGATTGGATTAGTTACAGGAACATTCCTTCCTCCCAGTCATACTGCGTCTGTTCCCTCCCTTGTGCTGGAAAGATCCCATGACTGAGCTAAAAATAATCTAAAACTGTAGGCTCATGGGAAACAGGGAGGTTATACCTCCCAGAAGGAGTAAGGCCAATAAGAAGAGGAAGCTGGCCTGCAAAGGTTAGTACTGGGACAAGGACGAGTAGGCGTGGGCGTAATGAGGATTACCGATAAGTAATCCGATCATGAAGCCTCGCTCCTGCATTCACCCCCAGATGGCTGTCCAGGAGCCATATGCCACGTCCAACAAGCTATTAGCCCCAGTCACATTCCGGGAAAGCACTTTTAAATCTACCTTTACAGAGTCCGCATCTGCTTGGTGGTTTTCATTGTCCAGGGGAGAAGAAGGCTTGCTATCAACACCATCGAGTCAATCTACCGCTTCTTTGCTCAGTGCAGCAGGCGCAGATGGTAGTATTTATTGGACTTGTTACAGTGCAGTTTGACAGGGGTGCACTGAGGTGTATAGAAACTGAAGTACATAAAGGTAGATAAAATAGATCGAAACTCTATTGATAAGAGGCCCTCAAGCAGGTCTTGATCCTTCAGTGTGATTTGAATAAAATCTGTATCACCCTTCGGCATCCTGCCCCGTGTACAGTACAAAATGCCTTCACGGATTACAGATTTACATCCCCTCACATGTCGTATCCAGTGGATGCACTTATTCGCCAGTGAAGATTGCGCTTCGTAAATAGGTCCCCTCAATCTTGGAATCCCAAACAGGTAAACATCCAACCTTTCCTCCTTCTTAGTGGGTTCCCCCCGTTTATAGCAAAATTCCCAACAAAACCCAGGACCAGTCGATTGCAGTTAAGAGGGCCATTAAAAATGTTAGGTTGGTCAACCATGCCTTTGATCCTATATATTAGGTCGGGGGGGATAGCCAACAGCTGTAACAGGGTACCACTTACTCTATCACAGCCTACAGGACCCGCTTGCTTACAGCTAGCAAAACAAATGCCCCTAGGAGGCACCCCAGGTTGCCTCTTCCTTTGGCCAAAGGAGCTCTAGGCATACTTTTGTTAAGTTGCTGATTATGAGGAGGCTTATTTTTCTCCGGCTCACTGGTTGCAGTGGCAGGCAGATCCTGTTTACTGCTTGCCGAGGCTGGCGCTGCCACCTGCATCACCCCAATCTCAATAGTTGTGGACAGTCGGTTTACAACGCTCTTCAGTAGGTTTACTTCTTTAATAATGTTGGCTAGCGAGGCCAGTATTTCTTGATGGCACGTACAGTCAGTTGATGTAGTCTTACTGCCAAGTGATCTGCCCAAAGGCTTCTGCTTGGTCATTGCTACAACTCCTCTAGTAATTAGGCTAGTTGACTGTGCCTTCAATTGTTGAATGGCTTTCCCCCACCCCCATCTTCTTGCCCTTGATCTCCCCCCCCTTTGTTCAGTTGATGGAGTCATCCTGTGATCCAACCACCTTTCTCAAACTATGAAAACGGTTTGATAAAGGAATATCAGTTACCAGAGGTACATCATCAGAAGTTGTAGGTAACGTCGACATCTTTATTTTTATTTATTTATTTGCATTTGTATAGCGCACCTGCAGCCCAGAGGCATCGTGGCGCTGTTACATGAGGTCTATAAAACATTTTGCAGTAGGAAGGTTACATGTGACTGTGAGGTCTCTTAGTTGCAGGCACATAAATCAACAATATACATACACGGAGTTTAGTCAGACATAATAAAGCAATCGGGTTGTATTAGATGAAGAGTTTTGTTTTGATTGCTTTGCGGAAGGCTTGGTGAGACTCAATCATTCTTAGCTTGGGTGGAAGGGCATTCCAATGTGTAGCGGCTATCGTGGGAAAGCTGGATCCGCCTGCACGGGCCTTTTTGGTTTTCTGCACAAGAATAAGGTTGGAGTACCCCTCTCTGAGAGGTCTTGTTGCGGTGTGTTTGACAATTCTCTGGACAAGGTATGGAGGAGCAGGATCATGGAGGCATTTGTGTGCCAAGGAGAGTGTTTTGAAGATAATGCTCTGTTTGACAGGGAGCCAGTGGACCTGGCTCCTGATTTCAAAGATGTGGTCTTTCCTTGAGGTCCGAGTGGCTGCCCTGAGGGCATGGTTTTGAGCCAATTGTAGTTTAGCAAGGTTTTTGCAAGAGGTCCCAGATAGAAGGGCGTTGCAATAGTCGAGTCTGGAGCCAATAATGGCTCTGGCAATGGTGAGACAGTTCTGTGGTGATAGGAATGGTCTGGCTGCGTTAATAATTTTAGCGAAGTAGGCTGATGAGGTGGCAATAGAATTCACTTGTCTGTCCATGGTGAGGTTTGAGTCTAGGTAGACGCCCAGTGTTTTAACATTGTTGGAAACCTTGATAGGTGTGTTGTCAATAGTAAAAGAGGAGTATTCCTGACTGAGGTTACCCAGGGTAGTGGGTGAACCGATAAGTAGGATTTCCGTTTTTTCGCTATTAAAAGGCACAGCCAGTTGTCCGCCATCCAGGATTGGATGGTCGAGTAGATGGCAGTGAGATTAGACATGTCTGTTTTATAGTCCCCTGTGAGTGGGATTAGCACCTGTGTGTCATCCGCATAGTTGGTGTATGAGATGCCCAGGGAGTCCAGGATGCTAAACAGAGGCCTAGTGAAGAGGTTATATAGCGTTGGCGCTATGCAGGACCCTTGTGGGACTCCACATTTGATGAGGTTGGGGATGGCGGAGGCTGAGTCAGAGAAGACTTTCATAGCCCTATCTTGGAGAAAGGAGGTAATCCAGTCACAGGCTTTGGGGGAGAAGTTAGCAGCAGAGGCGATATGGCGACAAAGGGTGTTGTGATCGACCAAGTCGAACGCGGCTGATAAGTCAAGGAGCAGGAGGAGTGCCGGTTTGCCTATGTCTCTAAGGTCGTCCATTTGGTTCTTTAAGTCAAGGAGGGCCGATTCAGTGCCATGTTGTGGACGGAATGGGACCGTTGTGATGGGCCTACAGTTCCCAGGGATGGTAGGGTCAAGTGATGGCTTTTTTAAGAGTGGGCGTACCCAGGGTTCTTTGAGATCTTTGGGAACAAGACCTGACCTGAAGGATGCATTAATGAAGGCTGTGAGGAAAGGTGCAAGGGTGGGAGCAGAGTCTTTAATGAGTTGGGCTGGGCAGGCATCACCTTTGCAATTAGAGGGTTTAGTTGAATTGAGCAGGGTGATGACCTCCGATTCTGTAATATCTTTGAAGTCGAAAGTGGGAGAGGGGTTAGGTTCAGGTGAGGTGGGCACTCGGCTGTGCTGGCTGGCTATTAGTGTTTCAAGAGCTTTTTGGTGGCCAATGATTTTGGTCTGCAGGGTGTTGAGCTTGTCTAATATTGCAGACTGAATGCTGTTACACCAGCTATCATTCTTGAGGAGGGTGGGTGGAGAGGTGGAAGGTTTTTCCAGCTCTCTGAAGATAGATATAATTTGATTTGGAGTCATTTATCCTGGAGTTAAATGACAAGGCTTTGGCTTTGATGACATTATTTTTGTATGACTTGGAGATGGCCTTGAAGGCCTCCCTATTTGATTCTGAGGGGTTGGCTTTGCAGGTAGAGAGGGCGGATCGTTTTTCTGAGCGTAGTTTAAGCAGCTCATTGGAAAACCAGGTATTGGATTGTTTGATTTTCTTGGCTTTCTTAGGGGCCAGAGGGGCGATGGCGTCAACTGCTTTGGTGATGATGTGTTTGAAGGTGCTGGCTAGAGTATCTGGGTTATTGGAGGAGGGCGCCATAAGTGCGGGCACCATTAGAAATGGTGCCAGATTTTCCACTCTAAGTTTGTGCGAGCTCCTGGCGAGTGCTGCTGGGCATGGGGTGATGGGGATCGATTGCTTTTTCTTAGCGGTGAGATTGAATTGGATATAGTGGTGGTCGGACCAGGGAATAGGGGTGTTGCCGGTGATTAAGATGGAGCAGCTGTGCTGGTTGATCCAATCCAGAGTGCGTTATTTAATGTGAGTAGGCTCAGAGATGGTCGGTGCGAAACCTAGGGTGGTAAGAGCTTTCTTGAGGGCTTTGGCATGGTGATCCTTGGGGTCGTTCAAGCCTAGGTTAAGATCGCCCAGGAGAATGATTTGGGAGGTCTTTTTGATATTATCTGACAGGGAGTGGATGAGTGGATGAGAGAGTCTTGGAAGTCGGTACATGGGCCAGGGGGTCGATATACAATGTGCATGCTGATGGTGCAGTTGTGGGATAGGTTGATTTTGAGTGGGAGGTAGTCACAGTTGTGGCCAAGCTGTACAGGTGCTTCCCTGATGCTGAGGGATTCCCTGGCTATGAGGGCGACACCCCCACCTCTCTGGTTGGTACGGTCTTTCCTAAAGATAGTGTAGTCTGCGGGGATGGCTAGAGAGAGGGCAGGGCCTGAGCTTTCATTTAGCCAAGTCACGGTGACTACAAGGATGTCGAGGTTGTCTTTGATGATAAGGTCGTGATGTGCAGGTATGGAACGTGCATTAACCAGTGTGCATCTTAAAGTAAGGTCAGAATGCTGTGTGGGGGTGTGTGGTAAAGGCTGGGGAGTGGTAGGTGAGGGCACAGATATATTATGTGGCTCAGTAATAGTTTCTGTAGGGGCAGGGTAAGTGCAATCAAGATGATTAGGCATACATGGGTCAATGGGCACAGGCAGTGCAGCAGCATGATTAGGCATACATGGGCCAATGGGCACAAGCAGTGCAGCAGCATGATTAGGCATACATGGGTCAATAGGCACAGGCAGTGCAGCAGCATGATTAGGGATACATGGGTCAATAGGCACAGGCAATGCAGCAGCATGGTCACAAGCAATATGATTGGCTAGACATTTAGCGTGTCGCTCCTCAGAAGGAGGTACACAGGCAGGTTGATTGCAAACAGTTAGGATAGGACAATGTGGACGCTCCACGTGATCAGAGGCCATTCACTGTAAAATATCTGTGCCGTCTCCTGCTTTGTGAATCCCTTGCACCCCCAACACCTCCCACTCCTGATCTTTTTGCAAAGGGGCAATGCCGCTGTTGACTCGTAACCCTTCTCGGGGGCGGTTGTAGATGTTAACTGGGAGGGGGAATGAGGTGGCATTCTCACTGCAATTAGTGGTCAAAGGGCAGCTTGTAATTGGCCCCGCTGTATTAACAGCATCATTGGTATCGATTAGTTCTATATCACCCAGAAGATCCTTTATCTCGGTTATCAGGACATTTACCGGGGATAATGGATTGGCTGCTTACCTTTTTCCCATATCTAGTGCGGGTGATGCAGAGTGATATCAATATAAAACTAGCCAACAGTATAAACACAATCACATATATACACAAATTAGTACTGACTATGCAAATCAAACAAAATCTATACAAATTGTCTGGGCAAGTCTGGCAGGATTAATACAAGGCTGTGCAGTCAGCAATGTCAATACAAAACTGTTCAGGGATGTCCTACACAGATCTATACGAGTCCAGCAATATTTATGCAAAATGCTGCAGGTCTGTGCAAATCCAGTAATATTTGTGCTAAGTTCGACAAGTCTGAAAAATGCAATACACTGCAAGTCTGTAAAAATAAAGTAGTGTTTGTGCAAAAAGGCAGATCTAGCAATACAAATACCTAAGCCTGTACAAAGCTATGCAAAATTTAACGAGGACGGTGTAGTCTTTTTCACAGGCAAAAGAAGCAGGATATAAAAAAAGAAAGCTGTGCCGCACACCTGTCTATGATGAATAAGTGGGCGGCGCAGATAGTTGCTTTAAAATCGCTTCCTAAAAACTGATGTAAAGCATAACTCAAGGTTCGCTGGGAATGACAAGGGTGGGAAGCGAAAAGCAGTTTCTATGCAGACAGGGCCATACGCTAGTCCTTTCAGTTCAGTATGGGCTCCTTCGATTAGAGTTGGTTATAATGCTTACCGAGTCAGAAGCAAGTCCGTCACTGGTCTGTTCCTGTCTTGCCGCATCATGGCCGATGTTGTTCTTCTACGGAACAGCACTGCTGCCGCTAACTTTCAGACAGCAGCGCCCTTTCCCCAGCAGGCTTACGCCGCAAGGGCGAGCCCGCTCAGGTTTTGAAGGTGAAGGGGTTGCTTCCTCCTTCCTCCCCTGGGGGGTGTGGACAACTTCAACCGCGTTCAACGGTACCTGGCTTGCAGCTCACAGTGCAGACTGCAGCGCCCTTTCCCCGGCGGTCCAAAGGATCATCCTTGACAGTGCTGCAATTGCCAACATGCATTGACCAGGATTTGCAAAAATAGAAGATTCTGCCATTACTGTGTTCATAACCTAAATCAAATCTCAGCCTCAATATCTAACAAGAATAGATTTCATTGGGGATGTGTACAGGCCCGACAGCTTGAACCGTGACACATGCAGTAAAAGGGGAAAATGGTTTTCGGAAACGTGTAGAACCAAGAAATGCCCTTCCTAAAAATTGGCAGGAGTTTCTCCGATTTGATGAAAATAAGACTAGATTATTCTCTTTTTTGTCAAAAAGCTTAACAGCTATTGACAATAACAAGCAGGTAATTACTACAAACAGTATAAATGTTCTTTCTGTAAATCAATAGATCTTGGGACTAGCTACATGTTCACTCGAAGAAGCCGACACTCGCATCCTACCCCATTTATGTGATGCTGAGGAACAATGATAGATATATATATATATATGTTTTATTTATTTTACAACACTTTTTACAAAAAGAAGGTATCCAAACGACTTGCGTCGCAAAGTCCACTATTCCTCTGTCACTTCCCATCATTCCTTACGGTGATCTACATTAATGTGTTTAAAGAAAGAGGCTACTCCAATCACCCAACGTGTGTTTGACCTGCTGGCCAGATCGTTCCACCAAGTCTCCTCATCAAATGTTCAAGTTGGGTTCCAGCACAAGTTAGTAAAAGATGGCGAATTGTTTCTACAGTGTCCTTTTCCTCACAATATCGACAATTATTAGAGTTGGATTGCTTCCTTACGGCCCTTACTTCGTTGGTGTTTATCAGATTGAGCCTGAATCTTAAAAATAATCCAAGGTTTTATCCGGGAATTTCTCTAAATAACTTAGTACTGTGTTTACTTTCATTGGGGTTGCAGGGATGGATTTAGTCAATTTGTAAATGTAGGCACTCTCAAGGGTTTTAATCCAGTCCCTTTCTATCAGCTGCTCTGCAACTTTGTTTGGGTTTGTTAGAAGATCGTCCTTAGTAAAGTCTAGATCAACCAACAGTTTATTGTTAGTCAAGTTAGTCAATTCCCAGCTTGTCATTATCTGGTTCTTACCACTTTCCATTTCTGTTTTAACAATATTGAGTATTGTTGATCTAGGCTCCGAGATGACCTTTCGGTAAAACATCAGTGTATTTCTAGCGGCTATTGCAGACATTGATGACAAGCATGTTTCTTGTCTAATTAGGGACATTGGCGTAGTTTGTGCTAATCCTAAAACTCTTCTCCAGAAGTAGCCCTCAAGTTTTGACCAAAGTTTTGCTGGAACTAGGGGCATGGCATCAGTGCCATATGTTAGACTCAGTGTCACTTTAGCTTAGAAGAAATTTATGATAGGGATTAGCGAAAATCTGCCGTATTTCCTATCTATTGCCATGGCTTGACATGTCAAGGCTTTTAGTTTTGCAAAGACTCCACTAGGATGCTACTGATCATCACTCCCAGATATTTGAAGGACTTTACTTTCTCCAATTGTAATCCTTCAGCATACCATTTTGCCTTATCCAGTTTTTTCTCTTTTTTCCATGACCATAACCTTGGTTTTGGCTTTGTTCAATTCAAGGTTGTTAGTTTTTAAATAAGAAATCAGGTTATTAATCTGTCTTTGTAGGCCGACTGGGGTTAGGTCTAGGAGAATGATGTCGTCTGCGTATGATATCCTTGAGACCTTCGTGCCCCCTATTGTCGGTGGAAAAATTTGTATTGCATTTTCGGTGTTGGAATAGTCTGCTATGTAGGTGTTGTATAAGGCAGGGGCCAATGGACACCCCTGCTTAACGCCCCCATTTGTGGTAATTTCCTTTGACAGTTGTCCTAATTTATTAAGTCTGACTCTCATAGATGTCTCTTGATAGAGGGATCGAATGGGACCCAATACTGACTCTGGACAATTCTTGCTGTATAATTTCTTCCACAGGTGGTCCCCGTTGACCTGGTCGAATGCTTGGACCAGGTCAACGAAGGCCATATAAACCAGCAGTCCTCCTTGCAAGATCTTTGCTTTGATGGTACTCAGCAAGAGTATATTTGTCGTTGTCCCTGTGTTTTTTATGAAGCCAGATTGAAATGGGTCTAGGTGATCAGTGGTTTTTAGCCAGGACTGAAAGGCTTCTAAAGCGAGGGAACCAAACACCTTTCCAATGACGTCATGGAGAGCTATAGGGTGATATTGATGGGGTCGTCTCTTGGTCCCCTCTTAAAGATTGGGACGACGATGGCTCTGCGTATTTTTTCAAGTCTGGGTTCGATATCCCGTCCGGGCCAGGGGCCCTTGAGTTGGTTAATTTTTTGATTTTTCTCAGAATTGACTCTTAGTCGTCCGGGATATCCCAACTTGTTGGCTTGTCGATTGGTGCTGAATAGGTTTCAGTCATCAGAGGTTCATACAACCTAGTGAAAGGGTTCACCCACTGGGCTTCTCCCACATTGTTTTGCAGGAGATCGTTGTTACTCCCATTGGTACCCTTTATCAGTGGCCATAATTATTTTGTGTTCTTACCACATACTGAACGTAACATTACTTCGGCATCAGCTTGGTATAGATTATGTTGATGTTGTGCCAACCAATGCCTGTAATTTGTTTTCTCACGCTTCAAGCGTTCTAGGTTTTCCAGTATGTTAGATTTTTTTGCTATGCGCACTCGTTGTCGTAGTGTTTTCCTTCTTGCTACCACTTGGGTGTTGTATGTATGTAGATGTTGAGTGCCCCCATTGGCAGTTTTAAATCTTTTCTTTATATACGTTAGTAGCAAAGGTGTGTAGTCTACTTTGTACGGTTGTTGTCTCTAAGTAAAGTTGCCGTCGGGCTTAGCCGCTTGGTAATGTATCTAATAGCTTTTTCTGATAATTTAAGTTGGTTTCCCCTCTGGTCTGGTTATAGTTCAAAGGGTATCCACTTTTGCAAGTGTTTTTGGGGCGGCTGAGGTAGTTTTTAAGATGTCGCGATCGCTATTTGCGGTTCAGACAACGGAAAAGGTGTCTATTAAGACCAGCATCTCCTTTGAGACATACGTGTGGTCTATTGTGCCTTGTTGAGTGGCGCGTTCCAATGTTGGTATGTTTGAGTTAGAGCTATGCCTCATCCAATGTAGGTTATGAAGGTCTCTTTCGGACATTAAACTCTCCAGTAGTCTGCCTCTTTCAAGAATTGGCGCTGATCTTGGTAGATGTGTTTTTTGATTTCCAATAACTGTACATATTGCGTTAAAGTCATTGTTGATCATCACATGGTTGCAGTAGTTACTCGTGGATGCCTCTTCCAAAATCTTTGCCATAGAACTCATATACGAGTCATTTGTAAGGGCATCCGGGTTCCAGTATGTATTTATTATTAAGATAGTTTCCACTGCACCAGCTTTATTTGAACATGGCAGACGTTTCCAGGTGATTAATGTTGCCTGTAAAAAATGTTAAATGGCCAAAGCCTCGCGTGTTCCAAGAGGCCATTTTAATATAGTTATTTTGTCCCTTGGATGTTGTAGTTATGATGCCAAGTTGTAACTCCCCCACTCCTGTTTCTAATGGCTAATTTCTGTTAAGCGTTGTTGAGGTTGGTGCGGACCAGACCCACTGTTTCGGGTCTATAGCGCTGTTAGTTTTGACTTTGCTAGTTGCCGTTTTTGAATGCTTCCCATTCGCGAGGTTGTGGTCGAAGGTAGGTTTTAGTTTTTTTGGTGGACCTGATGGCCTCCTGTCAGTCTCTCTTCTCTTCAGCTTGAGCATTATCTCATGGATTGGGTACTGATCTTTTATAGTAAGTGAATTTGGAATTTTGTGTAGTTTGCTCCTTAGAGTTGTGAGTATAACTGTTTTCATCACTGTAGCACCTCGATCTTCTTTCTTGGGCTCTGGTGCTAGGTTGATGGTACAAAGACTCGTTGTTCCGGCCCACATCCCTTCTCTGGATGTTGGCACCCCTCGATCTGCTTTCTCTTGGATTTGGTCTGTCTCTGCTTTCCTCCTCATAGTTTTCATGGTCTGGTTGAGTTCTTTCAGATCATATCCCAAAAATCGTAAAACTGTCTTCTTCCTTTAGAAGTAGTTATTTTATTAGTTTCGAATGGATATGAAGGAAGGAGCGGTCTCTCCGTCCAGTTGGGCAAGGTTCCTCTATCCAAATCTCGTTTTGTAGTTGGCGTAAGCTCGGGATTGGTTTGAGTAGTCTCAGTATAGTGGTTCTATTCAAAGTCAGATTATCTCTGTGCTCTTGTGTACGCTCTAGTCTGAAAATGCATGGGCTGCAAATTTTTCTCGTCAGTAACTTTGGTTTTCTCCCTTTTGTATCCAGGGGCAAACGTATTCCTTCGGTTGAGTAAGTTCTTTCTTTACTATGGCTCCGGGCCTGCTTTCTGTTCAATACTGGGCTTGAAATACTTTCCTTATCACTGTGTCCCAATGATCTGTTAAGTAAGTGACATCCAGTTTAGCAGGTCTTTTCTCTGGTTCCCGCTTGATGTTCGTATATAAACAGAATTTTTTTCTCTTTCTTGCCTTGACTCGCCCAGACCCTGTCTGATTAGTCTGTTGCTTTTCACTCCTGGACTCAACAATTACGAGGGGGTTTGAGGGGGCTGGTTCAATTATAAAGACCTTTTTCTTTGGTTCATTTTTAGAGTTGTTATTGTCCCCGGAGTCTGCTTTCCTTTTTTTTTCTTATAGGATTGTTGATTTCAGACTCTGAGTCCTCAATCGTATACGTACTCATGTTCATCAGATCGACTGGGTAGTCTTCGCCACCCTCCGAGAGGGCATTTGGTACATTACTACTGGTGTCTTTCCATTTCGAGGCATTTCCAGGTCGCCTTCTTTCTTTCCAATTCAAATGAAGGTCCTTTATCTTGACTTTTATCAGTCAAAGCAATTTCTTGGGCCTTTGCTGATAACTCTTGTCGGTTCTCCGACAATTGTGTTTGTGGAATTGTTTTAGGTCGAAAGGCACTCTCCTTCGTCAAGATTGATTGGCTGAATATCCCAAAGCTGAATAGCTTTTTTCCTTTTGTGCCCATCGCCTTTTTCACCGTATCTAATATAGGGTTTGTGGCACTTAAGATGATCTCGGGCTCAGTAACAATGCAGCCGTTTTCTCTTTGTTTTCTCGTTTTCTTTCCCTGATTTGTCGTTGAAGGATTTGATATCTCTGTATCAATATTTGATATGTAGATGTTGTGTCATGATCCATCGATCACGCCCCTTTTGGTCCTCCTGGTCCCTGGCACGTCGGGGGTTACTCGCTGTAGTACACCCAACAAGGCCGTATTCACAGAACGCGGTCTATCGACCTTTACGCCCATGCAGCACGTTCCATAAATTAACCACGCCCCTGCGGCTACGCGCGTCTCAACGCTATCGTTAGCTGAGGCTAGACGTGCGTCGCAGTCGTTCTCCTGGAACTGAGTTGCTGCTCGAATTCCCGGACCCACTCCTTCTCCTTCCCTTTCCCTTGTACCTGTATCCATCTGCTTTCCGTGCAGACCGCCCCCGCGTGTGGCCTTCCTTCCTGGTCTTCCTGGAGTTTCCTTGATCCCAGACGAAGAAGCTGAACGAATCCTGGAATCGGACGACGGCTGAGCGGGCTTATACAAGACCCGAACAGCACGGAAGAAAACCCCGGCGAAGGATCCCACAAGGCAGCAAAAACAGGTGAGAAAAAAGGAAACCTGTGACAGATTGAGACGCCACCTGATTGAATTCGACACAGACATGGAAGCGGCCATCCAGGAACTTATGCGTGGCATGCAAGAGCTGACGACCGAAGTGCAAAATTTAAAGGAAGAGAACGCCGCCTTAAAGCAATTGGTGTTGTCCCGTGAATTCGCTAAAAAAGAGAGTGTAATACTGGGCGGCGTTGTTGATAAATATGATGGTTCCGCAAAGACTGGAACAAATTACCTAAGCACCTTAGATTGGAGTCCAACCTTCTGGTCTTTCGCAAACAACTCAAAACAGAGCTCTTCAAGTAATCCCTCGTCTAGGCCTCTCTGAATCAGCTAACCGGTATAAGTCTGTCTGCCGCCCCGTCGCCTCTTCTGGCTCTATCTTGAGCTTGTACATGTCTTTTTGTAAGCGCCCCGATGCCCGTGGGCAGTCGGCGCTATATAAATATATAAAATAAAATAAAGAGCCTTCGTGGATTCCTTGACTCATGTTTGGTCCACTTTACTTTCAAGCCTTATCATTTTTCTACACCCAGGGCTAAGGTGGGCTTTATTATTTCGCATCTTTCCGGCAATGCCTTGACCTGGGCCACCCCACTGGTTAACCCTGGGGATTCTCTCCTGGATGATTACGATGGCTTCATACAGGCCCTTAAGACGATGTTTGACCGCCCAGAGCAGGTCTACAGTGCCCAGGAACTTCTACTCGACTTTCAACAAGGTACCCAGGATATGCTTACGTATGTCACACGCTTCAAACAGCTGGCTAAAGAAGTGGATTGGTCCTCTGAAGCTTGTTTTACCCTATTTCGAAGAGGGCTAAAGGAAGACATCAAGGTTGAACTAGCCAGAGTGGCGCACCCAAGTTCTTATCAGGCCCTGATGGATCTTGCCCTGCAGATTGACTTTCGCATTCAGGAGGGAAAGGCAGAGAAAAAGAAAAGCAAGTCACCACTCCAGAAGAACCCCGAAGGTATTTCCACTTCGAGTAACAAGCCTGAACCTATGCAGCTAGCTGCATTCCGTGGACCCATATCCTCCCAAGAAAGAATGCGTAGGATCCATACCGGGTTGTGTATGTATTGTGCATCAGACAAACATTTAGTGAGAGAGTGCCCAATAGCACCCCCACGGTGCTCGGGAAACGCCAGCTCCCGATCCTAAATGGAGCACAGGTTCGGGAGAGAGATGCCTGCTCCACATCAATTCCATCCTTGAACTCTCCTGGACAAAATTCTTTGGTGATTTTACAGGCCTTCTTATCACCATCCAAGAAGGAAACGCATCCCATCCTGGCACTGGTGGACTGTGGAGCTATGGGGATTTTCATAGACCAAGAATGGGTTCTTAAACACCATATTCCTTGCGAATCCCGGACTATCATGCAACCTGTAGAAGCAATTGATGGAAGACCCCTTTCTTCAGGACCCATAACCCTTCAGACCAAGCACATCGAACTTGCCAAAAACCACCATCGAGAAAGGATAAAATTTGACATCAAGTCGGCCCATTACCCAATGGTTTTGGGAATGCCCTGGCTTCAAAAACACAATCCGTACATCAATTGGGCAGTGGGTTCCTTGTTCCTGGGCTCAGAATTTTGTATGTCCCACTGCATAATGTCAGACCTTGCTGCGACACCATCAGAAGGACCTCCTACGAATCACCAAGGTACAATCTCTGTCTCAAACATTATCCGGGTTCCAGAGAAATACCAGGAATATTCTGATGTCTTCTCCTCTGCCATTGTCCAGGCGTTACCTCCCCATAGACGAGAAGACTGTGCTATAGAAACGGAACCTTCCGCTGTAATTCCCTTTGGAAGGATGTTCATCTTATCCGAACCTGAAAAGAAAGCCCTTCGAGAATACCTGGATACTAATCTTGCAAATGGCACCATACGACCCTCTAAATCCCCAGCAGGGGCCTCACTGTTTTTTGTTCCCAAGAAAGACACCAAGGAACTCAGACCGTGTCTGGACTATCGAGGTCTAAATCAATGCACCCTTAAGGATCGCTATCCGTTACCCTTGATCTCGGACATTCTGGAGGCAGTAAGGGGCGCAGTGGTTTTCACCAAGTTGGATCTCAGGAGTGCCTACCATCTGATTCGCATTAGGGCAGGAGACGAGTGGAAAACGGCCTTTAGAACACCCTTTGGTCATTATGAATACTTGGTCATGCCCTTTGGACTTGCTAATGCCCCGGCGGTCTTCCAACGCTTCATGGATAGGATGTTCTCAGACATGCCATTCCTTTACGTGATTGTCTATCTGGACGATATCCTAATAATCTCGAAGGACATTTCCAAGCACGAAGAACATGTAAAGGCAGTGTTAAAACGACTACGCGAAAACAAGCTCCTGGCAAAGCCCGAGAAATGCATCTTCCATGCTTCTACTATACACTACCTAGGATTTGTCCTTAGTCCAGAAGGCATCGGAATGGATCAATCCAAGGTTAAGGCTATATTATCCTGGCCAAGACCCACCTCTGTGAAACAAATCCAGTCTTTCCTGGGCTTAGCTCATTTCTACAGGAAATTCATACCTTCCTTTTCCGAGATAGTCCAACCAATCATTGCCTTGTTAAAGAAAGACATTCCCTTCCTTTGGACCACAGCTCAAGAGGAAGCCTTTCAACGGTTGAAGTCTGAGTTTACACAAGCTCCCATCCTGGCTCAACCTGATGTCAACCGACCATTCATAGTGGAGACAGATGCCTCCAGCTACGCTATTGGAGCCGTCCTCAAACAGCTATTCGGGGACAGGATGGAGCACCCCATTGCTTACCTTTCACGGACATTAACTCCCAGTGAAGCCCATTACTCAGTCTTGGAAAAGGAACTGCTAGCCATCCGTCAAGCCTTCACCGAGTGGCGTCATCTACTCCTCGGAGGGAAACATCCTGTCCATGTCCGCATGGACCATCGAAACCTACAAGTACTGCAGGCCTTGGAATGTAGGAACAGCCGTCAAGCTCGGTGGGCCTTCTTCTTTGCCCAATACCAGTTCCAGATTCACCACGTTCCCGGAACACAAAATCTAATAGCTGACGCCCTCTCTCGACGTCCAGACTACGAACCTCCGGGAGATCGGGCATATCCCAAGAGGTTTCCCCATACAATATTTGTAGCTCAAGCAAACAATCTCCTGGAAGACATTTGCATGCAAACTCAGACTTCGGACCTCTGGAAGGATCTTTCGAAAAGGACTCAATGGGATCTGAGAACCCAGGACGGATACCTGTTTAAAAATAACAACCTGGTCATTCCCACACAGAAACTACAACAAAAGATAATAAACCTCTGCCATGATACCCTTCACTCCGGTCATCGTGGCATTTCCAACACCCTCCGTCTAATACAAAGACAATTTTGGTGGCCCAGAATGAAGGCTGACGTTCAACTGTACGTTCAATCTTGTTCCGTCTGTAATCAAAACAAACATGACAACCAGAAACCAGCAGGACTCTTATTACAGCCTACACCACCAACAAGACCTTGGGAAGTCATCGCTACAGACTTTATTGTAGAATTACAGCCATCCAGAGGGTACACCACTATCATGGTCACCATTGACTCGTTCACTCATATAGCTCATTTTACACCTCTGTATAAGTTACCATCCTCGTCAGAACTTGCTGGAATCTTCCTGGAACACATCTTCCGACTGCATGGACTTCCTTCCAAGATTATATCGGACAGTGGACCACAGTATATCGCTCAATTTTGGAAACACCTCTGCAGGATACTAGGAATCCAACGAGCCCTCTCCTCAGGCTATCATCCCCAAACCAATAGAGTCACAGAACGAGTGAATCAAACCCTTTAACAATACCTTTGTTGTTTCACTACTAAGGTCCAGGATGATTGGTCGCTTCTAATACCAGTGGCAGAATTCGCCTACAACAATTCGGACCATTCGACTGTTAAAACCAGCCCCTTTTTTTTGCAGCCATGGATTCCACCCTGCGGTATTACCTTCAGTCCTTCCGCACCCTACACCAGTTCCAACAGTCGATTCCTGGATTGAAACACTCATCAATGTACAGAGAGAAGCCAAGGAACATCTAGAAAGGGCACAGATCCAAACTAAGCACTATGCAGATTCGAGAAGAAGACCAGGGCCTTCTTACACCATTGGGGATAAAGTATGGCTATCCTCGAAGCTACTGCCCCGACATCTCAGACCGAATAAGTTGGCTCCTCAATATTATGGGCCTTTTCCTATAAAAGAAGTCATTAACCCTGTGGCCTTTCGACTTAAACTACCAGACTCCTGGAAGAAAATCCATCCAGTTTTTCACAAATCTCTATTGAAGCCTTACATCCAAACCACCCGGACTAATCTTAGACCCAGTCCTGTGATTGTCAATGACCAGCTAGAATATGAAGTGTCTCGAATATGTGACTCCAGATATAGACGAGGACAACTTCAATACCTGGTGGAATGGAAGAGCTATCCACCCAGTGAACGCACCTGGGAACCAGTCTCAAACCTAAACTCCCCCAGATTGCTCAGAAAGTTCCATCTAATACATCCAGGCAAACCCGGTGGAATGAGTTTTAGAAGGGGGCATGCAGTCATGATCCATCGATCACGCCCCTTTTGGTCCTCCTAGTCCCTGGCACGTCGGGGGTTACTCGCTGTAGTACACCCAACATGACCGTATTCACAGAACACGGTCTATCGACCTTTACGTCCATGCAGCACGTTCCATAAATTAACCACGCCCCTGCGGCTCCACGTGTCTCAACGCTATCGTTAGCTGAGGCTAGACGTGCGTCGCAGTTGTACTCCTGGAACTGAGTTGCTGCTCGGATTCCCGGACCCACTCCTTCTCCTTCCCTTTCCCTTGTACCTGTATCCATCCGCGTTCCGCGCAGACCGCCCCTTGTGCGGCCTTCCTTCCTGGTCTTCCTGGATTTTCCTTGATCCCGGATGAAGAAGCTGAACGAATCCTTGAATCCGACGACGGCCGAGCGGGCTTATACAAGACCCGAACAGCACGGAAGAAAACCCCGGCGAAGGATCCGGCAAGGCAGCAAAAACAGGCGAGAAAAAAGGAAATCTTTGACATGTTGTCGATTTTTCCATCGGCTGAGTCTGTAAGCTTATGTCTTCCAGCTTGCATATCTAGGGCATGGTAGGTTAGGTCTTGGATCTTTTGAGCCTCAGTTTGTATGGCAATCTCAGAGGCGTTGCATGTTTTTTTCTACGACTGGTTAGTTCTTATATTAACCTAAAGCAGTTCCAGCAAAGTCCGGTCTGTCAATGTATAATGGACCTCGCCCCACGTGTTTGCCATTATGAAGCCCTCCAAGTAGTTCAACCATGTGTGCATAGGTGCAATTAATGATGTTTGATCTTTAAGCGTATCATTTAGGGCTTCGTAAAGCTTACTGAACGGCGCTAGGGCTATTGTAACCGTAGCCACGATGTTCAAGAGGTGGTGTTTTTTCGCTGGTGTCTCTTTTATTTGCGAGATGTCACTTTGAGCATCGCGAGTTTTGCTGCGTACTTGGGGCAAGGTTTTTAGACAAATGCATCTGTTCAGTTCTCCTTGATGATCTTCGTCGAGGCGTTGTAGCAGTTGGGGCCTTTTGTTCTTCTTCCTGGTAGTTATTTGTAATCTTAGGCTGCTCCATCACTTGAATATTTAGTTTTGGAGCTGTCAAGTTAATTATTTTGATGGTCCCAGGGCCTAGTGTTAGTACTTCACTAGTCGGTATTCGCGTGGTAACATCCAAATCTTTCTGTGAAGCGTTATTTAGAGAAGTCCCTCTTTGGGTTTGTGACGGCATCACGGTATCCACAGTAGTAACATGACGTGATTGGTCAGTGCTGGTGAATTTCTGTTTTGTTGGTTTTTGGCCAAAATGCCATCTAAGTGGTGTTGACGTTGTGTGCCCAATAGACACACCATTTGTTGTCAGAGAGGGAGAGAGAGAGTCAGACTTCTCTCAATCCCTTTTTTATCCGTGCTGTTACTATCCACATGGCTATTGATACTCTCCAGTATGTCAGCATCCAAGATTTCATTTGCTGATATCTCTGTGCCGGTGTCTTTTTTCATAAAGAATTTATCCAAGAGATCTCTGTTAATGGATTTACTGGGAGGGCCCAGTGTTTTCAGTGCTTTCCGATTCATTACAAATTTGCGCACAGTCTTACTGTCGTTAAATCTTTTTCTTTTTAGATGCACAGTAGCCCTTGGTTTGTGGCCAGGATTTGGTGGTCTTTTCTGAGATGGTGCATATTCATTTAGTCTGACTTGGTTCTCTAATTCTCTCCTCTGTGTTTTAGGTAAGTGGTTGGGCAGGGGTGAGTCCTCGTCATCTTCCATGTGTTTTCCTGGTGCTGTTTGCGTGCTGTCTTTGCAATTTGAGATCGTGTAAAGTGCAACTTTGTATGGCAACGTCGGGTTTTCCTGGAAGCTATGTTCTATTCCTAGGGTATCCATGTCTTGCTGTTTGTTTAACTTCAAGGGTGGTGCAGTTTCCACCGGGCTCCTCAGATCTTCCTTTTCTATTATAGGGTGGACTTCTATGGTAAAATTCCTTTTCGCACCAAGTGTTTGTTCGTGCTCATCCAAACACAATAATGTAGCAGGGATGCCGTGGGAACTGGTATCTGTAACATAGTCCGTTTTTTTAACTTACTGGGGGGGAGCAGCCCCCACCGCACTCGAGGGCTCAGGGATGGGCACTGCCAGCCCCACCGGGGAGCTCCCCAGTCCGTTGAGCACCCGCCAAGCCAAGAGCCTGCCCGAGAGCCCGCCCTCTTCCGGGTCATGCAAAGGCTCCGGGAAAGCTCCACCGCTCGCCTCCGATCACAACAGGTCCATGCCAGAAGTATCTACAGCCGCCCGTCCAGCGCTCCACTTCCACCCAACCAAACATCTCTGCGTCCATACTCCACCCCCCCAACCCGCTGATCAGGCTCCTGCCCGGTAAGTCTGGCGTGGTAAGGTTGGGGGAGAGTATGGGTGCTTGTAGAAGGGTTTTCAGGATTTTCTGAGCTCTTTTCCTCAGGAGGCGAATGGGTTGTATGCAGAGGTTTTGTCAGTCACTAAACTTAGCAGGTTCGTACATTTGCATACCTGGTTCCACATTTGCTCTGAGTGTTGTTTTGGTATGTATCGGTGTAGACGACAGTCTCTTCGAGCGAGAGGGGTTTTTCAAAGGGCTCCTCATCTCCATGCCCAGATCCTCACGTCTGGGCCTCTGGCTCCAGAGGTGTCTTCCTTCATCCTCCATTGTTTTAGAAGTAAAATCTTCAGCCGACCAGCAGGCCAGGATGCCGCGGACTGTAGCAGATGGCAACTCAGCTTCCAACTATGCGGCTGCTCTGCGGTTGGAAAGGGTTTTTATGATAATCTCCTCCCAGTAAAACAGTAGAGGTAGCCAAACAGACTACCAGCAGCAAAGAGGGTGGAGTGCAGCAGACTGCAACTCGGCTTCCAACTCCGATATATCCTATCTAAAGTTTATTGATTTATATTTTATTAGACATTTGTATGGCACCTATACAGAAGTGTTTCGGCCACTTTTACTCCCTAAAAATAGGTGAATACTCCCAAAAAATAAAACTAGGGAGTAAAAATACTCCCAACAAAAAATGGGAAACAGACAACTAGGACAATGGATATGATTGGACCAGCAATGCAACCTAGTACCACAGGAAGAAATTGCTATTACAGCCTGATGGGAAGACGTAAACATGTATCTTTTAAAGTGTATGAATAACTAGGTGCAAAGAAATAATTATTACAAAAACTAAAAAAATGTTTCCAGTTAAAACATTTTTACTCGCTTATAAAATACTCCCATTGGGAATTGGACTTAAATGTTTACTCCCTAAAAATCATTTTTAGGGAGTAAAGAAAAAAAAGGGAGTAAAATACTCCCACTTCAAAATCTTATCTGGAGCACTGGGGGATAGTCTAGGGAAGGGAGCCCAAGGGCAAGTGCTGGCGAAGGATAGAGACTGGTGGGGTGTGGGCTGGTCCCTGTATTACTCAGAAGGGAGCAGGCCCTAGTCACAGTGGCAGGTGGAGAACGTAGCAAGGGAGCGGGAGATGGAAGGCAGAAGAGAAGAGGAATGTCTTGAGAAGTTTCCAGATCTTTAATAGATCAGGCTCAAGTCTGATGGGGAGAGAGACGCTGTACCAGAGGGAGGCGTGAGCCGAAGAGAGGGTTCTACCGCCCACTCACTGCTTGGAAAAACGTCTGTCCTTCAGAGAAATGGAGCCAGAGGACCGAAGGGTTCTGGCTGGACGGTAATTAGGGATGGAAACCTGGATGTAGGGAGGTTGCGATATACAAATGGCAAAAATAAATAAATATACAAATTCTTTAGAATAGAATGTTGTTTGTTCTTTTCTTTGCAAGGAAGCATAAACGAAGATGACGTTTGCAGTGATTTATGAGTGCATATGCCAATTCCCTGTGATTATCTCCAGCAGATGCAAAGGTGTAGGTCATTCGGCATTCGTTTGTGGCGCATGCAGAGAGAAGGGCACTACAGTGGCTCCAGGGACAGGGGGCAAAGTTGGTTTACAGAAAACATCTGGTTTAGCCCAGTGTCTCAGGGATGCGATTGGCCACCCTGCTGCCCACAGTTAAGAAACAGCTGAGGTTGGGTGCGGCTGCAGGTGTCTTAGTAATTCACCTGGGGGGGGTAATGGTCGAACGTTGCTGGGAAGGCGTTTACTCCTGCGTCACATACAGTTCCATGTCATTTCGTTGTGGGATGTTTTTTCGTGGGGGGGTTTTCCACAGATTTTTTAACGAAAAAACGAATTGAATTTTTATTTTATTATTTTTGGGGGGTTACCCCTCCAAACCCCCATCCCTTTAATTTTTTTTATATTCCCGCACACCCACACCCAATTCATATATTTTTCTAACCCCACCCGAAAAAATTCAATGAGTTTTTTCGGCAAAAAATTTGCAGTGAAAGACCCAGCAAAAAAACATCCCGCGATGAAATGTTGGTAGGATCAGAAAAAGAATGGTCTGAGATAATCCCCAGGAAGGAATACCAAGGTGCCGGGTTGGGCAAAGCAGTGGAAAAGGGGTGGGTTTCATCAGACACAGGATGATTGGGGAGGAGGACCTGGCCAATTGCGCACATGATGGGGTGCACCAATTGGCCCAGGGACATAACGTATTTCTCTTAGACATTTCCAGGGCACTCTCGAGAGCAGGATGCATGGCAGACATGCCAACCCTCCCAATTTAGGAGGGAGACTCCCGATTTTGAAATGAATAGTATAGCAAAATATTGCTATTTTTCACGTACTCCCACCTAAAATAATTCTAGCCCCAATGCATGCCTATGGGAAAATACATTTCTCTCTAATTCTATTGTGAAATCTCCCTCCTAGGAGCCTCAGAATGTTGGCATTTATGGCATGGTGAGTAGAGTGCATGGTGGGTATTGTATGTTGTGTCTGCAAACGCAGGTGCCTTGTGGGTCAGGGAGGGCCAACCCCCAAGCAGTAATGGAGCATCTGCTTGGCTTAGGTAGTTCTCAAAGGTAGGTATTGTGATTAGGAAGAGGGATGCTGAGGCAATGATTGGATTACTTACAGTAACATTAATTCCTCCTAGTCATACTCCCTCTGCTCCCTCCAATGTGGCAGAAGGGTCCCATGACCTAGCTAAACAATGTAAAACTGTAGACTGATAGGAAGAAGGGAGGCTATACCTCCCACAAGGAGCAGGGCCAATACGAAGAGGAGGCTGGCCCTCAAAGGTTAGTACTGGGACGAGGAAGAGTACGCCCTGGAGTAATGATGATTACCAGTAAGTAATCCGATCATAAAGCCTCGCTCCCCGGAAGCTCCTGTATTAACCCCCAGATGGCTGTGCTGGAGGCGGATGCAGCGTGGGTGCTCTGGCCTGCAACAGTGAACAATGCACAGGTTTAGAGGGGGGTATAAATGGGGGCTTAAAAATATAAAACTCCCTACCTGGTGCCGTGTGGTCTCTTCACAAGACCCTTCCGATCCACTCATGCAATGGCGTGCGTGCCCCCTGTCCAGCCACTCCTGATCCTGCAGGGATAGCAAGCTCTGAATCCTAGAGACCGGAAGTGTAAGGGGGAAGCTCTTCCGGGTCTCCGGGGAGCAGGTGCAGACAGGCCCTGTGTCCGTGCAGCCGCCTGATGTAGCACTTCCGGTTCATTTGGAGCAGCTATGCTCAGCCCCCTGGGCCTGCACTGCACCCAGGAGGGGCCTCCTTTTCTGCAAGTGGTGTCTGTCCAGGGAGACTGGTCAGAAGGCAGACATCACACAATGCGCCTGTGCAGTGAAGCAGTGTCTGTACAGTGAACAGGGTTGCTTGCCAGAAAAGGAAACTTATATAGCCCAAATGGAGTTGGGAAGTAGCCCAAAAGTAGCCCAACCACATATTTTCTGTTCATAATATGATTTGCATGCTTGCAATTCGCCAATTTTATACAAATGCTTTGACTAGTTTAGCTTTCACAAATGTATCAATACTCTTGGGACTATAACGGAGACTTCGTTTTAAAATTTAGATGGCCATCAGAGTATCAACGACACAAACATGATCATAAACTTATCACATGAAAGGGTCGCTGAAACTAAAAGAAGTAGCAAAACACAAAACTGTGCTGTATTTGACGGCAGAGAGGCGTGCATGGGAGGACCTGCGGTCTTGACTGTTCTGGACTCCACTGTAATTGAGAGCAGAGATGCTTGCATGGGAGAACCTCCGTTCTTGACTGTTCTGGACTCCACTGTAATTGAAAGCAGAGAGGCGTGCATGGGAGGACCTCTGGTTTTGACTATTCTGGACTCCACTGTAATTGAGAGCAGAGAGGCGTGCATGGGAGGACCTGCGGTCTTGACTGTTCTGGACTCCACTGTAATTGAGAGCAGAGATGCTTGCATGGGAGAACCTCCGTTCTTGACTGTTCTGGACTCCACTGTAATTGAAAGCAGAGAGGCGTGCATGGGAGGACCTCTGGTTTTGACTATTCTGGACTCCACTGTAATTGAGAGCAGAGAGGCGTGTATGGGAGGACCTCCGGTTTTGACTGTTCTCGTCTCCACTGTAATTGAGAGCAGAGATGCTTGCATGGGAGAACCTCCGGTTTTGACTGTTCTGGACTCCATTGTAATTGAAAGCAGAGATGCTTGCATGGGAGGACCTGCGGTCTTGACTGTTCTGGTCTCCACTGTAATTGAGAGCAGAGATGCTTGCATGGGAGAACCTCTGTTCTTGACTGTTCTGGACTTCACTGTAATTGAGAGCAGAGATGCTTGCATGGGAGAACCTCCGTTCTTGACTGTTCTGGACTCCACTGTAATTGAGAGCAGAGATGCTTGCATGGGAGAACCTCCGTTCTTGACTGTTCTGGACTTCACTGTAATTGAGAGCAGAGATGCTTGCATGGGAGGACCTGCGGTCTTGACTGTTCTGGACTCCACTGTAATTGAGAGCAGAGAGGCGTGCATGGGAGGACCTCTGGTTTTGACTATTCTGGACTCCACTGTAATTGAGAGCAGAGAGGCGTGCATGGGAGGACCTCCGGTTTTGACTGTTCTCGTCTCCACTGTAATTGAGAGCAGAGATGCTTGCATGGGAGAACCTCCGGTTTTGACTGTTCTGGACTCCACTGTAATTGAGAGCAGAGATGCTTGCATGGGAGGACCTGCGGTCTTGACTGTTCTGGTCTCCACTGTAATTGAGAGCAGAGATGCTTGCATGGGAGGACCTCCGGTCTTGACTGTTCTGGACTCCACTGTAATTGAGATCAGAGATGCTTGCATGGGAGGACCTTCGGTCTTGACTGTTCTGGACTCCACTGTAATTGAGAGCAGAGATGATCTAAAGGTGTGGCCCATGCCAACGCATTTCCCACCAGGTTGGAGATAAGAAACCCGACCTTTGCTCTGTCGGTTTCATAAGACTTGGGACGGAATGTATAGTAAATCACATGAGCGTCCATAAACTCCTTTAATTTCCGAGGGTTGCCATCATATTTGCCACATGGTAAAGATAAAGGAGGGAGGTCTCCTCTGAGTTCCTCTCTTTCTTGTGTCTGTTGTCTAAGAACTGTGTTGTCTGCTCTTAATGTCTGTACTTCTAGAGTAAGACCTTGGATAGCATTCACCAGTTCCTGATATTGTTCCAAGCTCCCCATTGTGGGATTAGGGCATTGCAAACTCTCATGCACGGCTGAACTGTCAGGAATGACCATACAAGTATTGTTTGCCCCCTTCTCACCTGAGGATTTAGTTGATTCTTCAGAGGATTCTTCTGTTGTGTACTCTTTCTTCTTCCTCCTTCTTTGACTGCCAGCTTCCTTATTCACTTTTCGTCCTTTCTGGTAGAGATAGGGACGGGCTCCCGCAGAGGCCACTTTGCCTCTGTGGACTACTTGCCCAGCAGCGGCCGGGTAAACAGGTTCATCCTGCTGGGGGGGTGTGAAACAAGTTTATCCTGCTGGCGGGGCTGCTTGCCTGCATGTGCCTCCTGCTGGCGTGGCTGCAGGTGCCACCTGCTGGCGGCGCTGGTTGCCTACTGCTTGGCTGCAGGTGCCTCCTGCTGATGGGCTGCTTGGCTGCAGGTGCATCCTGCTGGCAGGGGTGCTGGCCCAAAGGTGTTGGTGCACGCTCCGGTCTGTTGGCGGATGTTCTGGTATCCGGGCTCGAGTTGGTGGTTTCCCTGTGCCCAACCCAGAAACTTTACAGGCAACCTCCTCCCATATAGCCTTCTTACGTATTTGCGTTTGGTGTCGCAGATCGGAGCAAAATACTTCTTCTGAGTTCTCGACAAGGGTGTCTGCAAGCATGTTGAGTTCAGGTTCACTGAACCTTGGCTTGCGGCGGCGAACAGCAGGTAGCCTTGCAGACATGTCTCTCGGTGTTGTTAGCTGCTCAGGTTTTCACTCACACTCCTGTGCACTGAGGATTGCAATGAATTGTGTTTTTGTAATGGCCGTTGGTACATTTCCTGTTCCGTTGATGACGTTATTTCCAGTGCTAGTAAAACCGGTATGCGCGGAGTCGGAGTCAGCGAGGATGCATGAAGAGGGGGTTTTGGGGCCATTACAGCAATGCCGTTGCTACCGTTTCTGGCATACCAGAATGCGCATGCACGCTGACTCCGAATCTACTGTTGATTCCGGCAGCTGTGCTACACAGACACAGTAGCACCGGTATGCTGGTAATTTTGTTTTTATACCGGCAAACTCGTAATGAGGCCCAATGAGTCAGACAGTATTCCAAGCCCAAGAATAAGGATCCAGCGGCCCAATTGATGTACGGATTGTGCCTATGTAGCCAGGGCATTCCTAAGACCACCGGATGATGAGCTGCCCTGATGATATCAAAACATAGATGTTCTCGATGGTTGTGATGTGACAGGATTGCTATGCTATGCTATTCTATGCTGGGTAGGATTGCTATGCTAAGATATGCAGGATTGCTATGCTATACTATGATATGCAGTACTTCTATTCTATGTTGTATAATGCGATGCTATACTATGATATGCAGTATTGCTAAGCTATGTTATGCAATACTATTAGGCTCTCCCATGCAGTTAGGTCTCAGACCCTCCATGTCACCTCCCTGGGCCTGCTCTACACAACACCCCGGACAGGCCCAAATCCCCCCTAGGCCAGAGGACATGTCAGACCTTCCCTTCCGCTTATTCTCTACAAGTTTAGCATTAGCCCCATATATGGGAGATATCTGAAGGGGTTTCTGCGAATGCCACTTATTCATAATACAACACAATGTCCCTGCATTGTGTTGTATTATGAATATTATGCACGCTCCTCGGCCTTTCCCAGTATTCCAGGTCCTGGTGGATTCATTGGAGGGGAAGGGCTCTATTCATAAAATTGACAGAACGGGTCTTGTGCTAGCTGAACTTAAGATTCACACCATATGTCTGACTGACATTAGGATCCTTCTAGAAAGATTGACAGTGGTAGCAAATCGCTCCCTGAATGAATACATCCCCCCTCTGAACTCTTTATTGGCTGATTCTGTTGGGGTGGGATAAAAAATGGGTGATTTAAACACAGAGGGGGTTATCTCTGGTTTAACCTTTACATCTCCCCAGCCTGTAGGCCGGCAACCCACTGACAAAGCAAATGTGTCGCCAGTTAGTGTATCGCCTGTGCAAAAACAAAAAACAATCCCGGAACCTAAAACCCACCTTGGGGAAATGCTCGAATAAGCCGACCAGAAATTCTTGGCGAGCTTTAATAAGGGAGGATGTGGCAGTTAGTGATTTGGTCACTGATTCGACATTGACCCGGAGGAGGAGCCTCTGATTGCCATGGGGGTAGGTATGCCAGCAAAGAATACCCTTTCTGAAGAAATGTCACATTAAGGGACGATTAAAAGGAAAAATTAAAATCATAGTTCCCACAAATCCAACAACCGTATGGGAGGCCCAGCGCACATGACAGCACCCAAGCAGAAGATGGTTAATTGCTTGGAAGGAAGAGGTGTCTATCAACTTTATCAAAAAAATCCATTAAACATGTCTCAAATTCCCTTTTTCCAGATAAAAGTAGAGCAGCTAATCTACGGCAGGAAATAGTGCCCCCCTCTGATGATATGGGTTCCCCTTCTTTGACCAGTTTAGAAGGGGTACCGGTGCCTTCGCTCTCGGGTCAGATGCAGAATCCTGTGGCTCTGTCGTGGATTGCCACTGTGGATGTTTCTGGTCGCATACATACGCTCCCCTCCTCACATGGAGTGCTCTCTTTGTGTCCACCCGTGGTACCATCGGATGAGATTATGCCCTTTCAGCCTACTGGAGGGAAGGTACATGTACCTCTCATACAGATTCCCTCTTTGGAAGCCTTTATAAGAACTACTGTGGTGTAGATTATGGACCTTCATTGAACCTCTCCAGATACCTCCAGCCTCACTAGGCCACTTGGGGGGCAAATCATCAAGGGTGTAGGGGATGCTATCCAACCTAAAAACCCTCCCCAGGTTCCTAGTCAATCCAACCCTGCTCTTGCCCCCATTGATAACACGAGATTGTCCATTATTCAAAGTGCAGGAACGCCAGGATCCATTAGTTCACCAGATCCGAATGGCAAGGTTCCTAACTCCTTATTACATAGCGACCCAAAGTCTATCCAGTGGATACAACCTTGCCACCCTGACATTCCTAGTGTTATCCTATACTACTTGTTTGACCATGTTTGTTTGGTTTTCCAATCCCGCTCTGTTTACGATGCCATTCTATCTGAAACCCATCAATTTAATCACCTAGGGGATGATATTTTGACCTTTAGCCCAGGCCTAAAGCTCCCTAATCTTGGTTCAGAGTTCAGAGGTAACACTCAGGATTCACAAGACCAGAGAGGATTCTCCATCAATTGTCAATCAGAATCAAAGGTTGAGGAGGACCCCAGCTGGAAATGGCTGCCATTATCTCTGTGTGAATCCATCTTGAGCTCTTATTATTGGCCTGGAACTCCCGTGGACACGCCCATTTGACCTCCTCCCCAGAACCCTGTGCCAGATTAATGAAAACTAGTACTGTCTGCATCCAAGAGACCTGGATGACTACCCCTCTCCATCTGGACGGGTTCGACATATGCTACGAGTTGTTGGGCCGCCCATCGGGCAGTCTTTTAACTGCCATTAAGAAAGGTGAGGGCATCCGCATTTTGGATTGCCTCTGTTTGTCCCCCTGTGTTTTGGAAGTAGTTGTGGAGGTTAGATCCCGCTGCTCCCCTCTTCTTATCCTCATTTTAAATATATTTTGGATCCTGGCCTTAAATCTACTGTAAACCAATGGAAAGATCGATTGCCTTATTTTGGATTCAATGATAAAGTGTAGAGGGCTCAAAATTCTAGTTATTAGAGACCTTAATGCTGAAATACCATTCGTTCCTCACTTGGATTTGCTTCAAGAGCCGGACCTTGGACTCTTGACATCTACCCTAGATGGAGGGAAAACTCTAATCATAGGAGACCCCCCAGTTAGTTCCAGGAAGATATTACAGGGCCAGCTTTGGTATAATCAATTTAGAAACTGGGGTCTATTATCTATACAATCTACGCTGGGTCCAGATATGGATCCCAACACTTGGTCCGACGGCTGCCGGACCTCGATAATAGACCTCATTTTTATGTCTCAGGGTCTTTTTGACGTGTCCCATTCATTTAACATTAAAGCCTCTCCTTTGAGTGATCATAGGATCTTGGAAGTCGCAATACGTGTTGACCAGGATAGCTTAACCCATAGCTGAACATTTCAGAATTTGGAGTTGAAGTGCTCCAAGACCAGTATCACATGGCATAAAAGGAACATTTCTAAACTTCATATAATATTTGTCTCTGACTTCCATAACCATCCCTTAGATTTAAGGCGCTCCATGTTCACACACCTCAACTTTTCAAGGTATGTGGATACGCTTATTGCCAAATCTATCAAAGCAGGGGGCAGCCACACATACAGAACTACTCATCCCCATCTCTATGATGACTTGGTAAAGCTATCTAAAAACGCATGTAATAGGGAGGTGAAAAGGCTTCTGAATAGCGGCCTCTCTTGGGAATTTAAGAAGGCAGGTACAAGGAAACTGAAGCAAAAACTGAAAAATTGGCTCAAGGGCCGCAGGTTACTTATGCTGCAAGCAGATAATGGATCAATGTTGAGAGCACTAAAAGACAGATCCTCCCGCCAATTCTGGCTACTGATAAATGCAATTGAGATCTCCGCAAGTTTCTGCTCAATCTAACTGTATTTCAGAGGAAGCCTCGGCAGGTCATTTTAGTAGCCTATATGCATCCAGAATTGCATCGCCTGTTATTACTGATTCCATCATGAATAGAAATTGGAACTGCAATTTTTCAGTCTCTGATATTATACTTCAAATCCAAAAGTCAAGCTTGTCTAGAGCTGCAAGACCAAATTGTCGGGCTAATGTTATATTGAAGGCTAACCCGGAAATTTGGGCTAAGGCCCTAGCATTATTATTCTCGGATATTGCCAACTTTAGACATATTCCGTCTACTTGGCACTTATCATGCATTGTCCCCATATACAAAAAAGGAGACAGAAGTCTACCCTTAAACTACTGTCCCATTGCCCTCCTCGATGCAGATTCCAAAATCTTTGCAGGCCTTGTAGTGCAACAACTGAAGGAATGGTCTAAACCTAATTCCATTTTGTCAAACCTCCAATTTGGCTTCAGAAAAGGGGTAGGGACGGAGGTGGGAGCTTTATTAGTTTCTTTGCTGCAAGAAAAGGCTTGGAAAAAAGCTGCTTTTTCCAAGCCTTTTCATGCAGCAAAGAAACTAATAAGCCTCCCATATATATATTGCAGCAATGGACTCGTCTCTTGCTTTCGTTATTGTGGATCGTTCTAAATGATCATCTTTGGGGATAGCGGACGAAACATTATTTATTCTAATCCATCTATATGAAGGATCATTAGTACAGGTTTGCCTTAATAGTGGGGGCCTCCTCTCATACCCGATCAAAACCATGAATTGCTAGCGACAGGGATGCTTTTTTGCCCCAGCACTGTTTAATCTGTACGTGTCTGATGTTGGTGTAAATCTGAAAAATGCCTCCTTTATTTCGCCTAAAATTGAGGGGTCAAGTTGTGCTGGTGTGCCTATGCTGATGATTTCTTGCTTGTCAATAGTACGCCAATAGGACTACAACATCTAATTACAGCGTTTTCCAAGTATACCAGCTCCAATGGTCTTGTTATAAATGCAAAAAACCGGAAAAAGCCGTTTGCCTATAGCTGGTTCTTAAATGAAGAAAAGTTGGCATTAAGGGCCTCAATGCTATACTTGGGATTTCCTTTATTCGAGAACTCTAAGAAATGCCATTTTCAGAATTATCTATCGCAGAAGACTAGTTCCTTGATAGCACAAATGAGACTAGTCGAACGTAAATACTGTGCTTACTCTTTGCTGCCTTGTTGCGTTTCTATATGCTCAAAGTGATTCCCAAACTGAGCTACGCTTGGAGTTGTCTATTTTCAGCTCAAAGGTTGACTTGGCTAAAACAGAGTGTAGAATTTGGAGAGCCTTTTTGTTTTGCTTACCTAGTGTATCCCATTGGCCGCCTTGAGGTACGAATTGAGCCTCCAGTTGATTACTAGTTTAGTAGAATGGAGACTCATTTCCCTCTATAGGAAACTCATCATGGACTTAGGTAGTAATTTATACTTTGACCTGGGATGGAAACTCATCATGGACATAGGTAGTAATTTATACTTTGACCTGGGATCTCATCTAAGGCAAGGCTCCCAGGACTCCCATTTTATGTCTAATCTGTCGGTGGTGTGCCAATCTTGATTGGAAAAAGTTGGTTCTAATAGTGAAACCCTTCTCTCTAATCCGAAGCAAGTTAAATGTCTTGAAATATGCTGACTGTGCTGATACCATATATATTGTGTCCAACTCCATGCTTTACCATCAACTGGTCTCTCACTACAAATGTTTGGGCACATCTGAGTTTTACCTGGCTCTCTTTCCAAATAGGAAGTGGCGTAGTTCTTATATGAGATTTAGATTTAATGTGTTGCTAACTGGGGAGATTCTGTAGATCCGGGGTCCCTTGACAATGGGTTCTATACTCTGCAGATTCTGTAAATGTGACAAAGTCAAAGAAACTCTCAGACACCTTCTTTTAGAATGTGCCACAATTACTGCAAATCGAGTTTCTAGTTTTGGTAAATTTGTCAGAGATCAAGAGAGAGCAGACTTGGACTCCATAAGGTGGGACATGTTGCATGGGACCTCTGTCTCCCTCAAGATCACAGTTGTTAGGTTTCTGTCAGAGGTTTGTGGGATAATTCAGCTGTAGCTTTATTCTGAATGTGTAATTTCTTTTTCCTTAAACTTGGAGGTTTCTGGGTTTAACTTCTTTTCGTATAATTTTTAAAGAGCTTTTAATTTGGAGGATTTATGGTTTTGAAGAGTGAGATAAGCAAATGTACTTTCATTATGTAAGAAGAATTTTAATTAATCAGAAATGTAAACGGTGTGTTATTACCTTTTCTTATCGTAGGAAATTATTTGTACTGTTTTGAATCAGAATGTTTGGATTTCCAATTGTTTTTCTCTCATATGTTTTTGTACATTTTGTAAAGGTTTTTGAAGTTAAAAGCAAAACAAATAAACATTTTTGAAAAAAAAGATAATGGGCCTCATTACGAGGAAGGAGGTAACCATGCCGCTTTTTGCGGCATGGCTACCTCCATTCCGGGCACCGGGTCCGGGTTCCGTGAATGGGGAAGTACCGGGCCATTCCAACCTTGGAGGGCCCGGTATTTCCCCATTCAGGGAACCCGGACCCAGTAGATCCCCATTCCCATTTGAGCCCCCACGGGGCTCAATGGGAAGGGGGAGCGTGCTAACAACTGGCCCGTTGTTAGCATGCTGGGCTGCTCGCGGGACCCGCTAAGGACGCCTGGTAAAACCAGACGTCCTTAGCGGGTCCCGCAAGCATACCTCATAATAGGGCGGTAAGGGGTTAACGGCTCCGGCACCTTTCCCAGCGCTGTTAACCCCTTACCGCCCTCCTCGTAATAAGGCCCACAGATTGCATTTTCTTATGATTTAGGGAAGGGGCTGTATGCTGTCATGGTCGATTTCTGGTTTTGGAGCTACTGAGACATGGTGATGTCTCCTAGTTAAGTAGGTTGACAGTCACTGAGCCCGTGGAATATGTGTGTTGTCACATAAACACGGTTTGTGACTAGGTGTAGAGGTGTCCAGGTGTGTTGTCACATGGCCCCAGGTTGCTATGCGTTTTCCACTGGGTGGCTATTAAGGTTACTTTCTCAGATTGATTGTTGTGCTTTTCTGTGGGCTGCACAACAGAAAGTGAGATGGTACTTCATTATAGCCACATATTGATTTTGGTCCTTGGTTGGTGGTATCATTGGACAGGATTGAGCGCAGATTTCAAGACACATGTCCTTTGTGGTTATTAGGAGTTCTGTGTCTGTGTTCTGTGTCAGCACGCCGTCGCTGTTTTATTTTGGTGGTGCACAGCTGATTGATTGACCTTGTGTTTTTTCTCTGTCGCCGAGTTAGTTTTGACTTTCTCAACACCATGGCTTTCATTTGCCACTCAATCAAAGGGTCGCAGTAGTATGCCATTACAACACATATGCTTGGCCTACGCCAGACATCTTTAAATTGCTGCTTGCAGGCCTGCTTTGTCTAGGGAATCTCCATATTCACTTGGGGATACTTGTAAATTGTCATTTTATTTGATGAATTGACTTTGGGTTTTATTTCTTGATTAATTGTGGGTTTTGTCAAGTTTTTCACCAGCACACTGTCCATGCTACAGACAATTTAGTGCTACGGAAATACCTACATGATCTTCTTCCAGACACGGGGAGGTCTTGATTGACAAGAAAAAGTTCCTGCTTAGCTAAATCTGCGTGATTGGACTCCCACTTTAATTGCTTTACTTTTCACAACACTCAGAGCCCTGCAGTCTAGATCTATGTTCTTATTTCAACTATAGAGGGAAGTGAAGGGCATTTTGGCCATTTGATAGTTAAGTGTCAAATGTTATTGCTGAGATAAACCAGACACGGTTCCTCTGGTCCTTCTTGTATATGACTTTATCTTTATATTCAGCACATTTTCAATACTTACTTGCGCCTGTCTCCCTTTTGTGTACCACCTCTCCGGTTTGTCTTTAAGCTGTCATCACCTGCAAATACCAATTGCCAGGAGGTTGTATGTAATACCCCTCTTGATCTGCAGTACCTGCGGGCCTAGCCTCCCTTTGTCTCTCTCCTGCTCCATTGGATTTCTAGACTTAGCTATGGGCTCTCAACACAACATACTCCTGCAGTAGGGACAAATGCCTTCTTCATGCTTTCGACATATGGGGCATTCACCTGTAAATATTTGAAAGTATGGCATTTTTAAAAAGGGGTTTCAGGGGCCACTGGAGGGGTTGTTTCAGGTAGACCACCTTGTTGTCTTGCGCGAGGCCTTGCAACCAAGGAAGTGTAAGGTGTCTGATGGTCATTGGTCAGCTTATTACACATGGTACAAAGTGTCTATGGACAAATTGCGCGACAGTCAGACTAGATCGCATAAGAACTCTCAGGTTAGGTTGAAGAAAGAATTAGAGCAGAACAGGCTGCTCTCAAAAGCCGGCCAGCAAAAGGGTAGAACCACTAGCAAAACAGGCCTCTACCCAAGTGTTTCTGCAGACACCAGTAGAGATGCCGGTTCTACCACCTGTAGATTTTTTAGATGAACTAGCATCATGCTTCCCTTACATGAGGGCCCGCAAACCTCTTTTTCCGCCCTCACCTCCACCCGCCACATCACTGCCAACTGTCACACTCCTCCCAACCGCACACACCGCAGCAAGCTGCCAGACCAGCTACCCCTCACCACCCTCCCCTACCTCTCACACCCCCGCCTGCACCCTGCTGCCTCATCTTCCTCCCCCTGCCCCACCTCCACTTCCTCTGCCAGCGGCCTCTACTTACACGCCACCCTGGACCCGCTCTCAGCAAAATAGGTTCCCAGCTCAATGTACTTCCACTGCCCTGTCTACCCTCCATTGCTTACCTGGCAAGATGTTCAATGGTCACATTCATTTATGTCTGAACAACCCCCACTGCACACTGTGGACGCCTCAACATCTTCCGCTCCATCCACCCTCATGCCTATGCACACCTTCTCTCAGGCTAATACTGATGCGGAACCTATGAGGATTCACACTCCCTGGAGCTCCACTGACTTATAATTCCCCACTTTGCCGGACAACCACCACCGCTTTCATGCAACATTTGTACACAGTGATTGCCTGTTATGATCCCGCTATTGGGAACCTTGAAACTCCTATGAGCTGTGCTCAATGACACTCTATCCAAAAATGAATGATGGACACACTGCAATGGCCTGACACACTAGCGGGAGGTCAGAATATTACAGCTAGTATTACCGCTCTTCCCACCCTCATCAAAGAAAATGCTCTCTGATGAGACTATCGAAGTTTGGGAACTACATGATCTCTAACTCAAACCTATCGCGTGAAGTACTATGGCAGCGATGCATGCTTGGTGATAGTACTAAATTCATTTTAAGATTGCTATCTGTTTTAATAATTATTGAATCTGAGCTAAAGGATATAAATGATATAAGATGAGCTGTAAATATTTATATGGTATGTGATGCATGTAGGAATGTTGTTTAGCTATGCACAAATTCTTTTTGCTTAGGTAGCATATATAATGTATGTGATTTATGGTCAAAATGGGAAAATGAACTGGTGAGAATTCTGTTTTGTATGAAAAAAATTTTTTTGTAAAGGTTTTTAACCAAATACAATAAAAAAAAAAAAAAAAAAGAAAATGCTCTGTCAAATCTGACTGACCAAAGACTGCATCTTTCAAACAGCACCAATGTGAATATCCTGTGACTGCCTTTCTAGACTGACTATCTTTATTTACCAATTTATTTTGTGACTAGTCTACTTCAGGAAATTTCGAACTGAAAAAATATTCAGGTGGGAGGGTTGAGGGGGGCAAGCTTAATTTATGGAAAAAGCACAACAAACAGCTCAAGATTTCTATGACAAACTCAAACGCCAGGAGCAAGATGGGGCTACCCGCTTCATGGCTTTGCAAATACAGCATGCTCAACAAAGGAGTTCCCCTGTGGCCTGGGTATGCCATGCCAGACCTATGCCCAACAGAATCCTCCACCACTTTGTCTCCAAGGCCACCAGCCACTGTGGATTTTTGCACACCCATTGTCACCTTCCCAGCAACCCCTGCCAGGGCAACCTTTTTGCAGATATCGTAAGCAGAGGTGTCATCTCATCGTACAATGTCCTACCAAGCGTTCCAGACCACGGTAATATGGTCCCACTACTGCTTGTAATGATTTAATTCCTCCAAAAAGTTCTGTTGGCTACCCTACACCTGCATCACCTGCCCCTCCACCTCCTCCTCATCATAATGGGGGCTACAAGAACATTCAGACCTTCTATGATCCACAATGACTTTGCCAGAGGGACCCTGCCAGGTGGTTTGCTGCTTTGCTAACACTGGACTACTTGACACTGGTACCAGGCACTCCACCTTGCCCTCTCTTGATTTTCTAGTTGTGGATGTCTCCAAGGAAATTATCAATGCTGATGGCATATCCGGCACCACTATCCAACACACAGTAGCACCTAGATTATGTGTTTCCATTGGTCCCATCACTGAACACCACGCCTTTTGGTTAAGCTCTTGCTCATCTACTAAGGTGTTATGTATTGATCTGCTGTGCAAGATGCATTGCACCAGTGATTGTTCTCGTGATGGTATTTATCTAGAGGTTCCACAATCTGGGCAAGCTGGAGGTTGGTTTTGCCTCCTTCACTAACACCCGCACAAGCTACACAGGTACAACACGTTATTGGCTCAATGCCATGGGCACGTCCTTTCTGCTGAACCTGTTCACATCACTCTCAATCCAGGGGTGCCTCTCGACATATGTGCCCCAGTACAGAATATCACCTCCAGCAGAGGAGGGTATCAAGCATGTCGTCTCTCCTCTCTTTGCACAGACTAGGACTGACTCCCTTTCGGTTATCCCTTGGCATATTTTTGAGGTTCCATATTATCGCTCACCTCTTGTTCACATATTCATTTCTATCCTGTTTCCAAACTCTCCCCCCACCCCACACTCACATATTTCTTATTTCTGGTATTTCTCTCGATTTCCAGACTCACTCACTTCTATTATTCCTCCTCACCCTATGTGTCCAGAACACCCGACAATCTCTGTGTCTCTTATTTCTGTTTCCCCTCAAGGATTTTGACTCTTTCCATCCATCTATTCTCCTCCCCAATGATTCAGCCTCTCTCGCTTGGTCCAGGAACCCTGTCCCGCTGTGTTCTCGTGTTCCTGACGATCCTCTGTCTTCAGAAACGCTCCTTCACACTGTTTATCTGGGTCTTTTTTCCTGTCTCTTTCTCTTAAGTCTGGCCTTTCCTCTAGCTCTCCTATTCCTGATTATCATGACTTCTGTCTGCAGGTCGTAGCCTCTCCCTGTTTTCTGTCTTTATTATTTAGTACAACACATGCTTCTTTTGCCCATGCTCACAATCTGTTGAAACTAAATTTTTCATATATAGGTAAACTGGAGGCTTCCATCCGTTTAAGATGAGTAGCAATACCCTGGAGATGGATGGGGATGCAGATTTTAATCAAAAATCAATAATTCAGATGACACAAATAGCTTGGCAAAGGTTTGCCTGTTTTAATGCAAGTAATTAAAACAGGGAGTTCAACGAAAAACAGCAATCGCTCGATACTCAACTCTCTCTACATTTCATAAAAAGCTGGGTTCTTAAACCCAAAATAGGTCATAGCTGACGTGCTGACCTGCGTCATTACCAACGTCATCCTACGTGGCAAATTACTAAAACCTATCGGGAAGCGGGATTGGTTCTAAGTGAATACTAAGGATAGGGGTTATATCTGTATAGAGTAAAGGAGAGAAATAATTGGATTGTTAACATCAGGTGGGGCAACTAAGCCCTTCCTTCAATATGGCCACTATGAACATCACTAAATGGACGACATCCCATTGGCTATACAAACTATAGGACCCCCAACTACGTGGTCCCCTACAATTGGTTGACTTCTAACCCCCGTCAGTAACTTTCCGCCTACTTGAGCAGCACGCAGACCAAAAAAACAGGTGCGGGTAAGCTTGTCTTGATACCAACTTCCCACCAATTAAAACTCTAATCCATCATCACCTCAATGGTTCAGTGTCAATTAGCACATTGAAGTTGGCCTTGAGTCTGTACTGTTCTCTGGGACTTTTTAAGGAGTATGGGTACTGTCTTTCTTCCGTGCGTAGGTGTGATCTTCTCGTGCATCCAACTTTCTTCCATCACGTGACTGGACACCACGATTTGAGCCTTTTTGTGTACTTGATTTTATTCTCCAATAGACCTCGGACGTCTTTTGTTTTCACTTGACCTTCTTGAACAGGAGCTTCTGTTCTTTCACGTTAAGTGTATCCAATGTCAGCCAATTCTAGTTCTGATAAGACCTTGGCTTTCTTGGCTCATCCAATTTATTAGCTGTAATATATTCTGTTTAATTCAATTGCTTTTGTAACTGTGACACTGAATTGAGGCCTTCCTCGTTGCTCAAGACTGCTATATACGTAGTGGAACATTCATTCTTTATTTAATCGATATGTATCTATGAGGTGTATATGTATATGTATATGTTGGCGCTCGGCGCAATCTATTCCCTATAAGCATGTGGCTAGCTTCATAATTGCTTTGCTGCTTGCGTTTCATTGCATCTGTACACGTTTAAACTAAGTATCTTCATCATGCTTATGGCATAAGTCTCTTCATCTTGATCCCAAGACATCACTTATTCTTAGTACTTCTTTGTTCTTTATAAATCGTCTGCCTCTCTGGTCTGGTTATCTTCTATATGGAGTCGATTCAGTTTCGTATGACGTCGCCATTCATCTTGGTGATTCAGTTTCTTTGTTTCATCAGGAATCGCGTTCAAATGGCCATCATATTGTCTTGGATGTAGGTATGGTTTCCTCAATGGATACTTCACTTCCCATATTCTCTTAGGCATAGGTATCCTTATGGGTACCGCACAGAGTGGTTGCTCTTCTTCTTGCTTTCTTATTGGTGCATTATATGTGACATACTTTGGTTCATACTTTTCAGGTAATGTAGACGGGGCCGGTGGAGTGGGGGTACTTGGCTCCTCCTCTACACTCCCCCCTCTGGGCAATTTATCGACCACTCTCACATTGTCTTCTATTCCTAGACATCCCGGTCTGAAGAAGTGCCTCTTAGGGACCCATATTTTTATGACTCCCTTCAGGCATCCGGCTGATTTCACATGCTCATCCTTGTTCCATGTCATGAGCATGCACTGTCCACCTGGACTGCTGTAGATCCATCTTACAACATATTTCCTGTGATCCTTTGGATACATGGATACTAGACTTCACAAAGTCTCTGATTTCTTCCTCAGTCAAGTCTTTAGGCTTCATCCTAGTTCAACATCGATCATGATCTTCGTCCCTATGGCTGTCTTCTTGCATTGTGAGATTATTATTTTGATCACACAGAATCCAAGCATCACTAATAATAGCAAAGCTCCAAGAAATTTGAACATGTCTGCCATCAATTGTGGAACCCATGAGAAGAGTGATCCAATCCAGCTGTCATCAGCAATATCTTGTACTTCGTCTATCATTTGGCCATGAAGTTTTGTCAGCAAATATATGGCCTCTGTCAAAGTTCCATTCTCGTCATCGTAAGAAGGTATAATCTTTCCCTCCAACACTCTTTCCCCTCCCCCTCCCACTCCTTTCATTCACTTCCCCCTTCTAATCTTCCCATTTCTGCCCACGCTCGCAATCTAGGCCTCCACTTCGACTCCTATCTCTCCTTTACTCACCATATTTCTCTTACCTCTCGCGCCTGTCGCTACCACCTCTTCAATATTCGTAAATGTCAAACACTGTTGTTATAGGTGGCTTGTCAGCAATATCAACGTTCACCTCCCCTTCCTCCTCACCTGTATCCTCTGAGGAAACCTCTTGCCGGGTGAACCTCTTTCTTGATTTTTTCTTCTTGGAGAAGAGAAATGGTCGTCCTCGGTAAGAAGCCACCCTGATTCCCTTGCAAACAGGGAAGCAGGGGACTCCCTTCCCGTGGAGACCAAGTAGGAGAGGAAAAAAGAAGCCGCTAAATAAAACCTCTCAGTAGACGTCGTGGTAGAAGACTTCCGGGTGTTTCTCACTGTCCAGGACCGGATGGGAGGAGATCCATAGCTCACACGGAGAGGAGTTCCTGAAGGTAGTAGAAGTGGGGAGAGTCCTTAACTTGAGCTGAAGAGTAGAAGCTGAACTGGATCGGTCGCCTTGGAAGTGGATGGGCGCAGAGTAAGAGCGCAGTGCAGTGTTCGGGTAAGTCCAATGAGGCACACAAGGCGAGGAGGAAGAAAGGGAAGCCGGAGCGAAAGGGAAACAGAATCAAAAAGGGAAAGCACAGAACAGGAAAATACGAAGGCATGGAAGCCAAGCAACAGAGGGGAAAGAATGAAGGGAAAGCGGGAGCAGCCGGGAGAAGTCCTGGAAGGGAAAAGCTCGGGAAGCAAGCAGGGAAGGAAGATTGCAAGCAAAAGCAAGCAGAGAAAGCGCGAGGAATACAACACGGGAGCACGGCAACAGAGCAAAAGTAACCAAGTTGCAACACGCGAGCCGGAAAAGCAAAAAGACTAGACAGATAAACCAGGAAGAGGAAAAAGACCCTGGAACAGTCTAATGGCGCCGCCAACGCCAGGCGTTCCATAGCCGCCAGCCGCCAGCGGCCACCGGGAGTCGGCGGTGTGACATTATACCCCCTCCCAAGTGACCCCCCACCCCCTGGCTTGCCTGGGATTCTGCGGTGGAATCTCTGAACCAATGTTGGAGCATGTACATGAGAAACCGGTTCCCAGGAATCCTCAGAATGGGGGTAACCTTTCCAATGAATGAGGTATTCCAATCGGCCCCACCAATAGCGGGAATCAAGCACTGAAGCCACCTCATATTCCTCAGGAGGAATGTCAGTTGGTATCGGATCCCAGGGCAAAGAGCAATGGTAGGGATCCCCCTTAAATTCTTTAAGAAGGGATGAGTGAAAAACAGGGTGGAGGCGGTGCATGTGTTTGGGTAGCGAAAGACGGAAAGCCACAGGATTAATCTTGCGAAGAATGGGAAACGGACCCAGAAAACGGGGTGACAGTTTAGAGGGGTGAAGCCAGCGAGACAGGTATTTAGTGGACAACCATACTTTAGTACCAGACTACCAATTAGGAGAGGGCAGGCGCTTGGAATTGCTCAGAGTACTGTAGCGAAGACTGCTTGCCTTAAGATTCTCAATCGCATATTTGTGAGCCTCTGAGATACTTAACAGCAAGCTATCCACAGAAGGAATGACAGACGGAATAAAGGAAAGAGATGGAGTAAAGCTGGGATGAAACCCATAGGAGCAAAAGAAAGGACTGAGACCTGTGGCGCTGTGCACGGAGTTATTGTAGGCAAACTCTGCAGTGGGCAACAAGCTAACCCAATTGTCCTGTTGATGATTAGTGAAGCACCAGAGATATTGTTCTAGGGTAGCATTGGTCCTCTCCGTTTGCCCATTAGTCTGTGGATGGAAACCTGAAGAAAAGGCACGCTCTATGCCCAACCTGTCACAAAGTTCCTTCCAAAAGCGGGAAACATATTGTGGACCTCTGTCGGAAATTATCTTATCCGGTGTGCCATGCAAGCGAAAGATCTCTCTGGCGAAAAACTGCCGCCATCTCTGCTGCGGTAGGTAGACCGGCCAGGGGGGAAAAGTGAGCCATCTTGGTGAAACAGTCCACTGTTACCATTATACAAGAACAGCCTTCGGAAGGGGGCAGTTCGACAATGAAGTCGGTTGAAATCAAGCTCCAAGGTCTCTTGGGCGTCTCTTCCTGCTGTAAAAAGCCGATGGATTTCTGAGTGTTGGGTTTAGACCGACAACATACCGGACAGGTATGGACATAGGAAGCAACCTCTTTGGCCATCTGAGGCCACCAGAATCTGCGTCGTAACAACTCCAGGGTGTTCTTCACCCCCCGGTGACCTGCCACAGGGTCATCATGACACCATCTTAATGCTGTCTGACGGGTACGGTAGTTGGGCAGGAACAAGCGTTGCTGCTTGAAGTAAAGGCCATCTCGCTCCAGGATATTGTCAGCGAGCGGAGCAGCATGAGGAATTCCAACCAACCGTGTGGCATTGCGTATGTCCTCCAAAAAAGTCTCTACGGAACAGATGATCTTGACCTCCGGAAGCATGAGACTATGGGTTTCTTTCTGTACAACCCCGGGATATGGTTTTCTAGACAGGGCATCAGCAAGAATATTCTTGGCACCTGGCAAGTTGGTCAAGATGAAGTCGAATTGGGTAAAGAAATGGGCCCACCGGGCCTGACGGGAATTGACACATTCCATATTCTGTAGGATTTTGAGGTTCTTATGGTCGGTCCGTATCTCGAAAGGATGAGTAGCCCCCTGTACGAGATGACGCCACTCCTCACATGCAGATTTCATGGCAAGAAGTAATTTTTCAATGACAGAATAATGTGTCTGGCTGTCATTCAAGGTCTTAGACAAGTAGGCAACTGGATGCTCCAGACCCTCGTATTGATGCAGGAGAGCAGCGCCTATGGCGGCGGCTGATGCATCAGTCTCAACTATAAACTTCGATCCCTGATCAGGTTGGCGAAGGACCGGAGCCGAGCAGAAATCCTCTTTAAGCTGTTGAAAGGCCTGGTTAGCCTCTGGGGTCCATGTAAACGGCAGAGAAGACTTCTTGAGTAGCCTAGTGATGGGAAGCACCCTGTCAGAGAAACCTAGGATAAACGTACAATAAAAATTGGCAAGCCCTAGGAATCTCTGGACATCCTTGACAGAACTAGGTGTGGGCCAACGGAGGATGGCTTCTATCTTCGAGGGATCCATCCTGATACCTTCTGAAGACAAAATGAAACCAAGGTAAGAAACCTCAGGGACTAGAAAGACACACCTCTCAGCATTCGCTTTAAAATGGTTTTCTTGTAACCTCTGGAGAACAAGGTGAAGATGAGTTGTGTGTAGCTGCGTGTCATTGGAAAATATCAAAATATCATCACGGTAGACTATGGCACAATGGAATAGAAGGTCAGAAAAGGTACAATCCATAAATTGCTGAAAAATCGATGGAGAATTGACCAAACCAAAGGGCATGACACAGTATTCAAAATGTCCAAAAGGTGTACGGAAAGCCGTCTTCCACTTATCCCCTGAGCGGATCCGTAGAAGGTGGTATGCTCTTCTGAGATCGATCTTGGAGAATACCTTGGCTCCTCGGACTGCCTCCAGTATGTCTCTTATAAGAGGCATGGGATAACGATCCCTGATAGTGACTTGGTTAAGGCCTCTGTAGTCAAAGCAAGGTCGAAGTTCACTAGATCCTTTCTCAGGCTCCGGCGGGGGAGCGTGTGTGCTGAATGAGTCTGTGGTGCAGGTTAGAGTCGAGGTACTGCCTGAGTGCCTCCTTCTCTTTAAGAGAAAGAGAAAACATCCGCCCAAAAGGTACCACCGCATTGGGCAGTAGGTTGATCTCGCAGTCCTCTGGTCGGTGAAGTGGTAACTCTTGAAGGCCCTCGGTAGAGAACACCTTTTGATACTGAAGAAACTCTGTGGGAATGCTGTTCACCTTTAACACGTCTGTTCTCCGGGACGGATCAGGAAGTGTATGGACTTGGCATGTTGGGTTTGAGAAGAACAGGATTGGCGGCAGAATTCGGAATCAAAGGTCAATTGATTCTTAGTCCAATCTATAGTAGGATTGTGTTTACGTAACCAAGATATCCCCAGGATTACCGGAAGATGGGCAGTTCTGATCAAATCAAATTGGATGGTCTCGGTGTGATGGAGTATCTTCATCTCCATAGGAGAAGTGGTGTGTGTAATGAGTCCAGAACTTAAGGGTTTTCCGTCCACACCCTCCACCTTTTCGTCTTCCTCTTTCTCAAGGCGGCTGATTCCGGTCTTGTCAGCCCATACTACATCCATGAAACATCCTGCGGCACCGCAGTCAAGTAGAGCTAGTACTTCGAAGGTTTGTTGGGAAAGAGACAATTGGACTCTGATTAACATGAGACGATTGTCCTCTGTGGATTTAACAGGTGTTACGGATAATGTTACAAAGGGACCAGGAAATCCCCCTCGATAACTGGTCCCTACTAGTTCCGAGGTGTGGCGTTTTCCGATCGTCGGGGTGGCACATCCGGGCAGTCCCTCAGAATGTGTTGAGCGGATCTCCAGTACATACACAGATTGTTGTCCCTGCGTATTTTTCGCTCTTCAGACGAGAGTGGTTCTCGGGTAGTTCTGATCTGCATAGGTTCTTCCTTGTTCAGACAGGCGGGAGTGGGGGAGGATGAGCTAGGCTCCACCAGAGCCGGGAATCCACGATGCTTCCGACGCTCTGAACGCCTTTCTGAAAGGCGGAAATCAAGCTGGATAACAGTAGACCAAAGTTCGGCAAGTGTGGCAGGCCTGGTAACTCTTGCCAATTCCTACTTGAGATCTTCTCTCAAGCCTCGGCGGAAAATGGTGTATTGGGCGTTCTCCGGCCAACCTGCATCCGCAACCACCCGCTTAAAGCGGGATATATACGACAATAAGTCAGATGAACCCTGTCGGATGTCCAACAATTGTTCACTGGCTACCACTGCCGTCTCTTGTCTTTCGAAAGCCAATTTGAACTGGGCTGTAAACCCAGAATAATCTTGCAGTAAAGGGCAGGCACTGGTCACCAAAGGAGTAGCCCAGGATAAGGCATTGCCCTTCAAATTGGAGACCAACAAAACCTATGCAGGCTTGGTCTGAGGCATAGGTCTGGGGTCGGAAGGTGTAGTGGATGATACAAGCTTCCATAAACTCCTTGAATTTGTTGGGTGAACCATCATATTTGCCACAGGATAAAGGCATAGGAGGAAGGTCACTCCGGGACTGTTCAAAGCGGTCGACCCTTTGCCTAAGAGCCGTATTTTTGGCCTTGACAGCCTGTAATTCCTGTGTTAAGTTATGTACTGCTGTAAGGAGCTCCTGTGTCTGTTCAGGAGTAGCCATTGATATGTCCTTCTGGCGTTGCAAACTGTCAAACACTGTTGTTATAGGTGGGTTGTCAGCAATATCAACGTTCACCTCCCCTTCCTCCTCACCTGTATCCTCTGAGGAAACCTCTTGCCGGGTGAACCTCTTTCTTGATTTTTTCTTCTTGGAGAAGAGAAATGGTCATCCTCGGTAAGAAGCCACCCTGATTCCCTTGCAAACACGGAAGCAGGGGACTCCCTTCCCGCGGAGACCAAGTAGGAGAGGAAAAAAGCAGCCGCTTAAAAAAACCTCTCAGTAGACGTCGTGGTAGAAGACTTCCGGGTGTTTCTCACTGTGCAGGACCAGATGGGAGGAGATCCGTAGCTCACACGGAGAGGAGTTCCTGAAGATAGTAGAAGTGGGGAGAGTCCTTAACTTGAGCTGAAGAGTAGAAGCTGAACTAGATCGGTCGCCTTGGAAGTAGATGGGCGCACAGTAAGAGCAGAGTGCAGTGTTCAGGTAAGTCCAATGAGGCACACAGGTGATGAGGAAGGAAGGGAAGCCGGAGCGAAAGGGAAACAGAATCAAAAAGGGAAAGCACAGAACAGGAAAATACGAAGGCAGGGAAGCCAAGCAACAAAGGGGAAAGAATGAAGGGAAAGCGGGAGTAGCCGGGAGAAGTCCTGGAAGGGAAAAGCTCGGGAAACAAGCACGGAAGGAAGATGGCAAGCAAAAGCAAGCAGAGAAAGCGCGAGGAATACAACACGGGAGCATGGCAACAGAGCGAAAGTAACCAAGTCGCAATGCGCCGGCCCCAGAGATGGGCGGGGCTAAATGCGAAACCGGCGCGGAAAAGCAAAAAGACTAGAGCGATAAACCAGGAAGTGGAAAAAGACCCTGGAACAGTCTAATGGCGCCGCCAACGCCAGGCGTTCCACAGCCGCCAGCGGCCACCGGGAGTCGGCGGTGTGACAGTAAAATGCGTTCCTCCCTCACCTTCCATGCAACAAAACTTTTAATTTCCTCGCTTATTTTCTCTCAACTTTTCTATTGCTCTTCCCTCCTCTTTGGACTCCATGCCTCTCATCACACTCCACTTATATCCCTCTACCACTCTGCCATCCGTACCCTCCGTCTTCTCGCCCCTCACGACTCCATTTCCTCTACGCTCTCTTACCTTGGCTGGCTTCCCTTTCACTCCCAACTTAAATTTCACTTCCTTTGTCTCGTCTTTAAATCTCTTCATGATCTCGCTCCCCCTATCTTTCCTCTCTCCTCTCTTTCTACACTCCATCCCGCTTCCTCCATTCAGCTGATCTCTTCTTGCTTACTGTTCCTCCCTCCCCTTGTGCCTCCTCTCATTTCCATTCCTTTCAACTCCTTGCCCCCCTACACTGGAACTCTCTACCCATCTCTATCCACTCCATTACCTCCTACTCCTCCTTCCGTGCCTCCTTAAATTCTCTTCTCCTTTCCCCGACCTGATTTTCCTCTTCACTTCCCTTTCACTTCTCCCTCACCCCCCTCTCACACTTCCCTTGCTCACTTGAAATTCCATCTTTCCATCTCCTCCCCTCATCTCCCCCACTCTCCTCCACCCTCCTTCAATCGTTCTTTATCCTAGGAAAATTGTTCTACTTACTGTTTTTTAAAGGCTTGCCTGATTTTTCCAAATATGCTTCTGGTTTATATATGCTATGTATTGTTGTTGTTATATTGTAAAGCGCTTTGGCGCAAAGCACTATATACATTTTATAAATACAAATACAAAGTATAAATGTGCAACATGATTCTCCAATTTTGGCACTAACACCTCTATCCATGGCTGTAATCATGCCCAGTGTAACAATAGAACTAAGGGAGGAGGAGATCAATCCCCTCTCCCGAACCACAGAAGCCGAATGGATCGACCCTCCCACCGTGGTTGGCACGGGCGCCTGGATTTTTGAAGTACAGGTAGCCACGTGCAGCCAATGGGGGGAAGAAGGAGTTAGGGAAAAGGGATGGACTAATAAAGGTAAGGAAGGGAAGACAACTAGACATAGACAGATAAATCACATACAACTCCTGACTTGATACTGTTATACCCTGGAAACCTATCCTGAACTCTCCCTTCATAAACAAGTAGAACATAACATCATTTTCACAAAACACATGGAGCAGTACACATGACCTTTTGAATGTTAGTGACCATGACTTACAAAGCATGACTTAAAACTACATCAAACATATTGCAAGCAATGACACTGAGACAACAACATGCCCCAGATATGTGTTGGCACAAGCCACTGTACATAGAACAACGCTTTCCCCTTGTGGAGAAAACAATGTGACTGAGGAATGCAGAATTAGCAGGCTTCTGGTCGTTTCTGGTTAGCAATCATATCCATGCCCATTAGTTCAGACCGTAGCATCCAAACATATGGTTCATAGTAGCAAGTAGCACAAATTATCCTAGTAAGAGGGCACACTTAAAGAAGGCACACTTAACTAATGATCCGGATGTTCCCTCATAACGTTCGGACATCAACGAGTTGAAGCGTTACTCAATACATGTCACCGCCACGGCCCAGGAGGACACAGAACATACATACACACTTAACTGAGTGTCCAGGCACCTCCTGCGGCTGCCCCGGACCTGACGAAAAAGAGCGGACCACACATTAGCCAGCGTTCACCGCCGCAGCTCGGGGGATGCGAATGCCGCCACACATGGTCAGCGTTAGTCCTTCAGCTGCCTCGATTTGCCCACTTCCGCCTCTCACGTCGCTGCTCTGCTGCTGCTGCTGCCACCGCCCGTGCTCTCCAACATCAATCATCAGCACCTGAGCACGGGCAGGCGGCCGTTAAGAGCACATCCTCCTAATGCAAAGTGCCTGCAGCTGGGTACCGGCGCGCTTCAGAAAACTACACCCATTCCCCATGCCTGCTGGGAATTGTAGTGTTTTCCCCTATCTAGGCAATACACGTGTTTTCCTGCACCACAACCCCTGATTCCTGACATCCAGGATGTATCTGTTCTGGAGAGCCATTAGTCTTACAGCTCCCAGTTCTTCTCTGATTACATTGAATCCTTTTATAGTTGTGTTAATTGTCTGCAGCAATTCCCATCTGGTGATTTGAAGCCACTTGCCCCAACCTGGATTCTTGGCATAAAGATCATTGTGAACACTGATGAGGTCTGGCTGAACAGCCTGCGTTCATACGGAATAGCATCAAAGTCTTCTATTGATTTAGCCGAGAAGTAGTTCTCTCTCTTTGTTCGATTTATTAGTTGCACAGATCTCTTCTTTCTTAGATGAGCATCTGTTTTTGGAAAACTATCAATGTTCAGGTCACCTTTAGGAATCACCAATGCAGGAAAATGGACATTCACCAATGTGCAAATTCCTCCCCAAACTTTAGGCAGTCTGATGTAGGCTTTTGATCCACAAGCCCAATAGGGATCCATGATTACTGCTGTTCCATGCATCATTAATAGTGCATCGAATATTCGTCCACAGTTCTGAGTTTCCCCCATTTTTCTTGTACCATTGTTCCTGAAGCATAACTTAGAACTTTCTAAAAGGTACTATCTGCAATGGTCCTCCTCTGTCATCGTCCCATGTCAGTAGTTTAGCAAATCTTGGCCATAATGACTTGCATAACATTTGTGCATTCTCAATTGTTTCTTTGTAGTATACAATGATCATCCATGCTCTGCAGATCACCACTCCTTTTTCCCATCCGTCTGGTGACAGTACTGTTCGCCAAATTTGCATTTGTCCTCTGTTATTCCATCTTTGAGTGTCTTCTGCAGATTTTCCTTTGACATCAAGTTTTTTGTTCACTTCCCATCTAATGCCAGCTCCTTTCACTCCTGGTTTCTCCTATTTGATCACATGATTTCTCTTCTAGGCTCTGTTTCTTGTCTTTATATCTTGTATGTAGTTATCTTCATCTGGATCTGTCTTTTCAGTTGCCCATTTAAGAAAAGCATCACTTCCCATAAATTGACCTCTTGTTTTGCAAAGTGCTATGTGTGAAAGGCAATGAGCTGTCTGGACATCAATTTCAATTGCTATGAAGATCTTTGACTTCCCCATGCTGTATGGCAGGAGCGCACATACGAAGCAGTCTTCATCTGACATCCTTCTTCCAACTTCTTTCATGTGTTGGTACCATATGTTGTTTCCCAAGTGTGCTGTGCTGTTTAGATAATCATTCAGTTCATAATTGTCTTTTTGGGTGCTTCTTTTAATTCTCAAAGTCTTCATGTAGTTTTCTATAACCACATCTCTGAATACATCGGTATAACTTCTTCTGGACGGTCGATTTGCATGAACATCCATCCGGGTTCTTCGAGTAGAAGAAAGTTTGGCATGCCCTTCTTTATCTCTCTGTTTTTTCCTGGTAATCGCAAAAATTGGCCATATAGATTCTGCTATCATCTCTGCACGTGATTTGTCTGTGGGATTTTTGCTTGGGCTTCGTGTCACTGGACCAAGTGTGTCTGCATGTATTATCTGTGTGGGCCCAACCTTTGGCAACCCCTTATTTTGCCTGTTCCGCCGACCCTGTCTCTGGCGTTCAAAAGTAGTGTTTGAAACAAGTGCTGTGTGTGATGTATTATTAGTAACATCCATTTCGATCTCAGGTATCTGTCAATTTTTTCTAGGGACGGGAATTACTATGAATGGCCCAGTTTGCCTTGTAGTTGCCACGTTACCTTTTTCCTTTGCTCAGAAACATATACAGGAGTCTTTGCATCATGTGCTCCTATATAAAAAAGAAGAAGTTCTAACTGTCAGTGAAAGCAATACGAGTATAAATACAATACATGTGTAAACAATGCAGTGATTGGTGATACTACAGCATCTGCTTCTGGGACAGTGTTCTCGTCTGTCCTCTTGGGGCAACACAAGGTTACTGCTTTGATTCCCCATCTCAATCATTTGATGCTAAGGAAGGAAAAACACTTTTTTAATGATGCTGCATTTTTAGATTGCTTCTGGAAACTTGTTGTCTTCTTCAGCATTCGTCCTTGATCAACTAGCTGCTTTCTGGAACCAATTCCTTCACCAGACGCGGTGCAAATGTTCCTTTATCGTGAAAAAAGATGATTTCTGCAAGCTTCTATAAATTCTGCTTCATTAACCAGTTCCCAATCGATGCCTCAAATCTGCTTCAGTACAGATGACATTGTAGCTTCCCTGTCAGCATGAACAAAGTTTTAGGTTTTATCACTTCCTCGATCTGTCCCTCGGAAGAAAGTTTCTACACAGCTCTGTGATTTATTTCAGAATAGATTGCCACCCGGATGATGTTTCCTTCCGGGATCATATTCAAATTTGCAGTATTTCTTGGTTCTCTAAGAAATGTTACCACATCAGTGTGTCTTCCAACTAGATGTGGGTAGTCTTCAATTAAACGAAAGAACACCACACTGACCAGTCTATGTGCTGCGATGATTATGAGCAATCTTCTAATGAGCTTTTCGTTATCAGAATTACCAATAAAATCTGGAATGCGGCAAGTTCTCCCCACCAGTGGTGGATACGACCGTAACACCAACTCCAAATACGTAAGTATATGCCTAGATAGGTCATCACTGGGTAACACCATGAGTAACACCAAACAAAAGCTCTGTATAGAAGGAATCAGGGTACTGTATCCTTTTCCAACTGCTGTGTCCACGAACAAAATTTGGCATATCCTTATTCTTATCAAGGCTTAAGTGTGCCTCAGTCCAAAGTTAATAAACCTTTCTCACTTTTCTTGTTATCAAGGCTTAAGCATGCCTCAGTCCAAAGTCAATACCCTACTGTGGCTTTCAAGAATGCAGATCCTCTGTTACTCTGCAACTGGGATGCACAGAGTCTTCAAATGTGTCATTTTACCCTTTTATTTATATGCTGAAAAGGGTGTGTCCAAATTAAGCCACAATCCAACTAAAGTTCTTCAGGCTTTCCACTTGTCGTGTTATGCGTCCTTCTTCCTCGTCATGGATCTTGTCTGCACGTGCTGTGGTTCTTCCCCGATGTTTGTAGCTTCTTTGCGGTGGGGTGTAAGTAGAGGCGTTTCTCCAGCATAGATTTTAGTGTCTCCCAGGAAGATCCAAGCTTGCCTTCCCTGCACTTTGACAGCAGATGGCATCACGTCCTCTACAACGAAAGGACCGTTGAATTTGGGCTCGTCCCACTTTTTCCTTGTGTGATTATGAATCAGGACCTTATCTTCTGGGTAGATTCTTGGACGTAGAAATTGGGGTGTTTGGATTGTTGAAGCATTTCTTTCTATGTTCTGTACTGCTTTACACCCTCGTCTCTGCAAATTTCCTGAAATCACAGAAAAACTAGATGTTAAACAGTTCAAGTAGTTTTGCAATTCCAGTCCTAACACTTCTGACGTTGGCTGAGCATCACTTCTAACTCAGGATGGAGGCATTAAAGGTGTTCTCATTCGCCTGCCTGTCACAATCTCGTGCGGCGTAAGATGGTGGTCAGAACCTGGTTGATTCCTCAATGCATACAATGCCAGTGGTAGACAGTGCAACCACCCTTTTTTCAAAGTAAGCTTCAACATAGCAATTCTTTCTTTTAACAGGCCGTTGAGCTTTTCACAGATCCCATTTCCTTGCAGATGATAAGCCGAACAAAACTTGTGTTTTATACCAAGCAGCGAGGTGATCTGCTCGAAAACTGTATTAAAAAAGTGAGGTCCATTATCCGATCTCATTACTTAACACACTCCCCATCTAGGAAACACTACACGCAACATGAATTTGGCTGCACGGGTAAAGTCTGGGTGCGTATATGGACCTGCCTCTATCCATCTGGTGAAAGGACATACTACAACTAATAGGTATCTATATCCATTACAAACTTGTATCATGTCGACATAGTCGATATGCAAGTGCTGAAAAGGGCCATTGGGTCTTGGGATGACCCCCCTCACTATGTGCAGTGTATGCCCAGCTGTGAATTGCTGGCAAATAATACAATTTTCCATAAAAAATACAACATGCTCCATTAGGTTCGGTACGAACCAATCCTTAGCAATGGTTACTGCAAGATTCTCCCTAGCTGTATGCACTGGGTAGTGTAGCTGTTCCAGCGCCACCCTTAATAAGGCTATAGGCATTACTGGTTTACCAGTGCTGTCTTGTCGCCACAATGCTTCAGAGGGGTTTAAAGAACACTCTCTTTGCGTCCAAAAATTCCTTTCCTCTTGCGGTGCCTCCCCTTGGAGCTCCACTATTTGTGTTTTAGGCATATGACTATATCCCTCGTCCACACTTGTCATTACAGTCATTCTTTCAGTCACATCAATGGTTTGGAAATTCATCATTCCTATATCTGTATTTGCTATGCGCTTGGCTTCAGCGTCTGCGGTTTGATTTCCACGCAAGATAATCGGTCCCTTTCGTGTGAGCTGCACATTTAAAGACTGCTATGCCCACTGGGCGTTGTAGTGCCTTAATAAGCCTTTCCAATAAGGCTGCGTGCTGCACTGGTGTGCCATCTGCTCGGCGGTAGCCTCTCCTTTTCCATTGTTCTAATCATGCGTACACTGTCGACGTCACATAGGCGGAGTCGCTGTACAATGTCACTTCCTGGTCTGCATGATTCTCGACTGCGGGTATCAACGCCAATAATTCTGCAGCTTGTGCTGAATAATGTGATGGCAAGTGAGTACTCACGAACACTCAAAATTCTCCATTTGCCAAATGTTTCACTACCACAGCGCCTGTATATCTTTGCCCGGCATTTTGATCGATCCTTGAATAACCGTCAATGAAGACAATCTCTCCCCTTGCAAATGCATTCTCTTTTACTCTAGGAAGCTCATCACAGAACTCTTCATAGTTCGCATAAACGTGTATAGGTTCTCCTTCGGTAATAGGCTCAGCTATAAACATAGCTGGATTCACTATTTTACATCAGACTATTTTAATCTCTGGAGTTAATATGATTACCTCATAGGCAGAAGCCCTTTGAGTAGTCAACGTGCCTTTTGATTTTTCTAAAATTGCAAATAATGTATGTTCAACAAATAACGTCATGGAGCCTCCCATCACTATATTTGTAGCTTTTTCTATGGCGAACGTGGCAGCATCTAACCTTTGTTCGCATGGAAAGTGACCTCTCATTACTGGATCCACAGTAATATGCAAGGGGTTTGTACCCCAATGTAGTTCTCTGTGTGAGTACTGCTGTCATAAAAGTACCATCTGTGTGCGAGAACAAAAATAATTCCTCTGCATAATTGGGAATCCCTAAAATTGGAGCTGTGCAAAGGGCTTTTTTCAATTCGTCAAACCCTTCTTCAATTGCCTCAGTCCACAAAATGTTCTCTTGTGTTGCCTGTTCTTCAAGGCCTGTAAGAGCAGCCTAGTATTCGAGCTGTAGTCAAAGACCCATGATCTGACATAATTACATAGTCCTAGAAAACTATGAATCTGTTTTATCATGTGTGGCTTGGCTGTTTTAAAATGGCCTCAGCTCTTTCAGGAGTAACTTTCGTTCCCTCATGTGAAATCAATTGACCTATGTACAACACTTCTTGTTGACAATATTGCAACTTTTCCTTGTCAACCTTATTTCCGTTGTCAGCAAGTATAATCATTAGGTGAACAGAATCGCTTCTACACTCTTCCCCTGTGGTGCTGCAAACTAAAATGTCATCTAAATATTGCAACACAACGCTTTCTGAAGCAATATTGCTCAAGTCCATCTGGAGTACTCTATTAAATATTGATGGGGACTCACAGTACCCCTGGGGCAACCTCGTGCTTTTTAATCTCACTTGTCTAAAAGTGAATGATGTTAAATCTTGTGAGTCTTTGTGCAATGGGATTGAGAAAAACACATTTTTCAAGTCAATCACCATGAAATATCGTGCATCAACAGGTATATTACATAGAATAGTAGACGGGTACGGGACTAGGGGGAACTCGGCCTCTACAATCTTGTTTATGGGGCAAAGGTCTTGGATTAGGCTCCACAACCCCCATTTCCCTTTTTTCACTGGGTAAATCAAAGTATTACATGGTGACTCTGACGTCACTAAGATACCTTGGTCCATCATGGCGGAAATTGTCTTGAAAATGCCTTCATCTGCCCCTCGAGGCATGGGAGATTGCCGTGCTCGAGCCAAATTGCTCCTGGTTTCAATTTAATCCTCACTTCCCCAACTCCTTTCAGTAAGCCTATGTCATAGGGGCCAGTGGTCCATACTGAAATTGGCACTTTTACCATATCTTCATCAAAATATTCAGGACGCTTCTTTGCTAACATCATTCTCTGCGGCACCCCTCTCTTAATTGCTTTGATCCAATAAGTGATGCACATTTCAAATATAACAAAATCATCAGATCTGTCATCTCCAAACAAATCATCAGTGACATCAGTGCAGCCTTCCTCAATGGCAATTATTGTGCTCCATCATCTACCCATATCATCAGTTGCATCAAGCAAAGCCACATTTCCTCGGTCTATAGCTGCTTGTAAAGCTAAGAGGAAAACTTGCCCCTCGTCTTCATGCATAGGTATCTGTGGTCTAAATAGAAAATCATCTGTAATTTTCATGGTTCTGCCTACTAGACCTGGCAGCCATTTTAACAGAATGCGTATCCCATAATGGAACACTTTGGATTCCATTGGTATTGCTCTAGGCGCTATTTGTCCTGCGTATGCCCTGATCATTTTGCACACGTTTAAATAATGCATTCCCGGTGTCGAGCATACTATTCCATCGTCTGTAAACTAAATGGTCATATTCATTTTTGTCATTAATCGTCCTAATATGTTGACAGGTGTTTGCCTTGAGTAAAGCAGTGGCACCTTCATATCACACTCTACTATAGAGACTGGTAATTCTTCTGTAAAAGGAACACGACTCGTTGCTCCTGTAAAGCCCAGAGTATTCATTGCATCACCAGACACCAGAAAATGTGCCCTCACGTATACACAAGCACGTTGCACCCGTGTCCACTAAGAAAGAGACTGCCTACAATTACATCTATCTTGGCTCCTCATGAGGATTTGGCATAATAGATAGGAGTGAACACATCAAGTCTCCCAGTGAGCTGCCCTATTGCGGGTGCAGCCTCACTCCATCACTTGTGAATGGATTTCCTCCATCAACAGTGACACCATCTATCCTACGCATCATAGGTTGCTTTGTGTTTGTGTTCTGCTGAAGTTGCATAGGAGATTGCTGCGATTGTTCTTGTGGTTGATTACCTGCCACTTGCTGTGGTTGCAAATCTTGTTGCACTCTCGGTGCTTGCTGCTGCACTGTTTGATCTTGCGCAACTCCATTTCCACTCTGCTGCAAAAATGCAGGTGGATTTAGCATTCCCGGTCTTGAAAACTAAGCATTCTGTACCATCCCTTGGCTCCTACACATGCAAGCTATGTGCCCTGTCATTCCTCCCGTCCAACATACGAGCGGTTGTCTTCCTATGTGCCCATTTTGCATGTTTTGATTACCATTTTGCATATTCTGAAACCCTTGTTGTCCATCCTGAAAACTTCCCTGATTATTCTGCCAATACCCTTGATTACCTTGCCAACCTCTCCCTCGATATCCACTTCCTCTTGGAGCATATCCATTATTTTCTGATCAAACTGTCTTGGTTATTTACTTGCGGCATATGTACTGCTTACTGCAGGTTTGATCCGCCCACGTTAGTTATCATTGCCCCTTCATTGGCACACTTGGATATTTTTTTCTGAACTAACTTTGCTCCTTTACGTTTTCGTGCATCGTCTTTTTTGCGATTCTTTTCCTGCAGGAGTCTGCAATAATGTGCAATGGTTAAATGAATTTCCGACCATGGTTTTGCTTCTATCCCCACTAATTTCTTGAACTGTTTCTGCACTACTTGTTCTGGCAGCCCTTGGCATAATATATAATAAAATACAGGTATAGACTTCCCCCAATCCTCACGTGTTTCAAGCGCCCATGCGTCTTGAAAATTTTGAATATAAAGCAACGGATCCTCTCCCTCTTTCATTTTTCTTGTCATTATAGCTCCCATATAGGAAGTATCCAGATATAGTACTCGAAACGCTTTCCAAATTGCTGCTCTACAATTGTTAAATGGTGCTCCATCATGCGCGGTGTTGACTGTAGTCACACCAGGGTAACCTGCCCGTGTCTATACGTCATCAGTTCTTTCACCAAGTATGGCGATAAGAAGACCTTTAATATCCCCTTTAGCTAATGTATTCCCTCCATCCATTTTTTCAAACTCATGTATCCATTTTCCAGCACCGGAAGTTAAATTCGGGAGTTTACATTATAAGTTTTCCCTGTCCATCTGGGGCCATGGTATATACGGTGGCCTGTCTCCTCCCTTTTCTCACAAGGGGAACTGCAATGCTCCAAACTCATTCTCATCTCTCACCATTTGTCTATCTACTGCTGGAGTAATATTCCCACATCACAGTCTACCTAGCAATGAACTTAGCCTGCTTACATAGGGCGGGGACTCCCGCCTCTGACCATGGGGTTACCCCTTATGTCGGTCTGACTGTGTCTGTGGCTCTTATCCAAAGGCAGATGTTCTTCTAGATCACATGTATCACTTCGAACCTTCCTTGAGTAGGTTTCCCTTTTTTTCGTCTGATACTTTTTGTGCCCAACTCATGCAACTCCTCTCATCATCATCTCTGTTTAATGTTAATCTGTCCAAAGACAGCTCCTTCTGTCTGTTACTACCTGAGGCTTCCTCCGTGTCATACAACTGAGTACTCTCGAGACGATCATTTTTTCCCTTCCTTTGTGCTTCTTTCTGGGCTTGCATTTCGTGGTATACTTTATCGATCGTTTCCCCAATGCTTTGCGAGTCGGACTCGTCTTCTAGATTTATTCTAGATGCACCTGGTAATGGCTCGGACTCGGAAAATAATTCCTCTATGTCTTCCCGGTCTACCCGTGTATTGGGATCTCTTAATTCCCTTTCCAAATACTCAAGATTGAGTGCTCTCTGTCTCCTTTCACTTTCCATGTCATCATTGACTTCTCTGCGCTTTCTCGCATCTTCTCTTATTCTATCTTCCTCTTTTTTTTCATATACCTTCGTTCATATGCCCTTTGTTTTTCCTCATCTCTTCGCCTCTGTATTATTTTCTCTCTTATCCTTTCCTGTTCATCGGCTTCCATTATTTTCTCTTTCAGTCTTTCATTTTCATCGGTTGTTCTTCTTTTATTATCACGCTTTCTTTGCTCTTCTGCTCTCTCTTGTTTTTTAGCTTGCTCATCTTGATATAACTGTTCTCGTCTTTGTTTATTTTTTCTTTTTGCTCCTTCATCTCTCAATCGTTCCTCCCTCTCTTTTTCTTTTCTGTCTTGTTCATCTTGATCTCCCCTTTGTCTTACATCTCCGATGCCTTTACCATCGAGTTTAAGTAAAATCTGACCTCCCAACCATTCGTTCTGTAGAAGCGCCATCTCATCAGTTTTATCCTTATCTCCCTTCCATCTCTTTATTTCTCTCCTTATGTCTAGAAATGTACTTGCTTGATCACTTCTTTCCTTATCGCGTCTCTTCTTGTCCCTCTGGACTTTGGGGGTTATATCTTTCTCAGCGTCTTTATCTGGGCCCTCGTCACTACTTTGTGTAGGTGTCTCGTATGACAGATTGCTATATCCCGTCGCTGCTTTAAGTTCCCTTAATGGGTATAACCCTTTGTCTTTCCTAATCTCGTCTTTCATTTCAGACAGGGTGGGTAGAGCAGAAGGCTCTTGCCCTCCCACTTTGCATATATTGAGTATGCAACCTGACGGAGGCTCCTCCTCCTTCTCGTGTTCATACATTCTCCAAAGCTCTAGACTCGCTAGGTGCTTTTCTAACTTTGTTCCTGTATATGCAGTGTTATGTTCTACGGGGAGTGCCCTGCAGCCGGGGGGGGCAACCCCCGCTCACGCTCGCACGCTCGCGCTGGCGGGCGCGCAAGAACACACGCCGGAGACGTGTTGCTGTTCCGGTGCTCCAGCGCGAACTGCCGGGCACCGCCTTTATTAATCAAACACGCATGCGCGAACCCCGTGAGGTCGCGCATGCGCACAACGGTGTACACCGTACACAACATCCCTCCTTTTTCCCCCAAACAACAAACACTGTAAAACTATAGAACCAACAGGGTTCTCATCCAGCTGGCCTTGGCAGGGTGTTGCCGTTTATGATGCCGGGTCCATAATAAAGTCCTGGAACCTTTGCGGCGGCCGGCATCCCTCCCTGCTTGGGTACCTGCGTGGACCTCTCTCAGGGCTCTCGGGTACCCTGGGATCCTCTCGCGGTCCGTCATCTCCTTGCGGCGCTTCAGTTGTCTGGCCTAGACCCTGACGGGGTTCTTCCTCCGGTGCCGTGGGTCCTATGCGCTTGAAGAATGAGACATTCCTCGTTACTTTACCCCACGCATTTGTAGCAGTAATCATGGAGCCTTTGACGTGAGTTACTCCTAGTGGTTGTTTTTCGTAGGTCATTGAGAGTTTCCCCTCTGGCCTCCTATTCCGGACCAACACGGTATCTCCCACCACGATATCTCTCTCGGGCAGTCTCCGCCGTGTTGTCTCATTCTCATTCTGATCCGCTCTTTCGGCTTCCACCTGGGCATCATCGATCACTCCCGGATGTCTCCCGCCGGCTTCGGGTATCAGTCCTCTCGGTATCCGCTTGAAAAGCGCCTCAGCAGGGGCGATTCCGGTGGATCGATGTGGAGTGGTTCGGTACTCGCGAAGAAAGTCAATTAGATTGTGCCATAGGTCCTCCCCTCCATTAACTGAAATGCGAAAAACCTTATTCAGTGTTAGCATGAACCGCTCAACCTCCCCATTGGCTCTCGGCCATAGCGGTGTGACTTTTCGGTGCTTGATTCCCCGTTCCTCGCAATATCGAGCAAACTGCTGTCCTTGGAACGGTGCACCGTTGTCCGAGCAGATCTCGAGGGGGAACCCGTGGGTGGCGAAGATCTTGTCCATCGCCAGGGTGGTGTGGTCACTAGCAGTCGATTCAACTAGCTCCACCTCGGGATACCGCGACCACTGGTCGGTGACCACCAAAAAGTACAGTCCCCTGCCTGTCGATCCGAAGACCGCGTGTACCGTTCCCCACGGTATATTACTCCTCTCCATGGTTTGAATGGGCGGACCCCTTTCTGCAGGGCTCGTAGCTTGGCAGGGTATACAGGTCCTCACAAACTCGGCCACTCTGTGCTCTAGATCGGGAAACCAGACTTTAAGCCTGAGGCGTGCTTTCATCTTGGCCATCCCCTGATGTCCTGTGTGAGCCAATTGAAGAACTTTCATCACCAGTGACCTGGGGATCACTATCTGGTGTCCTCGCAGTAACAGTCCGTCTGCAGTCACGGAAAGTTCGTGTCAAGCATTTGCAAGTCTCTTTGTACTTCTGTGTTACTCCGAGCGTTGTTCAGGAGAATCTCCCGCCACTCCCCCGTGGCCACTGCTCTCTTCAATCTCAGAAATGCTTCGTCCGAGTTTGAATCGTCTGAAATTTCTTGTCTCGATAAGGCAAGGGGCAGGGCCGATTCAACGACGAGGTGTATAGCATCTCCACAATCCGCCACTTCCACTGGGTCCCCGGGGCCTCTCGTGCTCCGATGGCGAGAGAGATAGTCGGCGGGGTTATGTGTTCCTGGGCGGTATACTAACTTAACGCTGTATTCCATGAGTGACAGCATCCACCTCTCAATGCGGGGTGGTGGTTTAGACAAAGTTCCTGACAAGATGGGTATTAATGGTTTGTGGTCGGTCACTACTACAACGGGTTTTCCCAGTATGTAGATCCTGAAATGTTTACACCCCCACAGAATGGCAAGGGCTTCCCTTTCGATCTGGGAGTATCTCCTCTCTGTGTCAGTGAGGGCCTTGCTGGCATATGCAATGGGTCGCATGACCCCTTGTCCGTCCGCTTGCATGAGGACTGCCCCCAGTCCCACCGGGCTGGCATCAACCACAATTTCAGATTCCCGGTCGGGATTGAAATAGGCCATTGTTTCTTGCTCCGATAGGGCCTCCTTGATGGCTTCTGCTTCCGATCTAGCAAAGACTAAGATGTCGTCAGACATATTGATGACCCCTTTTAGTCCGGACAGGGCTCCTCTGATGGCGTTTTGGAAAACCTCTGCCGCGGACGAGATCCCAAAGCTTAATCTTTTATATTGGTACAGCCCCTCATGAGTCGTGAATGTTGTAATGTACCTTGACTCGGGGTGGAGCTCTAACTGGTGATAACCTGATCTTAAGTCCAGTTTTGAAAAGACTTTGGCTCCCTGGAGTTCCCCTACGATGTGATCTAGGGTGGGTGTGAGATGACCCTCCCTTTTGATTGCGGCATTTGGTAGCCTCATATCTACACAGATAGGTACCGCCCCGGGTTGTTTTGGTTTTGGGGCCACCACAATAGGAGATACCCAGGGGGTGGGACCTTCTACTCTTTCGATAATGTCTCGGTCAACCAGCAGCTGCAACTCTTCCTCCACTTGGGCTCTTAGGTGAAAAGGAATGCGGCGATGTTTGAGCGCCGTCGGCCTCACTGACTTGTCAATGTGTAAACGTATGGGCTCAGCTTTTAGTTTCCCAATGCCCTTGAAGAGTGATTCAAATCTGTGTAATATGCCTTCCAGATCGGCGTGATACACTTCAAAAGCGAATTGGACAATTCTGAGTGCTTCCGATGCCGCACAGCTTAAAAGGGAATGCGGGCTGACGCCGGTGACAAAGAACCTCGCTTTGATGGTATTCTGTCCGTGAGACACCAGGGCCACGAACACACCCTGGATGGGCAGGGGTGTGTCCCCCCCCCAAATGCATATATTTGCACCGTGGACGCTGATAGGTCTGGTGGGCCTGGTAGAGCCTCGTAATGTTTGGTGGCCAACACACAGACCGATGCACCAGTGTCTATGAGAACAGGAGTGGGGATTTTACCAATGTTAACAGTGCATGTGGGTTGTCGCCTTGTGCCAGGACCCTTCACTATGCTTGAAATGAAGAAGATTTCTTCATCCTCCTCCTCCTCCTCAGCAATGTTCAGGTCTTGCCGACCTTGATCGATCGATGAAATACCTCTCACCCTGCGAGTGCCACCCCTTCCGACTCTCTCTGGTCCTCTCACCGCAGTCACAGGCGCCGCGGCCCTGCACATTCTTGCATAGTGCCCAGGTGTTCCACACCGGCCACAGACTCTCGACTTTGCTGGGCATTCGCCGTCGTGTGGGAGGTCATATCCACAGTAGGAGCATGATGAGGTGTTTCCTGGTGCTGGCGGGGTCTCAGCCCTCTTTGGTGTCCATCTTGACCTTCCAGCAGCCGATCGTCCCACTGCGAAAGCCTCTTCTTCTTTCTTGGAGGGTGTGGCCGCATCCATTTTTGCTCCTCTGGCTTCCGCTAGTTCATGTGCTCTCCCCATGTCCAAAATCTGCTGGAGGGTCAGACCAGGTTCCCTCAGTACTTGTCTTCTCAGTTTACCTGAGCTGCACCCTTGCAGTAGCTGATTGTGAACCATTTCCTCCTCATTTACCCATCTACAGGAGGTCGCCAGATGTCTCAGGCGGGCACAAAACTTGTCCAAAGACTCATCGTCCAGTTGTTTTTCGGCACCCAAGACAAATCTGTCAAAGTCGACATTTGCCATGGGAAGGAAATGGTCCTTAAGTGCCTGCTTGACTGCAGCATACGTGACCACGGGGATGCTGAGAGAGTCGTAAATTTTGTGGACCTCCGCTCCTGCTGAATAGATCATAATCACAACTTTTGCTTCATCATCTTTTTCCCCTGATGCCTTGAAAAACATTTCCAGTCTTTTGACCCACAACAACCACTTGGGACCAAGTTTGGATGGAGGCCCTGTGGTGTCAAATTCAGGCATGGGGGCTAGGCAGCTGCGTGATCTGCGTGGAATTGGGGCGACGGCACCCTCATCATCTGTATCCTCACCCATTTTCGCGCCAGGTACTCACAATGTCCTCCTCCTACTGGTGGGTGACTTGTCCTGGACGTGTGGCGGTGCTGGAGAATGCCGGAGTCCACTTCTTTCTTCTCTTTGTGCCACAGCCCTGCACCAGCTGGGCTGTGGAGGTTCCAAAAATTGAATTCACAAAATTCAGCTGGCAGATGGCACACGAGCACCCTCCCGGGCCGCAACCACTGCCAACTGCGTATGAGGAGAGGAGAAAACCAAAAACAAGATGGCCGCCGGCTTTCCTAACGGGTCCGTGATACGGAGCAACGTTCTGTCTCTCCGACGCTGTTGGAGCAGAGAACGAGATCCAAGCCTCCTCGTCGCCAGTGTTATGTTCCACGGGGAGTGCCCTGCAGCCGGGGGGCAACCCCCGCTCACGCTCGCACTCTCGCGCTGGCGGGCGCGCAAGAACACACGCCGGAGACGTGTTGCTGTTCTGGTGCTCCGGCGCGAACTGCCGGGCACCGCCTTTATTAATCAAACATGCATGCGCGAACCCCGTGAGGTCGCGCATGCGCACAACGGTGTACTCCGTACACAACACGCAGTATGCAAATATGTCATCCTGTGCTGTAGAACTGCTCTCGATGATGATCCGCCCTGTGGCCATTGCATAAACATTGTGTCTGCGGTCCCTTTAACCCATTCTGCACTGTACTGTTTAAGTCTAAGCGCATGCTTTGGCAGCTGTTTGCAAAGATGCACTTATGGCATAACTTCTTCCATTTCTAACTTTTACTACCACTTCGCTTATGCTTTAGTTACAGTTTTCAATTTTATGTTTCAATCAACATACACTCTCCATACACTTATGAGCAGGCCTCCAGATAAGGTGGGTACTAGGCCTTTTTATGCATGAAAATCTTGTAACTACGACAGATTTATTATTTTCCTGGGTACATTTACAAACAGGTTTAGAGCAGAGGGCAGTGCAAAGGTCAGGTTACTTGACAAAAACAGAAGGCTTCTTTTGATGTTAATCTACATGGATGTAATTGCAAGCCATCTCTGAAACAGAATGTATTTCTTGAAGCCTTTAAAAACAAATAAACTGCACAATGAAATGAGATAAAAGGAATGATTTCTTTCCATTCAGCTTCAGAAAGCACTGTGCATGTTTTCCTAAAATGTTAGGATTGTATAACCAATAAGATGGAAAACTAAGTTGCAATTGAGAATTCATATTTTGTAACTAGTTATGCTTTTTTTCTAGTGAAAGCAAACCAGTATTGCACAATTGTATTTTTCAAAGTTCCGGTGCTGTGTGCATAATCATGCGGAGACAGATCATTTTTACACTAATAATTTAATATACACTCTAATAATAAAAACAGTGTGTAAAATGATAACTATGCACAGTCTAGTTTGCATCCATTCAACCTTGCAGTCAATGGGGTACATTACTATAAATGGTCAGTAGCAGCAGAGTCTTTGCTCAAGGGTGATTGTCATTACACTGATCACAGGTGTTCTAGCCTCCTCTCAAATCTTCAGGACTACAATTAAAACATCCAAAACCTGACTCGCAAGGAAGTGCAAGCGCTGTTAAAAAACAAACAAATGAAAGTTACATTGGTAATTGAAATAGAAACTCAGCAAAACCTGTCCCTGTGATAATGCAGATAGGTATTTAACTTTATGTAGCGCTTCATGAATGGCTCGTCATACATCTAGGTACTGTGATTATTATACCTCAGTCGATATTCAGTTAACCAACCTCTGAAGGATGTTAGCCAATAAGATAGCTCAGCCGGTTGAGCACTCGTTGCTGCAATCTGTGCATGATCTCTAGGTTGCAGGTTCGAATCCCGGCAAGTCCAACGAGCCTTTCATACTTTCGAGGTCGATAAAGGAGTACCGTCTTTGGTTTGGTGGTAATTGTGATAAATATGTTCTATGCACAGCGCTTTGCCAAAAGAGCTATATAAATAACCATTTGACCACTAGATTAGATATAGAATGTAGCATGGAGTCCTTGCCTCTCTGCACTGTTGTATCATAACACTGGCATACCATTAGGTAGTAATAGCTCCAGGAAATTAGGACTTTCATTAAACATCAAAAGACAATTCTGCTATCGAATCTCAAAACACACAATACAATTAATGTTTGCTTTACTATATAATTGGCTAGGTTTTTGTGATTTCAACATTTAAATATATACAGGAGAGATCAAATGGCCAGAAATAATGAAAGGTGTATTCTGTCACAATGCAGAAAGCTGCCGCATAGTAATGATTTCCATACAGTTTTTACACACGTCAGCTGGATGTCGTATACATTTTACTCTCTTGCAAAGGAGAAAAGTCATTTTTACTCTCTTAAAATAACATTTACTCTCAAAGTTTAAAAATAACGAGTAAAATACTCCCACCTCCAAAATCTTATCTGGAGCACTGCTTATGAGCGAGCATCAATCGTCGCAAGCTCCAATCCCGTCACAATGCAATGTTTTTACTTTAATTTTGCTAAAAAACAACCTTCAAAGTTTAATCTTAAAAATAATCACTTATCGCGTTTTAACTTCACATTTTTCTATTACTTAAAACATTTCTTTTTTCATCTCTGACATCATCACCCCTTGCAACCACATAAAACTAAACAGACAGACTCAACCGGCCACATGTACGTGCACCTCACGATCCTCTCTTAGGACTCGTCTTACCATCTAAATTCTGCTCCGATTGGAATTTAAGCCAATTCCTTTAAGAAAGTCTTTAAACTAATCTCTTCTTCTATATGTCCCACATAAGGGGCTCTGAATTAAAGCTTCTGCTAGCACTCTTTAGAGTGTAGGAACAGGGCGTATCCTCATAGCGTGGCTACACCTCATGACTATTTTCCTCATATATTACTTGGCAACACTCAAGTCAATGGGCCTCATTACACGGTAGGCGGAGGACCAAGGTGCTATTAGCACCTTGGTCCATGCCGGTAAAATACCGGCACCGCCTTGGTGGAAAGGGGAATTACCGTCCTATTCCAAGGTTGGCGGGGTGGTAATTCCCCCTTCCCCCATTGCCCTTCCCCATTCCCATTTTTGCCCCATAGGGCTCTATGGGAATGGGCAAGGCACTAATTACGGTGCCGCGAATTGCGGTACCGTAATTAGCACCCTGGTCCCTTTGCGGGTTGGTTTTTAACGCCTGCTAAACAGCAGGCATTAAAGTACCAACCCGCAAAGGGACCTGGTTGTAAGGCGGTAAGGGTTTACCGGTACCGGTGCCCTTACCGGTACCGGTAAACCCTTACCGCCATCCGTGTAATGAGGCCCAATATCTTTTTCCCATATACATATTACGCTCTTACACTTCCATTATATTTTATCCCGCCTCCCTCCATTACTCTCCGTTATTTACTACGCATGCATCCCTATTGCCACATTCTTTGGTCTTATTCACTCACCGTTTGTATGTTTTTCGTCTTCGGACCCTCGGGATCACCGCCTTTTTTACCGCCTCTTCGAGCTGCTTTCCTATCCGCTTCTCGTAGATGTGGAAGGGGTTTCTATTGAAACTAGGGGTCCCGTCACACCCTCCTTGCAATCCTTGTATATGTATATGTTGGCGCTTGCCACAATCTATTCACTATAAGCATGTGGCTAGCTTCATAATTGCTTTGCTGCTTGCGTTTCATAGCATCTGTACATGATTAAACTAAGTATCTTCATCATTCTTTTGGCATAAGTCTCTTCATCTTGATCCCAAGACGTCACTTATCCTTAGTACTTCCTCGTTCTTTATAAATCGTCTGCCTCTCTGGTCTGGTTATCTTCTATATGGAGTTGATTCAGTTTTGTATGACGTCACCATTCATCCTGGTCATTCAGTTTCTTTGTTTCATCAGGAATCGCGTTCAAATGGCCATCATATTGTCTTGGATGTTGGTATGGTTTCCTCAATGGGTACTTCACTTCTCATATTCTCTTAGGTATAATATTCTTATGGGTACTGCACAGAGTCGTTTCTCTTCTTCTTGCTTTCTTATTGGTGCAGTATACGTCACATATTTTGGTTATGATATGATATTTTATTTATATCGCGCTCATACACAGGTGTTTCAGAGCCTGGCCAGGCGAAGGGAGGGGAACAGGGGAGAAACAAAAAGAACGATCTTACTAGGCCCAGTGACATTGAGATCGCGCAAGTGCATGGGGGAGGGAAAGAGGAGGAAAGTGCATGGAAGGGGGGAACATTGGAAAGTGCAGAGCATGGGAAAGAGCAAAATAAATAAGTAAATAAATAAGGTAAAAAAAGGAAAACAGTGGTAGTGCAGCCTGTAAGTGGCAAAGTGCTAGGTTAGTCAGATAGGGTGAATCTGATAAGTGCAGAAGAAAAGTGGGTGGGGGGCTGTAGGGTACAGCTACAGGCCCAAGTGCAAGGGGTGGCCCGGAGCCAGTGCAGGAGGGTGGCGCGGTGAACAGGTACCTGGGCCCGAGGACAGAGGGTGGCCAGGTGCATAGTGCCGAGAGAGAAAGCAGATCAGCAAGGGAGAAGCGAGGCTAAGGCAGAATCGAAGACGAAGGTCTTGAGGAGCTTCCGGAACCGTAGATGATTCTCCTCAAGTTTCAAGGTGGCAGGGAGGCAGTTGCAAAGGAAGGCACCAGCCGAAGAGAGAGATCTATCCACAGCTCGGTTCTTTGAAAAAGGACTGACCCCGAGGGGTTCATACTTTTCAGGTAATGTAGGCGGAGCGGTGGAGTGGGGGTACTTGGCTCCTCCTCTACAGTGGTAATGAGCACTTTTACCCGAAATTGCTATACAGAACTCATCTCAAAGTATATATTTGTTTTACAGTTCATATGCATTTCAATTACCCAAAACATCTGATTACATCTACTATTTTGTTCACATCAACTGGTGGAGTTAGATTAGTAGATTATATACATATCTTATCAAACAAAGTATGTGAAGTCTCTCTGTTAGGTACATCAATCAAGGCCACATATTAACCACAATAAGCACCTAAGGGTTATTAATACAAAGTAATCTATCTTATTTGCCCAAGATTGGCTCGTCCCGGAAGCAGATAGGACTGTGCCTTGCTGCCTTAATTTACAGCAACTCTCACTTGGGTTGTTTACCTATCAGTCAGGACCGGCTACTGGCGCAACAGGGACCCAAAGGGTAATACATCCCTAGGGATATGTCTTTTAGCCCAAAGTTGGCTGCGCAGGATGTTGTATGTTAGGTACATCAATTCAGAATGCATATAGGCCACAATAAGAACCCAAAGGTTATTCATCCAAAGTAATATATCTTATTGCCCAAGATTGACTGTGCTGTGTTTTCCTTAGCCCGGAAGTAGATAGGTCTATGCCTTGCTGCATTAACTTAAACCATCTTCCACTTTGGTTGTTTACCTATCAATTCGAAACAAATACTGGCCACAAGAGAGGACCCAAAGGGTAATTCATCACTAGGAACCATCTTCCATTTTGGTTGTTTACCTATCAGTTAAAACCGGATACTGGCCCCAAGATAGGACCTAAAGGGTAATTCATCACTACGCATCTGTCTTTATGCTCAGAGTTGGCTACGCAAGATGTTATGTGGCACTAAGGCAGATAGGACTATACCTGGCTGTGTTCACCTAAAAGGTATCTCACTTTTGTTGATTATCTCAATGTTCTATTCACAGGAATACTCCCAGGTGGAACTCCTCATTCATACCATGTGGACTCATGCTGTCTAGTTTGTCAATCCAATAGAGTTCCCGTTAGTCTAATCTATTTGTGTGCTCCCCACCTCTAGGGGCTCTCTGCACCACTTCAAGTATTTGATATCTCAATTGTGCCACATTATGTCTCTTTTCTGTTAAGTGTCGTGCTACTGGTGAGCGGCTGTTGTTCGTCCTGATGTTACTCTTATGTTCATTACATATTTCCTTCATTTTACGTGGTGTTTGCCCTACATAATAGATCCCACAGGGGCAGCTTGTCAGGTCCTGAATTTTGATCCGCAGGAGCTGCTGAGCCCCACAGTCCTCCTAGAATGTGTAGGAAACTACTGAAGTGAACAGCAGTAATCTCCACACCCCGGGCCAAAAGGGGAAAGTAGATAAAATAAAAACAGAACACCGGTAGCTCTTCCCTTCAACCATCCGAGCTCCACCCGCAGAGAATGAGAAAGTGAGAGTATTTAGTATTCTGTTTCTAGACAAAACATTCCCCAACTGCTTCCCAGTGGATTTCTATAACTGTGAAGTCTTCCTGGAGGTCTGGAAGACGAGATGTAAGCTGAGCCTCTCTTTATCTTCAAACTGAGTTTATTATAGGAAATTACTTCTTATAATATTCAGTTCCTTTTGAATTTTAACTTAATAAAGGAGTTATTTGCCCATTCCAAATTGTTTACAGACATTGTTCATTGCGGATGAAAATAACCTCCTTTTCTTTGAAGTAGAAAGCTCACAAAGTCTATCAGAGTCTCTTGTAGTGGGCACTGAGTTTGGTTAGCTCTAACAACATGGTACCAAAACTGAATTGTCTCTACTTAAAGGAATTCTCTTCTTTCTGAAAATTTGAATGTTCTAGAGATGTGCTCCAAATAGAAACTTCTGTCCTTACTAATTAACCTTTGGAGAAAATAAAGGTAAGTATTCTGCTCGAAACCTTTATTGGAATTGGCGTTGAAAGAAGTGAACCTTGTTCTCACCACATTCACTTTGGGCTCAATTGAGAGCGGAGCGTAGGAACGAGCGAGATACTTCTGCAGCTGTGCCAAATGGTGCCGCTTCTCTCTGGACAGGCGCACCACGACCAAACTGTAATAATTCTAAAGGTCGTAGCGCGGCATCGTGGTGCACTGCAGCCGAGTCTTACAGGGACGCTTCTCTTCGACATGTGCACCACGACCTAGCTAACACAACCTAACGGTTGTTGCGCATCTGTCAGCTGAGACACAGGTCACCTTTATCCTCAAGGAGTTACGTGCTTCAATTCCCATTTGCGTGCTTGCGCAGCTGATACAAGACGAAATCTGCTATTATGCGAGCGCCGCCCAGAAGTTGAACTTTCAAAGGTGTTCCATGTTTGCGCTTTCACCTTCGTTCTAACCAGGTAACAAATGAATGAACGGAAAGCATTTTCTAATAAATTGTTCACTGAAGCAGCAGCAGTTTGAGTTAACTTGCAGTTCACACCAAAATAGTTCCAAAAGATTTTAAAACGAAGTGTTATGAATCCTTACTAACTCTCTAAACATCTAACTACTTATATAGGTCAAAATCCGAATGAATTTGAATCTTCTGTCGCTGCTCAGTTCCACCAATATCCTAAACGGTCACAGATAACTCCTTTTCCTAAGAGCCAGAGCGCAGCACTCCCACCAGTTTCTCTGCATGTTTTGCCCCTCGAAGTTCTGCTTTGAAATCTTCTCTCACCCCAACCTAGACAGGTCTCAAGAGATCAAGTTTGGGCCTAAAACTAGAGATTCATAAAACAGGACCTTCCTGTTCAAAGGTGGACAATGAAAGGCAGTTTAGAATCCTCACACAGTCTCCAAACCCACTCTGCCTCCAATCACCTTGCGGAATGTTCCCAACCAATCAAGTTCCTGCCTCTTGACCACCATGATGGCTTGGGGAAACTTCCTGCAGGACAATAGGAGTTAAGGAAAATAAAATCTAAATAGAGTCAGAGTCAGAATAGACAAAAAATAAAAGATGCCAAGAAGTGACATACCAGTAAACCATGAAACCTGACACAGATTAGTGCAAACATTACTGACTTAGGGCCTGATCACGACTTTGGCGGTAATGCCGACGGTAATACCGCCGGCGGTATTAGCCCTACCACTGAACTCCCCGGCGCTAATAGTGCCGGATCACGAGTTCGGCGGTAATGTAATTCCCCATTGAGCCCATTCGGGAATTCCCCATTCCCCATTGGGCTCAATGGGGAAAATTCGTGCTCTTAGCGCCGGCGGATTTCCCGCCGGCGGTAATAGCATGATTTTTCGGCAGATTTCCCCCCAGCCAAGAGCTGGGGCGAAATCTGCCGAAGTCCTGATTTGGCGGACCCTTAAATCCGGCGGTAATAGCGCGACCGCCGGATTTAAGGGTTACCGCCAAAGTCGTGATGAGGCCCTTAGTGTCGCAAGTTGCGAAGTGTCGAAGTTTAAGCTTAGCACCTGTTCTTGGATGTCTCACATAGTCCCCTTTTGTTATGTTATTGCAGTTGCTGCGGTGTAAACAGGCAAAAGTGCCTAGTTTTTTGGTTTGTCATTTCTTTTGTTTGTCATATTTAATGCGCTAGGCCTTTACCAATTGGTCTCTCAGATTTCTTCCCCTTTTATAGGCATTTAAGGGTGGTTCTGGGAATAATCTTTGTAATTGAGGGTCCAATTGTATGATTCTCCAAAATCTCTTTGATCAGACGAGTAATTTGATGACTTTGGCTTGAATATTTGAGTGTGTAAAGAAAAGGACTTTCTTTGTCCTTCGTCTTCGCTCTTAGTAGATCTTCTCGCAAAGTTAGGGCGGATCTGTCCCTAGCTGCTGTTATTACCCTTTCTGGGTAGCCTCTGCCTGTGTATCTTTGCGCTATTTTGGCCATTCGATAGTCAAGACTGTATCTTGTGATGTAATGCATTTTAGCTCACAAAAAATTGGCTGTAAGGCAAGTTGTCTCTGAGGTGTTTGGGATGATGACTTGAGTAGTGTAAACAGTTGTTTACATCAGTTGGTTTTGAAAATAAATTTGTGACGATCTCCCCTCCTATAAGTTCAAGTTTAATGTCCAGATAGTGTATCTTTGGTGCTCCTACTTCCATTGTAAATTTGATTCTCTCGTTCGCTGAGTTGATATATGTTAGAAATGGTTGTATTTCTTCCTTGGTACCTCTCCAGATTCTGAAAATATCATCAATATATCTCATCCAGGTGGCCAATTTCGGACCCCACTTTGGATGAGAGGTCATGAACTGTGTTTCTAGATCGTTCATATGCCGGGGCCATGGCCCAGCCCATGGAGGTGCCAGATGCTTGTAAGTAGAATTGTTGATTGAATCTAAAGAAATTATTGAGTAGTATGATTTTGGTTAGTTCTATTACAAAGGTTTTCTCTGCTCTGCAATCATTTTCTTTGAGCAATGCCCATTCTAATGTTTCTAAGCCTCCATCATGGGGTATTGACCTATATATGTTCTGTACGTCAAAGGTTGCCAGGAAGTCACTCTCTTGTAAGTGCCTGATGTTCTGTATTACATTAAGGAAGTGGGTGGTATCTCTTAGGTAGGATTGAGTACGCTGTACTATTGGTTGCAGAATTTTATCCACATAGATCGCTAGAGAATCAAAGATACTCTCTGTACCTGCAACGATCGATCTCAGAGGGGAATATATAGTTGTTTGTGAATTTTGGGTATCCCATAAAATACTGGTGTTATGGGATTGGTCTTCAATAGAAATCTCTTTGTTTTTGTCACGATCCGCCGTCCCTGGAAACTATGGCGGAAATGGAAGAAGGGCTACTGAGTGGAAACTAATGCAGTGCTCTAGTTGTTTACGGTGTGTCACGTACAAATATGCGTCAACCCTCCCTCTTTGGGTATACACGCTTGTTCTCCGTCCACCATTATGGTGGTTCTCGCTGCCTTCCTGCCTTCCTTGTTTTGCCTTCTTTGTACCTCCTTCCTCAATTTTTCCAATTGGAGACCGCAACCCGATGCCTCTCATCAAGGACATTCTGGAGGCGGTGCAAGGAGCCAAATGGTTTACAAAACTGGATCTCTGGGGTGCTTATCATTTACTAAGAATACAAGAAGGAGATGAATGGAAGACGGCTTTTCGTACACCCCTGGGTCAGTACAGGGTAATGCCTTTTGGCTTAGTTAATGCTCCCGCTCAATTCCAAAGATTTATGGACAAGATTTTCTCTGATTTGTTGTTCAGCAAGGTGGTAGTGTATCTGGACGATATTTTGGTCTTCTCAAAGACTCTTGAGCAGTATCGTCTGGATGTAAAGGAAGTCTTGGAACGGCTAAGACATAATCATCTCTTTGCTAAACCTGAAAAGAGCGTGTTTGAAGCCTCTTCTGTTCCTTATCTGGGATTTATACTTTCGGAAGACCAACTGACTATGGATCTGAACAAGGTCAAGGCAATATCCCAGTGGCCCACTCCTGCCTCGGTCAAGGATGTTCAATGATTTTTAGGCCTAGCCAATTTTTACCGGAAATTCATCACCGGGTTCTCCTACATTGGCCTACCAATAACCGTCCTGTTAAAAAAGGGTGTAAAGTTCACATGGTCAGTCGAAGCAGATCAAGCCTTCCACCAATTAAAAGAAGCATTTACCACCGCTCCAATACTTAGCCAACCTGACCAGACACAGCCTTTCATCATTGTGACTGACGCTTCGTATGGGGCCCTCGGAGCCGTTCTTTTACAGAAGAAGGAAGACCAGTTGGAACACCCAATCGCTTACTATTCAAGAACCCTCAATTCTAGTGAGAAGAATTACTCAGTGATCGAAAAGGAACTCCTTGCCATTCGACAAGCTTGCGAGGAGTGGAGACATCTTCTGCAGGGAGCAAGGTTTCCTTTTCAAGTCCGCACTGATCATAGAAACCTTAGCATTCTACAACAAATGGAATGCAGGAATTCCCGCCATGCCAGATGGGCATATTACTGACTTCGAACTGACCTATCTACCAGGGAAGGAAAATCATTTAGCTGATGCTCTTTCTAGAAGCCATGGTGAATAATCAGGAAAGTACTCAGGTCACGAATACTTACTGCAGGGTTAAACCTTTATCAACTCCATAAACACTTTTTTACAAGATATTTTGGAAGCCCAGAAAGACCCATCCACCACCCTTATTCCTCTCTTGACTCAAAGAGGGAATCTTTGGTTTCGGGAGGAAGGATTGTATCTTCCAACTCAGGAGCACAGGACCAAGGCACTTACATGGTGCCATGATATACCTACCGCAGGTCACAAGGGTCAGTCTGCAACTCTGGAACTATTACGTTGACATTTCTGGTGGCCGAGGATGGCTAAAGAAACCAAGGAGTACGTCTCCTCATGTCCCACCTGTGCAAGAAACAAATATAATACAGCAAAGCCCTTGGGACTTCTTCAACAAGACGGTCCTCCTTCTGGACCCTGGCAACACATCTCGATGGATTTCATTGTAGAATTACCAGACTCGGCAGGATACTCTGCAACCATTCAAGTGTACCTATGGATACCATCCTCGTCACATCCCTTTTTCTTCCATGCAACCCACCTCGTTACCTACCATCGATCAGCTTTTACACACACTCAGAGACACGCACAAGGAGGTTCAAGAGAATCTTTCGGACAGCCTCCAGAAGAACAGAAAATGGGCCGACAAAGGTAGAAGACCCAATCCTAAATGGAAAGTCAGTGATAAGGTGTGGTTGTCAACCAAGCATCTTCCAGGATGGGCCCATCCTGGGACGTTTGCCCCCAGATACATTGGTCCTTACTCAATTGAAAAATGTGTCAATCCGGTAGCCTTCCGACTCTCTTTGCCATCTTCCTTACGAAGAGTTCACCCTGTATTTCACACATCACTGCTCAAGGAATACAAATTCGACCCATATAAAAGGCAACTGAGAAAGAAGACACCGACTCCAGAAGACTCCCAGGAATATGAGGTCTCCCAAATATTGGACTCCAGGTACAAACAAGGCAGAGTCCAATACCTCATACTCTGGAAAGTGTATCCCTACTCCGAAAGATCATGGGAACCTGAAAGGAATGTGAAGGGTCCCAGGCTCCTACGTCAGTTTCATAAAAGTCATCCGGGCAAACCAGGAGGGGTGCCCATAAGAAGGGGTCATACTGTCACGATCCGCCGTCCCTGGAAACTATGGCGGAAATGGAAGAAGGGCTACTGAGTGGAAACTAATGCAGCGCTCTAGTTGTTTACGGCGCCTCACGTACAAATACGCGTCACACCTAAGCGACGATGCGTTGCAACCCTCCCTCTTTGGGTATACATGCTTGTTCTCCATCCACCGTTCTGGTGGTTCTCGCTGCCTTCCTGCCTTCCTTGCATTGCCTTCGTCGTACCGCCTTCCTCAATTATTCCTAGCGGTTCGTTCTGTTCTACCTACCGCCATTCAACCCCTCCTCTGTGCTCCGTTTTCCTTCAGAGCATTCTTCCACTCCGAGCCTTCTCGGAATTCTCTCCCGCACTCTTACCTTGTATTCTTACAACTCATCAGTTAACACGCATTCGCGTTTCTTCTACAATACCTCCTGGAAAGACTGGATACGCCAATTTCGTCTCACGAACTCAACTGCATTCAAGAACCGCAGTTTAACATCGTCCCAGGGTTTTTCAGCTTTGCTTTTCCCTGGTCGTGGGGCGGTCCCCCTGGAGGCCCCCACTGCCGGGCTGGCTGCTAGTAGGCAGGGTGGCCTCCGGCGGGGCTCCTCCTAACACTCATCCAAAAAAGCCGGAGCACGCCTGGAGAAGCCGGAGGGAGATATCTTCAGAAGACTCGTCCGAGGAATCACGGACAGGTGAGGAGGAAGGGGAATCTGGGTCAGAAGAATTGTTTTTGGATAGTTTACCCCATATTCCTGAGAGTTTTTTTCAGAGATCCAGCCTCTGTCTAGGTCTTTTTCCAATGTGTTTTCTATGACTTTCAAGATCTTCTTCCTGGGATCCTCGTTTATGAGTATGTAGGTGTCAGTATCATTCAGTAATGCTAGCCATTGTGTGTTATAAAATGTGGTGTCCATCACCACTATAGCACCTCCTTTGTCTGCTAGTTTGAGAATCAAAGTATGGTCATCTGCTAGGTCCTTGATGATCTGACTTGGGTGTTTCCTGATATTATGTCTCCTGATCTTGTTATAATCAATTTTCTTCAGTTGGTTCAACATCTGTGTTTCAAACAGTTTAAGTGTTGTATTCTGGATTGGTGGGTCAAATGAATGTTTTGGTTTAATCTCCAAATAGTCACTAGTCGGTACTCGCTCTATGAGGGGTTGAATATCGAAGAAGATCTTCAGTCGCATTTTTCTAAGAAGTCTGTACAGATTTGTGCATTCCTCAAGGTGTGTGGTGTTCTGAGTGGGGGTAAAAGGCAGACCCAGATTAAGTACTTCCATTTGGTTTCTCAATAGATGTTTAGATGACAGATTTACTACTAGGTGTTGCTTGCTTTGTTTCGGGACCTTAGATTTCTTGTGGCTTCTTCTTGTCGTCTTGTGTCTAAAAAAAGACTGTGGTGCTGATATGGATGTGGTCACCAGTTGTGAGTTATGGAAATTGGAATTTGGATTAGGAAGATTCGATGACCCTGTGGGGTTCTTGCTTTCTTATTGGTGTGATTTAGTAAGCACCCCGACCTCGGCCTCCCCAGTAAACACACTCTCCTCACCTGAGCTGCTGGAAGTGTCAAGGTCTTGCAGGTGATGTCTCGCGAGGTAGTCCTTCTGTTTTTTGGGAAGATGGTGCTTGTCACGGAGGGAAGCCACAGTGACTCCTGTAAAAACAGCTGTCCCGCGACTCCCTTCCGGAACCAAGCCAGAAATCAGGGAAAAACCCCCAAGGGGAAAAAACCCTGCAGTGGAGCAGTGACGCTCTTCAATCCAGATATCAGTTCGGACCGTTGGTAATGTTCGAATCCGAGGCAGAGTATAGTGTCTGTAGCGAAGGGATAATCCAGATGCCCGGTGAGTAGGAGTACGGGTAGCTGCGACCAGTGTGAGGCAGGGAGGAAGGCTGGACCTGGAAATGTGACCACTGGAAGAGGGAAGCAGAGCGGCCAGGTAAGGAGAGGGAAGGAGAGAAAGGAAACAAGCGGCAAGAGCTGCAAAGGAGAGAGAGATAGACCGGCAGAGTACGGCTCCGCGTAGCGGGAGGAAGAAAGGTGCCGACTGCGAGGATCTGGAGAGTATAGAAGGGAAGCAGAGGCACCGAACAGCAAAGTAGGAAAGTTTCTGTAAGAAAGCCGAAGCCAGAGGACAGAAACAACACAGCGTGTTAACCCGGAAGCAGGAAAACATCCAGAGGAGGGTTGCAACGCAGCGTCGTGCCGGAAGGCGGAGCCTTAAATAAGACCGGCCGCGCTGCGCTGCATCGCTGGAGACGCGGAAACAAAGAGGGGACTAAACTCTACCTCGGCGTTTCCAGCTCCAACGCGGTAGCAACCGCCAATCTCGGCTACGGCCGGCCTGGCGGATGACAGTATGCCCCTCCCTAAATCGCACCCACCCCGGATTCCCCGGGTGGAGGCGATGGTACTTGGCAAGCAAGCGAGGGGCATGCACCTGTGAAGTTGGCTCCCAGGAGTCCTCCGACTCAGGGTACCCCTTCCATGACAAGAGATATTCCAAACATCCCCGGTTATACCGAGAATCCCGGATGGTAGAGACCTCGTACTCCTTCTGAGTGGAGGCAGGAGCCGGAGACTGCCGGAAAGGAGTCCGGGGATGTGTGTCAGGGAGGTAGGGCTTGAGAAGAGAGGAATGAAAAACAGGGTGAATGCGTCTAAGAGATGGGGAGAGTCTTAAGCGATAGGCCACAGGATTAACCCTAGAGAGAATAGAAAAAGGACCCAGGAACCGAGGTGAAAGTTTGGAGGGTCTCGTCCACCTGGGAAGAAACCTGGTCGACAACCACACTTTGTCCCCTGGTTTCCAGGACGGGCACGCTCTGCGGTGTTTGTCAGCACTAGCCTTATTCTGTCGTCTGCTGTCTTCCAGGCTACGCAGAGCGGTGGTCTGAGCCTCTTTAATATTCCTCAAAACCTCTTCTGCCGTCGGAGAATTCGAGAACTTAGGCACATCTGAAAGTAGAAATCTGGCATGGACCCCGTAGGTACAAAAAAATGGAGAGAGACTTGTGGCAGAGTGCTTGGAGTTGTTGTAAGAAAACTCCGCCGTAGGGAGTAGGGAGACCCAGTTGTCCTGATGACTGGAAATGAAGCATCGCAGGTACTGCTCAAGTGTTGCTTTGAGTCGTTCCGTCTGGCCGTTGGATTGTGGATGGAAACCTGAAGAAAGAGCCCGTTCTATCCCCAATCGGGTACACAGGGCCGACCAAAACTTCGAGACATACGGACTCCCTCGGTCCAAGATTATTTTGTCAGGTAACCCGTGTAATTTGAAAATGTCTCGGGCAAACACCTCTGCCATCTTGGTTGCTGTGGGGAGACCCGCTAAGGGAGAAAAATGAGCCAGTTTGGAAAAGGCGTCCACCGTTACCATGATACAGGTACAATCTTCGTATTTGGGAAGATCCACGATAAAATCAGTGGAAATTAGTCCCCACGGGCGAGTCGGCAATTCCACTTGGGTAAGGAGTCCGAGGGGTTTGCCTGAGGCGTACTTGGTCCTGGCACAAATGGGACATGTCTTAACATAATTCAGCACCTCCCTTCTGATATTGGGCCAGAGGAATGACCTTGATATTAGTTCAAGAGTACCTTCGCCACTTCTGTGCCCTCCCATGCGGGAGTCATGACACCAACTCAACACCTTGTTGCGTAGTGGACCTTCGGGGATGTACCACTTCCCTTTATAGAACACCCATCCGTCCTTCATTTGAAAAGGGGAATCGGAACGGAAGGAGAGATGGGGTATCTTCTGCATGACAGTGGCCTTAACCTCCTGGAGAAAAGAGCCCACCGTGGCCAGTATTTTATTCCTGTGGAACATGGGCTGGACCTTGATTGCCGCTCTTTCGGTGTGGGAGTCCTTGCGAGACAAGGCATCGGCCAGACGATTGAGTGACCCAGGAATATAGGTGATCCGAAAGTCGTATTGCGAGAACAGGTATGCCCATCTTGCCTGTCTAGAGTTCGAACATTCCATCTCCTGTAAGGCCTTCAGGGTTTTGTGATCCGTACGAATGAGGAACGGGTATCTTGCCCCCATAAGAAGATGCCGCCATTCATCACAAGCCGTCTTCATGGCAAGTAACTCCTTTTCGAGAACGGAGTAGTTGAGTTGGCTGGGTGAGAGCGTTTTAGACAGGTAGGCCACCGGGTGTTCAACTCTTTGAATAGTCTGCTTTAGCAGGTCCTGAAAAGCCGAGAAATTCTGTAGAATGGCGTTACCACTGGTCACTAGCGGAGTAGCCCAGGATAATGCGTTTCCTGTCATATTCGAAATCAGAAAGCCCACTCGGGCTTGATCAGAGGAAAAAGTGTGAGGGCGGAAGGTGAAATACACCATACAAGCTTCTAATAACTCCTTCACCTTCTTGGGAGAGCCGTCAAACTTCCGGGAGGATAGCGCCATGGGTGGCAATTCAGGGGGAGCGGGTTCTCTAGCGGAGACCATCTGTTTTAGCAGAGCGTTCTCGGTCTTTACCCCTTGTAGCTCCTGAGACATTGCTTGGAATGCTTTCCGTAGCTCTTGGACTTGATCTTCCGCCGACATCGTGATTCCTTTTGGCGTTGCAATCTGTGATTTAGTAAGCACCCCGACCTCGGCCTCCCCAGTAAACACACTCTCCTCACCTGAGCTGCTGGAAGTGTCAAGGTCTTGCAGGTGACGTCTCGCGAGGTAGTCCTTCTGTTTTTTGGGAAGATGGTGCTTGTCACGGAGGGAAGCCACAGTGACTGCTGTAAAAACAGCTGTCCCGCGACTCCCTTCCGGAACCAAGCCAGCAATCAGGGTAAAACCCCCAAGGAGAAAAACCCTGCAGTGGAGCAGTGACGCTCTTCAATCCAGATATCAGTGCGGACCGTTGGCAATGTTCGAATCCGAGGCAGAGTATAATGTCTGTAGCGAAGGGATAATCCAGATGCCAGGAGAGTAGGAGTACGGGTAGCTGCGACCAGTGTGAGGCAGGGAGGAAGGCTGGATCTGGAAATGTGACCGCTGGAAGAGGGAAGCAGAGCGGCCAGGTAAGGAGAGGGAAGGCGAGAAAGGAAACAAGCGGCAAGAGCCGCAGAAGAAAGAGAGATAGACCGGCAGAGTACGGCTCCGCGTAGCGGGAGGAAGAAAGGTGCCGACTGCGAGGATCCGGAGAGTATAGAAGGGAAGCAGAGGCACCGAACAGCAAAGTAGGAAAGTTTCTGTAAGAAAGCCGAAGCCAGAGGACAGAAACAACACAGCGTGGTAACCCGGAAGCAGGAAAACATCCAGAGGAGGGTTGCAACGCAGCGTCGTGCCGGAAGGCGGAGCCTTAAATACGACCGGCCGCGCTGCACTGCATCGCTGGAGACGCGGAAACAAAGAGGGGACTAAACTCTACCTCGGCGTCTCCAGCTCCAACGCGGTAGCAACCGCCAATCTCGGCTACGGCCGGCCTGGCGGATGACAACTGGTGCCGTTTGATGTTTCTTCGCTGCTTGTCTCACTGTTGTCTTGTCTTGGTCCTCTCGGTTGTTGTCTGTTGGGACGATGGGGTCTGGTGTTCTGGTAGAATTCCTGCCAAGAATAGACTATATCTTGGGCGTAATCTAGATTGTCCCTCCTAAATTTCTGCACCTTGCGTTGTTGTCATGGCCACTGGGTAGGGGTCACAGTTTACATCCCCCAAAGGCTCCAGTTGGACCCAGTCCTGGCCTTTGGGCCAGGCTCATAAGAAAGTGTACTCTGCACACCTTTTTCCTTGGGCACGTGCTATCCCATCTCATATTGAGCCTCCACGTGCTAATGGGCCGGGCGTGGCCATAGGAATACATGAAGCTGCACGTGCAGCATCATCTGGGAGTGGCAGGGTGGAACCATCTAGCAGAGCAATAGGGCGTGGCCAGGATCAGGCTATTTAAGCCTGCCCCACCAGCAGGCCAATGCTTCGCGTTACTCTGCCCAAGCAGCGCAACGCTCACTGCCGCATGAGAAGCATCTTACCTGTTTTCCAGTAAAACCATCCCGGAGAAGCCTCTTACCTGTTTCCCAGCGACCGCAACACCATCTTGGAGAAGCCTCTTACCTGTTTCCCAGCGACAGTGGCACCATCTCGGAGAAGCCTCTTACCTGTTTTCCAGCGACCGCAACACCATCTTGGAGAAGCCTCTTACCTATTTTCCAGCGACCGCTACACCATCTCCGAGAAGCCTCTTACCTGTTTTCCAGCGACAGTGACACCATCTCGAAGAAGCGTCTTGCCTGTTTTTTCTGACAAAACCATCGCAGAGGCGCCACTTACCTGTTTTCTCCATCAGAACCAACAGAGTCATCGCTGAAGAGCTTCTACCTGCTCGCAGTGACTCCATCCGCATTCGACCAGAGCACACCTACCTGGTTCTTGGAATACAACTACCGGCAGCATTCCTTACCTGACCCACAGCTCGGCCAGAGTTACACATGGTCAGTTTCTTTGCGGTTGCAGACATCATTCTCACGCCGATGGGTCAGCGCACCGCGACTCTTCTCCAAGCACCGCCAGCCTATCCCTGCAGGAGGAAAAGAGCAAACCAGGCCAGAAACTTATTTAGGACAATTGTTGAGGCCGCGCCCCACTCTATCCAGCGCTTACCTTAAGACTCCAACCTGTCATCTTCTTGGGAACACTTCGGGTCTTCCACCTGTACTGCAGCTCCGCTGGGCCATCACCTATAAGGGAGAAAGAGACATCACTAAGGATACAAATCTAATCATGTGACAAGACATTAAGAACTAATATGAACAATACTCATTAAAGACTTCTACCTTCACAAAGAGGTTCGGTCACAGCCGGCCTGGGCCACCACGTCGAGGGACCAGTGAAGCAACTGGGTCATCTTGAAGCGCCCCTGCTGATGAGAAGCAGGACGGAGAGCTCGCCCTCACAATATATCAGGTGAGCCTATGGGTAAACGCTTACTCACCTCATTTTGGCACGAAAGGTCCGAGGGGAGTCACGACACCTCCACACCCTTCTTACTGCCTCACGTGTTCTCCCAGGGACAGTAGCAGCATCCAGAGCAGTGTACTTGGTGACAGTTGGGGGAGAGAACCGATCCAGGGGAGCCGCATCCAGGGAGGGCTCCAACCGTGCCCCAACGTCCCCGCAGAGACCAGGTGAGTGTAATAGTTCAATATCTTTCCTATAGTGGTCCAAAGAAGTGTTAAGCTGTTCCAAAATTGTTTTCAGTTCTTCACTGCTTTTAAAAGCACCCAACTGTTAGCTGAGTTCACTCATTTCTGTGTCTAATTTGGACACTGATTTCGATAGTTCTTCGATGGTAAGGAGTATAAGGTCCAACGACCGTCAAGCTACTGTTAATGAGTCCCTGTTTCTCCTATGATTTGAGGACCACCTAGCATCTCTTTCCATCCTGCCCTTCCAGTTCCATAAACCCCCATGGGAGGCCCAATGCGAATGCCAGTTACTTCACCATTTTCCCCTGAGCTCTGTGACTTGCAACTGAATGATAATCTTGTTGTGTCATATTGCAAAAGACTAATGCCTATTGTCAGTTCTCACTTCCAGCAAAAATAGTCCCTCCTCCTCGCTGGAACGTTCCTGACAACACACGCTGCAGTCCACGCCAGCCAGGGCGTGAAAGCAGCACCTTCATTCGAAGACGATAAACAGCAAGAAGCGCAGGACAAAGACAACCCATCATCCAACGTCACCAAAAACACAGCAAAGCTGCAATCTGCAGGGGTACAGAACAAAGAGACCCCTCTTCAGCATCCGACTGAGTTCCCAGCAGCGAAAAGACCAGTGACTCCACCTGCAGCACTCCTCCTCGAAGAAGTTCAGCTACCTGTTCCAAGGTACAATTTGAGGAGTACAGCCACCATCTCACCTGACTTCAGAACGTGACCCATCGCTCTCAAAAGTTTTGCTACACTTGTTTCTGGCGGGTGACCCATCATTTTCAAACATTTGCTACCCTTGTTTCCTGCAGAGGGCCCATCGCGCTCAAAGGTTTTTGTCACTAAGCAGCCACAATAACGGTGCACACCTGGAGTATAGGTGCATTAAGTGCACCAGCCGAATGGGTATTTGACTGCAAGCTAGGTGGGCCCAGCACCGCAGCTGATTTCTTCCAGCTCTACGCATCTGTCATCATCATCCTGGCAGGGTCCTGAACTTTTGCATCAGCATCCTTCCCGTCTACCCATTCCTGGAACGACTGACACTCTTTGGAACTTTTGGGCATAAGGTCCCAATCTGGATAGGGTTGGACGGCTAAAACTAGGAATAGTGCTGCTACTACCTTATTAAATGTGAAGTATTTGCCCCATGTTGCTGTTCATTACCATGATATTGATTCTGCCTCACCCTACATCCACCAAGACATTAACACCTTTCTCAATTTCTCTCGAGCCTATGCAGACATAATGAATGCCTCTGATGGCTAGATATGCTCCCACACTCCTATGTATGCCAGTGGGGGGATTCCCTTCCTCCCCGTCCCATCCAATATTGCTGAATGGTGCTACGACTTCCTTATTAATGACTCTTCTTGTCCCAAGATGACCCATCTACACCAGTATGTTATGCTCTGATCTCTTTCAAACACTTTTGAGTTCACAGGGCGCTACCATTTTCTTATTTACTGCCCTCTGCCATTCTGTGCTAGACAGGTGTGTTACTAGCCTACCGAGGCCAGACTGCTGCCAGTTGAAAAAGAAAAGATTAAAATTATGGACATTTCAAATGTGCAACACCGATTGGGCTGAAGTTTAGAATTAGGAACTTTTTAGGTCCACAATCTCTGCCTCTGGGAACAACATTTTTCAGTAGCAATCCCGGTGCTTCTCCGCCCTATCCTTATGTCACCCATATACCTGGGTGTCTTCAGTTGAGATCATACCCCAATCCTACTCCCTGTGGTCTACTCCCTGTTCAGGGATGACCAAACGGAGGATTGATGTGGCAGGATTGCTATGCTATGATAGGCAGGATTGCTATGCCAGATTGCTATGCTATACAGTGATATGCAGGATTGCTATGCTATGTTATGCAATGCTATTAGGCTCTCCCATACAGTTAGGCCTCAGACCCTTTGCGTCACCACCCTGGGCCTGCTCTACACGACACCCCGGACAGGCCCAAACCCCTCCTAGGCCACAGGACATGTCAGACCTTCCCTTTCGCTTATTCTCTACAAGTTTAGCTTTAGCGCCATATATGGGAGATATCAGAAGGGGTTTCTGCGAATGCCACTTATTCTTAATACAACACAATGCCCCTGCATGACTGTGCCACAAGGTCACAAAGAAGAGGTTGACATTTCTTGCCAACTGGCTGTAAGCCAAGTAACACCCACATTGTAATAGTACAGAAACATATTAGTGTTTGCCTATGATTTTATATATAAACCTGCAAGAGGGGGGGAGGGGTTGTGCTGGAGAGAGATTCTTGTACCGGCTGCCCGAACACTTGCCTGCTGCATGCGCTTTTTTCCAGCTGATAACTCTGTATGCTGTTTATTTGAGATATAAATACATGAAGCTTGATTTACCAATTAGCTGTCTGATCTCCTTATTTGCTGCAAACGGAGGTTGGCGAGGGAGCCTGATCTTGGCCACCAGAGTTGTTAATAGTCAACAGAAGAAGTGGTTTGGATTGTTGGGTTATTGGCCCGGATGACAAGGGACTACCATCAATCTCTTCAACAGTTTGAGCCTGTTCCTTTTCTTCTCGAGGTATTTGATTACGCTATCCCATTCAGCTTCCAAGAACAATCCCATTCCACCGCAGTCCACCAGGGCATGAAAAGTCAGGGGTTCCACATGAGTGGACTGCAAGGACACCTGCAGGACCACTAAGGAAGAACATATCGAGGTTCCAAGGCTAGCAGAAAAAAAGGAGCAATAGTTGTCCTCCCATTTCCCAGTTCCACTTTAGGAACAGTAGGTGGCGTTTCCCGAATGCTGAGATGGTACAACCAGATAGTTGCGAACCATGTGCTTCAGGGATGCGCAGTACAAGCAAAGTCCCATCTCAATCCTTCTGCTTCTCTCTTCAGCAGTAAGCATGACCAGGTTTAGGAGAGCCTGGAAGGAGTCGGGTCTAGCAACCCAAGCCAATTCATCTTTTATTTCTTCATTCAGGCCTTCACGAAACAGGCTTTGGGAGACCAGTCGTCCTCCTTAGCCAGCTGCTTAAACTAGGTTACGAAGGACAACATATCCAGGGACCCCTGTTGAAATTCGAGCAGTTTCTCCTGGGCTGAAAAGGCCACGTTCGGTCGATCAAACAAAGCCTTAAAGGAGGTCATGAATCCAGCATAGTCATCCAGATGGGGCCCTTCTGAGGCTACCAAAGGAGTTGCCCAGGAGAGGGAATTGACAATGAAATTGGAGATAATAAACCCCACCTAAGCCCTATCGGTGGAGTAAAAGAATGGTTTGAAGGGGAAATGAACCATACAGGAGTCAAGAAAAGCATGAAGCGTCTTTGGGGATCTCTCATACTTGTCCAGGGTCCCTCCCATTGTAGAGCCTTCTTGAGCAAGAACATCCCGTGACAGGAACAGTTGTCACAGGGCAGCATTCTCTGCCTTGAGGTTCTGCATCTCAGTGGAAAGCTCCTGCATGACACGCAGAAGATCTTGAAGGGAAGGATCCATGCCCACAGGTTCAGGAGTCTTTTGGCGTCTCAATCTGACAAGATCTGTACATTACTTTACATCCTTGCATGGTTTCTGTTTGGTGATGGTCTCATGAAGAAAAGGGCGAGCCTCCCCAGACGTCACCATGCCTGAGGTAAAAACATCCTGGCAAGGGGACTCCTGATTGTTTGTACTACGAGTACCTTTACATGTGTTAATGAAACAGTTGTTTCTGTGAATTAGAAATACATTTGGCAGGGTGCAAGCAAGGGGCAAGGCATAGTGTGAAGTAACGCTATGTTTGTTGCAGCATTGTGATTCATTTCATGTGTTATCATTCATCATGTTCATAGGCCTGTTCTATGTATCAGTGAGTTCAGGTGCTATTTGAGGACCGCTGAGTCACGCATTTTAAATGCATTACTAATGAAGAAGTATGAGCCTCTATGATTCAAGAGTGCACAAGTGTTCAGTGTTATGTTAGAATACATGTTTTATGTGCTTATGTTTGTGGCTATCTCTAGGACATTCGCAAATATAGTGGTGCGAGTCAGTATACTAATTAAGAAGGATACTAACAATAAGGGTACAGAGGCAAGCCTAGTATGGTTTTGTCCTTGTTTGTATGTTCTCCACTTCCCTTTTTCTGGTTACCCTAAACACCCCCTCCCTATCCACAACCCCTCCCTAACCCTCTTCCCCCCTTCGGCTGCCTCAGGGTACCTGTGTTTCTACAATCAGGAGCCCGTGTCAACCAAGGTGGACGGGGTCACTTCATTTAGCTTCTGTGGCTAGGAAGGAGTTGTGTATACTCCAGGGGTGTGACAGACACCCAGGCCGGCTCAGTCAAGTGAATCGTGCTTCAAGCTGGCATAGACGTGGAATGCTTTGTAGCACATTCAGCGCGTGGCACCATAGCTACATAAGCTTCCGCTTGCGTAGCGCAGTTCGAAGACATCACGAGAGCCCGGAGTTGGTCAAATGGATCACCTTTCAAGACTTTTTTATTTGATCAGGTAGCCTCCTTGGTGGTAAGCAAGCTTTAAACAAGCATACTACAAGCCTCCAGGTCTTGACATAGAATTCAGATTTTCCATAATAACATTTAAGTAAGTTATAATTCTATTAAAGGCATCGAGGTGAAGTATTATCCCACCAGTGCAATCACTAATAGGCTAGAGAGGGCAGGTGTAAGCTAAGACAAATGATATACCAACATAGGGCACATTACGAGGATGGCTGAAAGGGCGCAGAAGCGGCTAAGTACGCAATTGCCCACCCGATGAATTACTGAGTGTCTGCTTATGTATGTTCTCTCCAGGTGCAGATGTTAAGCCAACAGGCTCCTGAGGACCCGAATGCGAGTCTGGCAGAGGCATAGACCAGAGACGTGAATTGTGCCACGTTGGCCGCTAACAGTTCTGATGGTTCTGGTTGCACCACATTGGCCTTTGTGAGGGGTGAGCAATGTGAGACTCAAGACTGTCTAGTATTTCCAAGGTTCAACATTTTATTTTAAACCAAAACGGACAATAAACCCTTGGCATCACAGACCTCGCATTGGACTGTTAACCTCCTTCCTCTCTGAGCTGCCATCCCGGGTTCAACTGGGCCCTTTTCTCTCCTCCATCACACTCTCCACCTGCGGTGTCACTCAGGGCTCTATTCTTCCGCTGTGGCTCTTCAACATCTACCTTGCCCCTCTGGCCCATTTGATCTCTGCCTTCTCTCCCCACTTCCAGTGTTATGCAGAGGACACACAGCTCTCCTAACTTCCCTCCTCTGCCTCTTCTTCTTCCTCTCTCATTCCTGACTGTATGACTGCTATTCAAGCATGGTACGCTGCTAACGATCTCTCCCTTAATGCCAGTAAAACGGAGATCCTTCTCATTGGGACTCCAGCTCCCTCTTCCCTCCTACTCTCTGGCCGCCCTCCATGGGTCCCCTCCCCTCTCCCTCTTGTGAGTAAAAAAAAAAAAAAACCTTGGTGTCATCTTCGACTCCTCTCTTTATCTCCTCAAATCGCAGATGTTGCCAAGAAGGCCCACTTTCAGCTGCCCCTCCTCAGAGGTATTCTCCATTTCCTCACCTTCCCCTAGAAACTCAATGTCTCCACAACTCCTGTCCTCTCTAGGCTGGACTAAAGCAAAAGCCTCTTCCTCAATCTGCTTAAATCCTCCCTTTGCCCCCTTCAACTAATCCAGAATAGGACTATGTAAGGAAGGCATGGTATCAAACAGTGAAGACAGACACAAGTGATCAAAAGTTCAAGGGAGTTTATTGAACTTTAATTGGGTTTGAAAAACGCCTATCTAATCCTAAATCTAAAGATGGGAGCAAGCTACGACCATCAAATAATAACTAGTGGTGTCTTGGTCAAAATAAAAGGGCCTATACTAATAAACCTATTGTCAATCCTTACTTCGAAATACAAAGGTGTGGGAAACAATGTTATACAAAAGAAAAGTGTTCAGGAAATGATAATGCAGGATAGTTGAGCCATTAGCTTCTCTTCCCTGCGTTTTCAGCACGGGACAAGGCGGCACATTCGAGCTTAGCACATACTCTGGCTTTTCTTGCATGAGGACGCAGTTCAAAATCTCCTTATCAGGACCTTCTGTGCCAAAGTAGCTTATATTCTCATCCATTGTAATATTTTATTTTTTTCTAATTCCTTAGATATTGTTACTTCCATCAGGAGGTCTAGTATTTTTAGACCCTCACCAGAGGCTACTGAATTAAGCCACTAGGCGAACCAAATGGGGTTTGCAGGTAGGTGGTCATTGTATTTTTGAAACTGTTATGTGAAGCCTGTCCTAGTGGGGTCCTACCCGGTGTGATTAGAGTGGGCTATTTTAGCACAAATGGGAAAGTGCAAAGTATCAGGATTATGGGAGCACCTTCCGTTTTTCTGAACCCCTGAGTCCCCAATGAAATTAGGGACATTTTGGATGGGCAAATGAAACTAGACTGATTTGGTCAGTAATGCTTTCTTTTAAACTCGGCTATATAAAAGCCTATGATTTTTTACAAAATTGTGGATAAAGAGATATCCACTTTGGACTTAGAGTTATTTCCGATCTCTAAGGTCTGGTTTGTATTGTTAGAGAGGGAACACAGAGAGGTTTGACACTGGTATGTAATTTTAATCTAATATTTGAATTGTATGTTTGTTTGCCTTTAGAATATTTGTTAAATGTTCATCCAATCCTGATAAAGACATACACAAACTGTCAAGTCGAAACTATTTACCAACTGGGAAGCCTTTTTGTAAAGAAGAATGATTTTTTTAAGGCACCAATAGTCAATATTTTGTCCTGGAATTAACTATTATCAATAATGATTTGTTTCTTGTTTTCTTTTGGAACCATTAACAATAAAATGGAAAAGAAGTGTACTAATGAAATAAATAGTACCTTTTGTGACACCTTAGCACATTTATATAACTTTTATATGTTCGATTAGTGAATGAATGTTTGAATGCCTGAGTAGTAAAATGCTTTTTAAGAATTGATTAAATGATTTTATAAAATGTTTTCTATACAAATCTAAATAAAATGAAAATGATGATTTGACTTTTGCATTCCCTTGCCTTCCTCTTTCAGTTGTTTCCCTCATTTCCTGGTACCATTTTTCGTTGTATTACCAAAGTTTCTTTGCCATTCAAAGTCTCTTATTTCAGAGGGCCTGATGCGACAACCAAAGTTCCTTTCTCTTCAGGATCCTCCTATGCACAACTTCGCTGGCTATTCACTTTTCACACCGGGTCCACCTCCGCTGGGCTCAGACCCACGTTAACACAAAAACTTCACTTGGTCTCCCTCCACTGTGCTAGGACGAAATTTATTTCATTTTCCAAACTTTCTTATCAATATAAAAATTGAAGACTTTCAACTGTGTGCAGGATTTTGCTTGACCCGTCGCAGAACCACTTTGATTCACAATTCTTTGTTCTCTTTTTAATATGTTCCTTTTTAACTTTCACTTCGGCCACTTCTGGACGCCTTACAGAGACCTTCAATTGAGCACCCATGCGGTGCCAGCTGTTAAGATGGATTTCTGAACTCTGACCTGGTGGGCAGAGGTTCAGAAGGCCACCCTAGTTTCTTAGAACAGGGTAACCTTCTGGACAAGCCAGACCAATCAAGGTAGTATTGGCGGCGGTCAAGACTAGGTCTCAGGAGAGGTGAGGGTGATCGAAAGCCCACAATGAGCACACACAGAAAATGACACCACAAACTACTCTCAGTCAGGGGTACATATATCAAAAATACATATACCTTTATTAAAGGCCTTTTAACTCAAACACAAAGTAAAATGCATAAATATTAACAAAACTAACACAACACTAACTAGGAAACATATATACAGTAACTAGTGGCCTAAAGGAGTAATACACAAGTAGAGATCCACAACCTGCAATGAAAGGGGTCAAACAAAGGGGTGAATATATTTTAAGGCAGTCCTTCAACAAACCAAACCCAAATAGGCAGTCCAGTCCCTAAAAAGTGTGGAGCCTTGCGCTCCAAAGTACATTCAGTGCCGGAGCTCTCAATAGTGCGGTTAAGTTCAAAACGGGTCTTCTTCAGGGGGCTGTACTGGCTCAGGAAGGTGGGTGAGGTGAAGTTCCCACTATTCAAGGAGGGTCTCTACAAGGAGGGCTGAGAGGTTTCCAGGAATCGGGAATAGGAAGGTAGCATGGGCTACCTGAACAAAGGGAGAGTGGCCCTCGGGGGACACTCATGCGTAAAAGTCTATGGGTGCACCAGGGGTGACCGGTAAGTGATGCAAGTACTCACTGACCCTCGATGCGCACCAGACCAAACTTTGCCATTCAAGACCAGTTCGTTCGCAGGTTCAAATCCTGCAGTTGCGCGTGTCTGTGGCTTTCAGGAGCTGCGTTCTGGGACCTCAGTCGATGGCAGGACAGTGACGATTTCTCTGCTTCTGGTGAAGGGATCGGGTCAGGTCAACTGCAGCTCGTCTTAGGTCACAGCAGCAAGGTACTCACGAAGTTCGTCACCAGAGCTGGGGGACACAGTGACCGCGTATGCTCGGGTTCAGGCAGCTCTCCTAATTCCAGACCTAGGAATGCTAGGTGTTCGAAAGTCGGCGAGAGAGTGCCTTATGCCCAGAGCTTACAGTCTCCAAAGGCTCAAGTCAAAACTCGAGACGGCGGTGGTTCCAGGGCAAAGGTCCCGTATGAGCTGGTCAATTCACTGGGCAGTGCAGGAACACATCCGAAAAGGCTTGTTTGCAGTTTAAGCTGGAGGTGCCAAGAGTAGTTAGTCCCACTACTCCAACGGGTCGAAACGCCCTTGCAGGTCTTCTATGATCGATGCGAAACAGGGGCTCTGACGGTCAACAGCGTGGTCAGGGTGCCAAACCTTCCAGCGGGTCACCAGCGGTTCCACGGTTCTGCTTCAGTGGTTCAAGATACTTGGCTCCTTTACTTAGTTTGGTGTGAACTCAGAAGATCGACCTAGAATGGGTGAAAGGTGCCTTCTCTTATCCAGAATCTCTTTCGCGCCAAAACGAAGAGATACCAATAGGAGATCTGCTCACATTCAGCCATCCCAGACATGGACCAATCACAGACCACGATGGTCTGGGTCATTCCCAGCACACCAGACATCTTGGCACCCAGGATAGGTATTGGAACTAGACAGCTACAGCCCACATCCTGGGGGCACACACACAAGGCATGCAGAAGCCCGCGAAAGCTTTGGTTTGTGCGGGGTTCTGCTGCAAGAAATAGAGCCAGGCACGCTGACTCTGGGGTGTACATTTGAAAGAGTACACAGAACTCTCACTAAAAGACCGCTGCCCGGGGTTCCTCAAAGACTCGTGATAGCGAAAATATTGGACTTCCAAGATCGAGAGAAGATCTTAGCCTTCGAGAGAGAGAGAGAGAGAGAGGCACGATCATAAGAAACTCCTCCAAATTGGCAATCTACCCAGACTATACGGCCCTGGTCCAAAAACAGAGAGCAGTGTTCGGGAGGACTAAGGAGAAGCTAAGGAGGGCCAATCTGAGATCCATGTTGATATACCCTGCGAAGCTAAAGGTCCTGCACAATGGCAGATAATATTTGTTTTTACAACACGACAGAGGCGCACTTGCAAGGCATCCTACAATTGCCAGGCAGGAACACTAATGTACCATAACCGTTACAGCATGGCGGACAAGACCCATATTCCATCTGTGAGACCGTGAGGACAGACATAAAAGACGAATGTTGACATATAGTAGGCGGGAGCCCTACAACAGCGACTCTGGATTAAGACACTAGTGACTAGACGGCTGCCTCCATAGGTAGCTAATGAATTCACCCACGGAGGAACCAGATGTCTGTTAGAGGGCATTGAGTTGCTGCATGTTACCCAAGGAAAGGGAGGTGGCAGAGAGTGCAGGAGAAGCAGCTGAGCCAGAGCATGCAGTACCCGGCTAGGCAATTATCCAGAGTTCACAAATGGTTATTAGTGGTTGTATGTCTTTTGAGTCGGGGGATGGGAAGCTAACCAGGTTAAGTGGTTGGCTTAAGGGATTGTTAGGGGTTCCATGTGTTAATATCCCCGCAAAAATATTGCCATACAAAATATCGACATATTTTTGCGGCGAGATTAAGGCATGGAACCTGCGGGGGACACCCCCACAACCCACATATTATTATCCCCACTAAAAATATCGCCTATGGCCGTTCCCAACGGGGATATTTTTGGTTGAGATATTATCACCCGATACCTTGTTAGGTACAAGATGGACTGAACTGTGACATGTGTGATGTAAAAGGAGGGGTTGGATGCAATAGCAACGAGAGAATGTCTGATCGCCGAACTGGGGGAGTAAACATAGATGTCCCACCTTGTGGGAGCTACAGTCAGGAGGTGGATGGATCCTCATTGGATGGGGGAGCAGCAGGTAGGGGAACACGTGAAACAGGATGATGAGAATGAGACAACCCTAGAAGGTGACACAAGGTGGGAATTAATGGCCTGAGAGTAGTTACCTGGAATGTCAGAGGACTAAACCATTATATTAAGCGATTACGCGTGTATGCGTGCATGCGTGCGTGCGTGCGTGCGTGCGTGCATGCATGCATATCTGAAAAGGAGGGGAATACAAGAAGCGTTTTTGCAAGAAACGCACCTCACAGCAGACAAACAGTCCATGGTAGCCAGAAAATAGAGAGGGAAGCTGTATGGCTCATCATTTTTGGCATATGCATGGGGGGGTCTTAGCGTGCATAGCCCTCGGAGTTCCCTTCCAGCTACTGGAATTCAAGAAGGATGATGAAGGTAGGATGGTTCTAATATACGGCTTTCTATAAAACAGGGGAATATGCAACGAACCACAATGCAACTGCATTCTTTAGGTCACTATACCCCAAGTTGGCTGTATACAGGAGGGCAGCATGGGTGTGGTGAGGTGACTTTAATTGCACGCTTAACCCCAGGCTGGATAGGTCAGATGAGAATCATAGGAAACCTGCACCACTGGCCAAAATATTAAGGGCCCTCTTGAGTCATTTGCAATTAGCTGACGTCTGGTGAGAGAAGCATGGAGGCGAGCGTGGATACTCGCACCTTTCGGCATGCCACGGCATACACACCCGCATAGACTATGGGCCTCATTCCAAGTCCGGCGGTTTGCTGCCGGACTCTGAATGATTTACTGGTACCTGACCTCCCGGTAACACCGGGGGATTACAACCCTGGCGGTCTGGGAAGTCAGGCGCCAGTAAATGTTAAGTCCCCATTCCCAGTCCTATGGGACCACCCTTACCAACGGTGCCAGTGCTTCCGTGAAAGTCTACCTACCGTGGCCGCAGTGTCCCACAGATTCAGACCGGTCAGGCACAGCAGCTCCGGCAGGCAGACATGTACTTTGCCAGTCCGGAAACAACAGTGCCGGTAAGCTTACGGACACCGTTGTTCCCAGACCGGCAACATTGTAATGAGGCCCTATATTTTCATGGGGTGGAAACTTTGGGAGAGTTCACAGACATAGGATACAACGCCTGGGTGCTATCCGATCACACCCCATTAATTGCAAGCTGGCAGGTGGCTAGCCCGAGAGTGCTCATACCTACCTGGAGATTAAGCGCTGAGTCCCTGCTTGATGATGCTTTTAAGTACCATCTGGGTGACAAAATAGAAGAGCATTGCAACACCAATATGTGTAGTGTGGAGAAAACAAACACCATGGGAAGCCTTCAAGGTTGTCATAAGAGGATGGCCTGAGAGCAGACATACAGACAACCCTGGATCGGATAGAAACAGATGTAGAACGGGAGGAAAACACAATCGCAGGAAGAAATGCAGGGCAGGCAAGACTGCTGGTTCTGCATCAGAAATGTATTGCAGAATGGGAAAGGCTGGGGTGACTAGACTACACGAAATACCCAGAAATTACACAGCGAAGGGGACAAACCAGGGAGACTGCTGGCATGGTTATGTAAATGTGAGTAACCTAGGGATATGATCAACAGTATCATAGACGAAGATGGGACAGTGGTCAGGAAACAAGTGGGGATCATTAATAAATTACTCAAGGGACCCTACAGGAAACGACACGGATATTAACGAAGCCTTAGGCCAAATAGACTTACCACAACTGGAGAGCGAGCAGGCGGCCACACTGGACACACCCCTGATGCTGGACAAAATAAGTGCATTGATAGCTGACCTCCCGACCACTAAAACACTGGGACCAGACGGTCTCCCCGGGGAATTTTATAAGGCATATACAGATGCACTGGTGCCCAGGCTCCTGGAGGTTTTCACAGATGCATATGAAGCAGGAATACTGCCCAGTAGTCTGAGAGACTCCACCATTGTGCACATACTTAAACCAGCTATACCCCTCACAAGACCATGGTGCGTACAGGCCGTTGTCTATGATGAATCAAGACAGTAAAATATTGGCGGTGGTACTGGTGAACAGACTCAGAAAAGTGATAGGAAGTTTGATTCACACAGACCAACTGGGTACGTCCCGGGGCGCTGTACCTCCTGGTTCCTATTACATCACGTAATAGACAGTACAAACCACCTAGAGGGAGACCGTGCAGTGGCCTCCCTAGATGCAGTTAAGGCCTTTGTTGGGAAATTGGAAAAGTTCAAAGTTTGCGTCGCTTACCACTGACTAATGTCATCATTGTCATTTCTGTCACTTTCGTAAATTGCTACAAATAATACAATATTTATAGTCAATGGGATAGGAGTTACATTTAGGTTACTTTGTATGAATGGCAGTCTTGCGAGGAGATCATAATAGGTATAAAAATGCACACATAATAGCATACATGCATGGGAAGTATTTTTTGAATTTAGTAAAAGATATGAAATATATGAGATGTGGTTGCTCTGTGTGTCATGCGTCTTCGTATTGTGGATTAATTAGAAGGGTGTTTTCCCAATCGTGGCAAAGGTTTGCAAAGGCCGTCAGCAGTTAGAAAACAGGTTTTATAAGTTGGTCAGTTTGCAGATGGCTCAAGTGCTGGAGGGCAAAGGAAAGATATGATCTCTTGTAAACAGGAGAGCTCATTGTTGTAAGGGATAGGCATCTTGTGAACTCGCAGCGGTATTTGTAACCAGTGGCTTCACCCAGGGCACTTGCGGAGATCAGTAGTAATACATTTCAGGAGAGCGATTGAGTTGTCAGAGAGTGGGCGGATCTCATGTGAATAGGAAAGGTCAGTAGCCATAAAAATCAGACAGCGGACAGGTTTGGGCAATGCGATTAGCAAACACGAACAGGTCAAAAGGGAATCTACATGTCTTTCTCTCGTCTTCATGTGCTTAGGTATTTTTGGGGCAGGTCCGTGTGCGTCATTAATAGGAATTCTGTTGTGTAACTAAGAGGCAAGGCTGCCACCAAATATGGAGAGGTTTTGGGAAGGGTTGTATTGGAAATGTAAACCTTGTAATTCTAGGTTTTCAGGGGATTGTGTTATAATGTCTGCGTCCTATGAACTGTGTTGGTTTTAGAGTTCTCTTTACAGGGCAACCAATCATGTTTGGGGAAGGCATTTGTAACAGTATCTGGGGGAGTGTATTAACTGTTGAACTGTATATAATATATGTTCTTTGTGTGGTTCAGGGAGACCAGGGCTAGTGTGACTCTTAGATGTCGTCTAAGCCCCCTCCGGGGTGTCTGTACAATACAACTGGTTTTATGGACAAAAGGCGCACTTACTAATTCTAGAGTTGGGCCTAATTTTGGTAAAGGGGCGTACCTAAAAGTCAATGCCTACACCTTTGATTCAGTCAGGTGGGAATGGCGCCGGAGGGCTCTAGAGCGGTTCGGGATTGGTAATGCCTTTGTGAGATGGGTGAGATTGTTGTACACAGCGCCTAGGGCGAGACTAAAAACAGGTAAATAGATTTGAGAGGCATGGGAAGTTTGGAAGGGCACCAAACAGGGTTGCCTGCTTCACCAATGCTGTTCATCCTGGCGCTGGAACCACTGGCGGCTTTCCTCAGAACAGAGTACGCAGAAGCGGGAATAGAGATAGATGGAGTGGTACATTTGGTGTTACTATATGCGGACGACATGCTGCTGTAGAGGCAACCACCCAGAGGATAACCTGCCGCATTTATTAGACATTGTAGATCAGTTTGCCAGGCTTTCAGGCATTAGAGTGAATATAGACAAATCCAGCCTGTTTCCAATGGAGGGACTGTGGAGGAGACTGGCTAAGGAACAACTACCAAATCTGGGACTACGGTGGATGGAGAGGACCTTTAGATACCTGGGTGTAAACGTATGGTATGACTCCACATCTACTCATAGATAACACGCAGAAAGAATTGGAGGGTGTAGAGAACTCTGAGATTCTGGAAGAGACTGCCTCTTGGGGTACCGGGCAGGGCAGCATTGGTAAAAATGGTGGCACTCCCGTGTCTCCTATACCATTTTATCAACATACCTTATAATATACCTAGAGATTTCTTTAGGTGACTAGACAGGTTGACAAGGGAATTCCTGTGGGAGGCAGAGAGGAATAGAATCGCAGTCGGCACATTACAAAGGTATTATGGTAGCGATGGGTGGTGGGGGGGTACTACCTGGCCGGGCAGCTGCAGTTTGTGGCAAGCTGGCTCAGGGATGGCACCACGCTAGACACCCAGCTTCTGCAGCCAATGTTGAAATTATACTTTTTGAAAGAGTGCCATCGGTGGACAACATGAGGTTACCAAGACCCTCTTGGCTACTGAAACTCGTCAGGGACCTGTGAAAAAGAGCCTGGAGACTCCTGACCCATATTTCAAGCACATTCCCTTAGTGGGGATCATAGGGTCAAAACAAGGCATAGTGACACAGATCAGGAATCACTGGGAGAGGAAGGCGATTGCTATGGTGGGTGAGCTCTTGGCAGATAACAGGATCTTTGAATTTCCAGCTCTTGCTAGTGAATACGGAATACACGAGGGACAATTCTTGACACACCTAGCCATGGTTGGTAGGATGATCAGAAGATGGCTCGGTATAAGGGAAGACAAGGAGCCCAACGCTACACTAGACGCAATGGACGATGTATCAGAAGGGGGTCATGTGGTTGCCAGAATATACGACTTATTACTAGATGGTTTGGACACATGGGAACTGGCAGTGCGGAGGAAGTAGGAACGGGATTTGGAGAGTGTTTTCACACACAATGAATGGCGGAGAGTATTGCTGTATACCAAGAGTCTCTAGGAACACCAGATTTAGACTCACCGTAATATATGTGACACATATAGCCATTTTTTAGCCAGGGACTTACACGGCTGAAGTCACTCATTCTGCATCTTGCTCATTAGATGTCCGACCACTCAGAGCGTACTGTGCTGGAGCCACATTCAGGCAGCAATGGACATTTGCAATGCACGCTGGCGCAAGATCATTTAGTAAGCCTGGCACCTTTCATCCAAGGCCATTCCGTACATTATAGCAGGTCTCCAGTTTTACAGCTAGAAAGATAGCATAGGTCATTGAAGGGCATGTCTCCCTCACAACCCATCTCATGAGCAATGCTTTCTTCAAAGCTGAACATAATCCCTGCCGTCACAAGGCAAGCCGTCGCGTAGGGGTTAGCTCTATGGACCACTCTTACACTCCTGTATGAAACACCCACCACCCCTTCCACATACCCATTGACTAACTGCCCATCAGCAAGGCGGTGCCACCTATTGTGAGGGGTCAACAAACCTCGCTTCACTAAGTATGTTCCTGAAATCGCCCATCAGTCTCTCCATTTCTAAATCTGCCTGTCTCTACTGTTCGACCTTTACAACTCATCCAGAACAGGACTGCAAGACTTGTTCTTGGCCTCAAGCACAGGGATGGTATCTCTCCAGCTCTGAATTCTCTGCACTGGCTCCCTGTGGCTGCAAGGATCAAGTTCAAGATCCTTTGCATCGCCCACAAGGCTTTGAGGCCTGGGACTGCATTAACTCCAACGTTCTCTTCCTAAACCTCTTCCTTCTCAAACTCTCTGCTCATCCACCTGCAATTCTCTGAGGGTCAGACGGTTTTCCAAGCAGAGAATGGAGGGCAGATCTCTTTCCTCGGCTGGGGCTCCCTCTGGAACAGCCTCCCTGTCTCTCTCAAACTTGAGCAGAACCACCTCCGGTTCCGGAAGCAGCTGACCTTCCGTTTCGCTTCCGCTTTCTCGCTTCCTCTACCCTGCTAATGTTCCTGATAGTTCTGCATACTGGTCAGCCCTAAACTCGGGCTCAGGCTCCTGCATGTCCAGTTGCCCTTGCACTCCCTATGGGCTCCCTCAGCACATAAAGGTTCTGTATCTTTAACCCGACAGTCCCCTCTCTTTGCACTTAAGAGCCACCCTCTGGCAGCACTCATCGAGTTCCCTGCACTCCTCCTCACCCCCACGCCCCTTTGGCACTTCTCCCCTCCCCACTTCCCTGCACTTTCGTGATCTGAATGAAACAAGGCCTAGTAAGATTGTTGTTTGTCCTCCTCCTTTTTCACCCTCGTCTTGTCGCGCAGAGAAACACTTGTTTACAGGCACGTTATAAATGACATATCACGTCACATAGGGCATACCTAACCCCACATAGGATGTCACGCATACCAGAACAGCGACCGGGCCTGTCCGTGATGCACCCTGGAGAGCGTGGATATGAACATGTTTAGGACATGTCCAGTGGTAGCTAGATTTTGGCAGAGTGTTGCAGACAAGGTAAAGGGGGCAGGGGTACAGATACAAGCATGGCCCCCAGAGTTCTGCCTGTTGGGATTGTTCCAGAGAGGAGGGAAACAGACTGCTCGCCTCTCAAAAATGAAGGACCTGATTTGCATCCTGGCAAAACGTAGGATAGCAATGATCTGGAAATCATAGAGGCCTGGTGGGTAGATCTAAGACGCTGGTCATTGGCAGAGACAGTAGTATGGCAAAGGGCGCTACAGAAGGGAAGGCATGGGGGGGTGAGGAAATAGAAGCCGGGAATGCATTAACACAGAGGTTGTTTGACACTATGCATACCGGGAACACCTGAATGGGAGCTAGAGGAGGCACACAGCTACAGTCCTCTACCACCATAAATGACAGTAGCGGGTGCATTTACGTTACTATGCTGAACCAGGAGCGATGATAGTAAGTAATGTCCATGTGTAAGCATATTCAGAAGAGCACATTTTCACAACAAATACAAGTGGTGTTTATTTGTTTTTTTGATAAAATAAAAGGTTATTAAAAAAAGGAATCTTCCACAAGATCACCACACTGTCAGGGAGAGCATAAGAAATGTTCTACAAGATCACAACCAAGAGTATAAGGGATATTAGTCTCGGAGGATAGCTCAGGGGCAACGAGATCGCCTTGTAAGCAAGACGACGCAGAGTAACACAGGTTCGATCCACGAGTCCGTGCTTAGAAACCTCTTGGTATTAAGCGTTTTATAAATAACCAATTATATATTATCTTTCACAAGATCCAACCACCACCAGGGAGAGAATAAGGCAAATTCTATAGGATCACAACACCACCAGGGTGAGTATAAGAAATCTTGCACAAGATCACAACACCACCACGGTGAGTGATGTGATTGAAATACTACCTTGTATTACCTTGGTATGGTGGACTAAATGCAAATGCCTTATGTATCTAAATCTCCCTCTGGGAACAATCTAGTGAATACCTACTCTAAGCTGCACAATTTGTGGTTACACGAGAGCTTGTGCCTTCCAGACACTCGGGTCTCACTGTGTCTTATTCTACACTCTGATGTTACTCTCCCTATGTCTTTCTACCAGTCCCCGTCGTCTCCTCCAACTCCTCCGCACTGTTCCATGACACTTCCTTCTTTATCGCTCTGATGTGACTCTCTCTACTATCTATTGCCATCCTCTGATCGTACTCCTTGCTACTCTCTCTCTCTCTCAACCACCCGATCCACACTACTACTGCTTTCACCTTTTCTTGCTCTAATACTTTATTGTGTGATAGTTACAGCAAACAACAAAATACACACATAAACAATGTAAAAAGCAACAATCAAATCAGCATTAAAACATTAAAATACCCTAAGAAATAACAATACAAAATACACACATAAATACATTATCACTAGCCATAAATAAAACCTGACATTTATCAATTCATCACTTTTTCAATTAAAACAGGCCATCATCCTAATATATTATTCAAACATTGTATTGCAGCAATTGGAAGGCAATCATTTGGGTCTATAAGCATATTATTTCCCAAGTGAAAAAAGGGGTTTTGGTAAAAGAAGCAGTATTACGAGCATTACAAAGTGGGTGCATTTGGCCATTTGATGAAACCGTTTCCCTTTTTACAATACAGAAACGATATAGCCAATCCGGTCTTGCAATGTTATTCTGCTCACTCATAACATCATTAGTATCAAGCAGATTCAATTTTACATGCAGCCAGAAAACTCTCTTTCTCTTTGAACAGTGTCTGATAACATATGACAGGGGAACATTATACTGCTTTATATCCATCGCAAAATGGTCAAATATCTTATAGTCCCCCAGCTGCTCTCTATTAGTAATACAGTCACTTTCAAACAGTCTCTTCTTCACCTTGCAAGAGTACCGCTCCAAATCGTTTAAAGTCAAACAGTTGAATTTTAACACCCTAAAAGAGCGGTTCACCCAATCCTTGAGAGGGCTGGGCTACAACCACCTTGCATCCGCATGACATTCAGTTGTACAAAGAGTAGTTTTGGCAGAGGAAGTATTATACATCATATTAACTGCAGTCTGCACCAAGTAGGCCTTGAGTGCAACGAGATAAGACCCAAGATATGGCAAACCGCTGGAAAAGGAGTCCCCATTGGGAGGGACAAAACACGTTTCCAAATACCAATTCAACCATCAAACAATCCAGGTCATCTTCCCAGGTCACCACACCATGGATTATCCAAGGCACAATTGTCTGATTTAAGGTCCTGATAAGCAAAAGCCCCAGACATCTTGGTCTTAATTAGCTCCGCTAGATACCTGAACGTATCCACCACCTCCATTTTCTCTTCATTAATCCGCCAGATTAATTTATTCCTACCTGACCTCCCCTTCAATTGATTCAAAACCAGAACCTTAGATTTCAGGACATTTATATGAAGATCTAGGTCCTCAAAGAATTCCCCCACTGCTCTCAAAGATCGTTGCAGACCAACCGGGGTATAGTCTACCAAAACCAAATCATTGACGTATAGGAGGTAGTGTATTTTTAAAGTATCAAGTCTCAGCGGATTACCCCCAACATTCAATAGCGCAGCCCCAGTTTCTGATATATAAAGATTTAACAAAAACGGGGCCACCACACATCCTTGACGCAGGCCTTGCTTCACGTCAACCCAGTCTGAATAAGAGCCTCTTTAGTCAAGCCTAACTCTTAATCTCAGTGCCTTCATGCAAGTTCTACAAGATCTCAACCAACGGCTCTGGGCAACCCTTCCCATCTTGCACAAACAAAGGCGATCATCACAGTCACATGTCTTTGAGATGGCCAAAAAATGCCAGGCACAAGCGACGTTTGGCCACAGTCACCTGTTTAGCCAACGGGTGAATCAGCAAACAATTCAATGATGTATTAGTACCTTTTCTGAAGCCAGAATGGTTAACGTCAAACATGCATGAGGCCTCTGCCCTGACCTCAAGGGACCACAATATGAACCTGGAAAAGATGTAATAAGGTGCATCCAAAAGAAATATAGGGCAGTAATTCTCTTTTTAAAAATTACAACCACAGTGGCATTCCGCCAGGATGCAGGGAATTCATGAGCTCACAGAATATTCTGAAAAAGCTGCAACAGAACTCTAGCCCACAACAACGGTGCAGATTTCCAAGTAACATTTTTTGGCCTTTCTGATGGTCATCACAACCCTCTCCAAGTCAATAAGAAGGGACCACAAATGCTGCCCCACCAGTAGATTGCTACTTAACAAGGCACCCGGCATGGAATCCACGATAGAATAGAGCTTTACGTAGTGTGCCTTCCATTGGGCCCCAGAGAGCAGCTTCATTTGCAGTGACCTCCATATTGCCCCTAATTAACCTCCAAAAGCCATCGGAGTCCTTAGAAATAGCAGCAGACAACATACACTCAGCAGCCCTTTAATACAATAGATACCTAAACCATTTCAACCAATTTGTATATGCTTACTTAAATTTCATTATTTTTAAGTATGACAGAGTTACCGATCTTGCCGCTTTTCTAACATCTCTTCTCAGCTCCCTTTTTCCAAAAAACGAACTAGTTGAACTTGTGTGTATATTCTGAACCAGCACTGTTTTATTTATATATTTCACCGAAGTTAACCGCTGCAATAAGTGCTGGACACAAGGGACAAAAGCCAGAAGAGACATATTCAAAAAAACATCCTTGCTCAGACATTGGACCACCTTGGCATTAAATCTAGCCACTAATTTGGGATGCCATATTACCGCGTGATCCTGAGGTCTAATTTCCAACTGGATGCACGAATCAAGAATTGGTGCAGTGAGATTCATTCCAGTTAATTCCATGATCACTACCTGTATCGCTCTCCACTACAAGGACTTAAAACTGCTTTCAATATCTGCTGATATAAAAACGTCATCTATGGTGGAACAATCACGGCGTAAAGTGCATTTAGGTGGAACATCGCCCTTAGTGCGACCATTTAAGACTTTCAAATCACAAGCATCTCGCAGTGACCGAACCACCCTACCTCTTTTCCTCGCACTATCAGAGCATCGCCTAACAATGCATTGATCATAGTATACGTCATCTAGACATTCGGCGTTGAAGTTGCCCATGATGACCACACATACTCGTTTTCCCGCATGGGCAATTTCCAACACTTTGAGCATGATAGACCAAGAACCCATCTAGTCTGACGAGGCCGGATTAAAGTATACATTTAGCACTGTCAAGAGACTCCATGTGGTCGCAGCTGTCGCCCACCATGTCATTTTCACCCCCAATTGTCAGGTCTCCCCAACATCAACTTTTCCACCTTTGAACCCAAGTTTAAGCGCCAAGCACAAATTAGCCCCCCAAATGGTCTACTTCTGGCCACCTTTCTTGTAGGCTCTAATAATACGGTAAACCTGTCCTACACCGGGGTATTAAGCACAAGGGACTCCTGAAGACAAATCAAATCAGCCAACTTCATCAAATCTCCAATTTCACCCAAAGATGGGCAAAACCATGCATATTCCACGATACCAACCTTATCAGCTTATCTCAGTATGACCCCCCTTTTGGCCAAATGTTGCTCATGTAGTGAGTTAATAATGTGCAACTAGTCATATGTTACTGAACACGAATTAGATGAACCCGCAACCATCCCACCAGTCAATTGAGCATCTGATTTGACATTAATAACCAGAGGTTTCCATGGAATAGGCACCGGTCTACCACTACTCACTTCCCCACACACCTCTGCTTCTCTTTCGTTCGTAATGTCAGACAAAAGATACCCTTTCTCCCTGAGGCATGATGGTTTTGCCAATATAAGACTTTCAACAGGTTGAGAATAAAATCCCAACTTTTCAGCATCGACCCTCGTGATATCGGGAAACAGCACTCTTACTTTATCTTTCATTGTTAACCGTCTACTACTCTATTCTCCCCTCACTGCACTATTACTACACTTCCCTCTTCACACTACTACTCTCCTGTCTGTACTACTACTCTCACCACACCACTAACTTCACCCCTCTTCTTACCTCTCACTACACCCCTCTTCATGCATGCCTTACCACACTCATTATTCCTATCTCTTAATACTACCTTCAACCCCCTCTTCACCCCTCCAAACATACACACTCTCTTACTTTCTCTCGACTTCCCCAACATTTCTCACTCTCTCTTTCTCATCTTTCATTCATCTTTTAAACAGTGCCCCCTTATCTACAGCTGGTACCGCTCTCCCCACAAATGCCTCACCTGTGCTCGCCTCATATTCTGCCACCAACTCTACAGCACTCCGCTCCTCCATCCGCCTCCACCTGGTCTCTCGGTCCACCATCAGACGACCCCCTGACCAGAGCCCAGCAACTCCTGCCTTTCCACCTGTCTCCTTTTATATTGTGGTCCTGGTGATTCTGTCTCCACAAACCCCTTCCATTGGCTGCAGCGCTCATCTGACTACAGGAACCAATCTGTGCCCATCTTTTACCCAACAGCTAGTTTACCCAAGTTAGAGTCTTTAAAAATCCCTCTAAGCCCCTCCCACTTTTCCAGCACAGTTTTGGAAACAATTTCTGGTATCATAGCAGCAAGGGTCTCAGCTGCTTGTTCTCCCTGTGACTTTCCTCAGGTGTCCGAGTTTTGATACCAATTTAGTGTGAGGAGAGTTTATTTGTCTCTCCTGTCCACCTGCGCCTCTTCACTAGAGTATGCCATAAAAACGTTAAGAATTCTTTGTATCCCCAGACCTGTAGCAACCTCCTTATCCCTCTTCAGTAACTAACTAGGGAGAATGCAAGTCTTTAAAGGAGGTGCTGAAATATTTGAAGATGTTCCCTCGTCCAGTAGTTTAAGGTGCTTTTGGAGAATGCGCTTACATTTGTATCCAACGCGCAAACTCTTAGTGGGCTAGCAGATGGGGGAGGGTTTGTGGCCGTGTAGATTCTGTTTGAAAGCTGCAGAACCGGAATCATTAACGCATCTATTGACTGCATGTGAAGGCAGGACAGACCGACGTTCTCTCTTTTTGGGTCATATAATTGCATCCACACCAACATTGGGGGATCAATGATTGGTGGCTAAAGCTCTTGAGGGGAGAAAGCCACTCAGCAGTTTTTGCAATGATAAAATTCCTTAATGGAATACCCCTGGTGGGCTAGCACTGATTTAAGGTCATGGAGAGGGAGGTTAATGTTGTGAAGTTTGATGTTGGTTTGATAATGGGGCTGGCGAGAGGCTTTTTTTTACTGGAATGTGGCTGTTTAAATCCCACTTTCTTCTTCTATTTCCTTTTTTCAGCTGTAAATTATAATATGTTGAAATATTTTAGAACTTTTTAGGACCTTTTAATTATTGTATAAGAGGACATGGGCATGGATGGCCTTGTTCATTATTTTTTTAAATACACCAATAAAACAAAACAAAAATAAAATATAACTAACTAGGGAGAATATATTAGGGCATAGGATTGTGGTTTAAACTGTGCAAGCCTACCCAGGGACACCAAATGGTGTCATTTGTATCACCTGTACAAAACAGAGCCTTTACCCCACCCCAAATGGAGTGTGCTGGAACCTCCCAAAAGGGTCTGTAGTAGAAATAGAGGTAGTGAAAGTCATTTACTCATCACTTTGCACCAAAAGAGAGAGTAGTCAAACACCAGCAGTGGGCTAGCAACCCTCCCTCACCCACGCAGGACTGATTTATAAGGTCATGTAATATATAGGAAGTTACTGTCAAACCTCCTACCAGCCATTCCTTTTCAAAACATGCACAATATATGATATAACTATATACAGCTATTGATATGGATGTGCACACTTAATACACATGCACGAATGCTCATGATATGATATGTGATATGATAGTTTATTTATATAGCGCCTATACACAATGTGTTTCAAAGCGCTTCAAGGCGAGGGAGGGAAAAAATAATGACATTCTTACAGGCCATGAACAGTAAGGATGTGAAATTAACTACCGTACTCGGCCTAATGACATTTCAGATAGTGCAAGAGCTAAGACATAGATAAGGAAGGGAGGGGGGGAGTGGGAAGGAAATGGAAACAGACAGGCGACTACCGTACTAGGCCTGACAACATTTCTGGTAGAGCCGGAAAAAATACTGGTGAGGGAGAGGGGTGCAGAAAGGTAGGGGATGAACAAAACAAGCGACTATCATATCAGGCCTGATGACATTTCAGATAGTGCTGGAGGGGGGTTGGGAAGGAAAAAACCAGTAAGGGGAGGGAGGAGGAGACAGACGAGGTTGCTATCATACTAGGTGTCCAGGGACAATTCTGATATTCAGATATTCTCATGAATTGTTCCGCGAATAAAGAACTCAATGAATGCTCTCACACTACCCTACAAAGTGCATTGCTGATGCGGTGCTCATCTTCCCTGACTCCATCTGGATTGCGCAAAGAAGTAGATATATTCCAGAACTTTTGTGATGCCAATGGATTGACCCTTAATAGTTCCAACTCAAAGTCCATGATCTTTATGCCACCTACAAGTAAGCATGTGAAGATTCAGATGGAGGAAATCTTCATCGATCCGGTCACATCTATTGACTACCTGGGTTTTAGGCTTACGGACCCAGGAAATTGGCTGATGAAGGTCGAGAAAGCCAACCTCACATTAGGCAGATATAGATCGACCATCATAATGGTCTTGAGAGCACATGGGGGGTGGGACTCCTTAGGCTTGTATTTCACATTTATAAGCCCCAGGCATGACACCACGTGGGGCCACGTCAGGACTACACACTAGAAATGACTGACAATTCTTTGCTAAAAAACATTCTGAAACTTCCAGAGGGTACACCATGAATCATGCTATATGAAGAGACAGGAATCAGATACATTGGAAGGTTGGTAGCTTACAGACCTCCGTTTCATTGGATCACAATTTGGAGTTCTCCTTCCCTGGGGAAGTGCGGAGAGGCTCTGCAGGATGTTTCGGGACTGGGGGGAGGGGGCTTGCCTTGGTGCAAGCATGTGAGAAATCCTCTAATTAATCTATGTTGTAACTAATTTTGGACAAACCCACACAACATCACCTTAAAGGATAGACACACCCTAACGCATGCAATCCAACAGAAGACGCAGGATGTTGCTATTACCCTGGCACAGAGTGCTCTCTTGCTAGGCCTGTATAGGGATTGTAAATCTTTCATTGGCTATGAGCACTACATGGTTTATTCCGGACCCGCCCTAGAGAAGGCACCATTTGTCAGATTCAGATGTGAAAACCTACTCTTGGCTTCGCAAATTCACTATTGGGGTTTGACATCGACAGATCAATGTCCCCACTGTATAGATGTTAGAGACTGAGCTTCACTATATGCTACTTTGCCCGAGGTATATGACTCCAAGGAGAAAATTGATAAGATCCTTTTTTTTTTAAATCGCGCCTAACATTGGTAGCACGTCTTAGCAGCCTACAAAACTGAAAACGTGGCTTTTAATTTTGCCATGATAAATTACATATTTACATCTTGATTAATTAGGAAAAGGGTGGTGTAACAGAATGCAACAATATATGGGCCTCATTACGAGTATGGCGGTCCGGAAACAAGGGTGTGGGTAGCAACGTACTGACACCCTTTCTGGACTGCCATACTCTGACAAAGCCGGTAGGGGCCATGGATCCGCTGGCAGGTCTGACTTGCCGGAAATTCTGGCCCCTACTGGTATTGTTTTAACAACTGTGCTGGTGGTTCAGTTTCCCCATTCCCATGGAGTCCAAAGGGACTCCACAGGATTATGGACTGTTTCCGCCGCCCGACATTCCGGTCCGCTGCCACTTGTAATCTCCCAGTAGCACGGTGTTACGAGGTCAGCGGCAACCCGCCTGTAGCAATGGCAGGTTATCGCCAACCTCGTAATGAGGCCTATAGTATTCACTAATAGACTCCTCCTTCCTAACAGCATCCTATGATTTTTATGATTGAACATTATTATTCCAATGTTGTTTTAGGAAATCCTGGTTGGAACATTATCCTGGCTAAAAGCATTAGGCACTTTACATATTTGAATCCTGACAGGCAATTTAAAAGAATATTGCTAACATGGTTAATTAATCGGCAGACTTTTTATGAAACCTTGAATTTTATACTGTCGCTTACTGTCATGCCTGCCAGTCCTCACTTGCCTTGTTTGCCGGCTTCTGCTAGAATCTCACCCAGGGCTGTCGCACTGCCTTTCGGCACTGCAAATCGAACAGCCAGACAATTCTACACTAGGTGGCGGCTGTTGGGGTCTATGCCTGGGAAGCGTTCTCGATTTTTCGATTTCAATCACGTGTGTAATCACGTGATACGCGAGCGGTCATGTGACCTGGACATGTATTTAGCAGGGCGCCTGAATATGCTTGCTACGTCTGATCTTCGTTTCTTGGCGTTCCAAAGCTGTTTCCTTGTCACTTGTTACTGCTTTGTTCCATCATAGCGTTATCTTTTTTCTTGCTTATCTGATCGGAGTTCCGCTCATACTCGGACCGACTACAATGTGCTTTCCTGTCAGCAGGACCAAGGAGTTGTCGGTTCCCGGTCACAGCGGGTTCCGCTACCTTTCAAGTCTGTTATTCCGCGTGCTGATTTCTATCAGCAAGGCTGCAGAGCTTGTCGACTCATCTTTCTAGCTGGCTTTGCTCTTGTCTATTCCCTGAAAACCTGAGTATTGATCTCAATCAGCACGGCCACAGAGCTGGTGGCTCCCTGTTATAGCGGGTTCCTCTATATTCCATAAGTGTTTGTTTTTCTGTTGGTATAAGGGCATTACCAACAGGGATCTAGAATTCCTCTCTGCTTATCCCTCCTCATGCTCGACCCACCTGTGATTGCTGGAATTCTGTCTTCATCATCAAGGGCACTCAACTTTACTCCTCGTTCATCTGAGACCATGAACAACAATTCCTATTACCACCATTTTTGAACACCTACTTAATCCATTCCTTACTCTTGGATCAAGTGCACCGGACTTCTGGGACGCTATCCTGTAGTACACCAACTCGACACTAGTGCGGCCCTCGTGCCGTTCGGATTTAGCTTCCTTTACTAACTACCCTAACCCGGTCGTTGTGTTCCTCATGGATTACCTGGTGTTCCTATGAAGACTTACCTGGGACTGCTTTGCAGGTTAGTTTGTTGTTGAATTCGCCCATATCTTGCTGTTTAGCATTGGTTAGACACTAATGTAGTGTTATTTTTTTTGCAGTCTGACTAATTGTTGTTTATCCACACCCTTTCCACTGATGACTCCCTCTGGCTGTCTGGTTGTTACAGCCAGAGATCGACATCAGTTGGAAGGTCTCATATTGATGGGACGCCGTCCTACCGCAGACCATTCCAACATATTCCTGAACGGCTTGCACCCTGTATCCTTTACAACTGTATCATTTGCTGGGTGTACTATTACAGTGCGATCTAGGTTGTAATTTATGACACTAATGCTGTTACCCATGTCTCAATAGGTTAGGCGTACTTGGGCTTTAGAATGCATTCATTTTGCTGTCAGAGCCAATGTGCTTTCACTAATGTTCAATTGTCTGACTGAATTCCAGAGCAATGGGGCCTGCAAGGAAGAGGCTCTTCCATCCACTCTACTGCATTTGTGACATGGGGTGACCATGAACCAGGCAGAATGGGAACTAATGTTGCTAGTGTGGAAAATAGTGGGTTACCATATTTCTCAGGAATGGTAGGACAGCGTTAGGGGGAATGATGACAGATCACAAGAAGTACTTTCCTTATCTAACAGCAGAACATGGAGAAAATGGAGAACCAGCGAGAGGGGATTTCTATGTTGAGGTCTTTGTTAGCAGCAGACAATAGTGCTGTAGTCTCTGAACCAGGAATACTAGGGATCTTAAACATACTCCATTGGCAGTGAGTGAGATATAATAAATCCCCCAAGTGTCTGGTCCAGAAATGGCCAGGTCAAGTAGAGAAGGATGCTATGTAAGTTCAAACAAAAGTGTGTGTTATTTGGTCTGTGCTGTTGTAAAGTCCTGGTCTCTATATTACATATGGTACAAGCTCAATAATGTATTTGATCATGTGTTTATAATTAAATGATCCCTCACCAACTAAGATGTTTTTCAAAATGTTTATAAGCAAAAAATATGATCCTACAATTTATCAGTTATTACAAACAACTCACAATTGGTGACTGACTAAAACAGAACCAGGCCTACTATTTGTGTAAATAGCCCCCTTAACACCACTTTCATTTATGCCTTTACCACTAATGTACGTCTGTAAACTATGTTTGTAAATTTACTGTGCACGGTATAATGTCTTATTGTTTTATATATGCCTTACTTTACTTGTATTTTTTGTTCTGCACACCATCATTTGTACTTGTATATTACTGTGTAACCCAAGCTGCAAGTTATCAGGATTCCCCTGCACCCTGATACCCTTGGGTCTGGCGCGCACTAAACATACAAATGCACATGTTTTGCACCTCTGGTGCTTCCCATGGCACAAACGTATGACATTTTATAAAACCTCCCTTATGTGTGATTTTTGTGATGTACTATTTTTGTGATGTACTATTAGGTCACTCTTTTGCTTGATATCCCCATCACATTCAGAACACGCACATGGCATCTCCCCAGACTGATTTTTCTAGTGTATCACAAGTTGAACACTTTGCTTGAAAGCCTTATGACATTGAGGACACGTATATAGTTTCCCTCAGTTTAATTTCTCCTGTGTAGCACTATTTCAACCTTTTGCATGAAAGCCTGATCACATTCAGAACATGTATACGTTTTCCCTCCAGTGTCATTTCTCTGGTGTGGCAATAGTTCACTCTTGCTTGGAAAGACTGATCACATTTAGAACATGCATATGGTTTCTCCACATTGTGATTTCTCGGATGTAGCCAGAGTACTCTTCACCTTGAAAGCCTCATCACATTCAGGACAAGCATATGGTTTACCCCCCAGTATGAATTCTCCGATGTATAATTAAACCTCTCTTTTCCTTGAAAGCCTGATCACATTCAGGACATGCATATGGTTTCTCCCCAGTATGAATTCTCTGATGTCTAATTAGATCTCCTTTTTGCTTGAAAGACTTATCACATTCAGGGCATGCATATGGTTTCTCCCCAGTATGAATTCTCTGATGTATAATTAGGCCTCTCTTTTCCTTGAAAGCCTTATCACATTCAGGACATGCATATGGTTTCTCCCCAGTATGAATTCTGTGATGTTTAATTAGATCTCCTTTTTGCTTGAAAGCCTTACCACATTCAGGACATGCATATGGTTTCTCACCAGTGTGATTTCGCTGATGTACCAATAGATGACTCTTCACTGTGAAAGACTCGTCACATTCAGAACATGCATATGGTTTCACCCCAGTGTGATTTCGCTGATGTATAATTAGATCGCCCTTTTGCTTGAAAGCCTTATCACATTCAGAACATGCATATGGTCTCTCTCCAGTGTGACTTCGATTATGTATAATTAGACCTCTCTTTTCCTTGAAAGCCTGGTCACATTCAGGGCATGCATATGGTTTCACCCCAGTATGATTTCGCTGATGTATAATTAGCTCTCCCTTTCGCCTGAAAGCCTTATCACATTCAGAACATGCATATGGTCTCTCCCCAGTGTGCTTTCGCTGATGTATAATTAGATCGCCCTTTTGCTTGAAAGCCTTCTCACATTCAGAACATGCATATGGTTTCTCACCAGTGTGAGTTCTCTGATGTACCAGTAAGCTACTCTTCTCTGTGAAAGACTTGTCACATTCAGAACATGCATATGGTTTCTCCCCAGTGTGATTCCTCTGATGTATAATTAGAGCTATCCTTTGCTTGAAAGCCTTAGCACATGCAGAACATGCATATGGTTTCACCCCCGTATGAATTCTCTGATGTATCATTAGAGCTCCCCTTTGCTTGAAAGCCTTATCACATGCAGAACATGCATATGGTTTCACCCCAGTATGAATTCTCTGATGTCTAATTAGACCTTTCTTTTCTTTGAAAGCCTTATCGCATTCAGAACATACACATGGTTTCACCCCAGTGTGAATTCTCTGATGTATAATTAGAGATCCCTTTTGCTTGAAAGCCTTATCACATTCAGAACATACATATGGTTTCTCGCCAGTGTGATTTCGCTGATGTTTAATTAGAGCTCCCTTTTGCTTGAAAGCCTTATCACATGCAGAACATGCATATGGTTTCACCCCAGTGTGAATTCTCTGATGTCCAATTAGAACCCACCTTTGCTTGAAAGCCTTATCACATTCAGAACATGCATATGGTTTCTCACCAGTGTGATTTCGCTGATGTTTAATTAGAGCTCCCTTTTGCTTGAAAGCCTTATCACATTCAGAGCATGCATATGCTTTCTCCCCAGTATGATTTCTCTGATGTTGCAATGGATTACTTGTTTCTTTAAAAGTCTTGTCACATTCAGAACCTGTATGCTCTTTCTCTTCGGTGTGAAATATCTGTTGTTGCCACATATGATCTGTTTCACTGAAAGTAGCTTCACATTCAGAAAATTCCAGAAGTTCCTCCATTGTGAGGATGTTATTTTTAAATAGTGATTTCTTTGTAAGGAGCTCCTTGTCAAATTCAAAATATGTATATCATGATCGGATTCCCTCGGTTGACCTCACCAGGTCAGGTAAATGTTTACACGCGTAAATAACAAGAATCAACCTCCATCCTCAGTCAAAGCAGGCAAGTCTGAAAATAGAAGTACGTTGGTGCTTTTTAACCTTTCTATGTCCAGAGCACAGTTTCTAGTCTTGTGACTGTTGTATTCAGGGCGTTAATCAATGGCAGCTGCCACTGGAACATCAACAGCGGATGACTAGCATCACAGCAGGTGTGCTATTGATTCTGAAGCATTAAGTCCAAAGCTGGTGTCGAGCACCTTTTTCATCCTTAATGTGGCAGACCAGTGCCTTTGATAATATTTGATAAATTGGTTCTACAAATCTCAATGCATGAAGATGCCCAGTCTCTACTTTAGAGTGGAAGCCAATTTCCTCTCCTCTGTCTGTTCACCTTCCCTCCAGTATAGAGTCAGTGCTCTACTATTAGAGGGCCATTAGTACTGAAGGTTGCTAGCCTCTCATTAAGGTGTGCGTTACCCTTTACAGAGGAGGTTGTGTCCCATGCAGTACATTTATATAGACTCTCTTGGAGTTAGTACCTCCTGTGTGAATATTCCCATATGCAGTTACTTATAGCCACAGCACAGAATGCTGCATATACACATTATGCATTGGGTCAACCCCCTCACACACACCCTCTAGTGGGACAGTGCTATATGGGTTGGAGACAGACAACCTCCTTATAGATTGGTAGTGATTGGTCATACAAACCAGATGTTTCTTCAAAATCATTAATAATTGCAGTCCTTTTTAGTGAATTGTCTTCAGAGCCTGTAATATATTTTCCCCACGGTAAGAGGCTCTAAGTTGGGAGTGACTGTGATGAGCAAGAAATCTCTCCCGAGACCCAATTCTGTTTTTATAAACAAAATCTTTTATAAACATTTCACTGTTTTCCAAGTTTCTTGCTTGTTGTGACCTATTTGAAGGAAGAAGAAAACCAGGATGAGTGTTCCATAAGCAACAAATATATATTTTTTGTTTTTAAAAGCATATTTGAAAAGCAAGAAGGCAGGTTTCAACTTTATAAAATATATTTTTTTAAATCCTGATATACTACTGAAGTGTATAGCGGACACTGAGTTAAAATGAGTAACACTAAAGAACATCTGCTGCAGTGCCCACCTGCTAGATGCTGCTCTGCTTAAGGTAAGCCCTACTGGGCTTTCATTACATTGTTCAGAGTGCCAGCACCATTTGAATATGGCCGCCGCTGCTATGACAACCACACCGCACCAGGGCGGTCTCCCCTCAGCCTCACCGCCGCTAGATACGGATTGGAAGTCGCACAGAATTTTAATACAGGCCTCAGGAGAGGACAGGCGAAGCCGCCACCATTCAAACACCAACTACTAGGGCCGTTGTCCCCTGTCTTGTGGGATGTATTGACCCACTCCACTATGCTATGCGGCATCACCCTGCCAGTTATGATGAAAGAAACTACAACAATGGTGGCAAAACCCTTGTGCGTACCAAAAACCACCAAAAACCGCGTTCAAGCACACAAAAAGATGGATGCACAACCAGCCACCCATGGTGCATGTGTGGTGGAATAGAGCCCACTCTGCAGAAAATGTGCCAGGGGGCTCCATGACCAGCAAACAGGGTGCAGAGAGAATCAGCACTTTGCAAGTGAAACTCCAAAAAGTGCCTACAAATGACAATTGCTTTGTTGCCAAAAACTCCAAAATGCCTATAACACAACAGTTCTCAACATTCAAAATCTTGCCTGGCGCTAAAATTCATGTAATCTAATGAAGCATTGCGAACATACAAAGTTCTAATGTGAGGAGCAAAACATTCATCAGACAAACTGGATTGTCTATAAACTGACAGCCTCTGTCAGAATCTGGGCGCAGTACCCTGGGCTACCTGAATGACAGCTGTCAGATGAGTTACTGATGAAACTTTAAAAGGGATCTAAAACTAAAAAGTCTGCTCGATTAGCAAACATAAAAAGGATTTTTTTGCTAAAAAGAATATAGATCTCAGTTGCTTTTTATCCCACAGAGTTAAGGCTAAGGAAGTAATGTATTTATGTTTGATGCAACAAATTTGGTTTTTGCTGGATTTAAAAAGTTCATTAGCCTGGCTAAGCTGCAAGAACTGGGGGGAGGGATATCCTCTCAGCAGAAACTCACTGGGAGATGTTAATTGCGGGTTAGCCCAGACACTTGTCTATAGAAAGAGAAGGAGCAATGACTGAGCTTCAGCCCAGGAAACTGGAGGTGTGAAGGTGGTCGTAAATGGCTCCTGGAAGGAACAAACAAGGAGGGGGATGCCCCTGAACTGCGGGGAGACAAAAAGGGGCGGACCATCTAAACATGCTAAACATGAACAAATAACAATTCTTAAAAGACTCATAACTTGTCATCCAAAAGGAAAAAATATACCAAGGACAGAGTTGTGAATCTAATTTTTGGCTGCACGTTTTAAGAGGCAGCAAAACCGTATGACATGTTCTGGACAGACATGGCAATATATGTGGTTTTATGCGAAATGTATTAATGTTAGAATTGTGAAAATGTACGCACACATCCCTATGTTAAACACACACATTTGTGGAAAGTTGCATAAAGTTTGGAAATTGTGAAAAGTCGAAACAAGATCCCACAGCTACAGGATTTGGAGGAACAGATGCTACATAAAATATGGCATCTTTGTGTTATTTGTATAAAGGTGACCAATGTAGAAATGTGTAGTTAGTATGAAATCCAATTTTGAGACCAGTGACTAAAGTGAGGTCTCCGAGGACTGTAAAGCAAACGATAAAATGTGACATCATCCGGCCCTGATCCAATCATTCAAATGCAAGGTGGAGATGAAGTTTTGGTCCAATCCAAGACACAGGGGCAGGCTTAGCTAAGCCAGCCCATACACCCACTGTGTGATGTCATTTTAAAGCATAGAGACAGCTGACAACACATAGGGACTCACAGATCCACTCACTTTCCTGATTCCGGTGAAGCACTCTGATCCAGCATTCTACATCCAGCTTTAACATCCTTCCAGATCCAGATGCCAAAACTCTTGCCAGCAATAGGGAACTATTGATTTCAGCAAGGCTCAAATTCTCCAATTTATTCTCTCCACTCAGTGAAGCGCTGTGTGGTGTGAGAAGGCCTTCTGAACCTGTATCCTGAAATTCTCTGGCTTGCTACCACTAGGCTTGCCTGAGGAACTTTGTATCCAGCTGATTGAAATATCCACAAACAAGGAGGACAGATCCTGTGCAAAACCAGTGACTGGCCTAGCTGATCCAATCCTGTGCCTGAGGTGCTGTTCTTCCTAGGCCAGATCCAATCCATGACCAGAACTGACGGTACAATTTAATAACTTATTTTGTAAGTATTAATAGGAAGAAAAGTGACCCTAATATCTGTGCATAGTCTTATCCCAATCTTAACCCATCCTATCTTTTAATTCAGAATCATAGTATTGTCAGAACCTTTCCTGCACTGATTTCTCTCATTCGTTTTATAAAATCATAAGTCATTGGTGATTTTGAGTAAGAAAAGTAAATCCCAGAACGGAAACTAGAGTATCACACGTGAAGGGTTACGCTAGCCACGTAACTGTGGAAATTCACATGTGACATTCTCTTTTTCATAGTCATAATCTAGTGTAAGCAAACCCATCTTTCATTTTCAAAGTGCATTTCTGTTTTCCATTCTCGCGCCTAATTTACAAAAACAACCTTTACTAAAACCTCTATAACTCCCTCAGTTTTTGCGATAGAAACTCCTACTTGTACCCAACATCTGTAGCTATCCATAGAACCCAAAACCGCATTGCAAAATAGTGCGATTCTCCCGTTATCGCGAAAATCGCGCAAGGAAAACTTTGCTGCGAATTACAATTCTGAAAGGTTTTTACACGTGGGAAATAGCTTTAATGTGTTTCCAACTTGGACTTTAAGATTTCAAATGTTTTCTGCTGACCAAATCATTGCTTGTGATTGTTTGCACTTATTCAAAGCGGCTCCCATAGCATTTAAGTATTTTTGACCATATTTGGTGTTTTGCCCAGTCAATTCTAAAAACAATTTTAAAGCCATTCTGACAGCTGAAAAGTCAATTCCGTTTTTCTCTTGCGTTTGAAGGCGGAAGGTGGGACTGATATTCTGTTTGATTTGTGCTATTCCTGAATACCTGCTCTCTCCTCCCATCTCTTTACATTGCCTATTGGGGGGGTTGAGGGGTGTTGCAGGGGGAACTTGTAACCATAGTGCCATCTATACCAAACCAAACCAAAAGTATTGTTTTCTGTGCCGCATTTGTTTTATGCTCATTCCTTGATTCCCAGTGTATTAAAGATATTATTCAGTGTTCTGTCACCCCATTGGCTATTGTTACCTATTAAAATATATTGCGATTACATTTTAAATACATAAATAAATATTTACCTTTGCAAACCAGCCTGATTCCCGGTTCAGTGTGACCGGGGAGGTTCCAGGAGAAGGGCGCGATATGAGTGGTATATCGTTCAGAATATTGAACTTATAGCCAAAAATAAATAAGGGTTCCAATTGTGCACTACATGCCGGGCTTGACTTGGGTGTGTGCCGGATTGAAATCACTTGCAGTCTGGCCATGGGCGATGCATCAGCTCTCCTAGCGCAATGAATGACAACGCCACTAAGGTTCTTACTGTACCCAACCACCGCCCCTGTCCCTCTAGATAAAGCCATATTTGCCACCCATGATCCTATCACTCCCTCTACTGACCATATGGTCAATGGCTCCTAACCACTTCCCTCTCCCAAGCCTCATCCACCGGGTGAGTTTCTGGGCTCCCAGCAGGTGGCTCCTGCGCAGAAAACCAATGAGAGTCCCAAGCTATCATGTAGGGTTGGGGCCCTTAGCACTGCAGAATCTCTGCACCTCAATCTCCCACCAGCACAGAGATCGACAGATCCTCCGCGTAACAAGCCAATGTTGTCTCCCTACAATGCCAGATGGTATAGACCACCATTACAAGCCAGCATGCCTGAACCCACAGCCACAGCGTATAGTGTAAGGAAGGCATGGTATCAAAGTAAGACACAGACACAAGTGATCACAGATCAAGGGTGTTTATTAAACTGTAAAATGGGTGGGATAAATGCCTAATCTAAACCTAAATCTAAGATAGCAGCAAGCTACGACCATCAAATAATAATAATATTACCGTCCTAGTGGATTCTAGTCAAAGAAAAAGGACCTATACTAAAATAATATTGCCAATCCTTACCGCTATGCTACAAAAGAGTGTGGGCTAATGTTCACAAGAAAAGAAAGAAGTGTTCACAAAATGATAAATCAAGATGTTATGGCTGGGGTCTCTCTTCCCTACGTTTTTAGCACGGGGAAAGGTGGGATTCTGGAGCACAGCACACTCCTGGGCTTTTCTGGTACGGGTTTACAGTTCCTTATCAGGGTCTTCTGTGCCCAAGTCTCTTCTCATGCAAAGTCTCTTGCTTCTTTTTTTATTTTTTTATTGATTTAGTTGATTTTTAGAACTTTTCAATATACATATCAACCAACTCATCTAAAACATGACATAAAAAAGACTTAAAACATAAGTACAGCCAAAAATTAACATTCTTGAAAACATATCCAAAAAGCTGTCAAATTAAAACTAGCAGTTTCACAACGAACATTAATCATGAAGCCAGTACGTTCTTGGTGCACTAACATGCTTCAAAAACCTATGTGCTTATGAACTGTGACTCAAATAGTTTCTGTTTGATCCAATTTTAGTGAGGTTAAAAAATGTATGGTAGCTACTTGGACTCCCAGGGTGGTCGAGCCAAAAATGTGATTCCAGCAAACATTTGGTTCAAGCATAGCAAAACCCGAACAATACTTGTGGAAATGTAATTATCTTAGCCAATTTAGTTTAGTACATTGTGTGACTAAGTGAGCCAAAGTTTCAGGAAACTCAATTGATTGACAAAACCGACAAATGTTTTGAATGGGAAGAATTAGTTTACGCATGCATAGGAGATCTCTGGTTTCCCAAATTTGCAAGCGAAAACGCAAAATTGAGTTTCTATACTTAGATGAAGGCGCTTTCGAAAGCTTTATGGGGAACCTCTTTTATGAGGAGGAAAGCGATGACTAGTACCATGTTTATATGTGAAACATTTCTGATGGTTCAAAATCCATGAAGACTGAAGAAGCTTTAATTTGGCCTTGTCAAGATTGTGTATTAAAACTTCAATTATAATTTCGGCCTGTGCCAAGATCTTGTAAACTGACAATAGCCATCTTTGGACGAATGAATGGTCTGTAGTGAATATGTAAGTGCAGAGTACCTTGAGTAAATTGTCTGACCGCGAAGACATCAGGCATTTTCTAAGAAATGAGCATTGCTTCCAATCAAGGAACGATGACAATGATGTAAGACCCAATTCATAGCGTAGCCACGAAATGGGGATACTCTGAGGTAAATGCAGCACACTCCTCCAGAATTTGGCTTCCCATTTATCAAGAATGATTGATGACAGAGGAGGACCTGCTTCCAACCCATATAGGATGGTAGGAATGACTTTCATCTGCCAAAACGTTATAGCCGGGACTATGGAAAATTTTCCAAATTTAGTGAGGAGGGCACGCGCCTGAGAAATGGCAGTGAGAAGTTTAACGTCAATCAGAGCCATTTGTTTCATTGACTTTAAGGAAGCTTCAAAGATAACTCCCAGATAAGTATACAAGCATACCATAGACAATTTAACATTATGTCCAATAGACCAATGTTTTCGAGTATGAACACCTTGATGGGTATTAAACATCAACACTTGAGTCTTTGTAGTGTTGATTCTTAGTTCATTCTCTGCCACATAACAATCAAGGGCAGCCAGTAATTTCTGTAGGCCACTAGGAGTTTTTGAAATTAGAACAATGTCATCAGCGTAAAACAGCGCTTTAATGGGAGAACCATTGATTTTCGGTGAGTCAGATGGAGTAGATTCAAAAGCAAATTTGATGTCATGTATGTAATAATTAAAGATGGCTGAAGCCAATAAACAGCCTTGTTTAAGGCCATGTGTAGTTGGAATAGGCTGCAAAAGTAAACCATTCAGAGTTAATCTGACTTGAACAGAAGTTGAAGAGTAAAATGATAAATAAGGTCACCGATCGTGGCTGGGCAATGGTCATTTGTGAGTTTAGTCATGAGTTTGACTCTTGAAATTGAGTCAAAGGCAGAATGCAAGTCCACAAATGCAAAGTAAACCTGCTGTTTTTGCACATGACACTGTGATTTGATGGCATTTAGCAGAAACAAATTGACTACAGTACCCATACCGGCTACAAACCCTGTTTGAAAAGGATTGCGATGGAAGTGAGTGAGCATCCATGCAGAAAATTCAAGCAGTAGGAATTTCGCAAATATTTTACTCAGTGAATCAAGAAGCGCTATGGGTCGGTAGTTCTCGGGTAAAGCACGATCCCCTTTTTTATAAATGGGGACCAAGATGGAAGAGTGCCAAGACAATGGTAACTTTTTCGTACGTAAACTATTTTGAAACGAAAGAAATAAAATGTGGGCCCAATGGTGTAGATTATTCTTTAGCATTATGTTGCTAATACCATCGGGACCTGCAGCTCTGGAGTTTTTAGCCAATTTGATATAGTTAATGATAGAATCTAGGTCACAATTGAGGGACCACTTAGAAACTGATTGCATTTGATATTCAAACTGGACAAATGCTGAATCATTATATAAATTAGAGAAGAGAAGTATCCATTGCGCTGCTTGTACACCGTTAGCTTGTGCATCCCGTTGATGATTGCCATTTTTATGTTTTAGCAATTTCCAGATGCTCGTTGAATTTTTGATAGCCAAGGTGTTGAGCATAAGCTCGCTATCTTTCTGAAATAGGTGTGCTCGGTAGGCACGTATCCAGTTCGCATTACGAGTTTTTGCCAGCTTGGCAACATCAAACCGTGAAGGGGAAGATGAAACAAGCAAGGTTTTTCACTCTTTCCTGTAACACATCCTTCTATGGTGTAATTCTTTGTCAAAGGAATGTAGGTGAGTCAGAGGCTTCTGTTTAGAGATTATGATGTTATTATGGAACTGTTGTAGCATATCTGTATATTCAATGTTGGAGTTGTTCAACAAGGATGGAATAAGTGACTGTTCTAGTGACCAAAGCTTGCTAAGAGACCACGAAATACGATTACATGATTGATTGATAATCAGTTGAGAATGCAACCTTTTAGTATAGGAAGGTGCATTGACACATGGTCTTAAAAAATGTAGAGATAGGAACTTGTGATCACTGTGTGTCTGTGGGGTGATTACCAAGCCGGTGATGTTTTGGAATAAGAGTAGATCCGCATAAATGTAATCAATTGTGCTGACACTTGAGTCACGTCGCCAGGTGGTAGTGGCGGGCAGATCACCAGGCACAGCCCCGTTAACCATGTTGAAGTTGTTATTAGGCATAAAGATGGACCACATGGTAGCTTCCTGTGCAGCAGCCTCAGATCTAGGATTGAGACAGTCAAGGTTAATGTCACCAACTAGAAGCGTGGCAGTGATATCGGGAGATTGTAATACTAGTTCAAACATGTACGACAATTCTCTAAGAAACATGTTCATAGTGAGTTTTACCGGATTCTGATATATATTGAAGATGGCCATATTGCCACCAAAACCAATTACCTTAACTAATTGTATCAAGATGTCAAAAGCGCACCGCGGTTGAATTTGTAGATGCGCGGACTGCCGGGCTGCTACCAAGAGTCCGGACATTGGGCAACCTTTTTCGCCTCTTACAGCAGGAATCAAGGCAGTTGAGTAATTGTCCCAAACAGGTGGGGCTAGGAGCCATGTTTCCAGAACAGCCAAGATATCATATGAATGGGTAAATACATCAATGGAGTGTTGCAAGTGGGCATGTCCTCGAGTGTTCCAGCATCCTAGCAAAAACAATTGACGATCTTGACAGTCTGATGGTTATAGGTTGTGGCATGTAGTTTTGTTAGATTGGTAAACTCGTGTGGTGGGGAAGGATTGGCCAGAGGTACCAGATGATACATTTGTCGGAGTGAATAGAGATTGTGTTCGGTCGGGGTCCTGAGTAATAAGAAAACCCATGTCAAACAATATGAGTTTGGCGTTCCATAGCATCTTTGCAACTGTGGCTGATGGTATCCACAGACGCACGATGGTGAAATCAGCGTCAGCAATAAACTCTACCAGGTCGATGTCAGCTGACGAAACATGTTCGAGGGTAACAACATCGTTCAGTATATTTAACACACACTGTCTATTAAGGTCATAGAGTGGATGATTACCACCTCTGCATTTCATGATAAGAGAGTGTCCCGTTGGAGGACGAATATTGGCAAACTGAGGAGATGTTTTCATAGAAGTTTTGCTCGATTTCATATTTTAAGCGGACGTGGGTATCAAGGGCCGCGAAGAGGAATGGTTATTCGGCCTAGGCAATGCAGAGGTGGTAATGGACCAACTCGGACATGTAGGAATAATCCGCTGAGGAGCTTGAAGTGAATGAGAACGAGCTGATGAATTGACAGCACTTTGAACGCTTGTACTGGCTATACCACTATTGTCAGGGATAGGCAAGTACGATGTTGGTTGAGTTTCAAAAAAAGCGTCCACTAGGGATTTAAGCTGTGAGGTCATCAGATCAGAATGATTTGCAGAATTGGAAGGTACAGTATTATTTTGAACATTAGCTTGAGCAGGATGCATCGTGGTGCATATTAGATCTTTTCTAAACGGATTGTTTAGTGAGGTCAAAGGAGTGGGAACATTGGCAATGATAGAGTCAGCTGGAGATGGAGTGGGCTGACTTTGCAAACTAAGAAACCGGTCAATAGCAGATTTGATAAGGGTTATGTGTGCAGTTGAGAGAGAAGAAGACTCATGAGAGCTCATAGGAACAGGGATAGTCGTTGGAGGAGCACTATATGTTGAAGAGCCAACAACCTTCGAGCTTAGAGGAGTCTCAGATGTTTCCAAAACCTTGACCAAGTTGTGTAAAGGAGAATAATGAAAACTATTAGGTGCTGTTGAGCAACCAAACAGGTCAGTATTAACATCAGGAATTGGTAACTTAGGTAGAGCATTATTTGATGACTGTAAAGGGACTGTAGAAACAATTTTAAGAAAGGAAGCAATAGAGTTTTTCGGAAGCTTTGGTGCAAGCATATTTTTGGATTTCTTAATTAGTGTTTGTCGAGCTGGTAGCGTCTTTTTTTTTTACATTTACCTTGTGCGGGCAATAGTGCAGGGACAGGACAAGGTGGAATCAGATCATGAGAGGTAGGCATAGGAACTGGAGCATAAGTTGACACCGGTTCAGAACTAGAGGCTGAGGGGAGAGTTGTCACCGGTACAAGGCTCACTTGGGGCACTTCTTGAGCACTAGAGATATTCTCCCATGAAGAATCAGCTACCGGTGGAGCAACGATTACGGGCTCTGCCTCAATGGGGGTGAATAATTTCAGGAATAGAAGGAACTGTAGGAAAAACAGTTACCTGAGAGAGAGCTGGATGAGAGAGCGATTGGAAAGTTGGAACTGGAACGGTGATGACTTGTTTGAAGACAAAATCCAATCATACATCGTATCAATCTGGTGCGTCTGATTGGAAGTTTTTTCATCCAAGCGTTCAAATAATTTATACAGGCTTAGAACTGTAGTGTTTAAAGCCGCAAGAGTGATTTCCAGCATGGTGGGTAAATTAATGGTCTCCGAGGTCGGAGAAGGTTGTTGAGGAAGAGCACGCGGGGTGGGATGAGCATACAAGGAAAAGTCACTCGGAGCGTTGCTGATAGAAGAGAGTTTGATTGGTACAACATCATCATGAGTGCTAGACACCGATATTGGAGAGTTGGCCAAATCGGTATGCAGGGAAATAGCATTGTTATTTAGTGGAGTGTGACATTCATAAATCATCTCTGGTAGAGAGACTGACGAGGAAGCATATTTTTTAAAACGATAGCCATCCACTGCAAGTAAGGTAGAGTCAGAAATTGATTGCTGCGTCGGGGCTACCAGAGGGCCTACCGACCATTAACAATGTCTAGCAACATGACCTGGAGTATGTGACATGCAAGAGCGAGGGGCAGACATGTTGGGTTCTGGAAGCGAAGTTTGCTCAAAACTGCTAAAATTGGTGCAGTCAAGATTTAACGAAGGCATGATAGCCATAGTTCTGCGTCACGATTTTAAAAGAAGTAACGCAAGGAGTGAGCCCTGCGCATCGCACTGAAATTGTTTACAACAGAGTTGGCCAGGTTGTTAACAATAACAGTATCATCCGGCATACCTTGTTTCAGTGAATGCAGATGAGCAAACATAGTGCACTAGGCAAGGAACAAGTAAACAGTAGACACAAACAGCAAATTAGACAAATTGTGGGAGACCAGGAATTAAGATAGCTCAGGCGAGTCAGGCCCTCACCGCTCACTGTTCGCAGTGAACAGTAAACAGTCACTTCAGAGTCACTTCCGGGTGCGCGCGCGTGGTGCGCTACGCACTCGGCTTTTGAAGGAAAGGGTGGGCGGGGCTGAAGGCGTAACAATAACTTGGTCTCCAATCACAGAGTAGTTGAGCGTCAGGCACGAGTGGTGTTGCCCTTTGAGACTTCCTCCTGCCGCTGAGTTTCAATGTCAGTAAGAGGACTGGCGAGCGGAGAATGAAGTCTTCACCGCCACAGTCCTTGCTCAGACGATCCCAACAGTAAACAGTCACTTCAGAGTCACTTCCGGGTGCGCGCTTCAGAGGACCTGATATGCCAGAAATATAACAAAACAAAAGTTTCTACTATTTAGCTTCACATCGGGTGATTATGGTTCACCCTTGGAGCCCCTTCAGCCAGGCTCCGATCCTTCGCTCAATCGTCAGCCTCCCTCAAAACACTTGCCAATTTAAACAGACACTTCCGAAGGGCGATCTCGTCTCGCTGGGTCACTCTGTTAACCTATGGGGGCTTCACGGAATCATAGTTCGCACTGCGTTCCCCTCAGCCGGACGCAAATGCCAGTCCCACAATTCCCTCAACTGGGTTCACACTTTCCACAGTTCATATTTCTCGCTTACGCCTCCAGTCAGGCTTCACCCAGTTCACCCAGTTTCATTCACACAAGGTTCTAGGGTGTGTTAGGGTTCCCTCCAATTCGCAGGCATCCCTCAGTCGGGTTCAAGTCTGCCTCCACATATTGTCAAAGACTTTCGATTGTACAAGGGGGTTTGGTTTGACCCTCGTAGGACCACCTTGACACCTCACGCCGGCCTCAACTAAGGCCTCTTGGTACTTGTTTCTCCTGGCTCGGAGAGGGCACCAGCCAGAGACCTTCGAATGAGTGCCCACGTGGCGCTGGACCACCCTATCTCTGGTGCCATTTTTTTTCTCACAAATGTTCACATGGTCTCCCTCTGCCAGGTTCAGACCCTTCTCACAAAGTTCACAGGGGTCTCTCTCTGCCAGGCACGGACCCTTCTCACAAAGTTCACAATTTTCCAAAGTATTGTTTGGGACTCCTAGTCCCAGAATGCACTTGTGACAATTTTGCTCCCATTTCACAGCTTCCCAAAATGGCATTCCATGTTTTGGGAGCTGAAGGAGCCACAAGGGGGATGTTTCAATGAGGTCAGGGTCTTACCTCCTGCCCCTCATGTACCTGGGTTTGCCTGTCTGGCCCCAGGGGAGGAGTGCTGTTGAAGGTTTCACCAGGCAACCCCCAGCTGCCCCTGGTCTTGCCCTCTGGTAGTACAGCTCCCTCCTCCACACTGCAGTCTCCTCTCAAATAGCAGGGCCAGTGTTTGGGCGTTTTTCTCCTCCTCCAGGTCCTACAGGGCTTCTGCAGCTCACTGGGGCTTCCTCATTCTCTCCGACACCTTCCAGCACCCCATGACTCGCTCAAAGTGTGCTTTCCTGCTGTCCGAGAGAGACAAGTGGAGTTAGGCACAAGTAATTAGAGGGAGGCCTGACTTAGCCTGGCCTCATTAATCGGACAGTCTTCTGTAGAAATGGGAGAGTCATTTTTCTGTATCTGTGGTTCCCAGTTGGTAATCTTCATCCTCCCAATCTCTCTCCTCCTTGCTTCAGTGACTTTAGGAAAGAACAGAGGGGAGGAATTATGGGGATTGTAGTTTTCACTAGTAAGTTTAGGAAAATCCGAAAAAATACTTCTGAGAAAGGGGGAGAGGGTAGTCCTGTTGTCGCTCACAGTGAGTTGTCCGCGAGAAGGTTTCCATGTCGGGAAGGGTGGGGGCGGGAGTTTGAGTTCCTAAATATCCTACTGTGCCGGATGGGCAAAAGGTGTCACAAGGAAGTGGATACCGCGTCCCACCTGGGGTATTCCTCCCCCCACAGCGTAACCACGGTTTCCCCATCTCAGGTGATCCTCCCTTGCTCATCCACCCCCAGGGATGGGATCTGAGAGCGCCAGTCCTTCCTTTGCCACCTGAATAAGGGGTTCTTGGGGAGAACACCCTTAGGTTTCTCACAATAGCCACTGTCCTTTAGCCTCCCCCACCCCATTTCTACCCCCAGCCTGACCTATGCAACCTGTGGCTAATGCATTGTCACGTCAGCCACTACCCACCACGGCAAAATGTATTCCATTCTACTCAGCAGGCTGGTCTCTACCTCCCCTCAGTCATTGGGCCTACCCAAATCCACTCCCTTCCTTCCCAAACTTAATGACACATCTACGTTATGCACCCTCAGAGTAATGACTACTAGTACCACACCACCCAGCGCCTTGTACCCCTATCCCCTCTGCAGCTTGCACTACTCATAATAGGAACCACTCACGTCACGATGACACTGCAAGCCTCTCCCGCCCCTCACTTATCACCCTTATTGCTAAATCATCCCTCCTCATTAAAACCAGTGCTACCCCCCTTTGCCAGGTTACAAAACTCTGCTCATAACGTTCAACCCGCAGCCCACGTATAATCTCCTGCTCCTCTACCAGCAACCTAATTCCCTCGGCACTCCCGAGTACTACTCTCATCAATCCAGTCACTAAATCCATTGTTCTAGGCGACTTCAACTTGGGCTTCAATGACCCCACTGACGCTAAAGCAGCCTCACTTATCCATTCGCTACATGACATGAACTTCACACTATTAGTCTCATCCCCTACTCATGCCAAATGGTGGATACTAGATTGGATTCTTACAACCAATACCACTATCAACATCTCCTCCATCAGTCCTGTGCCCTCGTCGGATCATCGCCTAATAGATTTCACGCATGTGCCGAATCCCTCTACTTAACCCAACTCCATTCTGGTCCGTAACACCCACAAACTCACACATGAGATCCTCCAGCACACGCTCCAGAGCCTACTCCCCCCACATGCCACCAGTCAATAACAGCCCTGATGATTTACTAACACCAGAGCCTCTTCCATACCATGGACCAGCATGTCCGCCCTAAAACCTAGAGCTCTTAAACCATGTAACATTGGGTTCACAGAAGAACTTGTCACACGCCACAGAGGCACAAGAGTGCTAGAACATCTCTGCAGGAAGCACCCCACCCTTGTAACACCACTAAGTCATACACGAAAGATGTAATCATTCATAGAGCTTCCTCCTAGGACACCAGAATCTCCAACACAAGCTCAAATGCCAAATAACTATTCGCTATTGTGAGGGGTCAGAAATGAGAGGCAGACGCAAAGTTGTCATTCTCTCATTATCAGAAGTGTTTATTAAACAGAAATGGGCTGGATGAACACCTCTGTATCCCTAATCTAAGCAGAGTTCCTCTGCCTAGGAAACTAAAACTAACGATCAGTCTGTGCCAAGTCATTATTCTTATAAAATGTCCTTGTGTCCAAAACATTCTAAGCTGGCCCTCACACCAGAAAAAAAACAACTAATAATGCAAGGAAATGCCTGTGACATATAGTTGGCAAAATGTGTTCATGATCAAAAGTAAATAAGCAAATCCAAAAGAACATTATTTTCCAAGGAGAAACCCTTGGATCCAGAGGGTGATTCCCTTCCGCTGGATTTTTAGGTAGGATGGCAAAAGGGTCCTTTTCCAAAGAAATGTCCTTGGTTCTATAAATTAGGTTCAGAAAGTTCTTGTGCAAACAATATATTGCATAACATTCAGCTCCTCCTTCGTTTCTTTGTAAGATACAGTACTGTCCTCTGCCCCATGCCTTAATGTTCATCTCACCCTCTTTGTTCTCACACAGTCCTGCTTCATGCATTCACCATCACCTGCCCCTCTTTATTATTCTCATACAGGCCTCTGCCCCATGCATTCACTATCATCTTGCCCTCTGCATTCCGGTATACTCCTCTGCCCCATGCATTCACAATCCTCATGCCCTCTTTATTCTCATACAGTCCTCTGCCCCAAGCATTCACAATCATCACAGTCTTTATTCTCATACAGGCCTCTGCCCCATGCATTCACTATCATCTTGCCCTCTGCATTCCGGTATACTCCTCTGCCCCATGCATTCACAATCCTCGTGCCCTCTTTATTCTCATACAGTCGTCTGCCCCATGCATTCACGATCATCTGCCCCTCTTTATTCTCATACAGTCCTCTGCACCCAGCATTCACAATCATCAGTCTTTATTCTCATACAGTCCTCTGCCCTCATGCATTCACTATAATCGCGGCCACTTTATTTTCATACAGTCCTCTTCCCCATGCATTCACCATCATATCGCCCCCGTTCTCATGCAGTCCTCTGCCCCATGCATTCACCATCATCTTGCCCTCTTTATTCTCATTTAGTCCTCTGCTCCATGCATTCACTATCATCTTGCCCTCTGCATTCTGGTATACTCCTCTGCCCCATGCATTCACAATCCTCATGCCCTCTTTATTCTCATACAGTCGTCTGCCCCATGCATTCACTATCATCTGCCCCTCTTTATTCTCATACAGTCCTCTGCCCCAAGCATTCACAATCATCACAGTCTTTATTCTCATACAGTCCTCTGCCCTCATGCATTCACTATAATCGCGGCCACTTTATTCTCATACAGTCCTCTTCCCCATGCATTCACCATCATATCGCCCCCGTTCTCATGCAGTCCTCTGCCCCATGCATTCACAATCATCTTGCCCTCTGCATTCCGGTATACTCCTCTGCCCCATGCATTCACAATCCTCGTGCCCTCTTTATTCTCATACAGTCGTCTGCCCCATGCATTCACGATCATCTGCCCCTCTTTATTCTCATACAGTCCTCTGCACCCAGCATTCACAATCATCAGTCTTTATTATCATACAGTCCTCTGCCCTCATGCATTCACTATAATCGCGGCCACTTTATTTTCATACAGTCCTCTTCCCCATGCATTCACCATCATATCTCCCCCGTTCTCATGCAGTCCTCTGCCCCATGCATTCACCATCATCTTGCCCTCTTTATTCTCATTTAGTCCTCTGCTCCATGCATTCACTATCATCTTGCCCTCTGCATTCCGGTATACTCCTCTGCCCCATGCATTCACAATCCTCATGCCCTCTTTATTCTCATACAGTCGTCTGCCCCATGCATTCACTATCATCTGCCCCTCTTTATTCTCATACAGTCCTCTGCCCCAAGCATTCACAATCATCACAGTCTTTATTCTCATACAGTCCTCTGCCCTCATGCATTCACTATAATCGCGGCCACTTTATTCTCATACAGTCCTCTTCCCCATGCATTCACCATCATATCGCCCCCGTTCTCATGCAGTCCTCTGCCCCATGCATTCACAATCATCTTGCCCTCTTTATTCTCATTTAGTCCTCTGCTCCATGCATTCACCATCATCTCACCCTTTTCATCTCATACAGTCCTCTGGCCCATGCATTCACTATCATCACAGAGTCCGTATTCTCATACAGTCCTCTGCCCCATGCATTCACTATCATCTGCCCCTCTTTATTCTCATACAGGCCTCTGCCCCATGCATTCACTACCATCTGCCCTCTTTATTCTCATTTAGGCGTCTGCCCCATGCATTCACTATCATCTAACCCTCTTTATTCTCATACAGTCCTCTGCTTCATGCATTCACTATCATCTCGCCTCTTTATTCTCATACAGTCCTCTGCCCCCAGCATTCACAATCATCAGTCTTTATTCTCATACAGTCCTCTGCCCTCATGCATTCACTATAATCGCGGCCACTTTATTCTCATACAGTCCTCTTCCCCATGCATTCACCATCATATCGCCCCCGTTCTCATGCAGTCCTCTGCCCCATGCATTCACTACCATCTGCCCTCTTTATTCTCATGTAGGCGTCTGCCCCATGCATTCACTATCATCTAACCCTCTTTATTCTCATACAGTCCTCTGCTTCATGCATTCACTATCATCTCGCCTCTTTATTTTCATACAGTCCCTCTGCTCCATGCATTCACTATCATCTTGCCCACTTTACTCTCATGCAGTCCTCTGCCCCATGCATTCACTATCATCTCATCCTCTTTATTCTCTTACAGTCCTCTTCACAAATCATTCACAATCGTCCTGCCCTTTTTGTTCTCATACAGTCCTCTGCCCCATGCATTTACTATCTGTCCTCCTTATTCTCATACAGGCCTCTGCCCCATGCATTCACTATCTGCCCTCATTATTCTCGTACAGACCTCTGCCCCATGCATTCACTATCTGCCCTCTTTATTCTCGTACAGACCACTGCCCCATGCATTCACTATCTGCCCTCTTTATTCTCGTACAGTCCTCTGCTTTATGCATTCACTATCTGCCCTTTTTGTTCTCATACAGTCCTCTGCCCCATGCATTCGCTACCATCTGCCCCCCTGTAGTCTTGTATAATCCTCTGCCCCATGCATCCACCATCATCTTGCCCTCTTTATTCTAATACAGTCCCTATGCTCCAGCATTCACAATCATCTGCCACTCCTCATCCTCATAGTCATCTTCCCCATGCAATAACCATCATCTCGCCCTCTTTGTTCTCATACAGTCCTCTGCCCCATGCATTCACTATCGGCCCTCTGTATTCTCATACATTCCTCTGCCCCATGCATTCACTATCTTCTATCCCTCTTCATCACATACAGTCCTCTGGCCCATGCATTCACCATCATCACAGACTTTATTCTCATCCACTCCTCTGCCCCATGCATTCACTATCTGCCCTCTGTATTCTCATACAGTCCTATGGCCCATGCATTCACTATCTTCTCACCCTCTTTATTCCCATAGTCCTCTTCCCCATGCAATAACCATCATCTCGCCCTCTTTGTTCTCATACAGTCTTCTGCCAAATTAATTCACTATCGTCTTGCCCTCTTTGTTCTCATACAGTCCTCTGGCCCATGCATTCACTATCTGCCCTCTTTATTCTCGTACAGTCCTCTGCTTCAGGCATTCACTATCTGCCCTCTTTATTCTCATACAGTCCTCTGCTTTATGCATTCACTATCTGCCCTTTTTGTTCTCATACAGTCCTCTGTCCCATGATGCATTCGCTATCATCTGCCCCCCTGTAGTCTTGTATAATCCTCTGCCCCATGCATCCACCATCATCTTGCCCTCTTTATTCTAATACAGTCCCTATGCTCCAGCATTCACAATCATCTGCCACTCCTCATCCTCATAGTCATCTTCCCCATGCAATAACCATCATCTCGCCCTCTTTGTTTTCATACAGTCCTCTGCTGCATGCATTCACCATCATCACAGACTTTATTCTCATCCACTCCTCTGCCCCATGCATTCACTATCTGCCCTCTGTATTCTCATACAGTCCTACGGCCCATGCATTCACTATCTTCTCACCCTCTTTATTCCCATAGTCCTCTTCCCCATGCAATAACCATCATCTCGCCCTCTTTGTTCTCATACAGTCTTCTGCCAAATTAATTCACTATCGTCTTGCCCTCTTTGTTCTCATACAGTCCTCTGGCCCATGCATTCCCTATCATCACAGAGTCTGTGATGATCACTATCACCATCACTATCATCTGCCCCTCTTTATTCTCATCTCTGCTCCATGATTTCACGATCATCTCGCCCTCTTTGTTCTTATATAGTCCTCTGCTCCATACATTCTCTATAATCACAGTCCTTCTCATACCGTCTTCTGGCCGATGCATTCACCATCATCTACCCCTCTTTATTCTCATACCGGCCTCTGCCCCATGCATTCACTATCATCTGCCCCTCTGTAGTCTTGTATAATCCTCTGCCCCATGCATTCACCATCATCTTGCCCTCTTTATTCTAATACAGTCCCTCTGCTCCAGCATTCACAATCATCTGCCACTCCTCATCCCCATACAGTCCTCTTCCCCATGCAATAACCATCATCTCACCCTCTTTGTTCTGATACAGTCCTCTGCTGCATGCATTCACCATCATCTGCTTCTCTTTATTCTCATACAGTCCTCTGCCCCATGCATTCACTATCTGCCCTCTGTATTCTCATCCACTCCTCTGCCCCATGCATTCACTATCATCTGCTCCTCTTTATTCTCATACAGTCCTCTGCCCCATGCATTCACCATCATCTGCCCCTCTTTATTCTCATACAGTCCTCTGCCCCATGCATTCACCATCATCTCATCCCCCAACTAATTCACTATCAACTTGCACTCTTTATTCTCATACACTCCTATGCCCCAGGCATTCACTATCTTCCCTCTTTATTCCCAAACAGTCCTCTGCGCCATGCATTCACCATCATCTGCTTCTCTTTATTCTCATACAGTCCTCTGCCCCATGCATTCACTATCGTCTGCCCCTCTTTATTCTCATATAGTCGTATGCGCCATGCATTCACTATCATCTTGCCCTCTGTATTCTCGTAAAATCCTCTGCCCCATGCATTCACCATCATCTCGCCCTCTTTGTTCCCATACAGTCTTCTGCTCCATGGATTCACTATCAACTTGCACTCTTTATTCTCATACAGTCCTCTGCCCCATGCATTCACCATCATCTCATCCCCCAACTAATTCACTATCAACTTGCACTCGTTATTCTCATACACTCCTATGCCCCAGGCATTCACTATCTCCCCTCTTTATTCTCATACAGGCCTCTTCCCCATGCATTCATTATCATCATCTAACCCTCTGTATTCCCAAACAGTCCTCTGCGCCATGCATTTACTATCATCTGCCCCTTTTTATTCTCATACAGTCCTCTACCCCATGCATTCACTATCATCTGCCCTCTTTATTCTCATCCATTCCTCTGCCCCATGCATTCTATCATCTGCCCCTTTTTATTCTCATACAGTCCTCTGCCCAATGCAGTCACTATCACCTTGCCCTGCGCCGCATGCATTCACTATCATCTCTCCCTCTTTATTCCATACAGTCCTCAACCTGTGGGGTACATTTACTAGCCCAGGAGAAATCCTCTGCATCACTAAACTGCGTTGCAGTTACAGAAATAATGGCTGCGCTTTGTCTTCTGAGCATATGTTCACTTGCATCACAAAACTGGATTCAGCAGTTACAGAAATAATGGCTGTGCCACAACTGCTGAGCACCTATGGGGCGTGATGGAGCACAGACACCCCATGAATGGCTGCATTTATTTTCTTCATGTGAATCCACAGAGAAGAATTCAAAAGCAGCCTGGCTCAGCGCTGCTGTGTGGTCAGCTCAAAAATGTAAAACTGCACAAGAAAATGTTCTGCGTTTAAAAACAACCGTACAGTGGTGCCAACTTCATCTTTTAACATCACCCAGCTTGATTTTAGAAAAACACAACCATGTCCATCTATCTTCAGGTTGAACACCATCAAATGAGGGCCTTCCCTCCCTGAATGGCATTGTTGTGTTAAATAAAGTCTGTAAAAAGAAGGAATTACATTTCAGCCTGCACAGTTAGCCTTCTCTATGGAAACAAAGTAATACATGCAGAGCCCTTCAAAAGAAGCTCTTCCTTTCCTTTGCCTGGTGTCAGTTTCAAAGAACCCATTTCTTGAATATATCCCAGTGTTTTGAAATTTTCCAAAGCCATGAAAGCCTTCAGAATGAAAATGCGAGGAAAACCGCATTTGTTAAATAAACATGAAAAATAAAATTAACCTGTGTTACCCTGCTTTGCAAAGCAGTGAAATGACATTGCATAAGTTAAATGGAAATAATACTGGAAAATGCCCAGAAACAAAGCTGTATATATGGGGGAAGAAAAGCTGCAAAAATAGAGGTATATTTCACTCTGTATGTTTTACTTTTCCTCACAAAAAGAACTTCAACAGCCTGGCTGAAGCTCAGGCATTCCTGTCAGACCAGTTTGGCACAAAGGCCAAATGTTGCACCTCCCCGTGATTTGATGCTGCCAGGGCAGGGACCCTGTTCTTGGGGCTGACAAGTGTGATAATTACAGGATGCCTCAGACTGCTTGGCAGAGATGCTCCCCAGGACAAAGGGAGATTCCAATCCGTGTGTTTGCCTCAGAAGTGTGAAATCCCCTGCACTCAAACTGAAGGACTTCAAAGGAGGGGTCACGACTACCTCTGGGCTAGCTGGCCAGAGAAAGACATTTGGCTGCGGGGGTTAGAAAGATTGCCCACTTTTGGGAACAAAGCCAGAATATTTGAATCAAAAGACTTTTTTTACATTTAGACATTTATTTCCGCCATATGAATAAGCAGTAATGTGAAATTATGATGGTTTTTAATGTGATTTTTGTATCAGCAAGATAAGACGATGTGGGTCTTCCTAGCATGTGCGGAACCGGACTGGTATTGAAGTGGCATTTCTGGGAAAAGCGTACATGGAACAGATGTAAAATGTACTGGTAATATGCCCGACACTGTTAGGCTCATGTGTAGCCATTTGTAGAATTTTAGGTGAAATATTTTCCATAGAAACTGCAAAAGAATGCCAGAAGGGCAAAGCAGCATCGCACAAACTTGGTGGTTGAAATGGCATATTTCTTGCAATATATGGGATCTGCCTATCTGATTTTCATGATGATAACAATTGTGTAAGGGTTTTGTTTCATAACCGGTTTTGCCAAAAATAACTGTGGTGGAACAAAGCACATCATAAAAACACCCACACCAAAACTGATGTCACTTCCCAGGGTCCAAACCGCCTGCAGGGGGGTGGCGATATCCACAGCCTGACCTATCCCATTTTAGAGGTATGTCCAGGTTACTTCCGCCCACATGGTAAAAATTCTCTGATGTGATCCTGCTTATAAAAAGGAGGAAGCTCAGAGAGAGTGATGACATTCAAATTCCACTTTCAGAGATCCAACAACCATAATCCAAGACATCCAGTATCCAGACATCAACATCCACCCTGCAAGACTCCATAGCCAGGCCAGAGGTAGCTGATCCTATTCAGGCAGAACCTCCCATCCAAAACTAAAACCCTACAAAAATCCAAATAATTCAGGGAAAAAGGAGGAAAGGCTGCTGACCCCTTTGGGAAAATCCAGCGACCAGCTCTGTCCTTGCCCAGCTGATGCATCCTGCTGTCCACTGTGACCAGACCCTGGTTGCCCCTGCTGTTCCCTTAAAGTTGAGCCCGCTGCTGCACAGTGACCAGGTCCTTGTCCCGCTGTCCAGAGACCCGGCTAGCTGTCCAAAATCAAGTGCATTTGTAAGTATCACCCTTCCCCAGTATCAAAAAGCTGCATACACTGCTCTGTTACTTTGCATTCTGTCCAACCCTATAAAAATCCTAGGAGCATCCTAGTAACTTCTTAGATTATAGAATCCTAAAATTCCTGTCATTAGAAAAACCCATGTTAATCTTCATGTGTAGCATAATCCTTTTCTAGTCATTTCAGTCCTTTGTGTAAATCCTTAGTACTATTTTGAATAACTTAATTTCCCATAGAGATAAACGTGGCGTGAATGGGTTAACCTTGCAAATGAACCTCCTCGCGTACCGTGTCTTTCTTTAATAAATTTAGCCATTAAAATATAGTTGCAGTAGAACAAATCGTTTTGCTAACAAAACCGAGTTTGGCCATGAAAGTGTTTCTCTTTCAAAATCCGATTTTCCCTTCCTATAAAGAATCCCATACTGCCACCCATCAAAAGCCACCCTTTCACTTTAGTATCATACCTTTTCTGTGCCTTTGTACCTTAGCACTAAAACCGATTTCTGATTTTAACTGTTTAGCTCATTTTCGAAGCTGTTCGCTTGATTTAAACCCATAAAAACTAAAATTCCAATTCTGCCATGTGTGATTTTTGCTGCACTGTTTTCCTTCCCAAAAGTCGATTCTCTCACCTGAATGTCTGTTGTTTAGTACCGTGCCTTGTAGCCTGTACGTTTCCTTGCTTCTTTAGTCTTATCCATGCATCTGCACATGTAAAATAACCATCCAGTGAATTCCGAGTGCTATTTCGCTTAATTTCAAGGGATGTCAATCAGATTTTGGCATCCCATTCAGAGGTGGTAGGTCGGATTTTCAATCTGATTTTTGCCTATGATACCTGACTCCTTGTTACTCTTCTCCGCCTACACCAAACTTGGTTAACAGGTGTTTGGGGGAGTGTTGCATGGGGAATACCTCACAGGTGTGCCATTTAAAAATATTGCCAAAAAGTAATCTTGCTTTCATTCATTTTACAATGATGCGTCTGATGTCAGAAAGTTAAATTAAGTGTATCCTACCATTTTGCTGTTTAATTATCACCACACTGGTGATTGCGGCCCGATATTGAATCTGTTTGATTTTCATTTGAATTTAAAAATAAATAAATATTCTATTATTACACATCGGCCTGGTCCATGGTCCATTGCGACATGGGGTGTACGTTAAGGGGGGTGTGAGACGGGTTGGCTGCCTTCTCAAAGCCAGAATCTAATTTGATAAACTTGAAAGCGTTTACTGTGCACCACATCCCTGGCTAGTGGAAAGAGTCCTGGTCTGGAGTGTGCTGTGGCTTCAAATCCGTGACAAACCCCATGCATTTACTACCATCTGCCCTCTTTATTCTCATACAGTCCTCTGCCCCAGGCATTCACTATCATCTCACCTTCTTTATTCTCATCCAGTCCTCTGCTCCATACATTCACTATCATCATGCCCTCTTTATTCTCATACAGTCCTCTGCCCCGTGCATTCACTATTTGCCCTAGTTATTCTCAAACAGGCCTCTGTCCCATGCATTCACTATCTGCCCTTGTTATTCTAATACAGGTCTCTGCCCATGCATTCACTATCTGTCCTCTTTATTCTCATATAGTCCTCTGCCTCATGCATTCACTTTCACCTTGCCACTTTTTATTCTCATACAGACGTCTGCCCCATGCATTCACTATCATCACGCCCTCTTTATTCTCATACTCGTATGCTCCATGCATTCACTATCGTCCCACCCTCTTCATGTAATACAGTCCTCTGCCCCATGCATTCACTATTATCTCACTGTCTTCATTCTTATACAGACGTCTGCCCCATGCATTCACTAACGCCCTCTTTATACTCATACAGAGTCTGCCCCATGCATTCACCTTCATCTGCCGCTTCATTCTCATACAGTCCTCTGCACCATGTATTCACTAGCATCTCGCCCTCTTTATTCTCATACAGCCCTCTGTTCTATGCATTCACTATCATTCTTGAAGCCGCTGTGTAAAAGAGACACTTGCCAATACTTGAAGCCGTTGTGTAAAAGAGACATTGACCATCCTTGAAGGAGTTGTTTTAAAGAGACACTTTGCCATCCTTGAAGCCGCTGTGTAAAAAAGACACTTTACCATCCTTGAAGCCGTTGTGTAAAAGAGCCACTTTGCCACTGGAGCCTTCCCTTCCCCCCTGAAGCACTCTTGTGCACACTCTTCTCAAGAAACCCTCAGCCGACCCCTCCTGCCCAGCTAACCATCGCCCGATCTCCATCACTCCTTTCCTGTGCAAATTCCTGGAAAAGCTGGCCATCTCCCAGCTTAATCTTCACACTGAATCTGTTGGTTGTCTCCATGACCATCAGTCTGGGGTCAGAGCAGCCAGAAGCACGGAAACTGCTCTCCTGAACACCTGATCTCAAACATTGATTCTAATCTCCCCTCTGTCCTCATCTTACTAGATCTCTCGTCTGCCTTTGACACGGTCAACCATGCCATCCTGCTCAACCATCTCTGTGATAACCTGGGTCACCAATCAGGCCCTGGCCTGGCTGACCTCGTTCCTCTCTGACCGACCCTGCCTGGTCCAACTTGGGTCCTTCCTTTCCTCTATCTCACTCTCTACCTGTGGTGTTCCCTAGGGGTCTAACCTCTCTCCCTGGCTTTTCAAACAATTCTTGGAACCTCTCGCCCACCACATTGCCACTCTCTGCTCCAGCTTTCAGTCCTAGGAGGATGACATTCAGCTCGTTTCCAGGCACCCCTCTGCCACCTCTTCTCCTTCTCTCATCTCTGACTGTCTGCCTGCTATCCAGGAGTGGTGTGCCGCCAATGATCTCTGCCTGAATGCCAGCCTCATCGGCACACCTGCACCCTCCTTTCCTGTCACTCTCTGGCCGGCCTCCCTTGGCCCTCTTCCTGCTCCCACCTGTGAGGCCAAGAACCTTAGGGTCATCTTCGATGCCACACTCTCCTTTTCTCTTCGTCTCTAAGAAGTGAAACTACCAACTGCACCTCGTCAGGAGGCAGTCTTCCTTTCCTCTCCTTCCCCCAGAAGCTCACTGTCTCTAGAGCTCTGGTTCTCACTAGGCTGGACTACTGCAACAGCCTCTTTCTAAATCTGCCCGCTTCTACTCTCTGCCCTCTGCAACTCATCCAGAATAGGACTGCGAGACTTGTCCTTGGCCTCAAGCCCAGGGATCTTATCTCTCCAGCACTGAAATCTCTTCATTGTCTCCCTGTGCCTGCAAGGATTAAGTTCAAGACCCACTGCATTGTACACAAGGCCTTCTGGGGTCTGGGTCCTCAATGCCTCCAACTCTCTCTTCGTAAATACCTTTCTACTCCAGCTATTCGCTCTTTCACCTTCAACTCCCCCAGGGTAAGTCGCTTCTCTAAGCAACAAGTTGGTGGAAGATCTCTTTCTTCGGCTGGGGCCTCCCTCTGGAACAACCTCCCTGCCTCTCTGAAACTTGAGGAGAGCCATCTCTGGTTCTAGAAGCACCTCAAGACCTTCCTTTTTGCTTCTGCGTTCGCTCTTCCTCTCCCCTGCTGATCCCCTGTCTGATACTACACTGGTCACCGGGCTACCCTCTGATTTCGGGCCCAGGTCCCTGCCCGTCCAGTTGCACACACACACTGCCTCCTGGCATCCCTTGTACTTGGGTTTGTATCTGTAACACTACAGTTCCATTACCGGCACTTATTGGACACCCGCTGTCATGGTCATGAAGTCAGGGGCACAGACATGCAGTGGCCGCATGCACAGGAGACCTGGGTGGACACTGTCCTGGCGCCTTTGGCGCCAGGCTCATGAACAAAAGTAAACAAGAACATCCATTTAACAACAAAAAGCTTTTATTATGGACATAGCACTTCAGATGCATTAACCTTGAACATTCCATCCATTAAGCAGGATGCATTAACCTTGAACATTCCATCCATTAAGCAGCCCCAAGTGTATTCTTGGGTGTGGCTGCTAATGGATTGCCTTCGCACGTGCTCACTCTCTAGGAGTGGCAGGGTGTGGCTGGTAAGCCGGCCCTAATGGGCGTGCTCACGATCTCAGCTATATAAGGTGCCCTGATCCTCAAGACAGACGCTTCGTGTTATTCTGCACTTGCAAGCAGCAGAACGCTCACCGTCGCCTGAGGTCAGACTTACCTTTGAAGATTCTGCTTCCTGGACATCCTGCTTCCTGCCAGCATACTTACCAACTGGGGGAAGCTGTTCTTACCTGTACATCTCTTAGGCGAACCAAGTATTCATCTTTACACTTTCCGGAACGCCGATATCTTCATCTTGGCACCGCAGCACGACACACTCCATCGTTGACAGCAGTGCCTGCTAGGAAAAAACAGAAGACCAGGTTAGACATCGAAAAAACTGTCAGTTTAAGGTTGCGCTTCGCCATACTTCGCGCTTTTCGATAAACCATCACTTACCTGCTGTTGAACATTGCGGTAGCATCCATCTTCCATCCGGCCACGTCTCGCATCTCACAGCTGCATTGAAGCCGCATTTCCATCTAAGGGAAGAAAACAGAAGAGAGACATTATTGTGGGGATAAATAGGAGCAACATATAAGGACATTAAACAGAACGAACAGCATCACAAGAGCTCACAAAAGACTTACCAATCATAAGGAGAAGCATAGTCACAGCTGGACTGTCCTAATACTTATCAGGGATCAGTAACGGAACTAGATCCCATTCCACACGCCCCTGCCAGAAGTAGCAGGACGGAGAGCTTATCTTCCATAATTCACAGGTGAGCTTTATGGGCTGGCATATGCTCACAGAAACCGTACTTTGGGGTGAAGGGTTCGAGAGGTACAACAATCACAGATTGGTGCACTCACACACTTATCTCCACGCAGGAGCAGTATCACCACGTACCACCGCTCACAGCTTTTCTACTGAGGGAGAGGCCTGAAGGGGGTGAATCAAGTTCAGGGAGGGCTGCAACCGTGCCCAACGCCTCCGCAGAGACCAGATGAGCGTAATACCCACTGTCTGCACTTACCCTTGACTTGCCACCTGCTGGCCACACTTTTGGTATTGTTTGAGCCCATGTACAGCACTGCCCTCCTCCACCTCCCGTGGCACTATACCCCTCCCGTCTGCCCTGCACTTACGCAATCTCAATGTCACTTGGCCTAGTAAGATCGTTGTCTCTGCCCTCCCTCTGTACTCCCTCCCCTTCCTTGCCTCGTCGCACCTTGAAACACTTTGTATAGGCGCGTTATGAATGCCATATCAAATCACATCCTTGGAGCAGTTGTGTAAAAGAGCCACTTTGCCATCCTTGAAGCTGTTGTGTAAAAGAGCCACTTTGCCATCCGTGAAGCAGTTGTGTAAAAGAGACACTTTGCCATCCTTGAAACAATGTGTAAAAGAGACTCTTTTCCATCTGTGAAGCAGTTGTGTAAAAGAGACACTTTTCCATCTGTGAAGCAGTTGTGTAAAAGAGACACTTTGCCATGCGTGAAGCAGTGTGTAAAAGAGACACTTCGCCATCTGTGAAAGTGGTATAAACGAGCCACTTTTCCAACCGTGAAGCAGTTGTGTAAAAGAGAGACTTTGCTATCCGTGAAGCAGTTGTGTAAAAAGAGTCACTCTGCCATCTTTGAAGCCGTTGTGTAAAAGAGACACTTTGCCATCCTTGAAACAGTGTAAAAGAGACACTTTTCCATCCGTGAAGCAGTTGTGTAAAAGGACACTTTGCCATCCTTGAAACAGTGTGTAAAAGAGACACTTTGCCATCCTTGAAACAGTGTCTAAAAGAGCCACTTTGCCATCTGTGATACAGTTTTGTGAAATAGCCACTTTTGCCAGGCAGGAGAAACATTCTTGCCCTTCTTAAGGAATCATTGTTTGGAAAACAACATTTTTCATCGTCTTTCTTGAAATAATCCAGGGGAAGGGAACTACCCTCTGGATCTAAGGATGTTTCCTTGGAAGAAACTCTTTTTGTTAGACTTTTCTCCATTTGAACCCTTTTTGGGCTAAACCTAAATCAAAAGACACTTTTCATTACACTTTTTAGTTGTTTATCTCTAGTGTGAGGGTCAGATAGGTTTTGGACACAAGGACGTGGACAGAAGGACAGTATATATAATTTTGATGCCGAGACACCTACTGATCTTTAGTTTTAGTTTCCTAGGCAGGGAAACTCTTTAGGATAGGGACAGAGGCCTTTATCCAACTCCTTTACCTTTAATAAAGATGTCTGATGTTGAAAACACTACCACTTTGAGTCCGCCTCTCATTTCTGACCCCTCTCAACACTCATAAAAATGATTCTTGTTGACCTCTAAGTTTGTGTCTCTTTCTCTGACACTCTTCACAGTACTCTCACTGCACGTCTGCTGGCTGTTCCATCATGGATGCATTCTCATTATTTCCACTTTTACACCTCCAAAACAGAGGTTCGATTTTCCATGATTGCACTATTCCTTCCTCTCTCCCTCTGCCATCTTCTTTCCCCTCTCCACTATTCCTACTGCTCCCATCTCATTTCCCCTCTCTACTATTCCTCTCACCCTCTGCAATCTCCTTTCCACTTTCTATTATTCCTCTCTCCCTCTGTCATCTCTGCACCCATCTCCACTATTGCTACTCTTCACCCTTACCTCTGCCATCTCCTTTCCCCCTTCTATTCCTACCTCTCTCCCTCCCCCTCTGCCATTTCCTTTCCCGTCTCTAATATTCCTACCTCTCGCATGCCCTTTTCCATCTCCTTTCCCTTCTCCACTATTCCTACCTCTCTTCCTCCCTCTGCAATCTCCTTTCCCCCTCTACTATTGCTACTCATCACCCTCCCTCTGCCATCTCCTTTCCACTCTACTATTCCTACCTCTCCCCCCTCTGCCATCTCCTTTCCCTTCTCTAGTATTCATACCTCTTTCCCTCCCTCTGCAATCTCCTTTCCCCTTGCCACTATTGCTACCCCTTGCTCTCCCTCTGCCATCTCGTTTCCACTCTCTACTATTCCTACCTCTGCCATCTCCTTTCCCCCTCTCCAATATGTCCACCTCTCTCCCACCTCCCTCTGCCATCTACTTTCCCCTCTCTATTCCCCCTCTGCCATCTCCCTTCCCCTCTCTAGTATTCCTACCTCTCTCCCTCCCTCTGCAATCTCCTTTGCACTCTTTACTATTCCTACCTCTCACTCCCTCTGCCATATCCTTTCCCCTCTCTAATATTTCTACCTCTCTCCCTCACTCTGCCATCTCCTTTCCCCGCTCTAGTAGTCCTACCTCTCTTCCTGTGACATCTCCTTTCCCCATCTCCACTATATTCCTTTTTTGAAGTCTGCCTGCAATCTTGAGTCCTTTTTTATTCTAAACTTTCCGTTTCAGCTTCAATATTTCTAATATTTCTTCAACTTAACTTTAGAATATTCACAAATGCGGCGCATTCCTCATCTTTCACATCACAAGACGTATTTCCAGACTGGTCTTTGCTTATTTCTGCCATCGTTGTGCTCTTCTAATTGGCATTCAGGCCTATCCACTTGCTCCCTTGCGGTGCATTTTTAACTCAGCCATCCCTATCCTATTCAGTCTCTCCTCTCACACTTCTATCTCCTCTTCTATCCAGTCCATTTGTTGGTTTCCCTTTAAATCGCATCTTCTTTTTCATTTTCTCTGCATTGTCTTTATTGTTCATGGCTTGACTCCATCCGATGTTTCTACTTTTGTCTCAATCTATGTCCCAGCTCACACTTTATATTGTTAAACACTTATTCTCCTGTTAGTTCCTATGCCTTCCCGGTTTCCATTCTTTTTAATGAATTAAACACAAACATTGCAGGGGTCGAATTTAGGATTGGATAAGCAGGAGCTAAAGGCATCTCCTGGATACCTCAGTGACCAGGAGCTACCACTGGGGAACAAGGAGCTAGTACATAGCATTCCGCACATAAGATGCCCACTTATTATTTGGTCTATTACTTATGACTCTTTATGGTTTAAGTTTTGTATAGCTGTGTCCTAAATGCACAAAATGAAATTCACATAAGTGCGTTTGTTCAGCATCAGCTGGAGCCAAAAGTAGCTCCCAGTAGCTATTGCCGACAAGTTAAGCAGGTTCTTCTAGGAGACAAGCAGGAGCTAAATAGCTCCCAGCTACCCTCAATTTCGACTGTCTGTGTTGGAAAACTTTGCTTCTTGCCATTAGGTCTTCCCCAACTCTTTCCATATTCTGCTCTACTCTTAAAGCTCACCTGCTCCCTTTCCATCTGTAACTACAATATTTAATCATTTTGTCAATATTTGGATTACTTGGCAGCTCACACAGTCCCTAAGGGCGTGGGGGGCAATAGAGGGGCAGTTGGCATAGTGGGCTGTCCCTTTGGCCCTCAGGTTGCCTCCACTCCCCTGTAGGGGAGGCTGGAAACAGGGGGGCAGAACCTGTTAGGGACGGACAGCTGGAAGAAACCCTTTCCGGCCCACAGGGTCTTGTATAACCCATCCGCACCGAGATACTCAACTTTGTTGTTTGGTGGCCAGGATGATTTGTCAAGGATTCGGAGGATAAGGTGAGGGTGGACACATTTAATGCAGAACCTCGCCGGGACCTGCGTTGCCCGGTTGTACCTCCACCGCCGAGCCTGCCATATGGCATATGTGTGATGCTGTAGTCGGCTCTTTAATGCCCTGCCGCCTGGTTCTGTTAGTACCCCGGCCATGGCACGCCTCGGTCAAAGGGGGCAGCAACATATGTGTGCTTGGTAGCTGGGGTTCACCTCGATGCGCCCGGCAAATGCCTGGATAGATCTAACAATAAATTCCCCGTTTAGCCCCAGAAAGCGGAGTAGCTTAAGGTGTAGGGGTGATACCTTTGAAGCGGGCGGTAAGGGATCTAATCCCGGATACATGGACTCGCTCTGCCGGTGACATCACACGTAGGGAGCCAGCTTTAAGGAGAAGAAGGCTATGCTTAGATTTCTCAGCCATTACAATAGTGCAATGGTTGGGGTTTTGTTTTCTGAGCTCGGAATGCCCAAAGCAATATATGGGCATTCAAGGATGATTTCTGGTTGTTTTTTTTATTTTAAACGACTGTGATCATGCCACTTACAATAGCACAGTGGCTAGGTGTTGGGGAGAGAACCGCAATACAGCACATTTGAAGTGTAAAGAGTGCTCCAGACGTTGAATGGGCAGGAGTTAAGTCCTGCAATTTGCGATTCTTCCCTTTCCACTCCTAAAGGAATCCCTTTATCAGGTTTGCAAAGAGTTAGTAAAAAAAATGCCCAGAGTTCGGGATGCCCCAGTCGCTTCTTCTGCAACAATGGTGGGGTTTATTTAATGGAATAAAGCTACTAGTAGAGGGCCCTTGCTGCCATGTAAAGACTGCTTTAATTGCAGTGCTCGTGATTAACAAAGAGTATCAGTATGTTACTAATGCTAACTCCAATTAGCTGCTACTCCACGTCTTCACAAGGCTGTGCCAGCAGTGCTATTGAACATAACACTGAGCGATGGCGTCAGGCCCTGGCAACTTTTCCAGCAATTATGTTCTGTTATTTGTATAGTGCCCACTGCCATGGATACAGCTTCAAAGCGCTGTGGGTTAGAAAGCCCTTCCTGGTAGTACATGGAGGAGAGTGCACTGGGGAAGAAAAGGACTACGGCCAAGCTCTACAGCCCAAAGTGGCACAGTCAAAGGGTTTTGGGCTGGTAGTTGATACATGGTGTTTGCAGTGATTATGAGTGTATATTCTAATTCATTGTGATTATCTCCAACAGATGCAAAAGTGTGGGTCACCAGGCATTCGTTTGTGGCGCACGCAGAGAGGAAGGTACTACAGCGTCTCTCAGGAGGGTGGTGAAGTTGGTTTACAGAAAGCAAAATTGGTTTGGCTTGTTGTCTCAGGTATGCTTTGGGCCACCCTGCTGCCCACAGTTGAGAAACACCTGAGGTTGGGTGCAGCTCCAGGTGTCCTAGAGATCCCCCTGCGGGTAATGATAGATGCTGCCCCCTCAGTTAAGAAACACCTGAGGTTGGGCGCGGCTCCAGGTATCCTAGAGATCCTCCTGCGGGTAATGATAGATGCTGCCCCCTCAGTTAAGAAACACCTGAGGTTGGGCGCGGCTCCAGGTGTCCTAGTGATCCACCTGCGGGTAATGATAGATGCTGCCCCCTCAGTTAAGAAACACCTGAGGTTATGTGTGGCTCCAGGTGCCCTAGTGATCCACCTGCGGGTAATGATAGATGCTGTCCCCACAGTTAAACACCTGAGGTTGGGCGCGGCTCCAGGTGTCCTAGTGATCCCCCTGCGGGTAATGATAGATGCTGCCCCCTCAGTTAAAAAACACCTGAGGTTGGGCGCGGCTCCAGGTGTCCTAGTGATCCACCTACGGGTAATGATAGATGCTGTCCCCTCAGTTGAGGAACACCTGAGGTTGTGTGTGGCTCCACGTGTCCTAGTGATCCACCTGCGGGTAATGATAGATGCTGCCCCCATGGTTAAGAAACACCTGAGGTTGGGCGCAGCTCCAGGTGTCTTAGTGATCCACCTGAGGGGGTAATGATAGAGCATTTCTGGGAAGGCGTTTACTCTTGCGTCAGATGCAGGACACCATAAGGGCCTTGACTCCGTTGTTGGTAGGAATGGAAATAGTATGGTCTAAGATAATCCCCAGACAGGAATGGCGAGGTGCCCGGTCGGGCAAAGCAGTCGAAAGCTCTAGGCAAATGATAAACAGGACAATGGAAAGTTCATGCAGAGGGAAGGGCTGGGTTTCACCACAATTAGAATTCTTGGGGAAAAGGACCTGGCCAATTATGCACATGATGGGGTGCACCAATTGGCTGAGGGACATGTCCTATTCCTCTTAGACATTTTTGGGAGAACTCTCGAGAGCAGGATGCACAGTGAGGGGAGCGCATGGTGTCTGCACATATAGGTGCAGGGGTCTTGTGGGTCATGGGGGGCAACCCCCAAGGAGTAGTGGAGTATCCGCTTGGCTTAGGTAGTTCTCAAAAGTAAGTATTCGGATAAGGAAGAGGGATGGTGAGACAATGATTGGATCAGGCACTTGCACAATCACTTGGCCTAGTAGGATCGTTCTCTGTTCTCCCCTTGTTCCCCCCCCCGCCTCGCCATACCTTGAAACACTTTATAGGCGTGTTACAAATGCCATATCATATCATTACTGACAGGAACATTCATTCCTCCCAGTCGTACTGTGTCTGTTCCCTCCCGTGTGCTGGAAAGATCCCAAGACTGAGCTAAATAATGTAAAACTGTAGGCTCATGGGAAACAGGCAGGTTATACCTCCCAGAAAGAGCAGGGCCAATAAGAGGAGGAGGCTGGCCCGCAAAGGTTAGTACTGGGACGAGTAGGCCTAGGCGTAATGAGGATTACCGATAAATAATCCGATCATGAAGCCTCGCTCCTGCATTCACCCCCAGATAGCTGTCCTGGAGCCGTATGCCACATGCAACAAGCTATTCGCCCCAGTCACATTCCGGGAAAGCACTTTTAAATATACCTTTACAGAGTCCGCATCTGCTTGGTGGTTTTCATTGTCCAGGGGAGAAGGCGGCTTGCTATCAACACCATCGAGTCAATCTACCACTTCTTTGCTCAGTGCAGCTGGCGCAGATGGTAGTATTTATTGGACTTGTTACAGTGCAGTTTGACAGGGGTGCACTGGGGTGTATAGAAACTGAAGTACATAAAGGTAGATAAGATAGATCTAAACTATATTGATAAGAGGCCCTCAAGCAGGTCTTGATCCTTCAGTGTGATTTGAATAAAATCTGTATCACCCTTCGGCATCCCAGTGGATGCATTTATTTACCAGTGAAGATTGCGTTTCGTAACTAGCTCGCCTCAATCTTGGGACATCATACAGGTAAACATCTCAACCTTTCCTCCTTCTTAGTGGGTTCCCCCCGTTTATAGCAAAATTCCCAACAAAACCCAGCACCCGTCGATTGCAATTAAGAGGGTCATTAAAAATGTTAGGTTGGTCAACCATACCTTTGATCCTATATATTAGGTCGGGGGGGCAGCCAACAGAGGTAACAGGGTGCCACTTACTCTATCACAGTCTACAGGACCCGCTCTCTAAGGGCTAGCAAAACAAGTGCCCCCAGGAGGCACCTCAGGTCTGACTCTCCCTTCGGCCAAAGGAGCTCTAGGCACACTTTTGTTAAATTGGCGATTATGCAGAGGCTTCTTTTTCCCCCGGCTCACTGGTTGCAGCAGTAGGCAGATCCTGTTTACTGCTTGCCAAGGCTGGCGCTGCCTCCTGCATCACCCCAATCTCAATAATTGTGGACAGTCTGTTTACAACGCTCTTCAGTAGGTTTACTTCTTTAATAGTGTTGGATAGAGAGGCCAGTATTTCTTGATGGCACGTACAGTCAGTTGATGTAGTCTTACTGCCAAGTGATCTGCCCAAAGGCTTCTGCTTGGACATCGCTACGACCCCTCTAGTAATTAGGCTAGTTGACTGTGCCTTCAACTGTTGAATGGCTTTCCCCCCACCCTACATCCCCCCCCTTGCCCAGTTGATCGAGTCATCCTGTGCTCCAACCGCTTTGCTCAAAATATTAAAACGGTTTGATAAAAGGAATATCAGTTACCAGAGGTACAGCATCAGAGGTTGTAGGTAACGTCGACATCTTTAGCACCTCAAAAGGAGATACACAGGCAGGTTGATTGCAAACAGTTAAGATAGGACAATGTGGACGCTCAACGTGATCAGTGGCCATTCATTGTAAAATATCTGTGCCATCTCCTGCTTTGTGAATCTCTTAAACCTCCAACACCTCCCAATCCTGATCTTTTTGCAAAGCAGCAATGCCGCTGTTGGCTAGGAACCCTTCTCGGGAGCGGTTGTAGATGTTAACTGGGGAGGGGGAAATGAGGTGGCATTCAATAGGATCCCTGCCCGGTCAGTTGTTCAGACTGGGATGGGATGACAGAATTCCTGCCTTCAGTTTGAGTAAAGGGATTCACTACCTTATACTCCTCCAATGGGTCGGCTTTTCCATCACCCCGCTTAATACCCATTTCCCATGATACGATCTTAAAGACAGTGTTAGCACTAGAACCAGTCTCCAATGGGTCAGATTGAATTGGGGACATTTGTAAAGCATTTGGGTTCACACTGCAATTAGTGGTCAAAGGGCAGCTTGTAATTGGCCCTGCTGTATTAACAGCATCATTGGTGTCGATTGGTTCTATATCACCCAGAAGATCTTTTATCTCGGTTATTAGGACATTTACCGGGGATACTGGATTGGCTGTTTTCCTTTTTCCCATATCTAGTGCGGGTGATGCAGAGTGATATCAATATAAAACTAGTCAACAGTATAAACACAATAACATGTATACACATGTTAATGCAAATTAGTACTGACTATGCAAATCAAACAAAATCTATACAAATTGTTACGAGTCTGGGAAAGTCTGGCAGGATTAATAGAAGGATATGCACTCAGCAATGTCAATACAAAACTGTTCAGCGATGTCCTACACAGATCTGTACTATACTAGCCCAGCAATATTTATGCAAAATACTGCAAAATGCTGATGGTCTGTGCAAATCCAGTAATATTTATGCCAAGTTCCACAAGTCTGAAAAATGACTGCAAAGCCTGTGCAAAGCCAGCAATATACTGCAAGTCTGTAAAAATCAAGCAGTGTTTGTGCAAAAAGGCAGATCTAGCAATACAAATACCTAAGCCTGTACAAAGCTATGCAAAATTTAGCAAGGACGGTGTAGTCTTTTTCGGATGCAAAAGAAGCAGGATATAAAAAATGAAAGCTGTACCGCACACCTGTCTATGATGAACAAGTGGGCAGCGCAGATATTGGTTGCATTAAAATCACTTCCTGAAAACCGATGTAAACCATAACTCAAAGTTTGCTGGGAATGACAAGGGCGGGAAGCGAAAAGCATGCAGACTGGGCCATACGCTAGTCCTTTCAGTTCAGTATGTGCTCCTTCGATTAGAGTTGGTTATAACGCTTACCGAGTCAGAAGCAAGTCCGTCACAGGTCTGTTCCTGTGTTGTCGCATCGTGGCCGATGTTCTCCTTCTACAGAAAAGCACTGCTGCCGCTAACTGCCACAGACAGCAGTGCCCTTTCCCCAGCAGGCTTACGCCGCAAGGGCGAGCCCGCTTAGGTTTTGAAGGTGAAGGGGCTGCTTCCTCCTTCCTCCCCTGGGGGGTGTGGCCAACTTCAACCGCGTTCAACGGTACCTGGCTTGCAGCTCACAGCGCAGACAGCAGCGTCCTTTCCCCGGCGGTCCAAATGATCATCCTTGACAGTGCTGAAATTGCCAACATGCTTTGACCATGATTTGCAAAAACAGAAGATTCTGCCATTACTGTGTTCATAACCTACATCAAATCTCAGCCTCAATATCTAACAAGAATAGATTTCATTGGGGATGTGTACAGGCCCGACAGCTTGAACCGTGACACATGCAGTAAAAGGGGAAAAGGATTTCCGAAAAAAAATAGAACCAAGAAATGGCCATCCTAAAAATTGGCAGGAGTTTCTCCTGTTTTATGAAACTAAGACTAGATTATTCTCTTTTTTTGTCCAAAACCTTAACAGCTATTGACACGAAAAAGCAGGTAATTGCTACAAACAGTATCAATGTTCTTTCTGTAAATCAAGAGATCTTGGGACTGGCTACATGTTCACTCGAAGAAGCCGACACTCGCATCCGACCCGATTTATGTGATGCTGTGGAACAATGATATATCCTATCTGAGGTTTATTTTAAATTTGTATGATGCCTATACAGAAGTGTTTCCAGGCGCCACAGGACAAGAAGGGGGAGGGGTAACATGGGATATCATACGAAAAGCAGAAACAAGAAAAAAGAGACAGTTATACTGGCCTTGTTACAATCCTACTATGCAAGTACTAAAGGATAAGTGCAAGCGGAAAAGATGGGGGAGAAGTGCGATAGTCGGGGGACCCTACGAGCGGTGAGGGCAAGTGCTGTAGCAGGCCGGGGTGGTAAGTGCCAGGGGCGAGGGGGGGAAATGTAGTGGGCAGGTGGACTGTGTGGGGATAGTAGTTCTACAGATAAGGGGTGTATGAGCCACTTTTACTCCCTAAAAATAGGCAAATACTCCCAAAAAATAAAAAATGGGAGTACAAATATTCCCAACAAAAAATGGGAAACAGACACATATGACCTTGTGCTCCATGGATATATATGGATCAGCAGTGCAACCTAGTACCACAGGAAGAAATTGCTATTACAGCCTGATGGGAAGACGTAAACATGTATCTTTTAATCAGACCATCCACCTTATGGCGATTTTGCGATTTGCAAAAAAATTGCAAAATTTGCCATTTCCCCGCAATTGCCGCTATAAATCATTAAATGAGCGCGAAAAAGACACGTTAGCTTAGTGTGTCTTTTTTCGCACTCATTTAATGATTTAGAGCGAACACAGCTGACTGCTGATTGCAGCAGCTTGAGGGTTAACACCTCCGGCTCTGCGTTGCAGGCCCAGGATTGGGGGGAGGGTCACGCAGGCCTGGGAGCTGCACAGCATTTGGCTGTGACCCCAGACACCTCCAAGGCTCTTTGAGTGCCCGCCCTGCCGAGCTGACAGAGTTGGTGAAGCGTAGCCAGGTAAGCACTGGCCTGTCCGCTCATCTGCCCCCAACTCAGAGCACCCAAAGAGGCCACTGGACTGTTTTCATTACTGGCGCTCGACAGGAAAGTAAATTACTTTCCTGTCGAGTGCCGGAAAAGAAAGCATAAACTTAATGCTTTCTGCCGCTCGTCTACAATTGGTATCATGCAGCCCAGCCTCAAGGCTGGGCTGCATGATACCAATTGAAGACTCTCGTAGCTGTATTAATTTCAAATTGCTTTACAATTATTGTAAAGCAATTTGAAATCAAGGCTGGGCTGCATGATACAAACGCTCGTAGCTGTATTTGTTTCAAATTGCTTTACAATTATTGTAAAGCAGTTTGAAACGAATACAGCTACGAGAGTCTTCAATTGGTATCATGGGCTGCATGATACCAATTGTAAAGCAATTTGAAAACGAATACAGCTACGAGCGTTTGTATCATGCAGCCCAGCCTTGAATCAAGGCTGGGCTGCATGATACAAACGCTCGTAGCTGTATTCGTTTCAAATTGCTTTACAATTATTGTAAAGCAATTTGAAATGAATACAGCTACGAGAGTCTTCAATTGGAATCATGCAGCCCAGCCTTCAATCAAGGCTGGGCTGTATGACACCAATTACGCACAAAATTGGGTGTTTAAATTTATGAAAGGCAAATGCCATTCGTCCTGTGCAATTTTGGTGGTTATGCAAAGCCAATTTAATGATATATGCTTATTTCACCTTGATATGCTAGTTTCTGATGACATCACATGCCATTGCATTTGTTGATGAGTCCCCCCACTTTAATTTGTAGGACTTGACCCCTGGTATTGTTGTGATGTCATTTCTGTTTGTGGGTGTGTTAAGTCACCATGTGTGGGTGGCATAACCAAGGAATGATGACCACCCAAGAGTTCATTGTTTGGCTAGGTGTTATGGGCTTGCAGTTACTGCCACTGCATTGCCCCTGTGTCTTGGGCCTCACGGATTCCTTCCATGGAGAAGTGTAGAGTTGTTCCCCCTCTCTCCTGGGGTCATAGGACAAGCGAAAAGCAAACCTATGGGCTTCAACCAGGGTTACACTTTTGAATTCAAGCCTATCTGTTTATTTGCTTTCCACTTGTCTGCTGGAAGTAGTGGCGCAGCACCATTTCCATGGAGCTGATCAGGCAATATCCACCCTCCCCCACCACAATCCAAAATGTTAGGCTGTGGTGACTCGACCTGGCTGTCCTACAGAGCGTGGCCAGACAGAACACAACATTTTGTTCCTCACTAACAAAAGCCTTGCAATTACTTGGTTTTAGGCTAAAAAAGATGTTAAATGATATATTTTTCAACATTAGAAAATGCTGCAAAAAACGCAGTTGTGTGCCGCAATTTTTTTCTTTTTTGTGCCGCAAAATTTTCCATTTCATGCCGCAATTTTCTGGAGGGTCTGTTTAATGTGTATTAATAACTAGGTGCAAAGAAATAATTATTACAAAAATATTTTTACTCGCTTATAAAATACTCCTATTGGGAATTGAACTTACATGTTTACACCCTAAAAATCATTTTATTCCCAACTTAAAACAAAGGGAGTTAAATACTCCCACTTCAAAATCTTATCTGGAGCACTGGGGGATAGTCCAGGGAAGGGAGCCCAAGGGCAAGTGCTGGTGAAGGGTAGAGACTGGTGGGGGTGGGCTTGTCCCTGTATTACTCAGAAGGGACCAGGCCCCAGTCACAGTGGCAGGTGGAGAACGTAGCAAGGGAGTGGGAGATGGAAGGCAGAAGAGAAAAGGAAGGCCTTGAGAAGTATCCAGATCTTCAGTAGATCAGGCTCAAGTCTGATGGCGAGAGGGAGGCTGTTCCAGAGGGAGGCGTCAGCCGAGAGAGGGATCTACCACCCACTTGCTGCTTGGAGAAACATCTGACCTTCAGAGAGTTGGAGCCAGAGGACCGAAGGGTTCTGGCTAGACGGTATTTAGGGATGGAAACCTGGATGTAGAGAGGTTGCGCTATACAAATGTAAAAAATAAATAAATATACAAATTCTTTAGAATAGAATCTTGTTTGTTCTTTTCTTTGCAAGGAAGCATAAACAAAGATGACGTTTGCAGTGATTTATGAGTGCATATGCCAAATCCTTGTGATTATCTCCAGCACATGCAAAGGTGTAGGTCATTGGGCATTCGTTTGTGGCGCATCCAGAGGAGGGCAATACAGTGGCTCCAGGGACAGGGGGCAAAGTTGGTTTACAGACAACACATCTGGTTTGGCCCGGTGTCTCAGGGATGCGATGGGCCACCGTGCTGCCCACAGTTAAGAAACAGCTGAGGTTGGGTGCGGCTGCATGTGTCATAGTAATTCACCTGGGGGGGTAATGGTAGAACGTTGCTGGGAAGGCATTTACTCCTGCATCACATACGGTTCCATGTCATTTCATTGAGGGATGTTTTTTCGTGGTTTTTTTTTCCACACCCAATTTATATATTTTTCTAACCCCAGTCCAAAAAATGTGATGAGTTTTTTCAACAAAAAATTTGCGGTAAAAAACCCAGCGAAAAAACATCCTGTGATGAAAAGACGTTGTTCCTCACATACAGGACATCATAAAGGCCTCTGCGCAGTTGTTGGTAGGAATAGAAAAAGAATGGTCTGAGATAATCCCCAGGTGGGAATACCAAGGTGCCGGGTTGGGCAAAGCAGTGGAAAAGTCTCGGCAAATGATAAACAGGACAGAAATGTTAATGCAGAGAGAAGGTGTGGGTTTCATCAGACAGGATGATTGGGGAGAAGGACCTGGCCAATTGCGCACATGATGGGGTGCACCAATTGGCCCAGGGACATAACGTATGTTTCTTAGACATTTTCAGGGCACTCCCGAGAGCAGGATGCATGGTGAGGAGAGCGCATGGTGGATTTTGCTCTGATTACTTACCGGTAATCTTCATTACTCCTAGTACCACTCTTCCTCGTCACAGTACTTCCCTAATGAGGCTCTTGCCTCCGACACAGGACCTTCTTTTATTTCTTTGTATCCCTATAACTCCTCCCCCATACCCATGTCACTCAGTTTCATATTACCAAGCCGGAGCATGGGACATTCCCCGCATGGAGGGTCAGGAGGGTCGTCAGTACTGTGGCGAGGAAGAGTAGGACTAGGAGTAATGAAGATTACAAGTAAGTAATCAGAGCATTACTTCCACTTCCACTCTTCCTAGTCCCAGTACTTACCTCATGAGGTATACCAAAGCAGCAACGGGGAAAAAGGTCCCAATGAGACACAGAGCCAAAAACAGTGCAGAAAAACAAACACCATTAAGAACTCCAATTTCACATCCCCACAGACAAAACTCCAACCCCGAGGTTGGACACAATCAACCTATAGTGGTTGATGGAAATGTTTTGATCAGCCCAGGTGGCAGCCCCACAAATCTCCTGCAGAGAAATCCCCTGTGCATCGGCCCAGGAGGCCGCCAAACCCCTGGTGGACCGTCCCTGAATGTGCGCAGGCACAGGCAGACCAGAAGCCACATAGGCCATGGAGACCACAACACGGATCCATCGGCTAACGGATACCACCGATGCCTCACGCCCAGCACCAGCCGGGCCAAAAGTAATCAGAAGACCATCAGAGTGGCTGAAAGGGGCAGTCCTAGCCAAATACTCCAACACTGCCTGCCGAACATCAATGTTATGCCAAGCCACCTCCTCTGGCGTTTGCGGATCCTGAAAAAAGGCAGGAAGAACCATATCCTGAGAGGTGTGAAACTGAGAAACAACCATAGGGAGAAACTTTGGATCACACCTCAGCACCACAGAGTTCGGCAGCACCCTCAGAAAAGGAGGGAGGGGGGACATAACAGAGCCCCAATCTCCCCAAGTCTACGGGCAGAAGTGATGGCAATAAGAAAGGCAGCATGTCCGATGTTTTATATCAATCTCGGAAATGGGCTCAAAGGGTGGCCCATGAAGGAACCGTAAAACAAGAGGGAGAACCCAAGGGGGAAGCCCTTTATAAGTACAAGGACAGGAAGAAGAAAACAACCCCCGAGCAACTTCCCCACCAACACCTCCCCATCCAAGTGACCATCAGAGTCCACCAAAAGGAATTTAATGGAGGCCCACTGAGAGCGAAGCGTGGAAACTGCCAGGCCCTTGTCAAACCCCTCCTGGAGGAATTGAAGGATAGCGGGGAGGCCAGAACTTATGGGAGGGATCCCAGACCGCCCATACCAGTCCCAGAAAAAGCTCCAATGCCTTCCGTATGCCTAAAGAGAGGAGGGACTAAGAGGATTCATTATGGACTCAACTACAGGACCAAAGAACCCCTGAGATATCAGCCTAACCCGTGCAATAGCCATACTGCCCATTGCATCTGGCGGATCCCCAACCGCAGATTCCCTTGAAGGGGACAAGGCCACTTCGGGACCAGCCAAGGCTCCTGGGACCGAAGCACCAACAGAGAGGGGAACCAACTCCGAGGGGGGGGCCAGAACGGAGCCAACAACAATACAGTCACCCTGGACACTCTGATGCGTTGAACACCCGGGGCAGAAGGGGAGTAGGTGGGAAAGCCTAAATAGACCCTGAGGCCACTGCAAGAAGAAGATCTTGCTGAACATTGACCACCTCCCTGATATGTGAGGCCACCAGGGACACCAGATGCGATCCCCCCAGGTGCCTATCTGAGCAGCCAAGGCATTCAAGGAACAGCCAGAACCCCCTTGGCGGTTGACATATGCCAAGGCCGTCGTATCCTCCGTCCGGACAAAAGTACACCAGAGCTCGGAGAAAGGCACACAACTCTCGCCAATGGGATGATAGACAGCTCACCTCCGGATCCCACAACCCCTGAGCAGAGAGGACCCCAAAAGTAGCACCCCTAAACCCTTCCGCAGGAGTTGGTAGTAAGAGTGGTCACAGGAGGAAGGACCAGGGACACCCCAGCCCGAAGATTCGGAACCCCAAACCACTACAGCCGGCAGACCCGCAGATCTGGTGACACCGGAATCAAAGCCTCGAAAGCTTGAGACGTCGGGAGCCAGTGGGAGAGAAGATAAGACACCAGGGGACGTAGATGAAGACGGGCCCAGGGAACTCGAAACACGCAAGAAGCCATGTGCACCTGTAATTTCAGCAATAGGCGAGCTGAGACATACTGCCTCCTGAGAACCCTGCCCAGAACAGCCAGCAAGCGACAGACCCTCGCTAGGGACAGGAACACCCCCCCATCCTGGTGCAACCTGTGCCACAATAAAAACTAGATCCTGAGAAGGCTCCAGGTGAGACTTCTGCCAGTACACCAGGAAACCCCAGTCCTTCAACGCCTGGAATACCAATCGGAGCTGAGCCATGACAGTCTGCCGGCAGGACACTTCCAATCGTTCAGGTAGGGAAAAAAAAATCTGAATGCCCTGCGGACGTAAATGCACCACCAGGGGAGCCACCAGCTTGGTGAACACCCTGGGGGCCGATCGCAGTCTGAAAGGGAGCACACTGAACTGAAAAAGTTGGGATTCCACCGCAAATCGGAAGAACTTCACGTGCCAGGGACAGAGAGCCACGTGGCAATAAGCATCCTAGAGATTCAGAGACGCCATCCAAACCCCCTTGAATAACATTGGAAGAAAGTTCTGTAAAGTTTCAATTTTTAAGTGTTCCTTCTGGAACGAAGCAGTTCAGGGCTTTGAGGTCCAAAATCAGGCGATACTTCCCCAAAGGTTTGGGGACAAGGAACACCCGACAGTAGAAACCCTGACCCTGAACAGGGAGAGGAACGGGCATGATGGCGCCTTCAACATCAACTCGGAGAGAGCAGTGCCCATGGCCAACCTCTTGATCCGTGACCTGGGAACCTATCAGGACTCACCAGCCTCGGCGTCTGCCTCCTGTGCTTCCCTCACATTCCCACAGAAAGAGGGCTCCTCCTCACTTTTGGCCAGCGTCCTGGTTTCCATCGAAAACATTGGCCAGGAAGTCTGCGTTGCGTTCCAGCTGGGAGTTGCTAGGGAAACGCTGGAACGCAATGCGTCGCTGCAGGCAATCCCGGAAGTGGACATCACGGCTCCAGTGTTCCTCCGTCGGATAAAAACGGCCATGTTTCAACGCACCATGCTTCTGATTAAGTTCATTAGCTGGTGTGTTTTCTTGTCACTTCTGGATCTTTTGGACATTTGACCCCTTGGCTTTGTACTACGGACTGCTCCTGCTTTCGTTTTTGTCACTGGCACTGCTCCCATGGTTTTTGACCCGCTTTTGCTGCAAGGACTGCTTCTGTCTTTGTTTTGTCTCTGGCACTGCTTCCACAGTTCAGACCAGGATTGGTACTTTCCTTGCAGTCCTTTTGTGTTACGCTACGCTCCACAAACTACTATTGACCTGCTTCTCGTCTGGAATACCATTATTTTGCTGGAACAATCTACTCAAGGAAACTGCTGACAGAGACTAGAGACTTGGTTTGGGCATCTCTATAGGCGTCCTCGTGCCGTCGGAAATAGGTCCCTTTGGATTGTTTTGTGACTCTATGGATTTCCATTCCAGGACATTTCCCTAAAAGGGGAGATTCTTCATTTCAGGAACTTAAATAATACGGGTAAGAAACATTTCAAATAGAATTCTGTTACTTGGTTGACTATTGAATTGACACTCATCATTGGGGTTTGTGTGTTTAGGGAGGATTACTGGCCCACTGTTCCAGACTATCTACACCCTAAATTCAGCTCTTGATACAGAGAGGTGAGCCCTCTTACCCTACTTTGTTTTACTGTCCTTACTGCTTGTATTATTCTAATCTGTGGTCTTGTTTGCAGCCAGCGGTGTTCCAGTTGTGTCCTCCCTTCTTTCTATTAATAGACTGCTCTGCTGTGCATATTTGACTATTAGAGTGGTACATTATTAGGATGAACTCGTCCCCTACACGACTTGTTCAAGGTATCAGGACCAAGTTCTTACTGTGGGTCATGTAAGACAGTTCTAACAGAACCACAGGCCGAACCATGCAATGCTGGACAGGAGGAGATAGGAAATGCACTCGACAACCCCTCCAAACTGTGTCCAGAACCCAGGAGTTGGAATACCCCCTTACACATACTGGAGAAAAAAATAACTGCCGGAGCCGCCAAAAGGCATGTCAAAACTGCCAGGACTTAGGTGCTGGCCCAGGACGCGAAGAGCGTGGAGGACCCTGACCCCCCCCGCTCTCTGAAAAGAATGTGATGAGGAGCCAGGGAAAGACCTACTGGACACTGCACCAGCACCAAAGGAAGACCTCTTGGCCGTTGAAGGAGGCTTGCATCGAAGTTTGTCAGCATGTTTGTCTGCCCTAAAAAAACTTTGAGCACCTTACCCCCAAGGGAATCCCTAAAAAGCCTGGACCCATTCAAAGAAAGTTTCAGGGCAGCCACCCTCTGAGGCCCATCAGTTTTCCAGTCCCTTAGGTGCACATGCCTCTGGGCAGACACCAGCCCCCATGGCCATGGCTGAAGCCCGCACCCCAATATAAGCCAGAATAGACAAAAGTTCAACCTGTCTCTGCATGTCCGATAGCAAAGGGGCAGAATCAGAACCTTCATTGACAGCCTTCTTCAATTTCCTGAAAACCACTTAGCATCGTTTCAGCCGTGTAGGAACCGTAGACATTCGCCCTAAGGGCCATAGGCGCCCCTGCATGAACTTTCTTAAGGCTGGAATTAACCCGGCAGTCCACTGGATCCCAGACGGCCGCTTCCTCGGCTGATAATGTGGAGCAACCCACCAGGCTGGCAAGGATATTGCCGATTTTAACAGGATCAGACAGCAAAGTCTTGCCCTTCAATGGGTAAAGTATGGACATGAAGCGGGGCATTTGCAATTTTCTCCGAGTCACGCCATTCCTGAAGGATTTTATCCTGGAAATCAGAAACCAATGGCAACCCCAACCTAGGGGTAAGTCCATACAGGCGAATAGAAGGGTCAGCCCCCTCCACTGGTACCAAGGGCTCTGAAAACCCCATGCAATCCCCAACATGAGCCAGCATCTCCTCCACTCCCTCTCTGTCGATGTACTTCCTCTTCTTGTTCCTCTTCGGCTGATGCTGAAGAGAACAAGATTCAGTGCCAGAAGATGAAGAGGAAGACAGGCGCCAGCGCTTGTGTCCACGTGCATGCCTCATCCCATGATGTTTATCAACTCCTGCCTGGATAGGGAAAACCGCTTAGCCTTCTTCTTTCGCCATCTGCAGACCACAGTAGAAGAGGAAGATGACGAGGAAGAAGACAGGACCAGATGCCTGCTCTTCGTGGAATGGTTACCCATCGTGTATTCACAGAAACAGGTGACCAACGGATGCCCAGGCCTCTCAATTAATGGAAAACGAAATGCCAACCAGCCGTTAGAAATGCCTGCCCTCTAAATAATGGCCAGCTAATCAATGGAAACCCATCACTCCCAATGGCAACCCCACTCACGGCACCAGAGGAGGAGCCCACCCGCCTCCGGAGCAACGTGGAGAGAGAGACCAACACAAGCTGTAAAGCTGCTCATAGCGTTTAGGAGGAAAATATCACCAACAGAGAGAGAGGAGCCAGCCGACTCCCGCTTCAGCTGCAGAGTCCCTTCCCCAAAACTCCTTACCTGCACCCGGGCCCGCTTCTCCAGGACACTGGTCGGAAAACCCTGCGCTGGCCATAGCCTCGCTGAAGCCAGGCGAGGCATCATACTCCACCGGGTACCAAGCCCCGCAGGGAACCCAGGAGTATCGCTGCACCTGAGGAAGCCAAAGGCCCCGCCACACAGCCCCACCAGGGTGCCAGCAATCGTCGCTCCCCACCGCCCTGTGCCGGGAAAAAAAAGCCCAACCTGCCGGAGGTTGGAAAAATTAAACTGAGTGACATGGCTATGGGGGAGGAGTTATAGGGATAAAAAGAAATAAAAGAAGGTCCTGTGTCAGAGGCAGGGGCCTCATGAGGTAAGTACTGGGACAAGGAAGAGTGGACGTGGAGGTAATGTATGTTGTCTGCAAACGTAGGTGCAGGCAGAGCCGGCCTTAGGGGGGGGCAGGCCGGGCAACCGCCTTGGTCGCCACGCCCCCCAGGGCGCCATTAGCCCCTGCCACACAAGCTCCGGTGAGTCTTTCAAGGGCTCCCCCGAGCTGGCGTGGTGGTAGAAGACGTGGCAGGCGCCGCATTGTCATTGAATGCACCCGCAGCGGCGGGCTTATACAATGACAATGTGGTGCTGACTGCTGACGCGCCCTATTTAACCACCTCGCCGGAGCGAGGTTAAAAAAAAAAAGTGGCCCATCCTGGCCCCGCCCCGCATTAACCAGGAGTGCTGGGGGCGCCAATTCGCCCAGGGCGCTGCTGCCCTTAAGGCCGGCCCTGGTTGCAGCGGCCTTGTGGGTCCTGGAGGGCCAGCCCCCAAGCAGTAGTGGAGTATCTGCTTGGCTTAGGTAGTTCTCAAAGGTAAGTACTGTGATGAGGAAAAGGGATGCTGAGGCAATGACTGGATTACTTACAGTAACATTCATTCCTCCTAGTTATACTCCCTCTGCTCCCTCCATTGTGGCAGAAGGGTCCCATGACCTGGCTAAACAATGTAAAACTGTAGACTGATAGGAAGCAGGGAGGCTATACCTCCCAGAAGGAGCAGGGCCAATAAGAAGAGGAGGCTGGTCCTCAAAGGTTAGTACTGGGACGAGGAAGAGTACGCCCTGGAGTAATGATGACTACCGGTAAGTAATCCGATCATAAAGCCTCGCTCCCCGGAAGCTCCTGTATTAACCCCCAGATGACTGTGCTGGAGGCGGATGCTGTGGCCTGCAGCAGTGAACAATGCGCAGGTTTAGAGGGGGGTATAAATGGGGGCTTAAAGATATAAAACTCCCTACCTGGTGCCGTGTGGTCTCTTCACGAGACCCTTCAGATCCACTCATGCAATGGCTGGCGTGCGTGCCCCCTGCCCTGCCACTCCTAATCCTGCAGGGATAGCAGGCTCTGAATCCTAGAGACCGGAAGTGTCAGGGGGAAGCTCTTCCGGGTCTCCAGAGAGGCGGTGCAGACAGGCCCTGTGTCTGTGCAGCCGCCTGATGTAGCACTTCCGGTTCATTTAGAGCATCTATGCTCAGCCCCCCCTCCTTTTCTCATCGGTCTGGGTTCCTTGCAATGTGTGTGTTCTAAGATGGAGCAAACGTAAGACCCTCCCAAGTGGTGTCTGTCCAGGACAGGGAGACTGGTCAGAAGTCAGACATCACACAAGGAGCCTTTGCACTGAAGCAGTGTCTGTACAGTGAACAGGCTTGCCAGAAAAGGAAACTTATATAGCCCAAAAATAGCCCATCCACACATTTTCTGTTCAAAATATTATTTGCATGCTTGCAATTTGCCAATTCTATACAAATGCTTTACAAATTACAAATCGTTACAAATCGGATAGTCAGCATGCATTGTCGTGTATATGACAGTACCATACCTCTCAACTCACACGCTTTTGGCGGGTGTCACCCGCCACTTAGGCAGCTCTCTTACCCGCCAAGCTTGCTACACGCCCATAGGAATCAATAGGCTTTCACCCGCCAAATGAATAATCGGGTGTTTTCACCCGCCCACTGACCATGAAAGGTTGAGAGCTATGCAGTACTGATGTCTTTTGTGTTGTGTCACTTAGCGTTTCGTATAGGCTCCTCACCATTAGGTTTCATAAAGTGCATAGTATAATAATAATGATTGAATAATGTTCTATTGCTATAAAGGGCATAGTGCATTAAAAATGGCCATTTGACCCTGACCCTTACCTTCAAGTGCTAAAGTGCTATGTACTTACTGTCAGCCACCTTGTTTGACAATAAGGATGTCCTTTCTGTTCTATCACATAACGTTACAAAAATGCTCCTTGCCATTTAATTTCTTAAAATTAAAAACAACAATGAAGTACACTATATATATGGAATAAAGTGCTACCATAGGAAGACCACTTTTTGGGAGGCTTATAACTTCGCTCTCCCGGGACGAATCCTCATCAAACGTTGTAAAAAAAGTATATGGCCCATTCTGAATTTTTTGGGGATGTTTGGTGAGGGTACAGGGGGGCGAAGTTATAGGGGAGGTCCCCAAGTTTTTTTTTCTCATAGACTAAATGGACAAACTCTTTGCGCACGCATACAGCCCAAACCGTTGGACGGATTTTCATCAAATTTGCGGCAGGAGCGGCGGCTTGGTCCCGAGAACGTGCTTTTTTAAAAGTCCATCCAGTACTTTTTTAAAAAACAGGTCAAATGTATGTCTCAAAAAATGTGTGATATGTGGCTCCGCCTCACGGTCCCAGTTCCCTGTTCGCTCCCATGGTCACAAGTCTAATTGGCCTGGAGTGTGCCGTGATGTCGGCGGACATTGGACACGCCCGGTGGTTGGCTAGAGGGAAGCGTGATGTACGTCATAATTTTGGGTAACGCCGCCATGTTGTATCCGAGAATAGTGCGGTGCCGAAAGGGGCAGAAAAACATGCTTTGCGGCACCTGGTGGTGGGAAGAGGGGATGTAAAGGGTGGGGGAGTGCAAAGTGATTTATCTGATATATTTCTTTAGGTGGAAGTAGACAGTGGTGTGCCAGCGGTATCCACGAGTACTGCGCTGTCGCGGGTACCTCTTAAGGCGAGTACCTTTTGTGGTGACTGCAGGCAGCCTTTGTTACGGCACGATAGGTCATGAGACCAGCAATTTGTGTGGTGACTGCTGGCAGGTTTAATTGTAGATGGGGAGTGAATTGCACATGACATGAGCATATTTGCATAGGGTGTACTATGCTGTGTTGTGTGTGGTAAGCCCATAGCGCCTTGGATGCATGGCCGGAGGCCTTGCAGTGAAAATTATGCCCACTGGTTGCAAGTAGGTTTCACAGTGTTGCCTTGTGTGTGTGGTTTGTGAGCACTGTACACATGATTTCTGCGTTGTTTTCTACAGAGTTGAATTTTGGTAGGCATTCTATAGTAGCTGTTGGAGAAAAAAGAAAAGTGTGGGTGTGCAGATTTTGTGATGTATATGTGAACAGCTGTGCATGAATGGATGAATATGAGGATAGGAATATAGATAGAGGTGTGCGATTGAATAATGGCCTGTTACTGTAGGGTGGGAACACTATATTGCTATCTGGGAATTACTGTAATGGCAGCGCGATAATAAGAACAAGGGAACAACTGTTGAGGTGCAATGAGTAAGAATGAAGCAAATACCAGTGGGTGGATGCAATTGTGTATCTTAAAATACAAGAACACTGCACTGTCTCAGTAAGAGGTGAAATTCCACAATAGTATTGCACTTACTTTGTTGACTGTCGAGAGAAGGCCATTCTAGGTTGTATTTTCACGTTGAAACGCCACTGCCTTTCAGGACAGAGGTGGTTACTGCAACTGTCAAAGAAGATAGTAAGAAAATATGTTTGTTAATGGCATACTGATGGCATTTGGAGAATACATTACTTATAAGAGCAGGTGTATGTGTTGGCAGGAAGATTTACAGGCCGATTCATGGAATAATTAGCGCGGCGCAAGTGGGCAAAAACGTGCGAATCGCAGTGGAATAGCGAAAATCGCAGTGCAAGTGCGAAAATCGCACGAAAAGCAGCGCACGTCGATTCATGGAAGGCCGTGCGCGAGAAAACCAGCGGATGTGCGATAAAAAAGTGCGCCGCGCACGTTGGCGCACAGGCCATCTAACAGCGTGCGCCAGGTCACAGCGAAAATCGCACAGGCCACAGCGAAATTCGCACATAGCGCGGCGCACGCAACAAAAGTAGGCGGAACACGGGCGTAACACTCGGAATGGGGAACAACTTGCAAAAACGTGGGCGTCACGGGGGAAGTACAGGGCACAAGTGCGCGGAACGCCCACACGCTCGCCTACAACACGTATTCATGGAATAGAATAGGGCAAAAAAGCGCACGCTCAAACCAGCGCACAGGCACAAACACGACCGCCACAAGAAAGCAGGCGGTAGCGTCTCTGCGGCTGTAAGAAATGTGCGCCAAAAGGTGTGCCAACAAATAGCACCTATATACTGCCATGATGAATGTCCGTTTTTCACGCGATCGGGCCTGGGGGAGCGGGCTACGTGTATTACAGGGGTTCGCGTGAAGTTTCTCACGCGATCGGGCCTGGGGGAGCGGGCTACGTGTATTTCAGGGGTTCGCGTGAAGTTTTTCACGCGATCGGGCCTGGGGGAGCGGACTACGTGTATTTCAGGGGTTCGCGTGAGGTTTTTCACGCGATTAGCCAGGGTACGTGTATTTCAGGGGTGCGCGGGAAGTTCCACACGCGAATATACTGGCGCGTGTATTTCAGGGGTGCGCGGGAAGTTCCACACGCGATTCCATCAGGGTAGGTGTATTTCAGGGGTGCGCGGGAAGTTTTTCACGCGATTAGCCAGGGTACGTGTATTTCAGGGGTGCGCGGGAAGTTCCACACGCGAATATACTGGCGCGTGTATTTCAGGGGTGCGCGGGAAGTTCCACACGCGATTCCATCTGGGTAGGTGTATTTCAGGGGTGTGCGGGAAGTCCCACACGCGATTACAGCAGGGTACGTGTATTTCAGGGGTGCGCGGGAATTTCCACACGCGAATAGCCTGTGCGCGTGTATTTCAGGGGTGCGCGGGAAGTTCCACACGCGAATAGCCTGGGCGCGTGTATTTCAGGGGTGCGCGGGAAGTTCCACACGCGAATAGCCTGGGCGCGTGTATTTCAGGGGTGCGCAGGAAGTTCCACACGCGAATAGCCTGGGCGCGTGTATTACAGGGGTGCGCGGGAAGTTCCACACGCGAATAGCCTGGGCGCGTGTATTTCAGGGGTGCGCGGGAAGTTCCACACGCGAATAGCCTGGGCGCGTGTATTTCAGGGGTGCGCGGGAAGTTCCACACGCGAATAGCCTGGGCGCGTGTATTTCAGGGGTGCGCGGGAAGTCCCACACGCGATTACAGCAGGGTACGTGTATTTCAGGGGTGCGCGGGAATTTCCACACGTGAATAGCCTGGGCGCGTGTATTTCAGGGGTGCGCGGGAAGTTCCACACGCGAATAGCCTGGGCGCGTGTATTTCAGGGGTGCGCGGGAAGTTCCACATGCGAATAGCCTGGGCGCGTGTATTTCAGGGGTGCGCGGGAATTTCCACACGCGAATAGCCTGGGCGCGTGTATTTCAGGGGTGCGCGGGAAGTCCCACACGCGATTACAGCAGGGTACGTGTATTTCAGGGGTGCGCGGGAATTTCCACACGCGAATAGCCTGGGTGCGTGTATTTCAGGGGTGCGCGGGAAGTCCCACACGCGATTACAGCAGGGTACGTGTATTTCAGGGGTGCGCGGGAATTTCCACACGCGAATAGCCTGGGCGCGTGTATTTCAGGGGTGCGCGGGAATTATCACACGCGATTTGGCTTGGTACGTGTATTACAGGGGTGCGTGGGAAGTTACACACGCGATTAGGCTGGGTGGGTCCTCACAGGTGTTCCCTGTACACCCTCCACGGCCCCTGCAGGCAGCCCACAAAACAGGGGACTACCCTGCACACCTGCTCATGTCTCCCACCAACCCCACCCCCCACCATCCAGGGGCACCCTCCACCAGGCCCCCACTCATGTCTCCCACCACCCCCACCCCCCCAGTCACCAGGGGCAGCCTCCACCAGGCCCCCACTCATGTCTCCCACCACCCCCACCCCCCAGCAGTGCAGGGGCAGCCTCCACCAGGCCCCCACCCATGTCTCCCACCACCCCCACCCCCCAGCAGTGCAGGGGCAGCCTCCACCAGGCACCCACTCATGTCCCCTATCACCCCCACCCCCCTGCCACCAGGGGCACCCACCACCAGGCCCCCACTCATGTCTTCCACCACCCCACCCCCCAGCAGTGCAGGGGCACCCTCCACCAGGCCCCCATTCATGTCTCCCACCACCCCCACCCCCCAGTCACCAGGGGCACCCTCCACCAGGCCCCCACTCATGTCTCCCACCACCCCCACCCCCCAGCAGTGCAGGGGCAGGCTCCACCAGGCCCCCACCAATGTCTCCCACCACCCCCACCCCCCAGCAGTGCAGGGGCAGCCTCCACCAGGCACCCACTCATGTCCCCTATCACCCCCACCCCCCCAGTCACCAGGGGCAGCCTCCACCAGGCCCCCACTCATGTCTCCCACCACCCCCACCCCCCAGCAGTGCAGGGGCAGCCTCCACCAGGCCCCCACCCATGTCTCCCACCACCCCCACCCCCCAGCAGTGCAGGGGCAGCCTCCACCAGGCACCCACTCATGTCCCCTATCACCCCCACCCCCCCGCCACTAGGGGCACCCTCCACCAGGCCCCCACTCATGTCTCCCACCACCCCCACCCCCCAGCAGTGCAGGGGCAGCCTCCACCAGGCACCCACTCATGTCCCCTATCACCCCCACCCCCCCGCCACCAGGGGCACCCTCCACCAGGCCCCCACTCATGTCTCCCACCACCCCCACCCCCCAGCAGTGCAGGGGCACCCTCCACCAGGCTCCCACTCATGTCTCCCACCACCCCCACCCCCCCCAGTTACCAGGGGCACCCTCCACCAGGCCCCCACTCATGTCTCCCACCACCCCCACCCCCCAGCAGTGCAGGGGCAGCCTCCACCAGGCCCCCACCCATGTCTCCCACCACCCCCACCCCCCAGCAGTGCAGGGGCAGCCTCCACCAGGCACCCACTCATGTCCCCTATCACCCCCACCCCCCCGCCACCAGGGGCACCCTCCACCAGGCCCCCACTCATGTCTCCCACCACCCCCACCCCCCAGCAGTGCAGGGGCACCCTCCACCAGGCACCCACTCATGTCCCCTATCACCCCCACCCCCCCAGTCACCAGGGGCACCCTCCACCAGGCCCCCACTCATGTCTCCCACCACCCCCACCCCCCAGTCACCAGGGGCAGCCTCCACCAGGCCCCCACCCATGTCCCCCTGCCCCCAGGTCCTGACGATACACAATCATGGCAGTAATGGGCAGCATACCCAGCACAAACACCCAGGCAAGGATTGCATCCACCCACATAGTGAATGCAATTACATGACACAACCCCAATGGCAAGTATGTAAATGAACACATGTCCGTCACACACACATACACAATGGCTGCAAGTGAATGTCAAAACCCATATCATGACATGTATGAAACCAAAGACAAAATAACACAAGTGGAAGTAAAAATAAAAAATGTATTAAAGATTAAAAATAAGTAAACAAATCAAACATACAACTATGTGGATAACAAAATAAATGGTCCATGTTGGAGAACCAAGGTAAAAATCAAAAAACGAAAAAGGAATACAAAAACAAATGTTGACCAAAGCAATATCAAGTAGAAGCAAAAGAATGAAAAACCATTTCCACATGGTGAACACAATAATGAAAAAAAGGAAATGTTCCTTCAAAAAACAAACTAAATACAGGAATGTACCAGGGTCCATGAGCCCAACACAATAAAGGAAACCTACTACTACCTAATGAAAAAAATATATACAAAAAAGTGGCCATTGTCCGAGCGGTCCAAAATAATAAAAACAAATAAAGGAAACCTAACACTAACTAACTATATAACTATATACAAAGGCAGCGGGCAAGTCCTGCGGCTCACTTGTTGATGTTGCTGGCCAGGGCATCATCGAACTCCATGTCGATGTCCTGGAGGCGGGACTCTGTCCTGGCCCCGAGGTCTCGCAGGGATAACCCCATGTTCAGCTCAAACTCCCTGCGAGCTTCCTCGAGGCACTCAGCCCGCCTCAACGCCCGACGCATGGAGAACTCCGCCCTGACCATGGCGAGCCGCTCCTCTTCCGCCCGCTGCCGCTCCGCAACTATCCGCTGGACCAACTGCTCCCACACGGAAGACACCACCATCCCAGGGTTGCCGTGCCCTCCGGCCGATGCCTGCCCCTCTGATCTTGATGGCCCCGAGCCATGATGCCTCCCACGTCGAGCCTGCTGCTGCCTCCGACGCCACTGCCTCTGCCAGCACGACGGCATCCAGGCTGATGGAAACCACCGACGCCGTCGTGCACGTGCCGTGCCTGATGATGCTGTCACATCTTCCATCTGCTGGGGTCCAGTTGCTGTGTTGTCCACCCCTGCTGGACCTCCGACTCCCAACTGTGGCAGGGATGGGATACCCACCGAGCTGGCTGCATTGGTCGGGGCAGGTCCACAGGGGGCCCTGGTGGCATCTGGGCTGGAAGACGGCAAGGAGAACGACTGGTGGATAGCCTGCACAGAGGAGGAGAGGGCCGCCACATTGGCCAACACATGCAGGAAACCCCCGAACATGGCCGATCCCAATTGGGCCACGTCGGCACGGTGCACTTCGTGATGACGTGCGTGCTCCTCCCGGGAAGCACGCACGGCATCACGAATCACAGCCGTGCGCATCGCGACCCCAATCAGGACCTTCTCCGCACGGCCAGGGGTTCCCACGTCCGCAGGTGGAGGGGAGTCAGGTGACATGGACATCCCCTCTACCTGCGGACGGGCCTGGGACGGGGCATCCCTGCTGGTGCATGGTGGTGCACTCACAGGGTCAGGGACAGCGACATGCAGAGGCCCCTCCACGGTGACCTGTGCTGCCTCCTGCCCCTGGCCCTGGACTGCACCACTTGCACCAGCAGGGATGCCCCCACCAGGCCCCATGTGTGCCCCAGTGGCGGCCTCCTCCTCCTCTGTGCAAACCACCAACCTGGATGGCTCCTCACCGTCTCCCACCGTAGCAGGCCCCTGTGGGGGCTCACCCACCCCTTCCGCTGCAGCCGTGGGGGCATCCCCGCCGCCTTGCTCCACAGCGCCGTCTCCGCCCTCTTCTTCACTAGCCGCTGCATAGAGGGAGACAAAGAACACAAGCATCAGGGCACTGTACAATGGTCCCCTAGACAGGAAGCAATAGCAGATGAGCACCACTGTCAAAGTACACTTCCATCATGTCCCTCCACAACACATGGGTCAGTCCAGGCAAAACACACACAGTAACAGGCACGGTGCATGCCATGGACATTTCCATGCATGTCCAATGGACTCTTGAAACATTCAATGATATGTAACTCACATGCATCATGGCTCATGCCTATCACATGCACACACTTCACCTCAGTCACATCCATCTGGCCCCAAACACACCAAACACAGCGGATACAAGGGTAATTTGGCTGCTTCACTGAATCTGTGCATTGTCACACACATGTGTCATGCATCCATGGCATGCACAAGTCACAGACACGCAGGTCAGGCACACAGACATGGCTACCATATATGTACCTGGCATCAGCACCCATCCCTCACCCCCACCCATGTCCAGGTACAGAGACTGGCATGCTCTCATGTTCAAAATCTGCATAGGGCTCCCCATGCGGCATTTGAACACATGCAACAACCATGTGGGTCATACATCACTGGTCGCACATGCATTACCATGATGTCCCTGCACACATACATGCATACATGGCCTATGGCACACATACAGGCAAGTATCATAGAACCAGCACACCGCAACATGCCCTGTCTCACACAGTAATGCTTGGACACTTACCGCTCAACTCCAGACGGGCCTCCCTCTCAAGGTTCTGGGCGTGGAGCGCTGGGCGTACGCGTTCCAGGACCCTCATCTGGATGAAACTCATGCGGCCCTGGCCCCCCTCCACGAGGCGCCGGGCCTTCACAAGGGTCCTGGACCTCAAGTCCTCCCAGCGCTTCTTGATCTTCAGGACGTCGCGGGTTGCCACCCCCTCCGCGTTGATGGCAACCACACAGTCGGCCCAGATCCTCTGCCGTCCTTCCTTGCTGGCGCGGGACGATCCAAAGAGGGCATCATACTGCCCCAGGACATGCTCCACCAGGACACCAACTTCGGTGGCAGTGAAGCTGGTGCCCCTCTGGCCTGGGGTTGCCACTGGTGCCAGATGTGGAAGTGCCCGACATGGCAACCCCAGAGGCAGGTGTGGGTGGGCAACTGGGTCCTGGGGCTGGGCTGTGGAGCGATGTAATCCCAGTCGGGAGTCTTCAGTTCCAGCAGGGGTGGACACAGCAACTGGACCCCTGCAGATGGCTGATGTGCAGGCACCAAATGGCAGGGCACGGTGGCAGCAGGCAGGCCGGCAGGCAGCAGCAGATGGCATGTGGGAGGCTGCTCGGGGCACTGGGGGGCAGTAACTCGGCCTTCTGGGCAGGAGCGTGGTCTTCCGTGTGTTTTCGCGTGGCCAGCTTGATACGGAGTGATTTGGCACGTGAAAATCCTGCACGTCAGCGTGAAATCCGAGGAAAGGCCCTTAGCGCGTAAGCGCGTCAGCACGCATACGCGATTCTATTGGACCAGAGTCCCTCAGCGCGTAAGCGCGTCTGTGACGTGACCCGCACGGGTGTTCCCCACTCAGCACGTGATGACGGGGCACACGTGGAAATACTGCACGTCAGAGTGTCATCGCGTGTAATTGGACAAAAGTGCGCGTACACGCGATTGGCCTATGTACGTGGATTTAATGGGTGCGCGGGCACTTACACACGCAAGTACGTCAGCGAACCTGTATCCCGTGGTGCGTGTGAATTTCCACACGCTATTGGACTGGGAACTGGATTCCAGGGGTGCGCGGGTCACACGCTGTATCCCGTGGTGCGTGTGAATTTCCACACGCTATTGGACTGGGAACTGGATTCCAGGGGTGCGCGGGTCACACGCTGTATCCCGTGGTGCGTGTGAATTTCCACAGGCTATTGGACTGGGAACTGGATTCCAGGGGTGCGCGGGTCACACGCTCGCCTAGAACACGCGCAAAGCATAAATTTGCGCACTTTAACAATAACAAGCTCAGACGCCAGCATGAACATACCGTTCCTAGCAGCAGTGGCAGTGGGCTACCAAAGGAGGAGGAGGAGGATAGTCAGGGCCAGAATATTCACACCCAGAACCAGCCTTTTCGGGATGCCTGATGACCAGGTGTATGGGAGGTACAGGTTTCCACCACACATTATACTGGACCTGGTGAGTGAGTGGGAGGATGACCTCACATCACCCACCCTGTGCTCCCAAGCACTCAGCCCCCTGGAGAAGGTCCTCAATGTACTGCACTTCTTAGCCACTGGATCATTTCAGCGGACAAGTGCCATAGTGGGTGGGGTGTCACAGGCCACCCAGTCACGCTGCCTACACCAGGTCTTGAACATCATGACTGCACGCCCATCAGTCCGCAGGCACATATACCTGCCCAGAACACCTGCAGAAAGGCATGCTGCCGCCCTGGATTTTTACGGTGTGGCACGATTCCCCAAAGTGCTAGGTGCCATCGACTGCACCCATGTGGCTCTACGTCCCCCCAGGGCATCTGAGCACATCTATAGGAACCGCAAGCACTGGCATTCCATCAACGTGCAGGTAGCATGTAATGCCAAGGGAATCATCACCTCAGTATATGCCAACTATCCCGGCTCTACCCACGACAGCTTCATTTACCGAATGTCCACCCTAAGCCGGGACCTAGAAGCTGAGCGGCATGGCGATACATGGCTGCTTGGTGAGTATGTATGCCACTGCACATGCATGCATGTTGGATACTGAGCAAGGTCACAACCCCACCAATGATACCAATCACCACCTCCACAGGGGACAGTGCCTACCCTCTCAGCCCCCACATGATGACGCCAATTCGGAACCCCACCACGCCACCCGAGGTAAGATATAACACAGCCCACATTACGACCCGGGGCATAGTGGAGCGCACATTCGGAGTGCTAAAGTCACGCTTTCGCTCCCTTGACCGTTCTGGCGGGCAGCTGTTATACGCTCCCCCAGTAGTGTGCAGGATCATAGTGGCAGCATGTGTCCTGCACAACGTTGCAACACGCCGGGGCCTGGCCGTGGACATGGTGGTGGCCCCACATCCCCAACCACATGCACAGCCACTGCGCATGGGAGGGGAAAGGGCACGGGGGGAGGCAGCCCGTACACAGCTAGTGGCTAATTACTTCACATAGAAATCACACCCCTGTGGAGTGCACACTGCCCTGGCACATTCCATCTGACAATCAATGATGACTCAACCTGACACTGATCCTGAATGTCTGGAGAATGAACCGTGAATACCATATCAGCCTGAGATTGTTCACCTGGAAGTGTCACAATGTGTGCATCCCTACCCACACAGACACCACCAATGCAGTTTTGTGAAGTTACACATTCAAGCAGCTAAAATGATTACCCACTTGCAAAATGCAACAAGAGGACAGTGCCATGTCAGCCAACCCAACCCCAGCACCGCCACACGACACACCGTGCCATGTCATGCTAATTGCAGGTAAACAAAGTAATCCCCACAACATGACACTAGTCTCACTATGTACAGTGTCCCTATTAGAAACCTGCAACACCTGAAATGCTCACAGCAATGCCGGACCAACAACATACTTGAGCACGTAGTACCATTAACATGACATCACAAATGTTACATATTAGTAGTCTCACCACCTGGAAATGCCTGCACTCCCACCACTACCAACTGTGCAGTGTTGGCGCCATGTAGAGTTGTAGGTGCACTGCTGCCAACATGGACCCCATCTCCAGACTAGAGGTCCTTGTGTAGACATGAGGAAGGGACCTGCAAATTGGGAGGTAGACACAGAAGATGAGTTACACATCAATGCAACATGCAGTGTACAACACAACAGCAATATGCACTAGGAATGTATACACAGTATTGACTACAGACTGCCCACACAGCTCATGGGAGTCCAACGTCACTGTGTAATTCACTGTCACTTGGGCACACCCTTTGCAAGCCCATGGAAACGGGAAGCAGGAGGGGTGTGTGTGACTCAAACCCAAGCATCTGAACCAAATACATTACAAGCCTGCATGTGCCCAGCCACAATGCAGCGTATGCCCACAGGAACCACGGAAGCCAACAAATCGTCCTAAAAAAATAGGGAATAAAAGAAATAACAATAAAAATAAAAATAAGAAACAATCAAAAATGGCCATTGATGGGCCCGGGGGGGGTTGGGGAGGCCACCCAGGAGGTCCGAGGACAGGATGCACACCAGAACCCACCTGCGTGGATCCTGGGAAAATAAAACACCTCCATGGGCTCATGGCCCACACGGCGACCCTGTTGTGGGAGTATCACTGCTGTCGCTATTATCACCCTGTGCAGCTGCATCCGGAGGTGGTTGCACTATGGGAGGCAGCCCACGCAAGGCCCTAGTCTGCTCCTCCATGGCTGCAAGCATGCGGGTGTGGTAGGTCTGGTTCTGGAGGATGAGTGTGCGGAGGTCCTCATGCAACAACTCACGGGATGCCCGGACCTCCGCCCTCGTTGCCTGCATCTCAGCTGAGAGCGTACGGGTGAGACGCTCCAGCTGCTGTTCTGTACTTTGGTGTGTTGAAGCCTCAAGCTCAACAAGAGTCGTCCTGAGGTGAAGGAGCTCCTGCCTCAGGGCTTCCCTGTGGCCCTGGGACTCAATGGAGATGGCCTCCTGCAGAGTCGCCAGTGCCGCCCGCCTGTCCCTGTTGGACCCCAACATGTCCTCCCTGTGTGACAGATGGAGTCGGTTGCCTGCTCTAGTCGCTCCATCAGCCTTTCTGGGGGGACAATGGAAGTGGCCACCCTATCCATGGCCTGAGCCATCATCTCGGATGATGCAGCCTGTTGGGTTGCCATACCGTAAATGGATTGCTCCCATGCGGTATTGCCGGGTGGCGTACGGCCACCACGTCGGTGGGCACCACACCTGTCTGGGGCAAGGCGAACTGCGCCTTGCTGTGCCGGCACTGCCTGAGGCTGCAGGACTGCATTCCCCCTCTGATCTGCTGGCCCAGGAACAGGATCAGATGTCGCGGAGTGTGACCCTGCATCCGTAACCACCGAAGGCGTAGCTGCCAACACTGACATCCCCATGGAGGGTTCTGACCCTGGTGCAGGTGGGTGAGACAGAACAGAATCCCAACCTGGAACACTCACCTGCGACGGCACGTAGGTCTCATCCGAATCAACACCTGAGTACAGCTCGGGGGAGGTGCAGCCAGAGACACCCCTTGAGAGCACGACCTGCAGCACTTGTGGGTTCTCCCCCACCACCACACCACGTTCCTCACTGGTGGTTGGTCGGCCCTCGGACCCCTCCTGGGTCTGCACCATCTCCACAACCCCAGTAGTATCAGGTGCGTCTTCCCCTGCAAAGACATGAAAACAAAGAAATGGAAACAGGCATTAGCACCATGGCACACAATGAGGGCTGAGAAGCAAGAGAACCAGTACTTGATTGACACATGTCCCACATGACTAAAACCCTCCCATGCATGCACCCTCACTGCGTATGAAGTGCATGCAAATGGCACACACTGATGACACCAAGATGGAAAAGAAATGAACACATTTTCTGCATGCTGCCTGGCAGTGGCATCACACATTGGCCTGTGATTGCCAGGTGAAACACACATGCCATCACACAGATGGCATGTACCATTGCTATTGAGTGAAGATGGAGAGGAGGGCAGCACCTATTCCTTCAGTCCAGTTCCCGCATGTAATTGCTTTTCTAATTCTAACAGGTCAGATTTTTCACCTGGAGCTGCCAGTCTGAAATGGTCCAATTGCACAGGGACATGTGTGTACAAATGATATCCAGGTAACAAAGTCACTCCACTTCACCATTGCCATGTCAGACATGTGACTAGTGGACAGCGACATGGCTAGTAAAAGTGGGGGAATGCAAACAATCTGACTGAATGAACAGTGAAAAATAAGCAACAATGTTGTGGCAAGGTGACACTTCAAGGGCAACTGGCGTGCAGTTGGGCTAGATGTCTACTGTTGGCAGAAGGGATACTGCTATGGCCAAATGCAGCTGCGCAGGAAGTATTGCATGAAGCACATGGCTGACCCATACGACTCAGGTGCACACACTCTCACCTGGCACACAAACAGAAGCCCTCACACACACACCATGCACATGGATGACACACACATGCATGTGCACTCACCGGACAATGCCTCGTAATCAGCCAGATCTCCCACGCCTTGGATCTGTTCCTCCGTGACGTAGGTCCCAGCGACTGACTCATGTGGAGTGAGTTCCATGTCTACTACTGGAGACCCACCTCCAGTCACTAGAGTTGCGGCATGACTTGAGGCCAGCTTACTCTTTGCCCTGCGCTTTAGGTCATTCCAGCACTTATAGCAATCATTGGCTGTGCGCCTCACGATTCCAAGGACACTTACGATGTCCGCAACGGTCTGCCAGTGTGCCTGGCGTTGTGCAGGTGTGGTCTTGGATCCTGCAACAATGACCATCTCGTTGTCCTGTCCGGACACATACTCGACAAGTGCATTCAGTTCGTCATCCGTGAAGCTGGGCTTCCTGGACGGGCCGGACTGTGTAGCCGTGTCTGGGGCATCAGCCTGTGCCGGACGAGCACTCTTCCTCTTCCGCTTGGAAGGTGGTGGTGATCCTGAGTGTCCTGCGCCGCTCTGGACACTAGGGGCAGGAGCCCTGGTGGACTCTGTATCAGGAGTGTGGGATTGCACACTCAGCATGGGAGTTGGTGCAGGCATTGGCTCTAGTGTGATGGTGTCAGGGGGAATGTCAGCAGCATGGACTAGGACCGACACTGTCCAGGCTGGGTGTGTGAGGGCTGGGGTGGATGGAGCCGCAGCTGCCCCTGCAGCCTCTCCGCCCTGCCTCCTTGGTGCAGCAGATGACCTTGCTGCCCCAGATCCACGTGGCATGATGGCATCAACGTGCACCAGCGCACGTGTCGTAGCCCTGCTGACCTGGAAGTCAGCCATGGAGTCAGCCAGGTCTGGTGCCACAATGGGCTGGTCCAACAAGGGCTGAGCATGGATGGTGTCAGCCACATCAGCCTCAACGGGAGGGTGGGAAGGGGGGGGTTATGGGTGCCCGTGACTGGTCCTCCACACATGGGGGGACAGGCTCACCCTGCAAGTTACGACCACATCCCCTACCGGATCCACCACGGCCACCACTTGTGGCTCTTCCACCTTTGCCACCCTTACGGAATCCTCGCCTCCCAGCCATGGCACTGATGTTAATGTGCGTATGGGAGTGGATGTAGTCTATTGTCCTGGGCAATTGGGGGTCAAAGGGGTTGGGTACCAGATGGTAATTGTACCCTAGTGCTCTAGCAAGGCTGATTGTAACCCCTGGGGAAAGATGACGGGTCACGCAACGCACAGGAGGCCCAAAAAAGGAGATGACGTGCACGCAACCCCTCCTAGACCACGTGTGCAGAAAGAAAAACCTGCACTACGCTGTGGCACCCAGTAACACAAGAATGAACGTATGCGTGTCACACGCAGCCTAGAATGACCTCTGAAGGGGTAGGCTACAGACGGGGCAAGCACAGATGTTAGATACGTGCGTGACTCACCGTCTGCCTGGTAAACGAGCGTGTAAAAGGAGCACGTTTGGTTGGCAACACCCCCGCCAAAAGAAGATTTGTACACTGTCTGAGGAGACAGGACAACAGTAGAAGGGAACACTGTTTGAGGGAACAGGCCCAGGTAAACCAGTAAAAGAGAAAAAAGAGAAAAAGCTGTCAGAGGTAACAGGGAATACGAACTTGAAACGCCGTGAAGTAAATCGCGTGTGAAACGACAAGAAGTACAGAATTCACCCACTCGCTCTCCACGAAAAGCACGTACAAGGAAAATGTGTTCTACACGTACCTTTTATACAGGCCCACACTTCCAGCGTCACTTACGCGGCGTGTACGCGCTAGGGCCATTTCCACCAATTACATGCTTTGTTACTTCTGCGTGTAGGGCCATTTCCACCAATTACACGCTTTGTCACTTCTGCGTGTAGGGCCATTTCCACCAATCACACGCTTTGTCACTTCTGCGTTTAGGGCCATTTCCACCAATCACACGCGATTACACTCTGACGTGCAGTCTTTCCACGTGTGCTCTGTCATCACGTGCTGTGTGGGAAACACCTGTGCGGGTCACGTCACAGACGCGCTTACGCGCTGAGGGCCTTTCCTCAGTTTTCACGCTGACGTGCAGGATTTTCACGTGCCAAATCACTCCTACCAAGCTGGCCACGCGTACGCACACGGAATACCACGCTCCTGCCCGGAAGGCCGAACTACTGCCCCCCAGAGCCCGAGCACGCTCCCACCTGCTGCTGCCTGACTGCCTGCTGCCCCTGCACTGCTGGGGGTGGTGGGTGACATGGGTGGGTGCCTGGTGGAGGCTGCCCCTGCACTGCTGGGGGGTGGGGGTTGTGGGAGACATGAGTGGGGGCCTGGTGGAGGGTGCCCCTGGTGGCGGGGGGTGGGGGTGATAGGGGACATGAGTGGGTGCCTGGTGGAGGCTGCCCCTGGTGACTGGGGGGGTGGGGGTGGTGGGAGACATGAGTGGGGGCCTGGTGGAGGGTGCCCCTGGTGACTGGGGGGGTGGGGGTGATAGGGGACATGAGTGGGTGCCTGGTGGAGGCTGCCCCTGGTGACTGGGGGGGTGGGGGTGGTGGGAGACATGAGTGGGGGCCTGGTGGAGGGTGCCCCTGGTGACTGGAGGGGGTGGGGGTGATAGGGGACATGAGTGGGTGCCTGGTGGAGGCTGCCCCTGCACTGCTGGGGGGTGGGGGTGGTGGGTGACATGGGTGGGTGCCTGGTGGAGGCTGCCCCTGCACTGCTGGGGGGTGGGGGTGGTGGGAGACATGAGTGGGGGCCTGGTGGAGGGTGCCCCTGGTGGCGGGGGGGTGGGGGTGATAGGGGACATGAGTGGGTGCCTGGTGGAGGCTGCCCCTGGTGACTGGGGGGGGTGGGGGGGGTGGGAGACATGAGTGTGGGCCTGGTGGAGGGTGCCCCTGGTGACTGGGGGGGGTGAGGGTGATAGGGGACATGAGTGGGTGCCTGGTGGAGGCTGCCCCTGCACTGCTGGGGGGTGGGGGTGGTGGGAGACATGAGTGGGGGCCTGGTGGAGGGTGCCCCTGGTGACTGGGGGGGTGGGGGTGATAGGGGACATGAGTGGGTGCCTGGTGGAGGCTGCCCCTGCACTGCTGGGGGGTGGGGGGGGTGGGAGACATGAGTGGGGGCCTGGTGGAGGGTGCCCCTGGTGACTGGGGGGTGGGGGTTATAGGGGACATGAGTGGGGGCCTGGTGGGGGCTGCCCCTGTACTGCTGGGGGTGGGGGTGGTGGGAGACATGAGTGGGGGCCTGGTGGAGGGTGCCCCTGGTGACTGGGGGGGTGGGGGTGATAGGGGACATGAGTGGGGGCCTGGTGGGGGCTGCCCCTGCACTGCTGGGGGGTGGGGGTGGTGGGAGACATGAGCAGGTGTGCAGGGTAGTCCCCTGTTTTGTGGGCTGCCTGCAGGGGCCGTGGAGGGTGTACAGGGAACACCTGTGAGGACGCACCCAGCCTAATCGCGTGTGTAACTTCCCACGCACCCCTGTAATACACGTACCAAGCCAAATCGCGTGTGAGAATTCCAGCGCACCCCTGAAATACACGTACCCTGCTGAAATCGCGTGTAAAACTTCCCGCGCACCCCTGAAATGCATGCGCCCAGGCTATTCGCGTGTGTAACTTCCCGCGCACCCCTGAAATACACGCGCCCAGGCTATTCGCGTGTGGAACTTCCCGCGCACCCCTGAAATACACGCGCCCAGGCTATTCGCGTGTGGAACTTCCCGCGCACCCCTGAAATACACGCGCCCAGGCTATTCGCGTGTGGAACTTCCCGTGCACCCCTGAAATACACGCGCCCAGGCTATTCGCGAGTGGAACTTCCCGCGCACCCCTGGAATACACGTAGCACGCTGGGAGACATGAGTGGGGGCCTGGTGGAGGCTGCCCCTGCACTGCTGGGGGGTGGGGGTGATAGGGGACATGAGTGTGGGCCTGGTGGAGGATGCCCCTGCACTGCTGGGGGGTGGGGGTGGTGGGTGACATGGGTTGGGGCCTGCTGGCAGGTGCCCCACAGTGCTGGGGGGTGGGGGTGGTGGGAGACATGAGTCGGGCATGAGTGGGGGCCTGGTGGAGGCTGCCCCTGGTGACTGGGGGGGTGGGGGTGGTGGGAGACATGAGTGGGGGCCTGGTGGAGGGTGCCCTGGTGACTGGGGGGGTGGGGGTGATAGGGGACATGAGTGGGTGCCTGGTGGAGGCTGCCCCTGCACTGCTGGGGGGTGGGGGTGGTGGGAGACATGAGTGGGGGCCTGGTGGAGGGTGCCCCTGGTGACTGGGGGGGTGGGGGTGGTGGGAGACATGGGTGGGGGCCTGGTGGAGGGTGCCCCTGGTGACTGGGGGGGTGGGGGTGGTGGGTGACATGGGTTGGGGCCTGCTGACAGGTGCCCCACAGTGCTGGGGGGTGGGGGTGGTGGGAGACATGAGTCGGGCATGAGTGGGGGCCTGGTGGAGGCTGCCCCTGGTGGCTGGGGGGTGGGGGTGGTGGGAGACATGAGTGGGGGCCTGGTGGAGGCTGCCCCTGCACTGCTGGGGGGTGGGGGTGGTAGGAGACATGGGTGGGGGCCTGGTGGTGGGTGCCCCTGGGGGGTGGGGGTGCAGGGGGACATGAGCAGGTGTGCAGGGTAGTCCCCTGTTTTGTGGGCTGCCTGCAGGGGCCGTGGAGGGTGTACAGGGAACACCTGTGAGGACCCACCCAGCCTAATCGCGTGTGATAATTCCCACGCACCCCTGTAATACACGTACCCAGCAAAATGGCGTGTGATAATTCCCACGCAACCCTGTAATTCACGTACCCTGCCAAATCGCGTGTGATAATTCCCGCGTACCCCTGTATTACACGTGCCCTGGCTAATCGCATGTAAGACTTCCCGCGTACCCCTGTAATACACGTTCCCTGGACAATCGCGTGTTGAACTTCCCGCGTACCCCTGTAATACACGTTCCCTGGACAATCGCGTGTTGAACTTCCCGCGTACCCCTGTAATACACGTTCCATGGACTATCGCGTGTTGAACTTCCCGCGCACCCCTGAAATACACGTACCCTGGCACCCTGACTAATCGCGTGTATAACTTCACGCGTACCCCTGATATGCACGTTACCCGCTTTGCGTTCCTTGTTTGGCAGCCCTGTAAACTGGTCCAGGGTTAGCGCAGCCCTTTGCGATGATTTAGCGATTTTGATGGCTTTTCCTTGCGCGAGGGCGTTCTTGGGGGCGTTACTGGCGCTGCTGCAGGGTCGCTGCGATACTCTGCGCCACGGCTGGTTTGGGAGCCTAAAATCCATGAATACGCTGTGCGCGGAAATCGGTTTTAGCGCACGTGCCTGGCGCAGACAATCGCACGCGGACACTCTGCGCCAGCCGCTTGCGACACTTTTCTGCGAAATTCTATGAATTACCCTGGAAATCTGCTATTATGCGAGCGCCGCCCAGAAGTTGAACTTTCAAAGGTGTTCCATGTTTGCGCTTTCACCTTCGTTCTAACCAGGTAACAAATGAATGAACGGAAAGCATTTTCTAATAAATTGTTCACAGAAGCAGCAGCAGTTTGAGTTAACTTGCAGTTCACACCAAAATAGTTCCAAAAGATTTTAAAACGAAATGTTATGAATCTCTACTAACTCTCTAAACATCTAACTACTTATATAGGTCAAAATCCGAATGAATTTGAATCTTCTGTCGCTGCTCAGTTCCACCAATATCCTAAACGGTCACAGATAACTCCTTTTCCTAAGAGCCAGAGCGCAGCACTCCCACCAGTTTCTCTGCATGTTTTGCCCCTCGAAGTTCTGCTTTGAAATCTTCTCTCACCCCAACCTAGACAGGTCTCAAGAGATCAAGTTTGGGCCTAAAACTAGAGATTCATAAAACAGGACCTTCCTGTTCAAAGGTGGACAATGAAAGGCAGTTTAGAATCCTCACACAGTCTCCAAACCCACTCTGCCTCCAATCACCTTGCGAAATGTTCCCAACCAATCAAGTTCCTGCCTCTTGACCAGCTTGGCGAAACTTCCTGCAGGACAATACGAGTTAAGGAAAATAAAATCTAAATAGAGTCAGAGTCAGAATAGACAAAAAATAAAAGATACCAAGAAGTGACATACCAGTAAACCATGAAACCTGATACAGATTAGTGCAAACATTACTGACTTAGGGCCTGATCACGAGTTTGGCGGTAATGCCAGCGATAATACCGCCGGCGGTATTAGCCCTACCGCTGAACTCCCCGGCGCTAATAGTGCCGGATCACGAGTTCGGCGGTAATGTAATTCCCCATTGAGCCCATTCGGGAATTCCCCATTCCCCATTGGGCTCAATGGGGAAAATGTGTGCTCTTAGTGCCGGCGAATTTCCCGCCGGCGGTAATAGCATGATTTTTCAGCAGATTTCCCCCCAGCCAAGAGCTGGGGCGAAATCCGCCGAAGTCCTGATTTGGCGGACCCTTAAATCTGGCGGTAATAGCGCGACCGCCGGATTTAAGGATTACCGCCAAAGTCGTGATGAGGCCATTAGTGTCGCAAGTTACGAAGTGTCGAAGTTTAAGCTTAGCACCTGTTCTTGGATGTCTCACATAGTCCCCTTTTGTTATGTTATTGCAGTTGCTGTGGTGTAAACAGGCAAAAGTGCCTAGTTTTTTGGTTTGTAATTTCTTTTGTTTGTCATATTTAATGCGCTAGGCCTTTACCAATTGGTCTCTCAGATTTCTTCCCCTTTTATAGGCATTTAAGGGTGGTTCTGGGAATAATCTTTGTAATTGAGGGTCCAATTGTATGATTCTCCAAAATCTTTTTGATCAGACGAGTAATTTGATGACTTTGGCTTGAATATTTGAGTGTGTAAAGAAAAGGACTTTCTTTGTCCTTCGTTTTCGCTCTTAGTAGATCTTCTCGCAAAGTTAGGGCGGATCTGTCCCTAGCTGCTGTTATTACCCTTTCTGGGTAGTCTCTGCCTGTGTATCTTTGCGCTATTTTGGCCATTTCGATCGTCAAGACTGTATCTTGTGATGTAATGCATTTTAGCTCACAAAAATTGGCTGTAAGGCAAGTTGTCTCTGAGGTGTTTGGGATGATGACTTGAGTAGTGTAAACAGTTGTTTACATCAGTTGGTTTTGAAAATAAATTTGTGACGATCTCCCCTCCTATAAGTTCAAGTTTAATGTCCAGATAGTGTATCTTTGGTGCTCCTACTTCCATTGTAAATTTGATTCTCTCGTTCGCTGAGTTGATATATGTTAGAAATGGTTGTATTTCTTCCTTGGTACCTCTCCAGATTATGAAAATATCATCAATATATCTCATCCAGGTGGCCAATTTCGGACCCCACTTTGGATGAGAGGTAATGAACTGTGTTTCTAGATCGTTCATAAATAAATTGGCATATGCCGGGGCCATGGCCCAGCCCATGGAGGTGCCAGATGCTTGTAAGTAGAATTGTTGATTGAATCTAAAGAAATTTTTGAGTAGTATGATTTTGGTTAGTTCTATTACAAAGGTTTTTTCTGCTCTGCAATCATTTTCTTTGAGCAATGCCCATTCTAATGTTTCTAAGCCTCCATCATGGGGTATTGACGTATATAGGTTCTGTACGTCAAAGGTTGCCAGGAAGTCACTCTCTTGTAAGTGCCTGATGTTCTGTATTACATTAAGGAAGTGGGTGGTATCTCTTAGATAGGATTGAGTACGCTGTACTATTGGTTGCAGAATTTTATCCACATAGATCGCTAGAGAATCAAAGATACTCTCTGTACCTGCAACGATCGATCTCAGAGGGGAATATATAGTTGTTTGTGAATTTTGGGTATCCCATAAAATACCAGTGTTATGGGATTGGTCTTCAATAGAAATCTCTTTGTTTTTGTCACGATCCGCCGTCCCTGGAAACTATGGCGGAAATGGAAGAAGGGCTACTGAGTGGAATCTAATGCAGTGCTCTAGTTGTTTACGGCGTGTCACGTACAAATACGCGTCGCGCCTAAGCGACGATGCGTTGCAACCCTCCCTCTTTGGGTATACACGCTTGTTCTCCGTCCACCGTTATGGTGGTTCTCGCTGCCTTCCTGCCTTCCTTGCTTTGCCTTAATCGTACCTCCTTCCTCACTTTTTCGTAGCAGTTCGTTCTGTTCTACCTACCGCCATTCTACCCCTCCTCTGTGCTCCGTTTTCCTTCAGAGCATTCTTCCACTCCGAGCCTTCTTGGAATTCTCTCCCGCACTCTTACCTTGTATTCTTACAACTCATCAGTTAACATGCATTCGCGTTTCTTCTACAATACCTCCTGGAAAGACTGGATACGCCAATTTCGTCTCACGAACTCGACTGCATTCAAGAACCGCAGTTTAACATCGTCCCAGGGTTTTTCAGCTTTGCTTTTCCCAGGTCGTGGGGCGGTCCCACTAGAGGCTCCCACTGCCGGGCTTGCTGCTAGTAAGCAGGGTGGCCTCCGGCGGGACTCTTCCTAAGACGCGTCCAAAAAAGCCAGAGCACGCCTGGAGAAGCCTGAGGGAGATATCTTCAGAAGACTCGTCCAATGAATCATGGACAGGTGAGGAGGAAGGAGAATCTGGGTCAGAAGAATTGTTTTTGGATAGTTTACCCCACATTCCTGAGAGTTTGCAACGCCAAGAGATGGCCAGTTTAGAACTTGTTAAAGCCATACAAGGTATTACAGTCGAACTACAGACTTTGAAAACAGAGAACAATGCATTAAAGGCAGACAATGCTGCATTAAGACAACAGTTCTTACGTAGAGAAGATCGGGGAGATCTCACACCAGTATCTTTACCCTGCGGCAAATACAACGGGAATCCCAAAAGACTTAAAGAATTTCTGGACGCCTGTCAGATTTACTTCACTTTTTGCCCCAAGATGTTTGAATTAGACCGGGCCAAAGTCGGATTTGTTGTCTCAAACTTAACAGGTAATGCCCTGGCCTGGGCAACCCCGCTGGTCACTGATGCCAATCCCGCCCTCAATGTTTATGGAACTTTTATCCAACAGTTCCGGACCAGGTTTGAAAGACCAGAGGTGTTGTTTAAGTCTTATGAAAGTCTTTTAGACACCAAACAAGGCACTTCTGACATTCAGACATACGTGACCAATTTTCAGAGGATAGCCCAGGAGACTGGATGGCCAGACACTGCAAGACAGACTTTATTCAGAAGGGGTTTACAAGATGAGATAAAGGACGAAATGTCAGGAATTGCAAGACTTGCATCATTTCAAGAACTGATTTCCCTAGCTCTACAAATTGAATTCCGACTGTCGGAGCGCCGGGCAGAAAGAAGACGACCCAGGTTGCTTGCTCCTCACCTTCCTTCTCCCAGAGTGCAGACCACCCCTGAAAGGAATAAACCTTCAACGGAAGAACCCATGCAAATCGGAACTATCAGAGGACCCCTAACGGCTGCAGAGAGAAAACTGCGAAAGGACTTGAGCCTGTACCTGCATTGCGGATCTGACAAGCATCTCCTGAGGGATTGTCCTGAGGTCCCTCCTAGGAGGTCGGGAAATGAACAACCCCGTCCATGAACAGGAAGGGGTCTATCGTGCCAATCCCTGTGTTTCAAAAAACCCCATAGTAGAGGAAGTCTCACACCAGCTCATGATCCTCAAAGTGGTATTAGAATGGAAGAAGAACTGTAAGGTGGAATGCCTGGCCATGCTAGACTGTGGAGCAGCTGGCAATTTCATGGACGATGAATGGGCAACAAAGCACGCCATACCTAGAAGAAGTAAGCATCTACAAATACCTGTGGAAGGGGTAGATGGCTCTCCCCTAACCTCGGGTCCCATCAAACAAGAGACGCATTAATTAATAGTCAGGATGAACACCCATCGAGAAAGAATTGCATTTGACTTGATAAGGGCTACCCACTTCCCAGTGATCCTGGGGATTCCTTGGCTAAGGAGACACGATCCCGGTATAGACTGGAGCGCAAATATGCTGGAATTCCGCTCTAACCTCTGTTTACACAACTGTTTGTCTCAAGAAACTGGGCCGATTCAAGCTAATAACACGATGCCCATCAAGAGTGTGATTGGTATCCCGGAAGAATACCAGGAGTATTCAGATGTTTTTTCCAACATCCAACCCAAGCCTCTCCCACCTCACAGAACAGAAGACTCTCGAATTGAATTAAAACCAAAGGCAGAAGTTCCGTTCGGAAGAATGTTCCAGTTGTCCCTACCAGAGAATGACACCCTGAGGGAATATCTAGCCACCAATCTACAGAATGGTCTCATCTGAGAATCGACCTCTTCTGCAGGGGCTTCTCTGTTCTTTATCCCCAAGAAGGGTACCACGGAGCTCAGGCCCTGTATCGACTATCGTGGTCTGAACAGTCAGACAATCGGAGACCGCAACCCGATGCCTCTCATCAAGGACATTCTGGAGGCGGTGCAAGGAGCCAAATGGTTTACAAAACTGGATCTCAGGGGTGCTTATCATTTACTTAGAATACAAGAAGGAGACGAATGGAAGACAGCTTTTCGTACGCCCCTGGGTCACTTTGAGTACAGGGTAACGCCTTTTGGCTTAGTTAATGCTCCCGCTCAATTCCAAAGATTTATGGACAAGATTTTCTCTGATTTGTTGTTCAGCAAGGTGGTAGTGTATCTGGACGATATTTTGGTCTTCTCAAAGACTCTTGAGCAGTATCGTCTGGATGTAAAGGAAGTCTTGGAACGGCTAAGACATAATCATCTCTTTGCTAAACCTGAAAAGAGCCAGTTTGAAGCCTCTTCTGTTCCTTATCTGGGATTTATACTTTCGGAAGACCAACTGACTATGGATCCGAACAAGATCAAGGCAATATCCCAGTGGCCCACTCCCGCCTCGGTCAAGGATGTTCAACGATTTTTAGGCCTAGCCAATTTTTACCGGAAATTCATCACCGGGTTCTCCAATGACCTACCAATAACCGCCCTGTTAAAAAAGGGTGTAAAGTTCACATGGTCAGTCAAAGCAGATCAAGCCTTCCACCAATTAAAAGAAGCATTTACCACTGCTCCAATACTTAGCCAACCTGACCAGACACAGCCTTTCATCATTGTGACTGACGCTTCGTATGGGGCCCTCGGAGCCGCTCTTTTACAGAAGAAGGAAGACCAGTTGGAACACCCAATCGCTTACTATTCAAGAACCCTCAATTCTAGTGAGAAGAATTACTCGGTGATCGAAAAGGAACTCCTTGCCATTCGGCAAGCTTGCGAGGAGTGGAGACATCTTCTGCAGGGAGCAAGGTTTCCTTTTCAAGTCAGCACTGATCATAGAAACCTTAGCATTCTACAACAAATGGAATGCAGGAATTCCCGCCATGCCAGATGGGCATATTACTGACTTCGAACTGACCTATCTACCAGGGAAGGAAAATCATTTAGCCGATGCTCTTTCTAGAAGCCATGGTGAATAATCAGGAAAGTACTCAGGTCACAAATACTTACTGCAGGGATAAACCTTTATCAACTCCATAAACACTTTTTTACAAGATGTTCTGGAAGCCCAGAAAGACCCATCCACCACCCTTATTCCTCTCTTGACTCAAAGAGGGAATCTTTGGTTTCGGGAGGAAGGATTGTATCTTCCAACTCAGGAGCTCAGGACCAAGGCACTTACATGGTGCCATGATATACCTACCGCAGGCCACAAGGGTCAGTCTGCAACTCTGGAACTATTACGTTGACATTTCTGGTGGCCGAGGATGGCTAAAGAAACCAAGGAGTACGTCTCCTCATGTCCCACCTGTGCAAGAAACAAATATAATACAACAAAGCCCTTGGGACTTCTTCAACAAGATGGTCCTCCTTCTGGACCCTGGCAACACCTCTCGATGGATTTCATTGTAGAATTACCAGACTCGGCAGGATACTCTGCAACCTTTCAAGTGTACCTATGGATACCATCCTCGTCACATCCCTTTTTCTTCCATGCAACCCACCTCGTTACCTACCATCGATCAGCTTCTAGACACACTCAGAGACACGCACAAGGAGGTTCAAGAGAATCTTTCGGACAGCCTCCAGAAGAACAAAAAATGGGCCGACAAAGGTAGAAGACCCAATCCTAAATGGAAAGTCGGTGATAAGGTGTGGTTGTCAACCAAGCATCTTCCAAGATGGGTCCATCCTGGGAAGTTTGCCCCCAGATACATTGGTCCTTACTCAATTGAAAAATGTGTCAATCCGGTAGCCTTCCGACTCTCTTTGCCAACTTCCTTACGAAGAGTTCACCCTGTATTTCATACATCACTGCTCAAGGAATACAAATTCGACCCATATAAAAGGCAACTGAGAAAGAAGACACCGAGGAATATGAGGTCTCCCAAATATTGGACTCCAGGTACAAACAAGGCAGAGTCCAATACCTCAAACTCTGGAAAGGGTATCCCTAGTCCGAAAGATCATGGGAACCTGAAAGGAATGTGAAGGCTCCCAAGCTCCTACGTCAGTTTCATAGAAGTCATCCGGGCAAACCAGGAGGGGTGCCCATAAGAAGGGGTCATACTGTCACGATCCGCCGTCCCTGGAAACTATGGCGGAAATGGAAGAAGGGCTACTGAGTGGAAACGAATGCAGCGCTCTAGTTGTTTACAGCGCCTCACGTTCAAATACGCGTCACGCCTAAGCGACGATGCGTTGCAACCCTCCCTCTTTGGGTATTCACACTTGTTCTCCGTCCACCGTTCTGGTGGTTCTCGCTGCCTTCCTGCCTTCCTTGCATTGCCTTTGTCGTACCTCCTTCCTCACTTATTCCTAGCGGTTCGTTCTGTTCTACCTACCGCCATTCTACCCCTCCTCTGTGCTCCGTTTTTCTTCAGAGCATTCTTCCACTCCGAGCCTTCTCGGAATTCTCTCCCGCACTCTTAACTTGTATTCTTAGAACTCATCAATTAACACGCATTTGCGTTTCTTCTACAATACTTCCTGGAAAGACTGGATACGCCAATTTCGTCTCACGAACTCAACTGCATTCAAGAACCGCAGTTTAACATCGTCCCAGGGTTTTTCAGCTTTGCTTTTCCCTGGTCGTGGGGCGGTCCCCCTGGGGGCCCCCACTGCCGGGCTGGCTGCTAGTAGGCAGGGTGGCCTCCGGCGGGGCTCTTCCTAAGATTCGTCCAAAAAAGCCGGAGCACGCCTGGAGAAGCCGGAGGGAGATATCTTCAGAAGACTTGTCTGAGGAATCACGGACAGGTGAGGAGGAAGGGGAATCTGGGTCAGAAGAATTGTTTTTGGATAGTTTACCCCACATTCCTGAGAGTTTTTTTCAGAGATCCAGCCTCTGTCTAGGTCTTTTTCAATTGTGTTTTCTATGACTGCCAAGATCTTCTTACTGGGATCCTCGTTTATGGGTACGTAGGTGTCAGTATCATTCAGTAATGCTAGCCATTGTGTGTTATAAAACGTGGTGTCCATCACCACTATAGCACCTCCTTTGTCTGCTAGTTTGAGAATCAAAGTATGGTCATCTGCTAGGTCCTTGATGATCTGACTTAGGTGTTTCCTGATATTATATCTCCTGATCTTGCTATAATCAATTTTCTTCAGTTGGTTCAACATCTGTGTTTCAAACAGTTTAAGTGTTGTATTCTGGATTGGTGGGTCAAATGAACGTTTTGGTTTAATCTCCAAATAGTCACTAGTCGGTACTCGCTCTATGAGGGGTTGAATATAGAAGAAGATCTTCAGTCGCATTTTTCTAAGAAGTCTGTACAGATTTGTGCATTCCTCAAGGTGTGTGGTGTTCTGAGTGGGGGTAAAAGACAGACCCAGATTAAGTACTTCCATTTGGTTTCTCAATAGATGTTTAGATGACAGATTTACTACTAGGTGTTGCTTGCTTTGTTTCGGGACCTTAGATTTCTTGTGGCTTCTTCTTGTCGTCTTGTGTCTAAAAAAGACTGTGGTGCTGATATGGATGTGGTCACCGGTTGTGAGTTATGGAAATTTGAATTTGGATTAGGAAGATTCGATGACCCTGTGAGGTTCTTGCTTTCTTACTGGTGGCGTTTGATGTTTCTTCGCTGCTTGTCTCACTGTTGTCTTGTCTTGGTCCTCTTGGTGGTTGTCTGTTGGGACGATGGGGATCTGGTGTTCTGGTAGAATTCCTGCCAAGAATAGACTATATCTTGGGAGTAATCTAGATTGTCCCTCCTAAATTTCTGCACCTTGTGTTGTTGTCATGGCCACTGGGCAGAGGCCACAGTTTACATCCCCCTAAAGGGTCCAGTTGGACCCAGTCCTGGCCTTTGGCGCCAGGCTCATAAGAAAGTGTGCTCTGCACACCTTTTTCCTTGGGCACGTGCTATCCCATCTCATATGGAGCCTCCACGTGCTAATGGGCCGGGCGTGGCCATAGGAATACTTGAAGCTGCACGTGCAGCATTATCTGGGAGTGGCAGGGTGGAACCATCTAGCAGAGCAATAGGGCGTGGCCAGGATCAGGCTATTTAAGCCTGCCCCACCAGCAGGCCAACGCTTCGCGTTACTCTGCCCAAGCAGCGTAACGCTCACTGCCGCATGAGAAGCATCTTACCTGTTTTCCAGTAAAACCATCCTGGAGAAGCCTCTTACCTGTTTCCCAACGACCGCAACACCATCTTGGAGAAGCCTCTTACCTATTTTCCATCGACCGCAACACCATCTCGGAGAAGCCTCTTACCTGTTTCCCAGCGACAGTGGCACCATCTCGGAGAAGCCTCTTACCTGTTTTCCAGCGACCGCAACACCATCTTGGAGAAGCCTCTTACCTATTTTCCAGCGACCGCAACACAATCTCGGAGAAGCCTCTTCCCTGTTTTCCAGCGACAGTGGCACCATCTTGAAGAAGCGTCTTGCCTGTTTTTTCCCACAAAACCATCGCAGAGGCGCCACTTACCTGTTTTCTCCATCAGAACCAACAGAGTCATCGCTAAAGAACTTCTACCTGCTCGCAGTGACTCCATCCGCATTCGACCAGAGCACACCTACCTGGTTCTTGGAATACAACTACTGGCAGCACTCCTTACCTGACCCGCAGCTTGGCCAGAGTTACAAACGGTCAGTTTCTTTGCGGTTGCAGACATCATTCTCACGCCGATGGGTCAGCGCACTGCGACTCTTCTCCAAGCACCGCCAGGCTATCCCTGCAGGAGGAAAAGAACAAACCAGGTCAGAGACTTATTTAGGACAATTGTTGAGACCGCGCCCCACTCCATCCAGCACTTACCTTAAGAATCCAACCTGTCATCTTCTTGGGAACACTTCGGGTCTTCCACCGGTACTGCGGCTCCGCTGGGCCATCACCTATAAGGGAGAAAGAGACATTACTAAGGATACAAATCTAATCATGTGACAAGACATTAAGAACTAATATGAACACTACTCATTAAAGACTCCTACCTTCACAAAGAGGTTCGGTCACAGCCGGCCTGGGCCCCCACGTCCAGGGACCAGTGTAGCAACTGGGTCATCTTGAAGCACCCCTGCTGATGAGAAGCAGGATCGAGAGCTCGCCCTCACAATATATCAGGTGAGCCTATGGGTAAACGCTTACTCACCTCATTTTGGCACGAAAGGTCCGAGGGGAGTCACAACACCTCCAAACCCTTCTTACTGCCTCACGTGTTCTCGCAAGGACAGTAGCAGCATCCAGAGCAGTGTACACCAGCATCCAGAGCAGTGTACTTGGTGACAGCTGGGGGAGAGAACCGATCCAGGGGAGCCGCATCCAGGGAGGGCTCCAACCGTGCCCCAACGTCCCCGCAGAGACCAGGTGAGTGTAACAGTTCAATATCTTTCCTATAGTGGTCCAAAGAAGTGTTAAGCTGTTCCAAAATAGTTTTCAGTTCTTCACTGCTTTTAAAAGCACCCAACTGTTAGCGGAGTTCACTCATTTCTGTGTCTAATTTGGACACCGATTTCGATAGTTCTTCGATGGTAAGGAGTATAAGGTCCAACGACCGTCAAGCTACTGTTAATGAGTCCCTATTTCTCCTATGATTTGAGGACCACCTAGCATCTCTTTCCATCCTGCCCTTCCAGTTTCATAAACTCTGACAGAGGTCTCTCCCCCATGAGACCCCCATGGGAGGTCCAATGCGAATGCCAGTTACTTCACCATTTTCCCCTGAGCTCTGTGACTTGCAACTGAATGATAATCTTGTTGTGTCATATTGCAAAAGACTAATGCTTATTGTCAGTTCTTACTTCCAGCGAAAATAGTCCCTCCTCCTCGCTGGAACGTTCCTGACAACACACGCCACAGTCCACGCCAGCCAGGGCGTAAAAGCAGCACCTCCATTCAACGACGATAAACGGCAAGAAGTGCAGGACAAAGACAACCCATCATCCAACGTCACCAAAAACACAGCAAAGCTGCAATCTGCAGGGGTACAGGACAAAGAGACCCCTCTTCAGCATCCGACTGGGTTCCCAGCAGCGAAAACACCAGTGACTCCGCCTGCAGCACTCCTCCTCGAAGAAGTTCAGCTACCTGTCCCAAGGTACAATTTGAGGAGTACGGCCACCATCTCACCTGACTTCAGAACGTGACCCATCGCTCTAAAAAGTTTTGCTACACTTGTCTCCGGCAGGTGACCCATCGCTCTCAAACGTTTTGCTACTCTTGTTTCCGGCTGGTGACCCATCCTTTTCAAACATTTGCTACCCTGCGGAGGGCCCATCGCGCTCAAAGGTTTTTGTGACTAAGCAGCCACAATAACGGTGCACACCTGGAGTATAGGTGCATTAAGTGCTCCAGCCAAATGGGTATTTGACTGCCAGCTAGGTGGGCCCAGCACCGCAGCCGATTTCTTCCATCTCTGCGCATCTGTCATCATCATCCTGGCAAGGCCCTGAAATTTTGCATCAGCGTCCTTCCTGTCAACCCATTCCTGGAACGACTGACACTCTTTGGAACTTTTGGGCATAAGGTCCCAATCTGGATAGGGTTGGACAGCTAAAACTAGGAATAGTGCTGGTACTACCTTATTAAATGTGAAGTATTTGCCCCATGTTGCTGTTCATTACCATGGTATTGATTCTGCCTCACCCTACATCCACCAAGACATTAACACCTTTCTCAATTCTTCTCGGGCCTATGCAGACATAATGAATGCCTCTGATGGCTAGATATGCTCCCACACTCCTATGTATGCCAGTGGGGGAATTCCCTTCCTCCCCGTCCCATCCAATATTGCTGAATGGTGCTACGACTTCCTTATTAATGACTCTTCTTGTCCCAAGATGACCCATCCCTTTTCCTGTGGATTCTTCTACCCCAGCTACACCAGTATGTTACGCTCTGATCTCTTTCAAACACTTTTGAGTTCACAGGGCGCTACCATTTTCTTATTCACTGCCCTCTGCCATTCTGTGCTAGACAGGTGTGTTACTAGCCTACCGAGGCCAGACTGCTGCCAGTTCAAAAATAAAAGATTCAAATTATGGACATTTCAAATGTGCAACACCGATTGGGCTGAAGTTTAGAATTAGGAACTTTTTAGGTCCACAATCTCTGCCTCTGGGAACAACATTTTTCAGTAGCAATCCCTGTGCTTCTCCGCCCTATCCTTATGTCACCCATATACCTGGGTGTCTTTAGTTGAGATTATACCCCAATCCTACTCCCTGCGGTCTACTCCCTGTTCAGGGATGACCAAACAGAGGGTTGATGTGGCAGGATTGCTATGCTATGATAGGCGGGATTGCTATGCCATGCTATGTATGATTGCTATGTTATGCAGGATTGCTATGCTATACTGTGATATGCAGGATTGCTATGTTATGTTTTGCAATGCTATTAGGCTCTCCCATAAAGTTAGGCCTCAGACCCTTTGCGTCACCGCCCTGGGCCTGCTCTACACGACACCCCGGACAGGCCCAAACCCCTCCTAGGCCAGAGGACATGTCAGACCTTACCTTTCGCTTATTCTCTACAAGTTTAGCTTTAGCGCCATATATGGGAGATATCAGAAGGGGTTTCTGCGAATGCTGCTTATTCATAATACAACACAATGGCCCTGCATGACTGTGCCACAAGGTCACAAAGAAGAGGTTGACATTTCTTGCCAACTGGCTGTAAGCCAAGTAACACCCACATTGTAATAGTACAGAAACATATTAGTGTTGGCCTATGATTTTCTATATAAACCTGCAAGAGGGGGGGAGGGGTTGTGCTGGAGAGAAATTCTTGTACCGGCTGCCCGAACACTTGCCTGCTGCATGCGTTTCTTTCCAGCTGATAACTCTGTATGCTGTTTATTTGAGATATAAATACATGAAGCTTGATTTACCAATTAGCTGTCTGATCTCCTTATTTGCAAACGGAGGTTGGCGAGGGAGCCTGATCTTGGCCACCACAGTTGTTAATAGTCAACAGAAGAAGTGGTTTGGATTGTTGGGTTATTGGCCCAGATGACAAGGGACTACCATCAATCTCTTCAACAGTTCGAGCCTGTTCCTTTTCTTCTCGAGGTATTTGATGACGCTATGCCCATTCATCTTCCAAGAACAATCCCATTCCACCGCAGTCCACCAGGGCATGAAAAGTCAGGGGTTACACATGAGTGGACTGCAAGGACACCTGCAGGACCACTAAGGAAGAACGTATCGAGGTTCCAAGGCTAGCAGAAAAAAAGGAGCAATAGTTGTCCTCCCATTTCCCAGTTCCACTTTAGGAACAGTAGGTGGCGTTTCCCGAATGCTGAGATGGTATAACCAGATAGTTGCGAACCATGTGCTTCAGGGATGCGCAGTACAAGCAAAGTCCCATCTCAATCCTTCTACTTCTCTCTTCAGCAGTAAGCGGTCCCCGAAGGGATCCCATTTGCATGGGTTCAGGATCTCCGGAAGTAGTGGAGGGAGGTTCTCGAGAAGTGGGGTACTCTGGTGTTGGTCTAGGAGTCGGTGTTCATTGTATTCTCTTTTCAACCTTCCTTTCTTGAATTCGGAAATCAAGTTGCATGGCTAGGTTTAGGAGAGCCTGGAAGGAGTCGGGTCTAGCAACCAAAGCCAATTCATCTTTTATTTCTTCATTCAGGCCTTCACGAAACAGGCTTTGGGAGACCAGTCGTCCTCCTTAGCCAGCTGCTTAAACTAGGTTACGAAGGACAACATATCCAGGGACCCCTGTTGAAATTCGAGCAGTTTCTCCTGGGCTGAAAAGACCACGTCCGGTCGATCAAACGAAGCCTTAAAGGAGGTCATGAATCCAGCATAGTCATCCAGATGGGGCTCTTCTGAGGCTACCAAAGGAGTTGCCCAGGAGAGGGAATTGACAATGAAATTGGAGATAATAAACCCCACCTAAGCCCTATCAGTGGAGTAAAAGAATGGTTTGAAGGGGAAATGAACCATACAGGAGTCAAGAAAAGCATGAAGCTTCTTTGGGGATCTCTCATACTTGTCCAGGGTCCCTCCCATTGTAGAGCCTTCTTGAGCAAGGACATCCCGTGACAGGAACAGTTGTCACAGGGCAGCATTCTCTGCCTTGAGGTTCTGCATCTCAGTGGAAAGCTCCTGCATGACACGCAGAAGATCTTGAAGGGAAGGATCCATGCCCACAGGTTCAGGAGTCTTTTGGCGTCTCAATCTGACAAGATCTGTACATTACTTTACATCCTTGCATGGTTTCTGTTTGGTGATGGTCTCATGAAGAAAAGGGCGAGCCTCCCCAGACGTCACCATGCCTGAGGTAAAAACATCCTGGCAAGGGGACTCCTGATTGTTTGTACTACGAGTACCTTTACATGTGTTAATGAAACAGTTGTTTCTGTGAATTAGAAATACATTTGGCAGGGTGCAAGCAAGGGGCAAGGCATAGTGTGAAGTAACGCTATGTTTGTTGCAGCATTGTGATTCATTTCATGTGTTATCATTCATCATGTTCATAGTCCTGTTCTATGTATCAGTGAGTTCAGGTGCTATTTGAGGACCGCTGAGTCACGCATTTGAAATGCATTACTAATGAAGAAGTATGAGCCTCTATGATTCAAGAGTGTACAAGTGTTCAGTGTTATGTTAGAATACATGTTTTATGTGCTTATGTTTGTGGCTATCTCTAGGACATTCGCAAATATAGTAACAATAAGGGTACGGAGGCAAGCCTAGTATGGTTTTGTTCTTGTTTGTATGTTCTCCACTTCCCCTTTTCCAGTTACCCTAAACACCCCCTCCCTATCCACAACCCCTCCCTAACCCTCTTCCCCCCTTCGGCTGCCTCAGGGTACCTGTGTTTCTACAATCAGGAGCCCGTGTCAACCAAGGTGGGCGGGGTCACTTCATTTAGCTTCTGTGGCTAGGAAGGAGTTGTGTATACTCCAGGGGTGTGACAGACACCCAGGCCGGCTCAGTCAAGTGAATCGTGCTTCAAGCTGGCATAGACGTGGAATGCTTTGGAGCACATTTGGCGCGTGGCACCATAGCTACATAAGCTTCCGCTTGCGTAGCGCAGTTCGAAGACATCATGAGGGCCTGGAGTTGGTCAAATGGATCACCTTTTGAGACCTTTTTATTTGATCAGGTAGCCTCCTTGGTGGTAAGCAAGCTTTAAACAAGCATACTACAAGCCTCCAGGTCTTGACATAGAATTCAGATTTTCCATAATAACATTTAAGAAAGTCATAATTCTATTAAAGGCATCGGGGTGAAGTATTATCCCACCAGTGCAATCACTAATAGGCTAGAGAGGCAGGTGTAAGCTAAGACAAATGATATACCAACATAGGGCACATTACGAGGCTGGCTGAAAGGGCGCAGAAGTGGCTAAGTACGCAATTGCTCACCCGATGAATTACTGAGTGTCTGCTTATGTATGTTCTCTCCAGGTGCAGATGTTAAGCCAACAGATCCTGAGGACCCAAATGCGAGTCTGGCAGAGGCATAGACCAGAGACATGAATCGTGCAACGTGGGCCGCTAATAGTTCTGATGGTTCTGGTTGCACCACATTTGCCTTTGTGAGGGGTGAGCAATGTGAGACTCAAGACTTTGGGCCTCATTACGACCCTGGCGGAGAACCATGGTGCAATTTGCACCATGGTCCATGGCGCAAAGCTGCCAACTCCGCCATGGGGGTTGGCGGACTTACCGCCCCATTCCGACCTTGGCGGGGCGGTAAGTCCCCAATCCCCATTTACCCTTCCCCATTCCCATTTTTGCCCCATAGGGTATAATGGGAGTGGGGAAGGCGTCAATTACGCCACCGTAAATTACGGTGGCGTAATTAACGACAAGTCCCGTAGCGCCATGGATTTTTCCGCCTGCAAAAAGCAGGCGTAAAAATCACCATGGCGCTACGGGAAGTCGTAGTCGGGCGGAAAGGTACGCCATGCTTTACGCCGGCGTAAACCCCTTTCCGCCAGGGTCGTAATGAGGGCCTTTGTCTAGTATTTCCAAGGTTCAACATTTTATTTTAAACCAAAACGGACAATAAACCCTTGGCATCACAGACCTCGCATTGGACTGTTAACCTCCTTCCTCTCTGAGCTGCCATCCCGGGTTCAACTGGGCCCTTTTCTCTCCACCATCACACTCTCCACCTGCGGTGTCACTCAGGGCTCTATCCTTCCGCTGTGGCTTTTCAACATCTACCTTGCCCCTCTGGCCAATTTGATCTCTGCCTTCTCTCCCCACTTTCAGTGTTATGCAGAGGACACGCAGCTCTCCTTCTAACTTCCCTCCTCTGCCTCCTCTTCTTCCTCTCTCATTCCTGACTGTATGACTGCTATTCAAGCATGGTACGCTGCTAACGATCTCTCCCTTAATGCCAGTAAGACGGAGATCCTTCTCATTGGGACTCCAGCTCCCTCTTCCCTCCTACTCTCTGGCCGCCCTCTATGGGTCCCCTCCCCTCACCCTCTTGTGAGTAAAAAAAAAACTTGGTGTCATCTTCGACTCCTCTCTCTCTTTATCTCCTCAAATCGCAGATGTTGCCAAGAAGGCCCACTTTCAGCTGCCCCTCCTCAGAGTTATTCTCCCTTTCCTCACCTTCCCCTAGAAACTCAATGTCTCCAGAACTCCTGTCCTCTCTAGGCTGGACTAAAGCAAAAGCCTCTTCCTCAATCTGCTTAAATCCTCCCTTTGCCCCCTTCAACTAATCCAGAATAGGACTATGTAAGGAAGGCATGGTATCAAACAGTGAAGACAGACACAAGTGATCACAGTTCAAGGACGTTTATTGAACTTTAATTGGGTTTGAAAAACGCCTATCTAATCCTAAATCTAAAGATGGGAGCAAGCTACGACCATCAAATAATAACTAGTGGTGTCTTGGTCAAAATAAAAGGGCCTATACTAATAAACCTATTGTCAATCCTTACTTCGAAATACAAAGGCGTGGGAAACAATGTTATACAAAAGAAAAGTGTTCAGGAAATGATATGTCAGGATAGTTGAGCCGTTAGCTTCCCTTCCCTGCGTTTTCAGCACGGGACAAGGCGGCACATTCGAGCTTAGCACATACTCTGGCTTTTCTTGCATGAGGACGCAGTTCAAAATCTCCTTATCAGGACCTTCTGTGCCAAAGTTTCTTTGCCATTCAAAGTCTCTTATTTCAGAGGGCCTGATGCGACAACCAAAGTTCCTTTCTCTTCAGGATCCACCTATGCACAACTTCTCTGGCGATTCACTTTTTACACCGGATCCCCCTCCGCCGGGCTCAGACCCACGTTAACACAAAAACTTCACTTGGTCTCCCTCCACCGGGCTAGGACAACATTTATTTCATTTTCCAAACTTTCTTAACAATATAAAAATGGAAGACTTTCAACTGTGTGCAGGATTTTGCTTGACCCGTCGCAAGACCACTTTGATTCACAATTCTTTGTTCTCTTTTTTAATATGTTCCTTTTTAACTTTCACTTCTGCCACTTCTGGACACCTTACAGAGACCTTCAATTGAGCACCCATGCAGTGCCAGCTGTTAAGATGGATTTCTGAACTCTGACCTGGTGGGCAGAGGTTCAGAAGGACACCCTAGTTTCTTGGAACAGGATAACCTTCTGGACAAGCCAGACCAATCAAGGTAGTATTGGCGGCGGTCAAGACTAGGTCTCCGGAGAGGTGAGGGTGATCGAAAGCCCACAATGAGCACACACAGAAAATGACACCACAAATTACTCTCAGTCAGGGGTATATATCAAAAATACATATACCTTTATTAAAACCCTTTTAACTCAAACACAAAGTAAAATGCATAAGTATTAACAAAACTAACACAACACTAACTAGGAAACATATATACAGTAACTAGTGGCCTAAAGGAGTAATACACAAGTAGAGATCCACAACCTGCAATGAAAGGGGTCACACAGTGTGACTATATTTTAAGGCAGTCCTTCAACAAACCAAACCCTAAGAGGCAGTCCAGTCCCTAAAAAGTGTGGAGCCTTGCGCTCTAAAGTACATTCAGTGCCGGAGCTCTCGATCGTGCGGTTAAGTTCAAAACGAGTCTTCTTCAGGGGGCTGTACTGGCTCAGGAAGGTGGGTGAGGTGATGAAGAATAAGTTCCCACTATTCAAGGAGGGTCTCTACAAGGAGAGCTGAGAGGTTTCCAAGAATCGGGAATAGGATGGTAGCATGGGCTACCTGAACAAAGGGAGAGTGTGTAACGCTCACCTGGCTCCCACGGAGGCGCTGGTCTGGTCAGGGTTGCTGTGGCCTCTTCAAGCGTGATGCGCAGAATTCGGACCACCGATTGAACAATACCCCCAAATCTTGCTTGTCTGGCCCGTAGGAATATCCTTCTGCAGATGAGAAAGGGGATTAACTGTCTGCTGAATAGTGTGCTTGCTCTTCCCTTTCCCCCTTCGTTCTCCTCTGACTTCCTCCAAAACCCCCCGGTTTAAGCTCCCCTTATGGTTTGGAAGGATGAACTCTCCATCCTGCTTCTGGTGCAGGGGCGCGCGGTCGTCCAGTTACTTCACTGGTTTTCAGAATGGTGCTGGCAAATCCACTTGACTTTTCTGAGCGATACACCGTAAGTATGAAGATGCTAAAGTTCAAGTGTGAGCTTCCTTTTATGTTGTTTCTCCTAACCTGTGATCTGTCCTTTATTTCAGGTGCAGAACCAAGGCGATGCGTTGAGGGGTTAAATTGCCGGTGGTAAAATCAGGTAAGTTAGTGATGAGGGCGACCCCTCTAAATGTCTTTATAATTCCCCAGTAATGTCTTTTGTCCTTTCCTCATAGGGGCCGGGGTGCGGTACCTGCCAAAGATGCGGCGCCGACCCGAGATGTGGAATGGTTCACCAAGAAAAGCCGGTAAGTAATATGGCTGAAAATTCGGCTTTGCTCTTATGTTCCCTTGCTCACCTTTTGTCTCTTCTTCTCTCCCCTAGGTGCAGAGATGTGGCGACTGGTGCTGAGAGCCGCGATGGAGCCGGGCGGCGTCTCGCGAACAGGTGAGTGAAGCGCGGCGCTGCAGCGAGCAACGCGGTGCTTTTAAATGGAAGTCCTCCTTCAGGAATGTTGGCGTGAAGATTCCGGATGCAGGTAAGAAGGTTGAATAAGTTCTTGGTTTTCACCTTTCTCTTCTCTTCTTTCCTTACAGGTGTTCCAGGTTGGAGGCGGGCGTGGCGGAGCTGACACGGTGAGCGTTCAGCTGCTGGGATGCAGAACAACACGAAGCACGTGTGGCTGTCCGGGCGTGGCTTAAATAGCCTTGGAAGAAGTTCCAGGTGAGTATTCTTCCACAGGCCCACCCAAGTAACAAAATAGTTCCCTCAGAAAAATAGTCCCTCCTAAGCCTCATTTAGCTTGGTTCTTCATGCAGCATGGTCTGCATCAGGTGAGTGTGCAGCATGGTCTGCTTCAGGTAAGTGCACCAAACACTTCCCCTTATGAGCCTGGTGCCTATGGCGCCAGGACTGATGTCCAACATGAGGCTGGCGCCAACAGCGCCAGGACAGAGTCCAAAGAGCCCCTATAAAGGGCCGCTGGGCTTTTACCCAGGGGCGTGATGCCTGCTCCCGGGGGTGCTGGGCCTGGCCTGGTACTCCGGGGGCAGGCATCATGACAGCACTCCCCCCCAAGGCCCCTCCCAAAGTCGTTCCCTCAGGAGGTTTCGGTTTGTTCGGGAAATTCCGATGGAACCTTTTTACTAGCCGAGGTGCATGTACGTGGTCGCTGGGTTCCCAAGATCTTTCCTGAGGCCCGTACCCCTTCCAATCAATTAGATAGAAAAGTTTTGATTTTGAGATCTTAGAGTCCAAAATGTTCTTCACCTCGAATTCAGGCTCCCCATCTATCTGGATTGGTTCTGGTGGCTTTATTAATCTGGTTCCTGGTTGCACTGGTTTCAAAAGCGACACATGAAAAACGGGGTGAATCCGCATGTTAGCTGGTAGATCTAGCTTGACTGCCACTGGGTTAATTATAGCTTTGATCGAGTAAGGGCCTAAATACCTTGGATTAAAAGTCCGAGGTCCCTTGAGCGATAAGTGTTTGGTAGCCAACCATACTTGATCCCCTATTTGGTATGGAGGCGCCTCCTTTCGATGCAGATCCGCATTCTTTTTGTATTTCCCTTTCGCATGTTGTAAGTGTGCAGTAGCCTCCTTGAAGGCTTGAGTAATCGTAGAATGCAAATGGTCCACTGCGGGCATTTCGAGGCTCAAAGGTGAGTCCAGGTCTGAAGTACGAGGGTGATGTCCATATAGGGTATAAAAGGGGCTGTGACCAGTTCCAGAGTGTATCGAGTTATTGTATGCATATTCAGCCACCCATAAAATATCCTTCCAATTACCCTCCGATTGGTGCAACATACATCGTAGATATTGTTCAAGGGTCTGGTTCGTTCTCTCCATCTGACCACCAGTCTGTGGGTGGTGGCTGGTTGAAAGTCTTACGTCGATTTGTGCCAGTTGACAACATTTTTTCCAAAAATGAGAAATAAACTGGCTTCCCCGATCGGAGATTAGTATGGACGGGAATCCATGCAGACGGATGATATTTTCGAGGAATTCCTTGGCAAGAACAAAAGCTGAAGGTAAACCTTTCAACGGAATAAAATGTCCCATCTTGGAAAATAAATCCACCACAACCAGAATAGTATTGTATCCATTACAAGAGAGCAGGTCCGTGATAAAATCTAGTGACAAGGTGTGCCAAGGTGCTGGTGGAATGTCTAAGGGCTGAAGAAGACTGGCGGGTTTTGATTTTTGACCTTTGTTTTGGGCGCAAACTCCACAGGACATCACAAAAGATTTAATATCCTTTCGCCAGGACGGCCACCAGAATTGTCGTTTAATTTTTTCCTCTGTTTTGGCAATGCCAGGATGTCCTTCCATCAGAGTATCGTGATGACGGGAAATAACCAGTTCTTGCAATTCCTTTTCTGGCAAAAATAAACGTCCTCGGAAGTAAGGTAAGCCATCGTTGATTGAAAAGTCAGACCCCCTTTTGATCCAATCCTGCAAGGCTGAAGAGTCCAGGAATAGTTTTACCCGTGCTTGAATGTCTTCAAGGGTTTGTAAAGTGGTTATCTCCAAGATTCTTTGTTCGGGAATTATCGGCACAGGTTCTGAGTTTGTGTCCATTTCTCCCATTCCAATTCGAGATAGCGCGTCCGCTTTGCCATTCTTACAGCCGGGACGGTAAGTGATTACAAAATCGAACTCCGCAAAGAATAAAGCCCATCGGAGCTGTCGTGAAGACTGAGCCTTGGCAGTTTTTAAATATTGTAAATTTTGGTGATCAGTGATCACGGTGATGGTATGCCTGGCGCCAAGAAGATAATGCCGCCAAGCCTTAAAGGCAGACTTAATGGCTAATAATTCCTTATCGGTGATTGCATAATTTATCTCCGGCGGTGAGAACTTTATGGACCAAAATGCTACGGGGTGCAGTTGGTTGGTTTCGGGGTCTCTCTGGGACAGGACAGCTCCCATGGCTAAGCTGGATGCGTCAGTTTCGACTATATATGGGAGATCAGGACGCGGGTGTTTCAAAATAGGTGCGGACGTAAATTTAGCTTTTAATTCCTGAAAGGCCTGTTCAGCTTCCTCGGTCCATTCAAAACGTTTATTCTTCCGCAAGAGTGCAGTGATGGGTTGCACCACCCGTGAAAATTCCGGGATAAACCTGCGATAAAAATTGGCAAAACCAAGCATGCTTTGGACACCTTTCACCGAACTAGGTGATGGCCATTTGAGGATGGCATCCACTTTCCGTGAGTCCATTCGGATCCCCTTTAGGTGTCAGGATGAATCCAAGAAACTCAACCTCGGTGGTATGGAAAACGCATTTCTCCAGCTTTGCAAACAGTTTGTGCTGGCGCAATTTCTCAAGGACGGCCCTGACATGTTTTCTGTGATCTGATTCCGAAGAGGAGTACACCAGAATGACATCGATATACACGACAACACAGACATCGATGAGTTCCCGAAGGACATCGTTCATGAAGAATTGGAAGGCAGCAGGCGCGTTGCACAACCCGAAAGGCATCACCTGGTATTCGAATAGTCCATATTTTGTACGGAAGGCCGTTTTCCATTTGTCGCCTTCTTTTACTCTTACCAGATGATAAGCCCCCCGGAGATCTAACTTGGTGTATATGCAAGCGTCCTTCACCTGTTCAAGGAGTTCAGGGATCAAAGGCAGAGGGTAACGATTTTTAACAGTTATCTGGTTCAATGCGCGGTAATCGATACAAGTTCTAAGGTCGCCTTCTTTTTTGGCACGAAGAACAAAGCCGAGGATGCCGGAGACTTTGACGGGCAAATGAAACCATTGGCTAGGTATTGATCTAAATATTGTCTCAAATGCAGATTCTCCGGCTCAGTAAGGGCATAAATCCTGCTACAAGGGGGTTGAGCACCGGGCACCAGATCGATTTGACAATCGTACGATCTGTGAGGAGGTAACGTGTTGGCCTGTTCCTTTTGGAAGACGTCCTGAGAGTCTTGGTATTCCGGAGGTAGTTGCATGGAGACAGAGGTTACTGATGCTAGACTGATCTTCAGATTTTCTGGGTAGCAGGTTCGTGCACACTCCGGAAAGGTTATTCTCTTCGCTCGCCAATCAATTCGAGGATTATGTGTCTCTAACCAAGGGATTCCGAGAATAACCTGAAACTGTGGAGCCTTGATTACATCAAACACAACTGCCTTCCGATGTCCGTCCGGACCTACAAGTGTCACCTCAGCTGTGGAATGTGTTACCGGTCCCGAGGCAATTTCAGTTCCATCAACTGTGGTGATGACATCTTTGCTGGTTTTAGGACGCAGAGGGAGGTTAATCCTGGAGACCAATTCACGATCCACGTAGTTTCCTATAGCCCCACTATCGATGTATGCCTTTATTGCATGCAACTGCTTAGGCTGTTCCGGATCTACGAGGACCATTGGCACAATGAAATGCGAGGTCTGAGAGTTTGTTTTCAAGCTCGGCAAGCGGACCCCTACGCTTGTCGGGCGGGGTTGTTTCCCGATACAGAGGTTTCATGGATTTTTTCAGCGGCTCCTACCACCTTCCTGGCCGGCCTTGCCAGGCAATCTCGTAGAAAGTGTCCAGAGGATCCACAATAAAGACATAAGTGCATCTGCCGTCTTCTTTCACGTTCCTTTTGAGTTAAAGGTCCTTTAACTCCTCCGATTTGCATTGGCTCAGAGGCTTCAGCCCCCTTGAGGTTAACGTGGGTCTTGACTAACACCCGGGTCTCAAACTTGGACCGATCTGCTTTTCTGTTTTGCAGTCTGTGATCCAATTGGACCACTATGTCTATATATTCTGAGCATTCTTGGGGCGGATTTACAACTTGGGCCAGGACATTTTTAAGTTCTCCGCGTAGACCTCGATAAAATAACGTGATTCTTTTATCCTCTGGCCACCCAGTTTCCACAATTAGTCTATTAAAGGTTGCAATGTAGGAAAGGAGGTCTTGATTGCCCTGTCGCAGAGATAGAAGTTCATCATCTAGAGCCTGCCCCTGGGAGTGACGAGCAAATAACCTTTCCATGCTTGCTTGAAATCCTTGAAAATCACGAAGAATCGGGTCATCTTGAGTTACCGGTGGAACTGACCAATCGGCAGCACTGCCGCTGAGATATGACAATACAAAGGCTACCTTGGTCTGGTCATTAGAGAAGGCCCCAGGTCTGCACAGGAAATGCAAATGACACTGATTCATGAATACGGCGAATCGTTTGGGGTCCCCAGCAAAGCGTTCGGGTGGGGCCAGCGGCATGTTTCCTGGTAGATTAATCTGCACCGGGTTACCGGAAAGCACAGGAGCGGGGTTCCCTCCGGAAACGGGTAAAGGAGTTTGTCCAGCTTGACCTTGCAAAAGCTGTCTAGCCAGGTCATCAGTCCTTTCCTTTGATACAATCACTTCCCTCCTGAGAGCATTAGTCTCTTGACGAGCGGCGTGTACTTCGGCCCGTAATTCCCCCAGTAGTTGGGCCAACTGGTCAGTCTCAGAAGTTTCCATAGCGCCTGGGTGGGAATTTGTAGGAAGGCTTCGCGTTCTGTAGCGCTCACCTGGCTCCCACGGAGGCGCTGGTCTGGTCTGGGTTGCTGTGGCCTCTTCAAGCGTGATGCGCAGAATTCGGACCACCGATTGAACAGGACCCCCAAATCTTGCTTGTCTGGCCCGTAGGAATATCCTTCTGCAGATGAGAAAGGGGATTAACTGTCTGCTGAATAGTGTGCTTGCTCCCCCCTTTCCCCTTTCGTTCTCCTCTGACTTCCTCCAAAACCCCCCGGTTTAAGCTCACCTTATGGTTTGGAAGGATGAACTCTCCATCCTGCTTCTGGTGCAGGGGCGCGCGTTCGTCCAGTTACTTCACTGGTTTTCAGAATGGCGCTGGCAAATCCACTTGACTTTTCTGAGCGATACACCGTAAGTATGAAGATGCTAAAGTTCAAGTGTGAGCCTCCTTTTATGTTGTTTCTCCTAACCTGTGATCTGTCCTTTATTTCAGGTGCAGAACCAAGGCGATGCGTTGAGGGGTTAAATTGCCGGTGGTAAAATCAGGTGAGTTAGTGATGAGGGCGACCCCTCTAAATGTCTTTATAATTCCCCAGTAATGTCTTTTGTCCTTTCCCCATAGGGTCGGGGTGCAGTACCTGCCAAAGATGCGGCGCCGACCCGAGATGTGGAATGGTTCACCAAGAAAAGCCGGTAAGTAATATGGCTGAAAATTCGGCTTTCCTCTTGTGTTCCCTTGCTCACCTTTTGTCTCTTCTTCTCTCCCCTAGGTGCAGAGATGTGGCGACTGGTGCTGAGAGCCGCGATGGAGCCGGGCGGCGTCTCGGGAACAGGTGAGTGAAGCGCGGTGCTGCAGCGAGCAACGCGGTGCTTTTAAATGGAAGTCCTCCTTCAGGAATGCTGGCGTGAAGATTCCGGATGCAGGTAAGAAGGTTGAATAAGTTCTTGGTTTTCACCTTTCTCTTCTCTTCTTTCCTTCCAGGTGTTCCAGGTTCCAGGCGGGCGTGGCGGAGCTGACACGGTGAGCGTTCAGCTGCTGGGATGCAGAACAACGCGAAGCACGTGTGGCTGTCCGGGCGTGACTTAAATAGCCTTGGAAGAAGTTCCAGGTGAGTATTCTTCCACAGCCCCAACCAAGTAACAAAATAGTTCCCTCAGAAAAATAGTCCCTCCTAAGCCTCATTTGGCTTGGTTCTTCATGCAGCATGGTCTGCATCAGGTGACTGTGCAGCATGGTCTGCTTCAGGTAAGTGCACCAAACACTTCCCCTTATGAGCCTGGAGCCTATGGCGCCAGGACTGATGTCCAACATGAGCCTGGCGCCAACGGCGCCAGGACAGAGTCCAAAGAGCCCCTATAAAGGGCCGCTGGGCTTTTACCCAGGGGCGTGATGCCTGCTCCCGGGGGTGCTGGGCCTGGCCTGGTACTCCGGGGGTAGGCATCATGACAGAGTGGCCCTCGGGGGACACTCACGCGTAAAAGTCTATGGATGCACCAGGGGTGACCGGTAAGTCATGCAAGTACTCACTGACCCTCGACGCGCACCAGACCAAACTTTGCCATTCAAGACCAGTTCGTTCGCAGGTTCAAATCCTGCAGTTGCGCGTCTCTGTGGCTTTCAGGAGCTGCGTTCTGGGACCTCAGTCAATGGCAGGACAGTGACGATTTCTCTGCTTCTGGTGAAGGGATCGGGTCAGGTCCACTGCAGCTCGTTTTAGGTCACAGCAGCAAGGTACTCACGAAGTTCGTCACCAGAGCTGTGGGACTGTTACTCACCACTCCGAAATAGGCCGAAGATGCAGAGAAGTGACCTTGGAGATGATGGTGGTACAAGAATCGATATTCAGCCTTCCATCCCAGCTCCCCTGAGTACAAGACTCAGGCTTCCTCAAAGAGGGGCTCTTTTCCACAATGTACCTCTCTGCTGTTTCAGTTGGGACAGACAGAGGTGTCAATTGAATAAAAGAGCGGGGAGAACACACACACCGCCAATACCAATGCTGCAAAGAAATACAAAGATATTAGACAAGGTTGAGGTTAATGCAAGTGTTTAGAACAGTTGAATTAAATGGACAACTACGTAGATAGATATTGGAGTGGAGCTTCCCCTGGGTGGATCTACAAGGAATAACACAAAATGAGTGGAAATGGTCCAATTCAATATCGGTCCCAACTATATATATAGAATCGATAACAACTAAGCTGAATAAGGATATAATGAGGAAAGGGATCTTGGAACAGAAGACAACGACAGGTGAAAATAACAAACAGGGATGTTAGTATAGGGAAGTAGCCCCGGACGGCACAAGGGTCGCACTAGTACCGGGTTGGTGCAGTTTTCAGGAGAGCGTTTATATGCACTTGAGGGCAATATCACACGAAAGTCACTCAATGTCCCAGAATCCAACAGAAGACAAATATCCAGACAAGTTGTGGAGATAAACAGTTGCGGAAATGGGGATAGCCAATTAAGTCTGTACCTGAGCACACATGTATCCCGAGTAGCTGTAGATGAGATCCGGATAGTAGACAGTAATTTGGTTCCGAGTGCAGAGGCGGCAACCAGGAATGAAGTGCCGCAGAAGGGAGCCGGATCCAGTAACGTTCCGAGTCAAAACAACCAGACGAGCACGACAGGAATAAGGGAGGAGACGAGGCAATCCAGTAGTCAGGCAAAAGGTCAACACCAGGAGTTCAGATGAGGAATCGTGTGTATGAAAACACGAAGAGGAAACGGACGAAACTGCGAGTAGCTGATAACGCTAATTAGCAGCACCAAGCCTCTTGGAAGACGGTGGTTTTATAGCCGTAAGAGGGGCGTGTCTTGCCATACGTCTTCCACGTACAAGAGTCAGCTCACACGGAGTCCGTCGAAGTTTGTACAGACGCCATGGTAGCCTGTATCTGGTCCATAGAGGAGCTTGTAAAGAAGTCGTACCCTGCAAGGAGGCCTGCGAGGAAGCCTGAAGTGTAACAGGGACACAGTGACCGCGTATGCTCGGGTTCAGGCAGACTCTCCTAATTCCAGACCTAGGAATGCTAGGTGTTTGAAAACTCGAGACGGCACCGGTTCCAGGGCAAAGGTCCCGTATGAGCTGGTCAATTCACTGGGCAGTGCAGGAACACATCCGAAAAGGCTTGTTTGTAGTTTAAGCTGGAGGTGCCAAGAGTAGTTAGTCCCACTACTCCAACGGGTGGAAGCGCCCTTGCAGGTCTTCGATGATCGATGCGAAACAGGGGCTCTGACGGTCAACAGCGTGGTCAGGGTGCCAAACCTTCCAGCGGGTCACCAGCGGTTCCACGGTTCTGCTTCAGTGGTTCAAGATACTTGGCTCCTTTACTTAGTTTGGTGTGAACTCAGAAGATCGACCTAGAATGGGTGAAAGGTGCCTTCTCTTATCCAGAATCTCTTTCGCGCCAAAACGAAGAGATACCAACAGGACATCTGCTCACATTCAGCCATCCCAGACATGGACCAATCACAGACCACGATGGTCTGGGTCATTCCCAGCACACCAGAAATCTTGGCACCCAGGATAGGTATTGGAATTAGACAGCTACAGCCCACCTCCTGGGGGCACACACACATGGCATGCAGAAGCCCGCGAAAGCTTTGTTTTGTGCGGGATTCTGCTGCAAGAAATAGGGCCAGGCACGCTGACTCTGGGGTGTACATTTCAAAGAGCACACAGAACTCTCACTAAAAGACAGCTGCCCGGAGTTCCTCCAAGACTCGTGATAGCGAAAATATTGGACTTCCAAGATCGAGAGAAGATCTTAGCCTTCGAGAGAGAGGCACTATCATAAGAAACTCCTCCAAATTGGCAATCTACCCAGACTATACGGCCCTGGTCCAAAAACAGAGAGCAGTGTTCGGTAGGACTAAGGAGAAGCTAAGGAGAGCCAATCTGAGATCAATGTTGATATACCCTGCGAAGCTAAAGGTCCTGCACAATGGCAGATAATATTTTTTTTTACAACACGACAGAGACGCACTAGCAAGGCATCCTACAATTGCCAGGCAGGAACACTAATGTACCATAACCGTTACAGCATGGCGGACAAGACCCATATTCCATCTGTGAGACCATGAGGACAGACATAAAAGACGAATGTTGACATATAGTAGGGGGGAGCTCTACAACAGCGACTCTGGATTAAGACACTAGTGACTAGACGGCTGCCTCCATAGGTAGCTAATGAATTCACCGACGGAGGAACCAGATGTCTGTTAGAGGGCATTGAGTTGCTGCATGTTACCCAAGGAAAGGGAGGTGGCAGAGGGTGCAGGAGAAGCAGCTGAGCCAGAGCATGCAGTACCCAGCTAGGCAATTATCCAGAGTTCACAAATGGTTATTAGTGGTTGTATGTCTTTTGAGTTGGGGGATGGGAAGCTAACCAGGTTAAGTGGTTGGCTAAAGGGATTCTTAGAGGTTCCATGTGTTAATATCCCTGCAAAAATATTGCCATACAAAAATCTCGACATATTTTTGCTGCGAGATTAAGGCATGGAACCTGCAGAGGACATCCCCGCAACCCACATATTATTATCCCCACTAAAAATACCGCCTATGGCCGTTCCCGACGGGGATATTTTTGGTGGGGATATTATTACCTGATACCTTGTTAGGTACAAGATGGACTGAACTGTGACATGTGTGATGTAAAAGGAGGGGTTGGATGCAATAGCAGCGAGAGAATGTCTGATCGCCGAACTGGGGAGTAAACATAGCTGTCCCACCTTGTGGGAGCTACAGTCAGGAGGGGGATGGATCCTCATTGGATGGGTGAGCAGCAGGTAGGGGAACAAGTGAAACAGGATGATGGGAATGAGACAACCCTAGAAGGTGACACAAGATGGGAATTAATGGCCTGAGAGTAGTTACCTGGAATGTCAGAGGACTAAACCATTATATTAAGCGATTACGTGTCTGCGTGCGTGCGTGCATGTGTGCGTGCGTGCGTGCATGCATATCTGAAAAGGAGGGGAATACAAGTAGCGTTATTGCAAGAAACACACCTCACAGCAGACAAACAGGCCATGGTAGCCAGAAAATAGAGAGGGAAGCTGTATGGCTCTTCATTTTTGGCATATGCATGGGGGGGTCTTAGCGTGCATAGCCCTCGCAGTTCCCTTCCGGCTACTGGAATTCAAGAAGGATGATGAAGGTAGGATGTTTCTGATATACGGCTTTCTAGAAAACAGGGGAATATGCACCGAACCACAATGCAACTGCATTCTTTAGGTCACTATACCCCAAGTTGGCTGTATACAGGAGGGCAGCATGGGTGTGGGGAGGTGACTTTAATTGCACGCTTAACCCGAGGCTGGATAGGTCAGATGAGAATCATAGGAAACCTGCACCACTGCCCAAAATATTAAGGGCCCTCTTGAGTTATTTGCAATTAGCTGACGTCTGGTGAGAGAAGCATGGAGGGGAGCGTGGATACTCGCACCTTTCGGCATGCCACGGCATACACACCGGAATAGACTATGGGCCTCATTCCAAGTCCGGCGGTTTGCTGCCGGACTCTGAATGATTTACCGGCACCTGACTTCCCGGTAACACCGGGGGATTACAACCATGGCGGTCTGGGAAGTCAGGCGCCAGTAAATGTTAAGTCCCCATTCCCAGTCCTATGGGACCACCCTTGCTAATGGTGCCAGTGCTTCTGTGAAAGTCTGCCTACCGTGGCCGCAGTGTCCCGCAGGGTCAGACCTGTCAGGCACAGCAGCTCCGGCAGGCAGACATGTACTTTGCCGGTACGGAAACAACAGTGCCGGTAAGCTTACGGACACCCTTGTTCCCAGACCGGCAACATTGTAATGAGGCCCTATATTTTCACGGGGTGGAAACTTTGGGAGAGTTCACAGACATAGGATACAAGGCTTGGGTGCTATCCGATCAGGCCCCATTAATTGCAAGCTGGCAGGTGGCTAGCCTGAGAGCGCTCATACCTACCTGGAGATTAAGCGCCGAGTCCCTGCTTGATGATGCTTTTAAGTAACATCTGGGTGACAAAATAGAAGAGTATTGCAACACCAATATGCGTAGTGTGGAGAAAACAGATACCATGGGAAGCCTTCAAGGTTGTCATAAGAGGATGGCCTGAGAGCAGACATACAGACAACCCTGGATCGGATAGAAACAGATGTAGAACGGGAGGAAAACACAATCGCAGGAAGAAATGGAGGGCAGGCAAGACTGCTGGATCTGCATCAGAAATGTATTGCAGAATGGGAAAGGCTGGGGTGACTAGACTACACGAAATACCCAGAAATTACACAGGGAAGGGGACAAACCAGGGAGACTGCTGGCATGGTTATGTAAATGTGAGTAACCTAGGGATATGATCAACAGTATCATAGACGAAGATGGGACAGTGGTCAGGAAACAAGTGGGGATCATTAATAAATTACTCAAGAGACGCTATAGGAAACGACACGGATATTAACGAAGCCTTAGGCCAAATAGATTACCACAACTGGAGAGCGAGCAGGCGGCCACACTGGACACACCCCTGATGCTGGATGAAATAAGTGCATTGATAGCTGACCTCCCGACCACTAAAACACTGGGACCAGACGTCCTCCCCGGGGAATTTTAAAAGGCATATACATATGCACTGGTGCCCAGGCTCCTGGAGGTTTTCACAGACGCAAATGAAGCAGGAATACTGCCAAGTAGTCTGAGAGACTCCACCATTGTGCACATACTTAAACCAGCTATACCCCCACAAGACCATGGTGCGTACAGGCCGTTGTCTATGATGAATCAAGACAGTAAAATATTGGCGGTGGTACTGGCGAACAGACTCAGAAAAGTGATAGGAAGTTTGATTCACACAGACCAACTGGGTACGTCCCGGGGGGCTGTACCTCCTGGTTCCTAAGAAGATTACATCACGTAATAGACAGTACAAACCACCTAGAGGGAGACCGTGCAGTGGCCTCCCTAGATGCAGTTAAGGCCTTTGTTGGGAAATTGGAAAAGTTCAAAGTTTGCGTCGCTTACCACTGACTAATGTCATCATTGTCATTTCTGTCACTTTCGCAAATTGCTACAAATAATACAATATTTATAGTCAATGGGATAGGAGTTACATTTAGGTTACTTTGTATGAATGGCAGTCTTGCGAGGAGATCATAATAGGTATAAAAATGCACACATAATAGCATACATGCATGGGAAGTATTTTTTAAATTTAGTAAAAGATATGAAATATATGAGATGTGGTTGCTCTGTGTGTCATGGGTCTTCGTATTGTGGATTAATTAGAAGGGTGTTTTCCCAATCGTGGCAAAGGTTTGCAAAGGCCGTCAGCAGTTAGAAAACAGGTTTTATAAGTTGGTCAGTTTGCAGATGGCTCAAGTGCTGGAGGGCAAAGGAAAGATATGATCTCTTGTAAACAGGAGAGCTCGTTGTTGTAAGGGATAGGCATCTTGTGAACTCGCAGCAGTATTTGTTATCAGTGGCTTCTCCCAGGGCACTTGCGGAGATCAGTAGTAATACATTTCAGGAGAGCGATTGTGTTGTAAGAGAGTGGGCAGATCTCATGTGAATAGGAAAGGTCAGTAGCCATAAAAATCGGACAGCGAACAGGTTTGGGCAATGCGATTAGCAAACACGAATAGGTCAAAAGGGAATCTACATGTCTTTCTCTCGTCTTCATGTGCTTAGGTATTTTTGGGGCAGGTCCGTGTGCGACATTAATAGGAATTCTGTTGTGTAACTAAGAGGCAAGGCTGCCACCAAATATGGAGAGGTTTTGGGAAGGGTTGTATTGGAAATGTAAACCTTGTAATTATAGGTTTTCAGGGGATTGTGTTATAATGTCTGCGTCCTATGAACTGTGTTGGTTTTAGAGTTCTCTTTACAGGGCAACCAATCATGTTTGGGGAATGCATTTGTAACAGTATCTGGGGGAGTGTATTAACTGTTGAACTGTATATAATATATGTTCTTTGTGTGGTTCAGGGATACCAGGGCTAGTGTGACTCTTAGATGTCGTCTAAGCCCCCTCTGGGGTGTCTGTAGAATACAACTTCTTTTATGGACAATAGGCGCACTTACTAATTCTAGAGTTGGGCCTAATTTTGGTAAAGGGGCGTACCTTAAGGTCAATGCCTACACCTTTGATTCAGTCAGGTGGGAATGGCGCCTGGGGGCTCTAAAGCGGTTTGGGATTGGTAATGCCTTTGTGAGATGGGTGAGATTGTTGTACACAGTGCCTAGGGCTAGACTAAAAACAGGTAAATAGATTTGAGAGGCATGGGAAGTTTGGAAGGGCACCAAACAGGATTGCCTGCTTCGACAATGCTGTTCATCCTGGCGCTGGAACCACTGGCGGCTTTCCTCAAAACAGAGTACGCAGAAGCGGGAATAGAGATAGATGGAGTGGTACATTTGATGTCCCTATATGCGGACGACATGCTGCTGTAGAGGCAACCATCCAGAGGATAACCTGCCGCATTTATTAGACATTGTAGATCAGTTTGCCAGGCTTTCAGGCATTAGAGTGAATAGGGAAATATCCAGCCTGTTTCCAATGGAGGGACTGGCTAAGGAACAACTACCAAATCTGGGACTACGGTGGATGGAGAGGACCTTTAGATACCTGGGTGTAAACGCATTGGTATGACTCCACATCTACTCATAGATAACACACAGAAAGACTTGGAGGGTGTAGAGAACTCTGAGGTTCTGAAAGAGACTGCCTCTTGGGGTACCGGGCAGGGCAGCATTGGTAAAAATGGTGGCACTCCCGTGTCTCCTATAACATTTTATCAACATACCTTATAATATACCTAGAGATTTCTTTAGGTGACTAGACGGGTTGACAAGGGAATTCCTGTGGGAGGCAGAGAGGAATAGAATCGCAGTCGGCACATTACAAAGGGAGTATGGTAGCAAGGGCTGGTGGGGGGGTACTACCTGGCCGGGCAGCTGCAGTTTGTGGCAAGGTGGCTCAGGGATGGCACCACGCTAGACACCCAGCTGCTGCAGCCAATGTTGAAATTATACTTCTTGAAAGAGTGCCATCGGTGGACAACATGAGGTTACCAAGACCCTCTTGGCTACTGAAACTCGTCAGGGACCTGTGGAAAAGAGCCTGGAGACTCCTGGGGACCCCAGACCCATATTTCAAGCACATTCCCTTAGTGGGGATCATAGGGTCAAAACAAGGCACAGTGACAGATCAGGAATCACTGGGAGAGGAAGGCGATTGCTATGGTGGGTGAGCACTTGGCAGATAACAGGATCTTTGAATTTCCAGCTCTTGCTAGTGAATACGGAATACACGAGGGACAATTCTTGACACACCTAGCCATGATTGGTAGGATGATCAGAAGATGGCTCGGTATAAGGGAAGACAAGGAGCCCAACGCTACACTAGATGCAATGGACGATGTATCAGAAGGGGGTCATGTGGTTGCCAGAATATACGACTTATTACTAGATGGTTTGGACACATGGGAACTGGTGGTGCAGAGGAAGTAGGAACGGGATTTGGAGAGTGTTTTCACACACAATGAATGGCGGAGAGTATTTCTGTATACCAAGAGTCTCTAGGAAAACCAGATTTAGACTCACCGAAATATATGTGACACATATAGCCATTTTATAGCCAGGGACTTACATAGTTGAAGTCACTCATTCGGCTTCTTGCTCATTAGATGTCCGACCACTCAGAGCGTACTGTGCTGCAGCCGCATTCAGGCAGCAATGGACATTTGCAATGCACGCTGGCGCAAGATCATTTAGTAAGCCTGGCACCTTTCTTTCAAGGCTATGCTATACATTATAGCAGGTCTCCGGTTTTACAGCTAGAAAGATAGCCTAGGTCATTGAAGGGCATGTCTCCCTCATAACCCATCACATGAGCAATGCTTTCTTCAAAGCTGAACATAATCCCTGCCGTCACAAGGCAAGCCATCGCGTAGGGGTTAGCTCTATGGACCACTCTTACACTCCTGTATGAAACAACCACCACCCCTTCCACATACCCATTGACTAACTACCCATCAGCAAGGCGGTGCCACCTATTGTGAGGGGTCAACAAACCTCGCTTCACTAAGTATGTTCCTGAAATCGCCCATCAGTCTCCAAATCTGCCTGTCTCTACTTTTCGACCTTTGGAACTCATCCAGAACAGGAATGCAAGACTTGGCCTTGGCCTCAAGCCCAGGGATCGTATCTCTCCAGCTCTGAAATCCCTCCACTCGCTCCTGTGGCTGCAAGGATCAAATTCAAGACCCTTTGCATCGTCCACAAGGCTTTCTGAGGCCTGGAACCACATTACCTCCAATGTTCTCTTCCTAAACATCTTCCTTCTCAAGCTCGCTGCTCATTCACCTCCAATTCTATGAGGGTCAGATGCTTTTCCAAGCAGAGAATGAGGGCTCAGATCTCTTTCCTCGGCTTTGGCCTCCTTCTGGAACAGCCTCCCTGCCTCTCTCAAACATGAGCAGAACCACCAGAACCAGACCTTCCTTTTCGCTTCCGCTTTCTCTCTTCCTGTACCCTGCTAATGTCCCTGATAGCGCTGCACACTGGTCACCTGGCTACCCCTAAACTCGGGCCCAGGCTCCTGCATGTCCAGTTGCCCTCGCACTGCCTCTGGGATCCCTCAGCACATAAAGGGTCTGCATCTGTAACTCTACAGTCCCTTCTCTCTGCACTTAAGAGCCACCCTCTGGCAGCACTTATTGAGACACCTACACTTCTCCTCACCCCCCACAACCTCTTGGCACTTCTCCCCTCCCCTCTTCCCTGCACTTGCGTGATCTGAATCAAACAAGGCCTAGTAAGATCGTTATTTGTCCTCCTTCTGTTTTCCCTCCTTGTCTTGTCGCGCCTAGAAACACTTGTGTACAGGCCCATTGTAAATAACATCATATCACAAAGGGCGTACCTAACCCCACATAGGATGTCATGAATGTACCAGAACAGCGACCAGGCCTGTCCGAGATGCACCCTGGAGAGCATGGTTATGATGAACATGTTTAGGACATGTCCAGTGGTAGCTAGATGTTGTCAGAGCGTTGCAGAAAAGGTAAAAGGGGGGGGGAGGATCCAGATACAAGCAGGGCCCCCAGAGTTTTGCCTGTTGGTATTGTTCCAGAGAGGAGGGAAACAGACCGCTCGCCTCTAAAAAATGAGAAACCTCTTGGTATTAAGCAGGTTATAAATAACCAATTATATATTATCTTTCACAAGATCACACCACCACCAGGGAGAGAATAAGGCATATTCTACATAATCACAACACCACCAGGGTGAGTATAAGAATCCTGCACACGATCACAACACCACCAGAGTGAGTGATGTGACTGAAATACTACCTTGTATTACCTTGGTATGATGGACTAAATGCAAATGCCTTATGTATCTAAATCTCCCTCTGGGAACAATCTAGTGAATACCTACTCTAAGCTGCACAATTTGTGGCTTGTGCCTTCCAGACACTCGGGTCTCACTGTGTCTTATCATTCTACGCTCTGATGTTACTCTCCCTATGTCTTTCTACCAGTCCCCGTCGTCTCCTCCGACTCCTCCGCACTGTTCCATGACACTTCCTTCTTTATCGCTCTGATGTGACTCTCTCTACTATCTATTGCCATCCTCTGATCGTACTCCTTGCTACTCTACTGTGTATTGCAGCAATTGGCAGGCAATCATTTGGGTCTATAAGCAAATGCCACCATATTTCCCAAGTGGAAAAAAAAGGGTTTTGGTAAAGGAAAACTCAAAAGCAGTATTACGAGCATTACAAAGTGGGTGCTTTTGGCCATTAGATGAAACAGTGTTTCCCTTTTTGCCATACAGAAACGACATAGCCGATCTGGTCTTGCAATGTTATTCCGCGCACTCATAACATTATTAGTATCAAGCAGATTACATTTTACACGCAACCAGAAATCTCTTCTTTTCTTTGAACAGTGTCTGATAACATATGACAGGGGAACATTACACTGCTTTATATCCATCGTAAAATGGTCAAATATTTCATAGTCCCCCAGCTGCTCTCTATTAGTAATGAAGTAATTTTCATACAGTCTCTTCTTCACCTTGCAACGGTACCGCTCCAAATCCTCTAAAGTCAAACAGTTGAATTCTAATACCCTTAAAGAGTGCTTCACGCAATCCTTCAAAGGGCTGGGCTGCAGCCACCTTGCATCCGCATGACATTCAGTTGTACAAAGAGAGTATTTGGCGGATGAAGTTTTATACATCGTATTAACTGAAGTCTGCCCTTTCGCGCAAGGGTATAAGACCCAAGATATGGCAAACTGCTGGAAAAGGAGTCCCCATTCGGAGGGACAAAACACGTTTCCAAATACCAGATTCAACCTTCAACCAATCCAGGTCAAATTCCCGGGTCTTCACACCATGGATTATCCAAGGCACAATTGTCTGATTTAAGGTCCTGATAAGCCAAAGCCCCAGACAACTTGGTCTTAACACCCCCAGAGACCTGAACTTAACCACCACCTCAATTGTTTCTTCATTAATCCACCAGATTAATATATTCCTATCTGACCTCCCCTTCAATTGGTTCAAAAGCAGAACCTTAGATTTTGGGACATTTATATGAAGATCTACATCCCTAAAGAATTCCCCCACTGCTCTCAAAGATCTTTACAGACCAACCAGGGTATAGTCCCCCCCAAAACCAAATCGTCAACGTATAGGAGGTAGTGTATTTTTAAAGTATCAAGTCTCAGCGGATTACCCTCAACATTCAATAACGCAGCCCGTTTCTGATATAATATAAAAATTAAACAAAAACGAGGCCAGCACATATCCTTGACGCAGGCCTTGCTTCATGTCAACCCAGTCTGAATAAGAGCCTCTTTAGTCCAGCCTAACTCTTAATCTCGTGCCTTGATCTCAACCAATGGCTCTGGGCAACTCTTCCCATCTCGCACAAACGAAGGCGATCAACACAGTCAAATGTCTTTGACATGTCCATAAAGTGCCAGGTACAAGCAACGTTTGGCCACAGTCACCTGTTTAGCCAACAACCAATTATGTATTAGTACCTTTTCTGAAGCCAGAATGGTTAACGTCAAAAACGCATGAGGCCTCTGCCCTGTACTCAAGGGACCACAATATGAACCTGGAAAAGATGTTATGAGGTGCATCCAAAAGGGAGATAGGGTGGTAATTCCCGTTTCAAACATTACAACCACAGTGGCATTCCGCCAGGATGCAGGGAATTCATGAGCTCACAGAATATTCTGAAAAAGCTGCAACAGAACTCTAGCCCACAACAACGGTGCAGATTTCCAAGTAACATTTGAAAGCCCACAGGCCCACTGGATTTTCATTTTTTGACTTTTCTGATGGTCATCCCAACCCTCTCCAAGTCAACAATAAGAAGGGACCACAAATGTTGCTCCACCAGTAGATTGCTACTTAACAAGGCCCGGCTTGGAATCCACGATAGAATAGAGCTTTACACCGTGTGCCTTCCATTGGGCCCCGAGAGCAGCTGCATTTGCAATGACCCTTGTGCCATATTGCCCCTAATTAACCTCCAGAAGCCAGCAGAGTCCTTAGAAATAGCAGCAGACAACATACACTCAGCAGCCCTTTGATGCAATAGATGCCTAAACCATTTCAACCAATTTTTATATGCTTACTTCAATTTAATTATTTCTAAGTATGACAGAGTTACCAATCTTGCCGCTTTTCTAACATCTCTTCTCAGCCCAGTTTCCCCAAAAAACGAACTAGTTGAACTTGTGTGTATATTCTGAACCAGCACTGTTTTATTTATATATTTCACCGAAGTTAACCGCTACAATAAGTGCTGGACACAAGGGACAAAAGCCAGAAGAGACATATTAAAAAAATATCCTCGCTCAGACATTGGACCACCTTGGCATTAAATCTAGCCACTAATTTGGGATGCCATATTACCGCGTGATCCTGAGGTCTAATTTCCAACTGGATGCACGAATCAAGAATTGGTGCAGTGAGATTCATTCCATATAATTCCATGATCACTACCTGTATCGCTCTCCACTACAAGGACTTAAAACTGCTTTCAATATCTGCTGAGATAAAAACGTCATTTATGGTGGAACAATCACGGTTGTTAAAGTAAGTGTATTTAGGTGGAGCATCGCCCTTAGTTCAACCATTTAAGACTTTCAAATCACAAGCATCTCGTAGTGACCGAACCACCCTACCTCTTTTCCTCGCACTATCAGAGCATTGTCTACCAATGCATTGATCATCTAGAGATTTGGCGTTGAAGTCGCCCATGATGACCACACATACTCTTTTTCCCGCATGGGCAAAACTTTGAGCATGATAGACAAAAAAATCCATCCAGTCTGACGAGGCCGGATTAAAGTATACATTTGGCACTGTCAAGAGCCTCCATGTGGCCGCAGCTGCGTCCCACCATGTAATTTTCACCCCCAATTGTCAGGTCTCCCCAACATCAACTTTACCACCTTTGAACCAGAGTTTAAGCACCAAGCACAAATTAGCCCCCCAAACGGTCTACCTCTGAGCACCATTCTTGCCGGCTCAAGCAATACGGTAAAACTGTCCTACACCGGGGTATCAAGCACAAGGGTCTCCTGAAGCTAAATCAAATCAGCCAACCTACATATGTCCAATTTCACCCGAAGATGGGCAAAACCTTGCGTATTCCACGATACAAACCTTATCGGCTTATCTCAGTACGACCCCCCTTTTGGACAAATGTTGCTCATGTAGTGAGTTAATGATGTGCAACTAGTCATATGTTACTGAACACGAATTAGATGAACCCACACCCATCCCACCAGTCAATGGAGAATCTGATTTCACATTAATAACCAGAGGTTTCCATGGAATAGACACCGGTCTACCACTACTCACTTCCCCACACACCTCTGCTTCTCTTTCGTTCGTAACATCAGACAAAAGATAACCTTTCTCATTGAGGCATGATGGTTCTGCCAATATCAGACTTTCAACAAGTTTGGCAATAAGATCCCAACTTTTCAGCATCGACACTTGTGATATCGGGAAACAGCACTCCTGCTATATCTTTTGTTGTTAACCGTCTACTACTCTCCCCTCGCTGCACTATTACTACACTTCCCTCTCCACACTACTACTCTCCTGTCTGCACTACTACTACTCACCTCACACCACTAACATCATCCCACTCCTTACCTGTCACTACACCCCTCTTCTTCATGCATGCCTTACCACACTCATTATTTCTATCTTTTAACACTACCTTCAACCCCCTCTTCACTCCTCCAAACATACACACTCTCTTACTTTCTCTGGAATTCCCCAACATTTCTCCCTCTCTCTTTCTCATTATCTTTCATTCACCTTTTAAACAATGCCCCCTTCTCTACAGCCGGTACCGCTCTCCCCACGAATGCCTCACCTGTGCTCGCCTCATATTCTGCCACCAACTCTCCAGCATTCCGCTCCTCCTTCCATCCTCCACCTGGTCTTTCGATCCACCTTCAGACCACCCCTGACCAGAACCCTGCAACTCCTGCCTTTCCACCTGTCTCCTTTTATATTGTGGTACTGGTGGCTCTGTCCCCACAAGCCCCCTCCATTGACTGCAGCACTCAGCTGACTCTAGGAACCAATCTGTGCCCGTCTTTTACCCAGCACCTAGATTACCGAAGTTAGAGTCTTTAAAAATCCCTCTAAGCCCCTCCCACTTTTCCAGAACAGTTTTGGAAACAATCTCTGGTATCGTAGCAGCAAGGGTCTCAGCTGCTTGTTCTCCCTGTGACTTTCCTCAGGTGTCTGAGTTTTGATACCAATTTAGTGTGAGGAGAGTTTATTTGTCTCTCCTGTCCACCTGCACCTCTTCACTAGAGTATGCCATAAAGACTTTAAGAATTCTTTGTATCGCCAGACCTGTAGCAACCTCCTTATCCCCTCTTCAGTAACTAACTAGGGAGAATGCAAGTCTTTAAAGGAGGTGTCGAAATATTTGAAGATGTTCCCTCGTCCAGTAGTTTAGGGTGCTTTCGGAGAATGCGCTTACATTTATATCCAACGCGCAAACTCTTAGTGGGCCAGAAACAGATGGGGGAGGGTTTGTGGTCGTGTAGATTCTGTTTGAATGCTGCAGAACCGGAATCATTAACGCATCTATTGACTGCATGTGAAGGCAGGACAGACCGGCGTTCTCTCTTTTTGGGTCATATAATTACATCCACACCAACATTGGGGGATCGATAATTGGTGGCTAAAGCTCTTGAAGGGAGAAAGCCACTCGGCAGTTTTTGTGATGATAAAATTCCTTAATGGAATAACCCTGGAGGGCTAGCACCGATTTCAGGTCATGGAGAGGGAGGTTAATGTTATGAAGCGTGATGTTGGTTTGATAACGAGGCTCTTTCTATTTTCATTTTTTCAGCTGTAAATTATAATAGGTTGAAATATTTTAGAACTTTTTAGGACTTTTTAATTGTTGTATAAGAGGACATGGGCATGGATGATCTTGTTAATTTTTTCTTTAAAATGTATTTCTTTTTTAATTATCAATTGTTAAAGGTTTGAAACAAAACAATAAAAAGAAAATAATACCTAACCAGGGAGAATATATTAGGACATAGGATTGTGGTTTAAACAGTGCAAGCCTACCCAGGGACACCAAATGGCTTCATTTTTATCACCTGTACAAAACAGAGCCTTTACCCCACCCCACATGGAGTGTGCTAAACCTCCCAAAAGGGGCTGTGGTAGAAATAGAGGTAGTGAAAGTCATATACTCATCACTGTGCATCAAAAGAGAGAGTAGTCAAACACCAGCAGTGGGCTAGCAACCCTCCCTCATCCATGCAGGACTGATTTATAAGGTCATGTAAGATATAGGAAGTCTACTGTCAAACCTCCTACCAGCCATTCCAATTGATAAGACCCTTTTTTTATCGCACCTTTTTTTATCGCACCTAACATTGGTAGCACATCTTAGCTGCTTACAAAAACTGAAAATGTGGCTTTTAATTTTGTCATGATAAATTATATATCTAGATCTTGATTAATTGGGAAAAGGGCAGGATAACAGAATGCAACAATATATGGAGCCTCATTAAGAGTATGGCAGTCCGGAAAAAAGGGTGTGGGTAGCAACATACCGCCACCCTTTCTAGTCCGATATACTCTGACAATGCTGGTAGGGGCCATGGATCCCCTGGCAGGTCTGACTTGCCGGTAATTCTGGCCCCTACCAACACTGTCTTCACTGAAGCACCGGCACTGTTAACAATTAGCAACAGTGTGCCCATTCCCAAGGAGTCCAATGGGACTCCACAGGAATATGGACCGTTTCAGCCACCTGACATCCCGGTCCACTGCCACTTCCCAGTGGCATGGTGTTACGATATCAGCGCCAACCCGCCGGTTCATAATGTTTGAACATTATTATTCCAATATTAGGATTTCCTGTTTGGAACATTATCCTGGCTAAAAGCACTAGACAATTTATATATTTGATGGTTATTAATCCTGACAGGCAATTTAAAAATGGGTTACCATATTTCTTGGGAATGGTAGGACAGCATTAGGGGGAAAGATGACAGATCGCAATAAGTACTTTCTTATCTAACAGTGGCACCTGGAGAAAATGGAGAACCAACGAGAGGGGATGTCTATGTTGAGGTCTTTGTTAGCAGGCAGACAATAGTGTTGTAGTCTCTGAACCGGAAATACCAGAGATCTTAAATATACTCCATTGGCAGTGAGTGAGATATAATAAATCCCCCCAGAGTCTGGTCCAGAAATGGCCAGGTCAAGTAGAGAAGGATCAAAGGACTGCAGGGGTAACACCAGGGTGAAACAAAGCTAACCGGTCCTCCCTGGAACCTTAAAGAAAGTACAAAACAAACTAATAGTCTGGTTGCTTGAAGAATGGTCCAATCGACAGAGCTAACACGTAAGAGGAAAACACTAGGATCAAGTGACTAATGATTTAATAATACCTCTAAAATTATAATTCTAATCTTGTGATGAATTTATTAATCAAAAAGATTCTTTATAAATAAACAATTGGTTGTTACATTAAAAAACGGTGCTAAAATGCAAAGTGCAAGTAAAAACACAATTTCTTAACTCAACTCAAGAGTCACGAACAACATCGAAATTACCATTCTAAATTAAGACTACCTAATAACCACACAGTTGATCATACTCAAGTGGAGAGTGGAACATGAAAAACACAAATTACTACAAACATAAACGCAAACTGAAAAATATGGCAAATATAAAATGTACTGTTTAAGATGAGCAATGTTCTAGTGCTCAGTTTTGACCCAAACTGTTTCTTTCCCATACACAATGACTGTAGTTCATTCGAGGGAAATTCTTCAGCTGTGCAAATATTGGTAGTTGTGTGTCTACAATTCTTGTTCTGTATGAGAAAAAGAAAGATTCTGTACAGTGTGCTGTCACTCTTTTCTGCAGGTCTGTAGAAAGGCTTGAAGCAACAAATTAATTGGTGCTTGCGCTGCTATAAATCATTGTTAGTCTAATGACATGAATTGCACAGGGCTGATTAATAGCTCTCTTGTGCTTATGTGACCCTTACCGGTAATATGTGTTTTATTCTTGGCAATGTGTCTGAAGGGGTCTCATTCCACCTTTCCAGTTATGCCGTAAGGAGCTATATAGAGAAAGACCATTCATGAGTATTGTAACAGGACTCATATATTTGAGTTTTACTTCGATTAGTCGTGGGGAAATGAAATGCAAAGTCCCGACACAGTGGGGTACATGTAACAACTTACAATAAACGGTCCATTATTCACTGCTACATGGATTTCAGCAATTGACTTTGCTCAGTACCGGTCTTTTTGTTGCCAGAATTTAGGATAAAATTCGTCTGGGATCTGCAGAGAGATGGAGTGTAACCGAGTTGGTAATGAACATCAACATTGTCGTGATGGATGCTACAAGGTATTCGCACTGGAGGTGAATTTATAGCGTCCGTGATCACTCACTATCTAGCAGAGTGGGTGGCTGGGTGTGCTTGCATGCATGCCTTAGATAGTTATTGTGGGCTCTGCTAGTTTTTCAACACGCTTCATGATCCTGTTTGCCTGAGCATGCAGTTACCCGTCCTCTCTTGGCATGCACGTCGTGTTTAGAAAGCCGTAAACAGATTACTTTCTATATGGGCATGCAGGTCCTGAGATATATATTGTGACTGTGGGTACTCCTCACACTTACTTCTGCGTCGGTCATTCATACTTCAGTGTAAATCAATCGGTGGGAGTAATCTGCATCGTAACGAGGACGGGACAGCATCCGCTGTGCAAGTATGTACTTAGCGTCTGCGTCCTGTGTAAAGCTAGATCCTTATGCAATGCGGAATGACAGACAAACTAAGGATAGTTCTATGATCTTAAAGCCTACTGTCCGCCGGTACACATATTTCTTTCGGTGTTGGTTGGAGTATTTACTTTATGTAATGGACTCTGGGGTGCGTAAAATAACAGTGTCACTGCGTCTGTTCTGCACTGGATGTCAACTAACCGCGGTTCCAGGTGAAGGGAACTTTTCAATTGTTGTGAGAATGAACCATGTGATCGGCAGGTCACATGAACGCTATCAAACAAATGGACTTAGTGTTTCCGCCGCCCGACATCCCCGTCCGCTGCCACTTGTAATATCGCAGTGGCACAGTGTTACGAGGTCAGCAGCAACTCGCCGGTAGCAACAGCAGGTTACGGCCGACCTCGTAATGAGGCCTATAGTATTCACTAATAGACTCCTCCTTCCTAACAGCATCCTGTTTTTTTGTTTGAACGTTATTATTCCAATGTTGTTTTAGGAATTCCTGGTTGGAACATTATCCTGGCTAAAAGCACTAGGCACTTTACATAGTTGATGGTTATTAATCCTGACAGGGAATTTAAAAGAATGTTGCTAACATGGTTTCATTAATCAGCAGACTTTTTATGAAATCTTGAATTTTATATTGTCGTTTACACCGTTGCCCATAGGTTAGATGTACTTGGGCTTTAGAATGCATTAATTTTGCTGTCCGGGCCAATGTGCTTTCACCAATTGTTCAATTGTCTGACTGAATTGCAGAGCAATGGAGCCTGCAAGGAGAAGGATCTTCCATCCACTCTACTGCATGTGAGACATGGGGTGACAATGAACCAGGCACAATGGGAACTAATGTCGCTGGTGTGGAAAATAGTGGGTTACCATATTTCTCAGGAATGGTAGGACAGCGTTAGGGGGGAGGATGACAGATCACAAGAAGTACTTTCCTTATCTAACAGCGGCACATGGAGAAAATGGAGAACCAGCAAGAGGGGATGTCTATGTTGCGGTCTTTGTTAGCAGGCAGACAACAGTGTTGCAGTCTCTGAACTAGAAATACCAGGGACCTTAAATATACTACATTGGCAGCGAGTGAGAAATAATAAATCCCCCCAGAATCTGGTCCATAAATGGCCAAGTAGAGAAGGATGCTATGTAAGTTCAAAGTGTGTGTTATTTGGTTTGTGCTGTTGTAAAGTCCTGGTCTCTATATTACATATAAAACAAGTTCAATAATGTTGTTTATTAAGCAGAAAATATGATCCTACAGTTCATCAGTTATTACAAACAATTCATGATTGGTGACCGACTAAAACAGAACCAAGCCTACACGTGCCTATGTTTTGCACCTCTGGTGCTTCCCATGGCACACATGTATGACATTTTAAAGGGCCTCTCCTATGTGTGATTTTTGTGATGTTCTATTAGGTCACGCCTTTGCTTGATAGCCCCATCACATTCAGAGCACGCATATGACATCTCCCCAGACTGATTTCTCTAGTGTATCACAAGTTGATCACTTTGCTTGAAAGCCTTATTACATTAAGGACATGAATATAGTTTCCCTCAGTGTAATTTCTCTGGTGTAGCACTATTTCAACCTTTCGCATGGAAGCCTGATCACATTCAGAACGTGTATACGTTTTCTCCTCCAGTGTAATTTCTCTGGTGTGGCAATAGTTCACTCTTGCTTGGAAAGACTGATCACATTTGGAACATGCATATAGTTTCTCCACATTGTGATTTCTCTAATGTAACCATAGTACTCTTCACCTTGAAAGCCTCATCACATTAAGGACATCCATCTGGTTTCCCCCCAGTATGAATTCTCTGATGTATAATTAGACCTCTCTTTTGCTTGTACGCTTTATCACATTCAGGACATGCATATGGTTTCTCCCCAGTATGAATTCTCTGATGTTTAATTAGATCTCCCTTATACTTGAAAGCCTTATCACATTCAGGACATGCATATGGTTTCACCCCAGTGTGATTTCGATGATGTATAATTAGAGTTTCCTTTCGCTTGAAAGCCTTATCACATTCGGAACATGCATATGGCCTCTCTCCAGTGTGATTTCGATGATGTATAATTAGATATCTCTTTTCCTTGAAAGCCTTATCACATTCAGGACATGTATATGGTTTCACCCCAGTATGATTTCGCTGATGTATACTTAGCGCTCCCTTTCGCTTGAAAGCCTTATCACATTCAGAACATGCATATGGTTTCTCACCAGTGTGATTTCTCTGATGTCGCAGTAGACTGCTCTTCACTGTGAAATACTTGTCGCATTCAGAACATGCATATGGTTCAACCCCAGTGTGATTCCTCTGATGAATAATTAGAGCTCCCCTTTGCTTGAAAGCCTTATCACATTCAGAACATGCATATGGTTCCACCCCACTGTGATTCCTCTGATGTATAATTAGAGCTCCCCTTTGCTTGAAAGCCTTATCACATTCAGAACATGCATACGGTCTCTCTCCAGTGTGCTTTAGATGATGTATAATTAGACATCTCTTTTCCTTGAAAGCCTTATCACATTCAGAACATGCATACGGTCTCTCTCCAGTGTGATTTCGATGATGTATAATTAGACATCTCCTTTCCTTGAAAGCCTTATCACATTCAGAACATGCATATGGTTTTTCATCAGTGTGATTTCTCTGATGTATGACAAGTTTACTCTTTTGCTTGAAAGCCTTCTCACATTCAGAACACGCATACGGTTTCTCCCCAGTGTGAATTCTCTGATGTCCAATCAGAACCCCCCTTTGCTTGAAAGCCTGATCACATTCAGAGCATGCATATGCTTTCTCCCCAGTATGATTTCTCTGATGTTTAATTAGAGCTCCCCTTTGTTTGAAAGCTTTATCACATTCAGAGCATGCATATGCTTTCACCCCAGTATGATTTCTCCGATGTTTCAATGGATTACTTGTTTCTTTAAAAGTCTTGTCACATTCAGAACCTGTATGTTCTTTCTCTTCGGTGTGAAATCTCTGTTGTTGCCACATATGATCTGTTTCACTGAAAGTAGCTTCACATTCAGAAAATTCCAGAAGTTCCTCCATTGTGAGGATGTTATTTTTAAATAGTGATTTCTTTGTAAGGAGCTCCTTGTCAAATTCAAAATATGTATATCATGATCTGATTCCCTCGGTTGAGCTCACCAGGTCAGGTACATTTGTATACGCGTGAATGACAAAAATGTACCTCCATCCTCAGTCAGAGCAGGCAAATCTGAAAATAGAATAACGTTTGTGCTTGTAACCTTTCTATGTCCAGTATACGGCGTCTAGTCTTGTGACTGTTGTGTTCCAGGCGTTAATCAATGGCAGCTGCCACTGGAACATCAACAGCGGATGACTAGCATCACAGCAGGTGTCCTATTGATTCTGAAGCATTAAGTCCAAAGCTGGTGTCGAGCACCTTTTTCATCATTCATGTGGCAGATCAGTGCCTTTGACAATATTTGATAAATTGGTTCTAAAAATCTCAATGCATGAAGATGCCCAGTCTCTACTTTAGAGTGGAAGCCATTTTCCTCTCCTCTGTCTGTTCACCTTCTCTCCAGTATAGAGTCAGTGCTCTACCATTAGAGGGCCATTAGTATTGAAGGTTGCTAGCCTCTCATTAAGGCGTGTGTTACCCTTTACAGAGGAGGTTGTGTCCCATGCAGTACATTTATATAGACTCTCTTGAAGTTAGTACCTCCTGTGTGAATATTCCCATATGCAGTTACTTATAGCCACAGCGCAGAATGCTGCATATAGACATTATGCATTGGGTCAACCCCCTCACACACACCCTCTAGTGGGACAGTGCTATATGGGTTGGAGACAGACAACCTCCTTATTGATTGGTAGTGATTGGTCATACAAACCAGATGTTTCTTCAAACTCATTAATAATTGCAGTCCTTTTTAGTGAATTGTCTTCAGAGTCTGTAATATATTTTCCCCACGGTAAGAGGCTCTAAGTTGGGAGCGACTGTAATGAGCAAGAAATCTCTCCCGAGACCCAATTCTGTTTTTATAAACATTTCACTGTTTTCCATGTTTCATGCTTGTTTTGCCCTGTTTGAAGGAAAAAGAAAACCAGGATTAGTGTTCCATAAGCAACGAATATATATTTCTTGTTTTTAAAAGCATATTTGAAAAGCAAGAAGGCAGGATTCAACTTTATAAAATAGTTTTTTTTTAAATCCTGGCATACTACTGAAGTGTATAGCGGACTGAGTAACACTAAAGAACATCTGCTGCAGTGCCCACCTGCTAGATGCTGCTCTGCCACTGATACCGTGCATCAGGTAAACCCTGCTGGGCTGTCATTACTTTGTGCAGAGTGCCAGCTCCATTTGAATATGGCCGCCGCTGCTACGACAGCCACACCACACCTGGGCTGTCTCCCCTCAGCCTTGCCGCCGCTAGATACAGCATTTTAACACAAGCCTTGGGAGACGACAGGCGAAGCTGGCCCCCTTCAAAGGCCAACTACTAGGGCCGTTGCCCCCAGTCTGGCCATGGCCGATGAGCCATCTTGCGCACACTCTCCTAGCGCAATAAATGACAACTCCACTACCGCTCTTACTGTATCCTACCCCTGCGCCTGTCTCTCTAGATAAAGCCATCTTTGCCACCCATGATCCGCTCACTCTCTCTACTGACCATATGGTCAATGGCTCCTACCCACTGCCCTCTCTCATGCCGCATCCACCGGGTGAGTTTCTGGACTCCCAGCAGGTGGCCCCTGTGCAGAAAACCAAGCTATCATGTAGGGTTGGAGCCCTCGGCAGTGCAGAATCTCTGCATCTCAATCTCCCACCAGCACAGAGATCAACGGAACCTCCACTTAATAAGCCATTGTTGTCCCACTACAGTCCCAGATGGTATAGACCACCATTACAAGCCAGCATGCCCGATCCCACAGCCACAGCGTATAGTGTAACGAAGGCATGGTATCAAAGTAAGACACAGACACAAGTGATCACAATTCAAGGGTATTTATTAAACTGTAAAATGGGTGAGATAAATGCCTAATCTAAACCTAAATCCAAGATGGGAGCAATCTACGAGCATCAAATAATAACAATAATAATACCGTCCTAGTGGAGGCTAGTCAAATAAAAAGGGCCTATACTAAAAAAATCTATTGCCAATCCCTACCGCTATGCTACAAAAGAGTGTGGGATAATGTTCACAAGAAAAGAAAGAAGTGTTCACAAAATGATAATAATAAACAAAAATGGAAGCCCTGCTGGACAGGGAACAGATTGGGCTAAAGTACTGTAAAAAACACACACAGAGGTACTGCTGCCAATGTTGATACCAATGTGGCTATTCATTTAGAACCTTGTCGCATCAACATGCAATCAAACTATAATTCAATGTAATGGGTAATTGTGTCCATGAAAAATCATACAGACCACTAGATTGTGCTCAGTGGAACATAAACATTAATGTATTAACATTTTAAAGACAGACAATTGTTGATTGTGGCTCATTGATAGAAATAAACATAAAAAGGTACAACTACAATACAAATTACTTATGTATAGTGGGCATAATTACAGTGTAAAAGTATATAGTGATCATTTTGAAAGAACAGCACAGTGGGAAAGACCCAGTGATAATGGAGTGTGAAGCCAAAGCTAAAGCTACCTAAGGGATCGCGAGAGGGCATTATTGTACATAGGATTCAGAAATGGGTTTAAGGTCCCCTATGAAGGGCCTGTAGCAATAACAATGTCCAAGAACTTATTTCCAGCCGAGGAGCTGCCTGGTGTGATAATTTAAAAAACGGTGAAGGAAAAGGAACTGGGAAGGATAGCGGGCCCCTTCACAACACCCTCTTTGGAGAATTTCATTATTTCCCCACTGGGTGTGGTACCAAAGAAAGAGAAGGGCACATACAGTTTGATTCACCACCTATCCTACCCCCGGGGCGATCGGCTTAATGATTGGCTAGATCTGGAGCACTGCTCAGTTACTTACACTACAGTTGACCAGACAGTAGACTTAGTTTCTGAAATGGCCAAAGGGGCACTGTCAGCAATAGAGTCAACTTTCCGCCTCCTGCCGGTCCAGTCGCATAGCTTTCATTTACGAGGCTTCCAATGGGAGGGACAGTTATATTTCGACCGGCGCATGCCAATGGGCTGCATCGTATCCTGTGCCCTGTTTTAAGCTTTAGCGCATTTTTGGAGTGGGCTGCATGTGACAGGGAGCAGAGAGGGTATTGGTTTATTTAGAACCTCACCGATTTCCTCTTTGTGGGAAACAAAGTCTCCCTAAATTGTGTCAGGGCCTTGGCATCTTTCCAGGAATTGATGGATCAGCTGAAAGTACCTTTGGCACTGGAGAAAACACAGGGGCCAGATCAGGTGTTCACATTCCTGGGAAATGAGATTGATACCCTGAGAGGCAGCTGCAGATTGCCAAAGGACAGGGTGGAGGGACTGATATCAGAGAATGAGGTCAGCCTTACTGAGAAAACTACACTAGGCAAGGTCCAACAACTCTAAAGTCATCCCCGCTGGTAGGGTCTATGGTAGGAGCTTGACTAGGGCAACAGCCGAGGTCACCCAGAAGCATCATTACATCAGATTCAGCTCTGCTCTCAAGGAAGACCTCCACACTGGAGCTCTTTCTTTCTGGACTTGAGCATGGTTAGGTTATGGAGGACCCCATGGGTCACCAGATTCAGTCTTACATGGAGGCATCCGATGGGGAAGGCTTTGGGGTCATTTTGGTGGGCGAGTGGTGTGCCTGGCGCTGTCCCAGTGGATGGCTCAGGACAGGGAGGGCCAGGAACATCATGGCCTCAGAAATGTTCAGCATTGTGATAGCACTCACGATATGGCCAAGGAGGTTGTGGAACAGAAGAGTGTATTTTTAGACGGATAACTAGGCAGTAGTCCAAGCAATTAACTTACAAACCGATAACCGCTTCCTGTCCAGTTTAATTGGGTTTGCTGAGAGGAATCGTTGCGATAGGCCTGTACCAGAACCTTTAGTTTAGAGCCAACATGTGCAGGGCATTTCTAATAATGCAGCTGTTGCTCATGGGACAGATTCCGGAAAGCTTACCCCCAAGCGCAGAGGACAGGGAGTCCCTTCAGAACAGAGTGGTAGAAGCAGGTGTCATGGTTGCTCACAGCAGGAGTAAGGTCCAAGTCCTGGAAAAACAATGGTACATTCAGAAAGGGCTGTGAGATGCACTCATTGGGGGGACAAGTTAGGGAGTTTGTGACTTGGGTAAAGAATACAGTGAGATCTAAAAAAGTTGGACATTAAGTGACCTGGATGCATTGGCACGTTACACCTAGTTGAGCAGGGAAGCCGAACCCTAAAAAATGTTTTCTAGTTAGGACAGAACATAGGGGCCACGGCAAGACGGTCGCCACCCAATAGATTGTGAAAAAATACAGAGGCTCCAAGAAGTATTGCCGGAAGTGTGCTCCAATCGAACAGATGTGGCATTATTTTGGGTAGCGTTTGCTATCCCCTTCTTTGGGGCTATGCGCATTAGTGAGTTGGTGGTAAGCAAGATACAACTGGGGAGAGCTTGTGGTTGGCAATATCTCCTTTAACCAGGATGGGTTGGTGATCAAGGTTAGAAGATCAAAAATTGGATAAATAAAAGGGGGGAGGTAAGTACATCACACTTATTAGGCCAGCTGACGCAAGGAATGATCCCACCAAGTTGCTTTTGCATTAGCTGGCTGAAAGACCTTCTGGGGAAGGCGCACTTGCTGTTGCGCGCAGTCCCTTTAACTATGTTTCTATTCAGGAAGGTTCTAGCATTGACGCTTCAGAGAGCAGGTTTGCAGGGGATGGAAAGGTTGATTTATTTCTTTAGACGATGGGTGCAACTAGCCTTCAGGAAGGGATGTCAGAGCAGGAAATAAAGAGGATAGGTAAATGGGCATCAGACAGATATAGGCTGTATATTCGCCCAGAGGTCAAAGAATTGAAGATAAAAGTCAAATCTTATTAGGTCAGCAGGTGGTCAATCGACAAGTGGTGGCAAATTGTAATTTTGCGACCGAGAGGTACATAAAAACCCTCACAAGAGGGATTGCACACCAGCACCTTCTAACATTTAAAATAATACCTCACAAGAGGGAATGGAGGTCAGCAGGACGCAATAGCGGCAGCAGTAATTAAGAAACTGCTTCCTTTTGAAAGATGCAATTCCCCTGGCAGCTAGGCAGAATAAACGCCTGGCCGAAAGAACCTGGAGAAAAAATCCCTCACATATTTCTCTGGCAATTTACAAAGAGGCTGCAAAAAATTACCAGGGTGCTATTTTAAAAGCTAAAAAGGTCAAACTGGAGGAACAAATTATGTGGGCAAAATCAAGCCCCAGGAAGCTGTTTATTATTTTGAACGAGTTCAAAAGGTACGGCACTAGAGTCTCACATAACTATTGATGATGCATGGTGTCAAAATATCCATGATGGCTTCGCTCATAAAGTAAGTCAATACCAGGTGTGTACACCAGCTAACACCATTATTTCTCAGGCTACAGATACGGTCTCCGAGACTGGGTTTGTCTTTCAGCAGGTCAAAGTCCATGAAGTATCACTAACTGTGGTCCAAAGGAAACCCATGTGCCGTAAGGGTGACATTTTTTCCAGCCTCATATTTTAAGGACTCCTTTAATATCATTAAACCATCTGTTACGTCCTTCATAAACCGCTCCTTTCAGGAAGGGCTGGTTCCTGATTATATTAAAGAGGTTTGGATCTCCCCACTACTAAAGAAGTTGAGTCTAGACCCAAATGAGCCTGCAAACGATCGACCTATAACTAAGGTTCCTTTTCTGTTAAAAGTTATAGTTAAGATTGCTTGTGCACAATTAGGGGTCTACCGAATAGTACATTTACTATTCAGCCGAATACCGAATAGTTAGCCAAAATATTCGGCCGAAGCCGAATAGTTGGTTAACTCTTAGAAGTTTCTGTTCAGGGACAGTTTCAGTGTTGTCGCGTCTACGTATTGTGTGTTCATGTATGTGTGTACAGGAGCTAATGGGTAGGCAGTGGTGTGTGCTTTTATTATGATTACATCTGAGATAAGTGCTCCTGAGTAAAGGAGTTGGTGGTGTGGGGTGGTAAAAAAATAATAATAACTCAGCCGGTTGTGAGGTGGTTTATGTGACTGGGGGCCTAACTTACTTGCATTGATATTGTATATGTTAAAATTGGGTGAAGGAAAAATCAAGGCTGGGGATCTACAACCAACAAGGGAATGCCATATTGGAAAGTGTGGGGAGAGAAACGTCATGCGAGGGAGGGTCCAGAGTGACCTGTCACCAGGAAAAGTGCCATAAGGGCAACGCTTACAGGAAGAGAGTCTGTGGGCAGCAGCAACAGCATGAATACGCTCAGGGTACAATGCCAGCAGGAAAGTGGCGAATGCCTCCAGACACCATACAAATGCAAACAGCCAATAAAACATGAAAATGGGCCAGGCGCAATGTGATCACTGAATAGGTTTTGAGGGGGGGAAAAAATACCAAGCAAAGCCTGAGAGGTGACAACCGGCAAGACATTGGTCAGATGGGAATACCAGCATTAAATGGGTCAGGGGGCAATGCCAAAACAGCGATTATATGCACGCAATCTATATGCACCCTTTCTAACCCTAGGGTGGGGCACTAGCAGAGTTTTAATACTAGAGTCTATGTTATGGTCTGATGTAGAATGAGGCCTCCCATGGGGTCAGTATGCAAGCGATGCGGAGTGCTTACTTACACCGCGGGAGTCTTAGCAAACAACGGGCCGCACCAGCACAAGTGGGAAAAACCAACTTGCCACACACAGAAAGGGGGTGTGGGGTGCCAGGAAAGTGCAAGGTTAAAGCTGGTAGTGCTCCTTGACTAGCAGCCGATCATCGACTATTACATGCTTGCTATGCTTTGCATCGTGGGCGAGGCCACTGCGCCTTCTCATGTCCATTGAGACCATGGATTTGGGGGTTTGGAGCCAAAATACTTACATTTAGTTGTTTCTCTTTGTGATTTAGGAAAAAGGGCTTTTGTCCATGGCAAACCCAGATGTGCCATTAACTCAGAGCAAACTGAAGGATAATGGATCGGCACACTCCTGGTACACAAAAGAGTTCACACTTGCACAAGCATACGGTTTCGGTGGAATATATTTTGTACGATGTAATATATAAATGTGCTATTGAAATCCTTTTTACTCATAATAACACTCTAATAATAGATCCTATTAGAAGTTATTATAATTATGTAATGTTGACTATTGTGAGGTGGTATTGTATAGATCATTAGCATTCAGTTTGTACTATTCCCGAAGTTCCCCATGCAACATGGGAACAAATGTGCAGAAGCAATGTTTAAGTTATGTTTTTTAATGTTCTTTAAAGCTTACAGCATAACACGCCCAGGATGTTCCAGAGACAGTCTAGGGGTGGCAGGGCGATGGTCCCAGTCTGCTGTTGGAGGGGCATCTCGCCCACCTCCAGCAGTCACCCACAAAGAGAGCGGGGTATCGGCGCCAGTGGCCCTCGCACACAAAAAAAAACATTACGGGAGAAATCCGAGTCCTCCCGCGCCGCCACTGGGCCGGCGGCAACATGAAGGAGGCCGAGTGGCGCCACCAAATCGCCACAGCCATTGCATAACACGGCTGCCTCCAGGCCTCAGGAATGCAAGCATCCAGTATTAAAGGTGGACACTTATCTGATGCCGCCTCGATAACCGTCTTTCCTCGATCCTCTTCTGGTCGTCTTTTCGGTGCACTGTTCCAAAGCTTCTTGGTATTTGTCCCTGCAGCAGCCAGTAAGCCAACTGCTTACTGGCTGCTGTTGCTTTCCCACGGTTTTACTTTCTAGGATTGGCTTTCGTCTCTCACACCAAGAGAAGATAGCTAATCATAGAAAGAGGACTTAAAAAAAAATAATATATATATATGTTTTTTTTTTCTTTATTTTTTTTTATTTTGCTTCGGCTCCGAATAAATATTCCAGAAACATTCGGCCGAAGCCGAATAAGTGTTTTTCTTCCGAAATTCGGCCGAACTTACTCGAAGCCGAAGTTCGGTACACCCCTATGCACAATGCGATGTGGAAGAGAAGGGAATTTTGGCTAAAGGCCGGTCAGGCTTTGGGAAGAAGCACGGAACCTAAACTGCCCTGGTGGACGTCAAATCTTGCTCGTCTGTAATTGTGGTTCAGGGTAGTCTGGCCAAGGTACTATTGTTAGACCTGTCCACCGCCTTTGATTTAGTGAATCATGACATGATGGCAGACAGGATGGCCAAGTACGGTAACTGCTCTAAGTTAGCAGTGAACTGGTTTAGATCTTTCCTTGGGCCAAGGAAGGCTAGGGTGGTTAGGGGGGACTCTCAGGAAAATATGGAGGAGAGGTGGGCACTAATAATAGTTAAATTTAATTTCTCGATCAGTCCATGCACTTAATGTTTCTTCGTTTTTTCTTTATTGTATGTGGAGCAACCAGGTTAAGAATAGCCCAATGACACTCAGGCTACACAAAATCACTGACAAAAGGAAAAACAGAGTGAGATCCACCCTGTAGAACCAAGTGCTCCTCCTTGCCCCTTGGTAGGAGCTCAATTCATTTGTAAGCAAATGTTCATGCCTCAATTAGGTACTTTTTAACAATAACTTAGAGTCCCAGAAAAAATAAAATTTCAGTCAATTTCTTTAAGTATATTTTAAGTGGTTTCTGTTTTAATCACACATAATATTAGGTGAATAAGCAACTCCTCAACTTCGAGTATAAGCTGTTTGCCAATGCATTTCGGTGCATAGCACCATCTTCAGGGCTACATTCATTGAAAACACATACGCGCCTCCAGTCCCACCTGCCAATTTTATTGTTTCTGGAACTCTAAGTTGTTGTTAAAAAATACCTAATTGAGGCATGAACATTTGCTTACAAATGAATTGAGCTCCTAACAAAGGACAAGGAGGAGCACTTGGTTCTACAGGGTGGATCTCACTCTGTTTTTCTTTTTGTAGGGGGGGACTCTCAGTTACAACAATCTCTACTTAGTTGTGGAGAACCACAAGGCTCATGTGTTTCACCTTTAATTTATAATATCTATTCCAAACCTCTTATTTGATCTCCTCGAAGGTCTGGAAGTCAAATTTGCTAATTATGCGGACGATACTCAGATCATTCTGGAGCTCTCTGGATCTTATGAGGCAGACCTACTGAAGGCCGGCAAGGTTTTTGACGCTGTTAAAGCATGGATGGTAGAGAACTGTCTTGCTTTAAACGATAAGAAAACAGAGATTCTTATTCTTGGGAGTGCTGCAAAGTTGAAAAAAAACATGATATCCGGTATGAGGTCTTCGTAATAGGGGGCACAAAAAGATAGGTCTCCGACCATGTGAAAACCCTAGGGGTCATTTTTGATAGTAACCTAAATTTCAGCAAGCACGTGTCCAACCTGAGCTCCTGCTGCGCTTCTATGACGCAGCTACTTTGGCAGATAATGTCATGCGCCGCATGAGCTGGTGGGATCACTGGTGGGCTCGCCGTCATTTAATGTTCCACATCCACTACGTTTTTTCTCTTCTTGTGCAGCAGTCTAGTGGTTTGCAACATGGCCGCCGCCGGGAGGCTTTATTCCCCCCTCCTCCCGGGGTCGGCGCGTTGCAACCCGCTACTGTGGTAGTGTTTCTTTGGGTCTAAGCGCTAGGCTACTTTTCTCTGTGCACACCGCACAGCTTGCCTTCTCTCTCTGTCTCCTCCACCACGCCTCACTGCGGTTCTGCCCCTGTTCTTCTCGCCACCCCTAGCAGCGGTACAGCATTTCTCTCTCCTTGTCCTGTTTTGCCTACCATTTACTTCGGAGTGCGCTCATCGGTCTCATCCGCCGCGCTTGCCGGTTCCCCCTCCCGGTGCACGCTCTCACTCTTTTTGCTTTGGTGTCTCTTGCCTGATCCTCATCCGCTCTTCATTCCCTTCTGCTCTTTCCTGCTTCGCTGCTTTGGAGTCCTACATTCCTCTGGTCTGCTCTGAGGCTCTCCCTCCTGGCACTCCTTACTGAGTCATTCCCAATCGGAGTACGGCAGTCCCGGAATCCATATTCCACCAGAAAGAGACTGAATACTCTCTTACCAATTCCTACTGTGGCATTACTCAGCTGCTGAACTGGGATACGTGGAGTTCCTGGATACATCTTAAGGGGGTTTTTGTGCCTTCCGGCTTTTTCCCCTTTCCTGGGTTGTCTCGGGAGCGAGGCCAGTGGGTTGTTGTGCCTCTAAGCATCCACTGTGGCTTCCTCTCGATGCAGGCCATATCTTCACAAAAAAAGTCTCTGGAAGAAAAAGAAGACGATGACCAGCAAGACGTCATCAGCTCAGGTGAGGAGGAGGGGGATTTAGTAGAAACTGAAGACAAAGACTAACCGTCTGACAGATACACCCGTGCCTATCAGAGGAAAACAGGACTCTAATAGCGACAGCTACAATAAATTCTAGATTAGATTATTGTATTGGGCTACTGGTTGGCTCTTCGCAGGCAAACGTGAAGGGGCTGCAGACCATTCAAAATGCCACAGTCAGAGCCGAATGCGGCCTGACATGCAGAGATCATGTTACCGCTGCCCATAGAAAGCTACCTTGGCTCCCTGTTCACCAGAGGATCGGCTTTAAAGCATCCTGTCTGTTCTATAAATGTCTAGCAGGTGATGCCCCAGGTTACCTCAGTTCACGAATCATGAGGCTACCACACAGGTGCATTGTACGTTCAAATAATAAGGACCTGTTGATGCAGCCTAGATTTTCCTTAAAGAGTTTTGGAGGCCGGAGCTTTAATGTTTGGGCACTGAGGGTCTGGAATGATCTTCTGCAGTCTTTATAACAGCTGCCTCCAATTGCCCAATTCAAGTAAGGCCTGAAGACATATCTGTTTGATGGAGAAGGAGTTTAGCATTCTTTCTCTCATCCTTCCCCGCTGGTCCTAACCTGTTTTTGTGTTTTTGTTGTCTTCAGTCATGTGAGCGCCCTGAAGCCAGCGGGTGTGTTCTACCAGCCTACGACAATCTGGCTTCCACCCAAGACATGAGACGGAAACAGCTATCTTGGACTTTAAAAAATCCAAATGGATGAACTAAAAGACAAAGGTAAATTAGCATTATTACTCCTACTTGACCTCTCTGCAGCATTTGATCTTGTTGACCACAACATCCTATGCAAACACCTAGCTTCAGTGGCTCACTTCTCCCCCAATGCCATTCAACAATGAGAGTCTTCCCCCTAGCGCGGAAGCACAACCAACCGCTGTCACCTGTGGAGTACCCCAAGGTTCCTGTGTCTCTCCAACGCTATACAACATTTTTACTAAACCTCTTTTTGACTGTCTCGATGACCTGGGTGTCACCTATACTAACTACGCAGATGACACCCAAATCCTCATACCCATCACAGGCGAACATGTCACTGACTCTGCCACTCTCAATGCCATCTTACTAACTATCCAAGCCTCGATGGCTCACCATGGTCTGTGCCTAAATGACAAAAAGATAGAGCTGCTGTTCATAGGCTCACAATTACGTCTTACTAAACTAAAGAACGCCTTCAAAACCTTCAACATTGACCGTAACCTTATAAAAGTGTCCTAAGAAGTGAAAACCATCGGATTCTACCTGGACTCATCACTCCCATTATCTAAACAAGTTAATGCTAAACTCTGTGTTTCTGCACGCTCTCATGGGTAATACAAACTACATTACTCAGCATCCTTGTAGTCTCCTTTCGCATATTTAATATCCATCTCGGCACGAACGCACCGGCGCAAAAGTGTTTAGCCGGTCTGTGCCGGTCCGTGGTGCTCCGGGGCCGTGGGACCACTCTGCTGGTAATCCTTACACTAAGGTAAGCATCATGGGCATTACGGACGTATTGGCTCTCATTGCCAAGGAAAGAAATGACTCGAAACGAAGGTCCGCCGCTTTTCTCAATCAGCTGTCTGTTGCTAATCCACCCACTCAGGTAAATCAATCACGAACCCGTTGACTGCCCCAATCTGACTCCTCTTTGATGCAGGAAGTTGCTTTTACATATGCAACCGATGATGCTGCTACGACCGTTAATTCTAGCGGCTATCTGACAGTTATGAGTACCATATCTAGCCTGACCGCACAAAATAACATAGCGCAGGGTAAAATCCCCACTCAGCAAGTCCTGACTCTACCCCAAGTTGAGAGCAATGTAAAAGTACCCTGAAATGTCTACTACTTAACACTCGATCCTTGCTAAAACATGCAATAGAAATCGCCTCTTACATATCCACAAATAATATAGACATGTGCGCTATTACAGAGACGTGGAACCATCCAGCTTCTAGCCCCACCCTAGCCCTGGCTATACCTAATGGGTACAATATCTTTTGTCAAGATAGGAAAGAAGGGACTCGGGGTGGAGTGGCCCTTATCTTTAAAGATTCTCTCAAAGTGTGGAAAGCTGATATATGTAATATTGATAACTGTAATATACTCCACACTAAAATTAGTATGCATGCAGAAAACACACTTAAAATTATTCTTATCTACCAGCCGTCAGATTCCATGAAGGATTTCAGTAATCAGTTATCTGATGTGCTATTAACCTTCCTAAAACCACTATCTAACGTCCTACTACCAGGCGATTTAAACTACTGGTTAGGGGATAATGCTGATCCACAAGCCAAGCAATTAGACAGAGCTCTGTCTAATTTAGGTTTTTCTCAATTTATTGATGTGCCAACACATGTTAAGGGACACTCCCTTGACTGGCTGGGTTGTCTTAATACCACCCGAGCTATCTTAGACGTGAGTCCTTGTCCCTGGTCGGATCACTTTATTCATTTTGAGATGATAATCGGACAAAGTTATCCACAATAGGAAACTTGCAATTAGTACAACACGCAGCAGAAATCATAAAAGCGGACACCTGTGGCTCTTGATCCATGGATCACTACTTTGAACAGTTTGATTAAAGACGACTCCTCGGTTGAAGAGATTACTGCTGCCTACCAAGATACACTTCGAGAGGCAGTAAACACCTTAGCTCCTGTTTAAGACAAAAAATAGTGCATAAGGAACCTAATTCATGGTTCACTCGTGACTTACAAGAACTAAAAAGTACTAAAACTAAGGCACTTTATATATGGAAAAAATATTTATCAGAAGCTGATACAGACATCTATAATAGACATGTTACGGTCTATAAAAAAGCAGTGATCGCTGCAAAACGAGCCTACCTTGATGACCAGATTGCTAAAGCCCTCATCACCACACAAACTTACTGCCTCCCTCTCTAACTACTTGCTTTCACTTCTTAAACCCAATACCTGGTTTATTCTCCTTGGAGATCTGAACCATTGGCTCGGCCATAAGGATGACCCACTAGCCGCTGAATTGGAGGAAACCCTCTCTGATTTAGGTTTTAAACAACATATTAATGAGCCTACTCACCAACCGGGCTACATATTGGATTGGGTTTCCTCGGTTAACACTCCTTGCCACGATATCCAAATCAATCGTTGCCCTTGGTCGGACCACTCATTTATTCACTTCTCTATAAGTGTACCTTTCCCAGTTAAGCCCAAACTTCATAAGCCCTACTTCATTATTACGCGCAACTTCAAACATATTACTGAGGACAAAATTGGACCTCTTCTCGACCCTACAATTAATTTCTCGGACCATACTACTTTACTGGACATGTCTTCCATCCTCACGTCCAACTTAGCCTCTATCTCCCAGTCCCTATCGCCTGCCAAGTAAAAAAAAAAAAAAAGCTTGGCCCTAACAGAAGCAATTCATGGTTTACCAAGGATTTACAAAAGTACAAATCGGCTACTGCAAAGCTTTTTCACCAATGGAAAGCCAATCCTAATATCCTCACTTTAGCTGCATATACATCTTCTGTCAAAACGTATAGATCAGATCTCACGGCTGCAAAAAAGACTTACCACAATAACCAGATTCTTAACGCTAAATCTGACACTAAAGAATTGTTCAGGATCTTAAAAGATGCTGAATCTACCCCCGAACCTCAGGGAAAATTTCCATCGCCAGATAATTCTTGGTGTCTACAAATCCAGAATGGCATGCACAATAAACTTCTTGGCATTAGAGCCGATATTGTACAGAAACAGACCGCCAACCCGGAATCTGCGTACAGTAAACCATTCATTAGAAATCCCTCAATTACTGAATTTTATTTTCATTCAATCTCAGAGGTTGAATTAAAATCTAGCATTGAACAACTCAAGCCCACTAAGTGTATGGGCGATCCCTGCTCCTCTCTAATCATAAAATCCTGCCCTCCTCCATTGCTAAAAGCTATTTGTAACTTTGTTAACGCTTCCTTACAACATCTATACAGCTCCCTTTTTTAAGATGCTTGAGGAAGAAGGTATTTCAGTTTCTAACTATGCCGATGATACCCAGGTTTTAGTAAAACTATCGGGTGTTCATTCCCAGGATGAATTAGAATTAAACAGAATTTTCTCCCTTATTGAAAACTGGATGATGGCCAATAACCTTGCATTAAATGAAAGCAAAACCGAGCTTATGATCGTGGGCACCACAAACTACCTTGCCAGTTTGGATCCCATGTTTAAATAATTTAGGCTACGCCTAGTTGACATCTCGCCCCAACCTAAATTAAAAATATTAGGTGTCATTCTAGATCAATCCCTCAACATGAGAGCCCACGTTAGTAGTGTCATCGCCGCATCCACTTACTACGTAAAACTCCTGACCCACTTAAGACCTTTCATCTCGCAGGCAAATGCTGAGACCATCGCAAGAGCCATAGTTGGGGCGAAGATCGATTACTGTGGCAGCCTTCTGGCTGGATTGGGGAAAACCGACCTTAATAGACTTCAAGTAGTCCACAGCGGAGCGGTACGGATCGTCTCGGGCCTGGCACGTCGTGACCACGTCTCAACCGCCTGACGCTCCTTACACTGGCTGCCGATCGAAGCCCAAATTAGATTCTGAATTCTCACAATTGTCTTTAAATGCAGGCATGGCAAAATGCCCAAATACCTGCTGGATCAAATCCTTGACAAACCTAACTCTAGGGTCCTTAGGTCCAGCAACCAGAATTTGTTATCGCTACCACGCTGCAAACTTAAGAAGGTGGAGAGTGGGGCTTTTTATATTGCAGCTCCCAAACTCTGGAACTTGCTTCCATCCACGCTTCATCAGCAACCCTCGATCACCTCCTTTAAGAAGACTCTCAAGACCCATCTCTTCTACTAAGTGATAATTTTAGTACTCACTTAGGCTGACTGGGTACTTCTACATCCCTATGTACTGACCTCCTTCCTATCTTTGCTCCATCGTTCCCCCTTTATGTTTTATGTTTTTTGTCCGTCATGTCTCGTGCTCTCACGCCCCAGGGTTCATGGCTGTGCGTTATAAATTGAATAAAGTAAAGTAAACTAAACCCAAGGAGCTTTTTAAAGTGTTTAAAGAATTGGAAACAAAATAAAACACTATGCAGGACTCCATTACAAAAGATACCAAGTGGGGCAATCAAGTGCGGGAGGCTATGGACGCTAAGCTCAATAGAATTAACAGAGGCATCGCAGAAGCTAGAGCTACATTATCGCATAAGGGCCAGAAGGATACTGTTAGGCCTTTTAAATGCTGGAAAGAAGAAGTACTTTTCTCTTTCAAACCCATTACGGAGGCTGACCTTACAGTGATAATTCTAAATCACAAACCATCTAACTGTAAGGGAGACGTCTGTCCTGCCCTACCTGGCTCATCCCTACCCTCTGCAAGTTTGTGCTGTGCCTACCTGCAAAAAACACTCTTGGGTGACTCCACTATTAAATAATCCAGACCTTTCCCCTGATGATCCACTGAACTACCGCACCATCTTTAATTCTCCATTTCTGCTTAAAATCCTACTGACTCATCTGAGAAATGTTGACATCTTGAACAAGAGACAATCTGGCTTTCGGGAAAAGCATGGCACTGAGTCTGCTCTGCTGGATTTAAAATCTGGGCTCCTCCACCATATGAATCAAAGCGACCCCAGCATGCTGATGCTGTGGGACCTATCTGCCGCCTTCGACCTGGTAGACCACATTGTGCTGGTCTCCAGGTTGAGGGATGTGGCAGGCTTCTCAGCGACAGCAGCTGATCGGGTTGTCTCCTTTCTGAAAGACCGCCAATGGAGAGTGAGTAGCAATCTGGCAGATGCTAACACCAAGGAGCTGACTCAAGGAGTCCCTCAGGGAGCCTGTTTTTCTCTGATTTTTTATAACATCTTTACGGTGCCTTTTCTGGACTTCCTGGATAGTAACAATATAGAGTTTACAAACTACGCTGATGACACCCAGTGTATCAACCCCATCACGGGTGTCTTCTCAGGTGATGAAATTAAAATCAATAGGATTTAACTTCTCATCCATAGTTGGATGTGCGCCAATGGTCTTTCCCTTAATACAAGCAAGACGGAACTTATGCTTGTGGGCACTGGCCCTAAAATCTGCAAATTAGAAGACAAATACGCCCAATTTGTGATTGATGATTGTGTTATAAAGGTTAAGAAAAAAGTCAAGACATTGGGGATTTATCTTGACTGCAATCTCAACATGAAGGTGCAGGTCAGCAGTCTGGTGGCCTCGTCCAGATACTATATTAAATTGCCATCTCATGCATGCCCCTTTCTCTCACAAACTAGCAGGGAAACACTAGCTAGAGCACTGATAAGTTCTAGGATAGAATACTGTACTAGTCTCCTGATCGGCCTGCCAAACTGCGAAGTGAACAGACTGCAGGTGGTGCAGAACAACGCTGTCAGGGTTGTTCTGGACAAGAAGAGATCAGATTATATTTCTAAGGCGAGAAGGGAGCTTCAATGGCTCCCTATTAAGGAACGAATTCTCTTTCGGCTCCTGTCTATCTCTTTCAACTGTATGAAAATCTCTGGTCCTATCTATCTCAAGAAGGAATTAAGGCCTAAAATGAGTATTTACAGTCTCAGATCAAATAGTCGCTCTCAGTAAATTGTCCCAGACTGTAGATTATCTCAGACTAAGGTGGGAGCCTGTTACTCTGCGGCTCCCATTGCCTGGAACAATCTCCCCCTGAAATTGAGAACTGAAAATTCCAACAGAGTTTTCAGAAAATGATTGAAGACCTATCTGTTTAAGTAACACTGGGCCTCATTACGAGTCCGGCGGTAACCGCGGCGGTAAAACCACCTGGTTATCGCCGGACTCGTATTACCATTCCGCCTCCGTGATTCCCGGAATTACCGGGGCATTACAACCCCGGTTTTCCGGGAATCACGGAGGCGGAATGGTGTAAATCCCCATTCCCATTGAGTCCTATGGGACTCAATGGGAATCGGGATCATGGAAACACCGGCAGCATCTCGTAATGCTGTCGGTGTTTCCTCGTCCGCCTGCATGCGGGAGGTGTTAAACCCGCCAGGTCAGACCTGGCGGGAACATCACCTCAACGCCTGCAGGGGTCGGGATCAGGCGGTCCGGAAACAACGGTGGCGGCGGGTTTACCACCACCGTTATTTCCGGACCGCCAGGGTCGTAATGAGGCCCACTATCTCGGTTCGAACGTTACTGTCACGACCCTCGTTCCAGATCCCCAATGGCAAGCCCATTGGCCAGGTGGGATCAAGACTCGGGTCTCTAATAAGGCCTGGCATCCACTTTGAGACCCCTCTTGGGGCCAATCCTGGTGCCTATGGCACCAGGCTCATACACCGTGAAAGACATGTGTTCAGGGAACTACTTTATTTGAAGCTTTTAGACAACATACCCACGAGCCTGGGAGAAGCAGAACATGCAAGGAGACAAAAGGAACATTGTTAGCAGCAGCATCTTACCTGCAATCTCCATCTTTATCCGCTCGCAGCTCCTGTGAACAGCTTCCTTGGATCCGCACGCCTCCCGGACTGAAAGACCGGAAAGAGGAAGTTAAAGACAACATTAAAGAAGGCATTAGAGACATTGCAAAACTACGAACTGCTCAAAAGGCTTACTTGGCTGGTCACCTCTCGGCTGGCATCGCTCCGGAAATTCCACACGCGCTGGGAGAACATCACGACCTATGAGAAAAGAAGGAAAACAGGTTAGCAAAGGCAAGACATTGCAGCGATGCACATAGTGCTTACTTACCGCATCATAGCGCTCATTACGCGCCATCATTTACCAGCGAGGCCCAACTCAGCCAGTTCGCCATGCTGAAGCTCTGCATATCTAAGGGAGAAAAGAGACATTATTAAACAAAGAAAGGCATGCAGGAATAACCACACAATATGAAAAAACAGCAAAAAAAACCTACCTGAAAGACATCAAACGGGCCGGCGTCAGTGAAGTAACTGGACCGCACACGCCCATGAAAGACAACGCACCCCTGCCAAGAAGGCAGGACGGAGAGCACGCCTAATTCTACAACAAGGTGAGAAGAGGGCCCAGAGGGGCTGAAATCATACGGGGTGGTGGGAAGATACTTACCTCGATCGGCCAGTCTTGAACACAGCCCTCCTGTATTTTCAGGCGGAACCTTCCCTGCAGACCACATCTAGGAACCACTAAGAAGTATACCAGCGAGCAACCCGGCTGGGTGGCGTTCCCGTGGATACCAGGGGAGCGTACCAGAACACGAAGCCTACCATAACTAATCCACCTGGGCGCCATGGAGACATCGGAAATGGACCAATTGGCCCAATTGTTAGGGGAACTTCGTGCCGAGGTTCATTCTGCCCGACAAGAGACAAATGCTCTCCGGAGAGACCTAGTAGTGACCAAGGATTGCACTGAGGAGATCGGTAGGCAGTTCTTGCAATCACAGGCAGGACAGACTCCTCTGCCTGGGAGCAATCCAGTGATGCAAAACCCCACCTTACCATCCACTACCCCCACTCCAGTACAGATCATGTTACCTGGAACAGTTCCCCTGGCACCACCAGAAAGGTTCTCAAACGACCCACGGAAGTATGAGCATTCATAAATCAGTGTCACGTTCACTTTCTTGTAGGCCTGGAGCATTTCCAAAGGACCAAGCTCAGGTAACTTTTGTTTTGTCATACCTGAGTGGTAGCGCAGCGGATTGGTCGGTGCCGTTGGTGACCCATGATGATCCTCTGTTACATGACTTTGGGGGGTTCCAGAGAGAAATGGAAAAACGTTTTGCTCGCCATACACAAGAACAAGCAGTAGACAACAAACTCTTATCCCTCCGACAGGGGAATCAGGACTTGTTAACGTACATTGCTACCTTCAATAGACTGGTTGCCGAAGCTAAGTGGCCAGAAAACAAAAGAACCACATTTTTACATAGAGGTTTACAAGGCGAATTAAAGGATGTCTTAGCCCAGGTGGTTGATCCCCCCAGAGACTGTACCCAATTTATAAATTTGGTCGTGCAGCTAGACCACCGGTTACAGGACCGAAAAGCAGACCGGTCTAAAACGGACCCTCGGGCCGTGTATGTTCGACCAAGGGACAACACATCACGTGTGCCAGAAAACGCTGTAGAACCCATGCAGATCGGAGGGATACGACCTCCATTAACAAAACAAGAGCGGGATAAAAGAAGACAACAACAACGTTGTTTGTATTGTGGGAAAGCAGGACATTTCCTGAAGGACTGCCCAGTAAAACCCCCAAGGAGAATAGTCGGGCCACAGAAAAGGATGAAGTTAAGGAATCGGAAAACTACCAAGCTCGGCAAACGTAGAGGTCAGTTTGTCGAGTGAGAAGAAAGTCTCTGACCTCGCACTTTGCAATACCAGTGATCTTAATTAACCACCAACGGTCGTCAAGGATGCATGCCATTGAAGCATACATCGACAGCGGAGCAGTTGGAAATGGTATTGATCAAGAGCTGGCAGCAGAGATGGGGCTTCCTTTATGTTCCAAGCCGACCATGGACAAGGTAACCACCGTGGATGGGACAGAAATCGCTTCCGGACCAGTAACCCAGTGCACAGCCGGGGTAACCTTGCTGTGCCAGGATGGACATTGGGAGTCTATTTCGTTTGATCTCATCAAGACACCTCAGTTCTGGCTAATACTAGGGATGCCATGGTTAGTTGCTCACAACCCTTTGATAGACTGGCGGGCACGGAAATTAACCTTCCCCGGCGACTGCTCCCCTGCCTGCTATTATCAAGAGCAGAAACCCGACGTCTGTATCTCCATGACTCCAGGAGCGACAGTATCAACCCTAGGAGTATCTAATACCTTACCAAATGAATACCACGATTTCCAGGATGTATTCCGAAAGGACCAAGCAAACACATTGCAGCCGCACAGACCCTATGACTGTCAGATCGACTTTGTTCCTGGTGCGCAAATCGCTTGCGGCAGGATCTACGCTCTCACAGAACCAGAAAACCTTCATCTGAAATCCTATTTGGACCAGTACCTTGCAAACAGATTTATCCGCCCATCGAAGTCCCCGGCAGCCAGCCCTTTGTTCTTCGTACTGAAGAAGGAAGGGGACTTGAGGACCTCTATTGGCTACTGCGAATTAAACCAGATCACTGTGAACAACCGCTATCCCTTGCCACTTATCCTTGAAATGCTAGACCAAGTCAAAGATGCCAGATTTATACCAGATTGGACCTTGTGGGAGCGTACCATCTGCTCCAAGTCAGAAGCAGAGATGAGTGGAAAACCGCTTTCCGTACCAAATACGGCTTGTATGAATATGAAGTCATGCCTTTCGGGTTCTACAATGCTCCCGCAGCGTTTCAATATTTCATGAATGACGTCTTGAGAGAATTGACGTTTGCGCCTTAGTGTACATAGACGACATATTAGTGTACTCAGCCTCGAAACAAGATCATATTGGGCACGTTCGTTCAGTCCTCACCAAGCTCTGCCAACATCGCTTTTATGCAAAGCTTGAGAAATGCTTTTTTCACGTCACTGAAGTAGAGTTTATTGCTTTTATCCTTACTCCAGGAGGCATCAGAATGGACGTGCACAAGGTAGACGCCATTTTGAAATTGCCATCACCGACGTCTCTGAAAGGGGTACAAAGCATGCTGGGCTTTGCGAACTTCTACCGCCGGTTCATCCCAGACTTCTCTCAGGTTGTGCACCCCATCACAGTACTGTTACGAAAAAAACAATAAAAGGTTTGCTTGGACCGAAGAAGCAGAAAAAGCTTTTCAGGAACTTAAACGAAGGTTTACCTCCGCTCCAATCCTGCAACATCCTCGTCCCGCCCTCCCTTATGTCGTTGAAACTGATGCTTCCAGTATGGCAATGGGGGGCTCTCCTTTCACAGAGAGACCCAGAACCGGCCAGCTACAACCTGTGGCCTTCTGGTCAAAAAGGTTCTCACCTCCGGCGATTAATTATGCCATCACTGACAAAAAACTCCTGGCTATCAAATCCGCCTTTAAAGCCTGGCGGCACTACCTTCTGGGAGCCAGACACACCATTACAGTCATCACAGACCACCGAAACCTGCAATATCTCAAAACAGCCAAGGCCCAGTCCTCGCGCCAATTGCGGTGGGCCCTTCTCTTCGTCGAATATGATTATGTAATCGCGTTTCGACCAGGGGTCAGGAATGGAAAGGCTGATGCCTTATCTCGTATGGGCATTGATGAAATGGTATATCCAGACCCAGTACCCATTATACCTGAAGACAAACTCTTGTGTATCACGACAGCTTTAACACAAGCAGAACTACGAAATGAAATTCAGTGGACAATGAATCCTGATGCTTCCCTTGCATGGCAAACTCGAGGAGAACAATATTCCATCAAGCACCACTTACCCTTTTTTAGGGATCGTCTTTATGTACCCAAGAAGGAATTACAACAACATATTATTTCAGGTTATCATGATTCACGGATCGAAGGGCACCCTGGGATCGCCAAAACCCTAGCTAAGGTGAAACAGAACTTCTGGTGGCTACCTGGCTTAAGGACATCATCCAGTATATTCAGTCCTGCGGTGTCTGCGCACAAAATAAATCACAAAAACAAAAACCATCTGGTCTCCTACAAACATTGGACATTTCTCACCCTCCATGGCACACTCTTTCCCTTGACTTCATCACTGACCTACATTCTTGGAGTCGTGGACTTATTCTCAAAGATGGCACACTTTATTCCTCTCAAAGGCCTCCCAGATGCATCCACTTTAGCAAAAGTGTTCCTGGAGGGCATTGTTAAGCTACATGGCTTCCCATCAGTTCTAGTCTCTGATCGAGGCAGCCAGTTTGTATCCAACTTCTGAAGAAAATGTTGTGCAATGGCGCAGATTGACATCCGGTTATCTACCAGTCACCATCCCCAAATGGACGGCCAAACCGAGAGGACCAATCAGACGCTCAAGCAATATTTACGTTGCATGCTGCACCACGAACAAAGGAATTGGAAAGACTTACTATGGATAGCCGAGTATGCATATAACAATTCCTTGCATTCAAGCACCGGACAAACGCCCTTCTATACGCCTTCTATACGCCCACTAATATGTCCACGTACCTCTGAACTAGACCTTCCAGCCAGCTTGGAAATGCCAGTGGTAAAGACTCTTCACACAACCATCACTCATGCCAAGGAAAAATAAAAGAAATTTGCTGACCCAACACCGAAAGAAAGCCCCCGACTATCAAGTAGGAGACAAGGTTTGGTTAGCCGCTAGATTTGTACCCATCAAGGGAACCCGGTCCTTTCATCCTTGATACTTAGGACCCTATACCATCAAGGCAATTATCAACCCAGCAGCCGTCAAACTGGATTTACCACCTAATCTACAAATCCACCCGGTATTTCATGTGTCCCTCTTGAAATCAATGCAACCCGGTACACGGATTGGGACACCACCAAAACCCAAACTTATTGACAGAGAACCAGAATTCGAAGTCAGAGATATCCTGGACTCTAAATACTCTAGGTCCAAGTTATATTATCTCGTCTTTTGGAAGGGATTTGGACCTCAAGATAGATCCTGGGAGTCCAGTGAGAACATCCACGCACCACATCTAATAAGGAAGTTTCATCAGAACTTCCCAACTAAGCCTGGGCCAGACAGAAGGAACACCGTGGGAGGGGCTTTGGGGGGGGGGAGGTGGGGAGTGCTGTCACGACCCTCGTCCCAGACCCCACTGGCAAGCCCATTGGCCAGGTGGGATCAGGACTCAGGTCTCTAATAAGGCCTGGCATCCACATCGAAAGCCCTCTTGGGGCCAGTCCTGGCGCCTATGGCACCAGGCTCATATGCCTACTTTATTTGAGGCTTTCAGCCAACATGGAGGCAGCCACATAGCTTGGCTCCTAGGAACCAAGCTATGCGGTATACTGTTTTGGGCGTGGTGGCCTAGGGACTATTTTACCTGGACTACTTTGTTGAGGCTATTTAAACCACACCCGAACAAGACAACAAGCTTTGCGTTACTTTGCAGTCTGCAACGTGACGCTCACCGTGCCCAGCTATACCCACGAGCCTCGGAGAAGCAGAACCTGCAAGGAGACAAAAGGAACATCGTTAGCAGCAGCATCTTACCTGCAATCTCCATCTTTATCCGCTCGCAGCTCCTGTGAACAGCTTCCTTGGATCTGCACGCCTCCCGGACTGAAAGACCTGAAAGAGGAAGGTAAAGACAACATTAAAGAAGGCATTAGAGACATTGCAAAACTACGAACTGCTCAAAAGGCTTACCTGGCTGGTCGCCTCTCGGCTTGCATCGCTCCGGAAATTCTACACGTGTTGGGAGAACACCACGACCTACAAAAAAAGAAGGAAAACAGGTTAGCAAAGGCAAGACATTGCAGCGCTGCGCATAGCGCTTACTTACCGCATCATAGCGCTCATTACGCGCCATCATTTACCGGCGAAGCCCAAATCAGCCAGTTCGCCACGCTGAAGCTCCGCATATCTAAGGGAGAAAAGAGACATTATTAAACAAAGAAAGGCATGCAAGAATAACAACACAATACGAAAAAACAGCAATACCTACCTGAAAGACATGAAACGGGCTGGCGTCAGTGAAGTAACAGGACCGCACACGCCCCTGAAAGACAACGCGCCCCTGCCAAGAAGGCAGGAGGGAGAGCATGCCTAATTCTACAACAAGGTGAGGAGAGGGCCCAGAGGGGCTGAAATCATACGGGTTGGTGGTAAGATACGTACCTCGATTGGCCAGTCTTGAACACAGTCCTCCTTTATTTTCAGGCGGATCCTTCCCCGCAGACCACATCTGGGAACCACTGAGAAGTATACCAGCGAGCAACCCGGCTGGGTGGCGTCCCCGTGGATACCAGGTGAGCGTTAACAGTTACATCCCCTGCACCTGTATTCATCTCTGGTGGCTTTTACCTGTTTTATTTGTTCTGTGTTTTTGTCAGCGCCCTTAAGCCTTAGGGTCAATGGTTTCTGCACTATAGAAATCCTAAATAAATGCCATTGCGTCAGCAACAGTATGCACCTGTAAGCTTATTAATGCCTGCAGACCCTTCTTGTCAACTGACAACTGCATTACGCTGGCTAGAGCCCTCATTTTGACTCGATTGCACTAATACAATGGCCTCTATGCTAGCACTAAGATCCAAAACATTAAGAAACTTCAGGTACTATAAAATAATGCCCTTAGAGCGGCACTCACATTCCCAAAGCTACCCACATTATCCACTATTAGACAGAATGCCCACTGGCTACCAATTCAAGAACGTATCAAATTCAAAACTCGTATCCTGGCACAGAAATGCCTGCTCAAAGTGGCGCCAACATATATCACAAGGTGGCCAGATTCCAATGTAACAGACCCACGTGTTCAGCTAACATGAAACTACTTTCCAAACCTAGATTCAAACTTCAAAAAGCAGGAGGTAGTAGCTTCCTCACAATAGCCGCGAAACAATGGAATGCCCTTCCAGACAAACTGAGAGCAGAAAACTCTTTCTGGACCTATTGTAAACAATTGAAAACCCACCTTTTAACACAGGGAATATGTAACTAACTCATGCCATATAACCAGCAAATTAGCCCAGAACCTAAATTACAGAACCTTCATCACCTGGTCAGCTGATCTGCTAATGTATGTTATTAAGTGTTTTGTCATGAATCCCTCTGCCATGTTTATATGCAACAATGTAATTAACTGAGTTAACATGCCAATAACCTGTACTATGGGCCTCATTCCGAGGTGGGCGGTAAGGGATACCGGGCACCGGTAAGGAGACTGGTGCCGGTAATCCCTTACCGCCCAATTCCGAGGTCCCTTAGCGGGAACCGCAAATACGTGTGGTCGGACCACACGTCCCTTATGGGTCCCGTTAGGGGACCAGGCCGCTAATTACGGGCCTGCTATAAGCAGGCCCGTAATTAGCCGCTTCCCCATTCCCATTGAGCCCTGTGGGGGCTCAAATGGGAATGGGGAATGGCTTTTGGAATGGGGACTTACCGGGTCCACCAAGGGCAGAATGTCCCGGTAAGTCCCCGCTCCACCAGATCAGTCCCAGACACGATTTTGGAGGTAGCCATGGCGCCAATAGCACCATGGCTACCTCCAAAGTCGTAATGAGGCCCTATGTATATATGCAACTAAGATAGAAATGTACTTCATACTTGTCTTATGTAAGATAAGCGCCCAGATTCCCCTGGGTTAGGCGTGCTATACAAATAGCAAACATAAATAAATATACAAATTCTTTAGAAGTGAATGTTGTTTGTTCTTTTCTTTGCAAGGAAGCATAAATGAAGATGACGTTTGCAGTGATTATGAGTGCATACGCCAATTCCTTGTGATTATCTCCAGCAGGTGCAAAGGTGTAGGTCATTGGGCATTCGTTTGTGGTGCATGCAGAGAGGAGGGCACTACAGTGGCTCCAGGGACAGGGGGCAAAGTTGGTTTACAGAAAACGTATGGTTTAGCCCGGTGTCTCTGGGATGGGCCACCCTTCTGCCCACAGTAAAGAAACTGCAGAGGTTGGGCACGGCTCTAGGTGTCTTAGTGATCCACTGGAGGGTAATGGTAGAACGTTGCTGGGAAGACGTTTCGCTCCTGCGTCACAGACAGGACACCATAAGGGCCTCGGTGCAGTTGTTGGTAGAAACAGAAATAGAATTGTCTCAGATAATCCCCAGGTGGGAATGCCGAGGTGCCAGGTCAGGCAAAGGAGTGGAAAATTCTCGGCAAATGATAAACAGGACAATAGAAAATGTCATGCAGGGGGAAAGGCTGAATTTCATCAGACACATGCTGATTGGGGAGAGGGACCTGGCCAATTGCACACCTGATGGATATAACATATTTCTCTTTTCAGGGCACTCTCGAGAGCAGGATGCATGGTGAGTAGAGTGCATGGTGGGTATTGTACGTTATGTCTGCAAACGTAGGTGCAGGGGCCTTGTGGGTCATGGAGGGCCAACCCCCAAGCAGTATTGGAGCATCTGCTTGGCTTAGGTAGTTCTCAAAGGTAAGTACTGTGATGAGGAAGAGGGATGCTGAGGCAATGATTGGATTACTTACAGTAACATTCATTCCTCCTAGTTATACTCCCTCTGCTCCCTCCATTGTGGCAGAAGGGTCCGATGACCTAGCTAAACAATGTAAAACTGTAGACTGATAGGAAGCAGGGAGGCTATACCTCCCAGAAGGAGCAGGTCCAATAAGAAGAGGAGGCTGGCCCTCAAAGGTTAGTACTGGGACGAGGAAGAGTACGCCCTGGAGTAATGATGATTACCGGTAAGTAATCCGATCATGGATCCTCGTTCCACGGAAGCTCCAGTATTAACCCACAGATGGCTGTGCTGGAGGCGGATGCAGCGTGGGTGCTGTGGCCTGCAGCAGTGAACAATGCACAGGTTTAGAGGGGATATAAAACTCCCTACCTGGTGCCGTGTAGCCTCTTCACGAGACCCTTCCGACCTACTCATGCAATGGCGTGCATGCCCCCCTGCCCTGCCACTCCTGATTCTGCAGGGATAGCAGGCTCTGAATCCTAGAGACCGGTCCGGAAGTGACAGGGAGAAGCTCTTCCGGGTCGCCAGAGAGGAGGTGCAGACAGATCCTGTGTCTGTGCAGCCGCCCGATGTGGCACTTCCGGTTTGTTTGGAGCTCCGATGCCCAGCCCCTGGGCCTGCACTGCACCCAGGAGGGGCCTCCTTTTCTCATCGGTGCTGGGTCCCTGGCAATGTGTGTGTTCCGGGGGGGGGGAAGGGGGAGAGCAGACGTGAGACCCAGTGCAAGTGGTGTCTGTCCAGGGAGACTGGTCAGAAGTCAGACATCACACAATGCGCCTGTGCAGTGAAGCAGTGTCTGTACAGTGAACAGGGTTGCTTGCCAGAAAAGGAAACTTATGTAGCCCAAAAGGAGTTGGGAAAGTAGCCCAAAAGTAGCCCAACCACATATTTTCTGTTCATAATATGATTTGCATGCTTGCAATTCGCCAATTTTATACAAATGCTTTTACTAGTTTAGCTTTCACAAATGTATCAATACTCTTGGGACTATAACTGAGACTTACTTTTAAAATGCAGATGGCCATCAGAGTATCTAAGACACAAACATGATCTTAAACTTTTCACATGAAAGTATCACTGAAGATGAACTAGCCTTCATGGACCATATTCCTATCATTTCTGCCTACTGGCAGCTGTTGCAAAATGAGGTAGAAACTAAAAGAAGTAGCAAAACACAAATCTAAGCTGTATTTGACGGCAGAGAGGCGCGCATGAGAGGACCTCCAGTTTTGACTGTTCTGGACTCCACTGTACCATACATGCCAACATTCCGACGCGCTAGGAGGGAGTTTTGAGAGAGAAAAATCGGAAGACATAGGGCCTCATTACACGGATGGCGGTGAACCATGGCGCTATTAGCGCCATGGTTCATGCCGGTAAAATACCGGCACCGCCTTGGTGGAAAGGGGAATTACCGCCCTATTCCAAGGTTGGCGGGGCGGTAATTCCCCCTTCCTCCATTGCCCTTCCCCATTCCCATTTTTGCCCCATAGGGCAAGTTGCGGTACCGTAATTAGCTCCCTGGTCCCTTTGCGGGTTGGTTTTTAACACCTGCAAAAAGCAGGCGTTAAATTCCCCAACCCGCAAAGGGACCTCGTAGTAAGGATTTACCGGTAAAATACCGGTACCCTTACCGCCATCTGTGTAATGAGGCCCTTAGTTTTGCCCATAGAAATGTATTGGCGCTGGAATTATCTTAGGCGGGAGAATGTGAAAAAAAAGCAATATTTCTCAATGAAAAGTCGGGAGTCTCCCGCCTAAATCGGGAGGGTTGGCATGTATGCTGTAATTGAGAGCAGAGAGGCGTGCATGGGAGGACCTCCGATCATGACTCTTCTGGACTCCACTGTAATTGAGAGCAGAGAGGCGTGCATGGGAGGACATCCAGTCTTGACTGTTCTGGACTCCACTGTAATTGAGAGCAGAGATGCTTGCATGGGAGGCCCTCCAGCCATGACTGTTCTGGACTCCACTTTAATTGAGAGCAGAGAGGCGTGCATGGGAGTGTTCTGGTCTCCACTGTAATTGAGAGCAGAGATGCTTGCATCGGAGGACCTCTGGTCTTGACTGTTCTGGACTCCACTGTAATTGAGAGCAGAGATGCTTGCATGGGAGGACCTCCAGTGAATATAAAGTACTCCATTATATTCGATTCTCAGTGGTTAAAGTCTTGATTTATCTACCTGCTGTAAGAATGAAAAAAGTACTCCCCTTGCACTCCATTGGTGTGATTTATGTGCAGTTCACCACAACTGATCTAAAGAAGTAGATGCGCTAAGAGTGACTGTTGGACCAGCTCAAGGCCCAGCTGAAGGTGCCATTGCTCTCTGCAACTGGATCGCTGAAGGGTGATATGAGGGAAGGGATGGGAGGTAGAGGAAAATTGGTATATTTCAAAAATTTGATTGGAGGGGTACTTCCCCCTTAGCTCTCCCTGTGCCGCTGAGGGTTGCGCTTACAGCCTGCAGAAGGCAACACCTTAAGCAGGAACAGCACTGGTGTAAATAGCCCTGGCAGAGACATCAGCATGGCAGCCAGCAAGCATAGAGCACCGGATGCATACCCGCTGGAGAGGACTAGCACACATTTAAGCACTTGACCAAACACATTCCACACTTCACTTGGTGCAAACATGTAAGGTTTGGATTTCAACGCCTACAATAATTCTGCATTATAGAGTTTACTTACAGAATGCACACATTCTAGTCACCTGAAAACAATAGCCAGAGCAGTATCAAGAGGGTACATGCATATACCAATAGAACTGATGGTTAGGTATTGCCCTGCTGGCACTCCAGCCCGGTGTGGGGTAGGGCCGGTAGTTTGTGGGTTGAGAACGCACGCGCGGCTGTACCAACACACATTCACACGGGTGCTGTGTTCGCCAGAAACAAAGCTCCCATTGCCAGAGTTGCGCCACAGCGTTTATTCTATGTCACCACGTTCACGTGGTGGCGTTTACATAACAGCTCTCTTTTTTCCCCTTTGACAAATAGAGCAAACATATATACAACTCTGTCACAGCGCTTCCTCACACTCAAGTCCATGTTAGCGCACATATGGGCCTCATCATGAGTTGGGTGGTGGCCCTTAAATGCGGCAGTAACGCTAATACTGTTGATTTTTCAAGGTTGGGCCAGTCCCGATTTGGGCAGAAAGCTTTTTGCTGGAGGTAAAAATATCCATTTTCCGCCCGCATTCAGCACTATTAGCGCGGGGCCAATTGCGCTGGTGCTAATAACGCTGAAAAACCCCATTGTATCCAATGGGGAATGGGGATTTAGCGCCTTACGGCTACTCATGATCCGGCGCTAATAGCACTGGACAGAGTAGCAGTAATGCTATTTGTGTTGCCAGTAACGGTGCAATTACGGCTGGGATACCGCCAACCTCGTGATGAGGCCCATAGTCACTTAGCTTGTCAGGAGGTCTCAGCGCTGCCCTAAGGTGATACCGGCTATGCTGCCAGCCCACTGGATCAGGGGGAGGGCTGACTGGCTGTGCCCTCCACTATTGCTGGAACAACAACAAGGGGGTAACAGGTGCACACCTAGTTCACTGAGAATTAGATAGAGCTAGCTACGTTGGTGAGGTGCAGAGGAGAGTGACGCAACACTGGCACTGTGGTGCGATGAACGAAGTAAAGAGAAATGAAAGTGTCCACGGTCTGTGGATCACTCGCGTCCCCTGCACACTTGGAGGATTGTACAAAGACAAACAATTGTTATCGAAGGTTAGATTAGAGGTTAGTGAACTTGTTTAAAAATTATTCGAAAATCCAATTTGTTAAAGGCATCCAAATCTATGGGATCCAGAAAGATCCAAATGATTGATTATGTAGTCAATTCTTACTAACAATAATGAATTTTTTCTTTTTTTGGTAAATTCAAAATAGAAGAAAAACCAAGATTACACCATTAGTTTTAATATAATTCAAATATAATGGAGCAAAAAAGAACATTCCAGCTGATAATACAAAGTCACAATATTAATTTCATATTGCCATAATAGACTCTAAACTGATTATTCTTATTAAAAAACGCGTTTCGGAAATGCAATTTCCTTCATCAGGAGTGGTCATTTGTAGATATATTCAACACAATCAGTAGTCCAGATTTCTGATATCTGCAGGAAATAGGACAAATCATAATATCTTAGATTACTCTTGGGGAACTGATCTATTTATAGTTCATCAATTGCCTCAATTGATTTGAGAAATCACTATACCTGGCATCGGTGCCCCACTGTTTTTCTGCTTGCCGATAATAATCCAATCTCTTACATGAATCGGTTTCCTGTGAATATCCCAAAAAAAGTCATAAGTGACTATATCGGCGATTTTCAATCTATCAACAAATCAAAAAAATCAATCAAAAGAAGGGTTGCCATGTGAGAAACAAGGACCTACCTCTATAAGAGAAGTTGGTTCATACGTAGGAAATGATAGGTTGCTTATCAATACAGTTATTTCTTAAGCCACATTAGCAAATGTCCGAGGGTTGGGGTCATACTTCCTTGTGTTTTGACTGTAATAAAGTCATAAATTACGACCCATCTACATGAAATCTCATGACTGTACTGCATGTAACAACTAGTTTATTGTATGAGAGCAAAAGTAAATGATCTAATTACACTAATATGTGGATTAATGGTTCGAGAAGCAAAATTCAAGGGTGTTAGAAGAAATCAGTTACCTGGGGTAAAAATTCGATCGGTTTGAAGTACATAACTGATATAGAAACAAAAAGTTCCAAGATGTTTCTGGGAAAATATCCACTATGCCAGTGGGGCACCTCTGCTCACAATCTTTTAAAGGGATATCACCCAGTGCAGACAGGCTGCTAATTCATAATACATAGTGGGCCTCATTACGAGGTAGGAGGTAGCCATGGTGCTATTAGCACCATGGGTACCCCCCTTACCGCATACCGGGTCCGGGTTCTCGGAATGGGTACTTACCGGGTCATTCCAACCTTGGAGGACCTGGTAAATCCCCATTCTGAGAACCATTCCCCATTCCCATTGAGCCCTCATAGGGCTCAATGGGAATGGGGAAGTACCTAATAACGGTACTGCAATTTGCAGTACCGTTATTAGCTCTGAAGTCCCTTAGCGGGTCCCGTCCTTAACACCTGGTCAGACCAGGTGTTAAGGAAGGGATCCGCTAAGGGACCTCGGAATATGGAGGTAAGGGATTACCGGCACCGGCAACCTTACCGGTGCCGGTAATCCCTTACCCCCTACCTCGTAATGAGGCCCATAGTCTGTTCATTTGAATCTAAACTACAGTTCCATGTACAAGAGTAAAGGTTACCACAACAGGAACCTTGCATCAATCTGCTTAACCTTTATGTCTATGAAAAGCATGTTTTTACCACAGTGCTGTGATCACATAAAACATTCAACCAAAAGTACATAATCATTATTGATTTTTTAGAACAGTGTTGGTCTGCTTGGAAAATCGAGAAAACCTGATAGATCTGGGTGACATTAATATTTAAAGTAATTGGGCCTCATTACGACCCAGGCGGTAAGTTACCTCCTGGGTCTTACCTTTACCACCATGGCGTAAACTACGTTTACGCCATGGTGGTTGGCGGACTTACCGCCCCATTCCGAGGTGAGTGGGGCGGTAAGTCCCCATTAACCCATTTACCCTTCCCCATTCCCATTTTTGCCCCATAGGGCATAATGGGAGTGGGGAAGGCATTAATTACGCCACCGTAAATTACGGTGGCGTAATTAACAACAGGGTCCCTTAGCGCCATGGATTTTAACACCGCAGGTGTTAAAACCTCCATGGCGCTAAGGGACCTCGGAATCAGGCGGTAAGGGTCGGCGCTGTTTACGCCGCCGTAAACCCCTTACCGCCTGGGTCCTAATGAGGCCCATTGTCAATTATGTATCTTACTCATGATGTGATTAATCACTGTGTTGGAGTGTGTTTAAGTTATTTGTCATCAAGTAGTGGTACTGCAGACCTCTGTATCTAGTTATATACTGTAATCATGAATTGCTGTTGGATATGTTGTATCATGTTGTCAGTCCATACCTAGAGTCGTAATGAACATACGTAATCTCAAACAATGGTGCATATCTTTAACGCCAATCTTTTCAGACTAGGGGCCATTGGGTTCAAAGAATAGGGTAGTTTAATTCAATTAAAGAAAATGACGCAGGTGAAAGTCTTCATTCATTCCGTGGGGACTCATACTGTCTAGCTTGTCAATCCAATACAATTCTCTTTGGTCAATTCTTTTGGCGTGGTTACCGCCCTTTGGCGCTCGATGTACTACCTCCAAGATTTGGAAGCGAAGTTGAGATACTGAGTGTTTTTTGTTCTGTGAAATGCCTGGCCACTGGTTAGCGTAGATTGTGAGTTCTGATGTTGCTTTTGTGCTCGTTCAATCTGTCTTTCATTTTCCTTACGGTTTGACCACGTAATAAATTCCGCTGGGGCAGTTGAGGGCATACACAACAGATTTGGTATTGCACGTGGTGTAATGTTTCAGTTTAATTTTTGCACCCGTCCGTGGATGTCTCACGCAGTCACCTTTGGTGATGTTGTTACAGTTTGAACAGTGTAGACAAGCGTAAGTTCCTAGTTTCTTAGTTTGTAAAGTCACTTGGCGAGGTTCTCGAGTTCGTTCTGCTTTCACCAGTTGGTCCCTAAAGTTTCGGCCTCATTTATACGCTATCAGTGGAGGTTCTGGAAAGAGTTTCTGAAGTTGTGGATCCATTTGGATGATCCTCCAGTTTTTCTGTATCAGTCTAGTTATGTGATGGCTCTGGCTAGAGTATTTAAGGGTATACAGAAATGGTGTTTCTTTAGGCTTTGGCAACTTGTTCAGTAATTCAGTTTGCGTCTTCAATGCAGCTCCATCTCTAGCTGTAGTAATAATCTCCTCAGGGTAACCTCGTTCCAGATATTTCTCAGCTAATTTATCCATCTCCAAGGCTAATGTAGATTCAAGTGATGTGATTCTTTTGGCTCTAAGGAATTGGCTGTACGGTAAATTGTTGCGTAGATGTCTCGGGTGATAACTGCGATAATGTAAAGTGTTGTTCACATCAGTGGTTTTTGAGAATAAGTTTGTCACAATTATCCCTCCATTGATCTCCAGTTCCACATCTAGAAAATGAATTTTAGGGTTTCCTTTTTCCATCGTGAACTTTACCCTGTCGTTAGCCGAGTTGATGTGTGTCAAGAAGTTCTGTAGCTGTTCTTTATCTCCCCTCCAAATCATGAATACATCATCGATGTACCTCATCCAACAAATGAGTTTGGTTGTCCATCTTTCGTTTGCAATGATGTGTTCACTTTCCAGATGGTACATAAAAAGGTTAGCATAGGCAGGGGCCATTGCCGAACCCATTGAGGTCTCAGATGCTTGTAAGTAGAATTGATTATTGAAACTGAAGTAGTTGTTGTGTAAAATGATTTTTGTGAGTTGTAGGATAAACATCTTCTCTGCTCTACAATTAGGTTCTTGTAGTAATGCCCATTCTAGTGCCTCGATCCCCTTGTCATGAGCAATAGATGTATATAGACTTTGGACATCAAGTGTGACCAATAAATCATTGGGCTCCAAGTCCTTTATATTCTGTAGGATATTGATGAAGTGGGTGGTGTCACGTAGGTAGTTACAGGTACTAGTATTTTGGACAAGGGGTTGTAGGACCCAATCTACATATATTGCCAACGGATGGAATACACTGTCGGTTCCAGCGACAATAGGTCTCAGCAGTGGTCTTGGCAGTTGTTTATGGATCTTTGGTAAACCGTAGAATAGGGGTATGATCGGGTTTGTTTTGAAAAGAAATCTTTTTGTTTTTTCTGTGATCCAACCGTTGTCTGTTGCTTCCTCTAACACAGAATTAATCAGAGTAGAGATTCTAAGTATTGGGTCCTCGTCGATCGGTATGTACGTGTTTCTATCATCCAACAATGCCATGCATTGTTCATTGTAGAATGTAGTGTCCATTATCACGATAGCTACACCCTTATCAGCTGGTTTTAGAGTTAATGTATTATCGTCCGCTAGCTCTTTAATAAGTTTGCTTTGATGTTGTATGATGTTATATTTCTTGGTTTTGTTGTAGTCAATAGTTTTCACTTGATTCAGCATCTGTGTTTCAAATAGCTTCAATATAGTATTATGGATTGTTGGATCAAAGGTACTTTTGAGTTTGATCTCTACGAACTCAGTTTCTGAAGAACTAGTCATGGGTGGTTGTACATCAAAGAAAATTTTGAGACACATCTTCCTCATTATTCGATGTAGATTAACCCTTTCTTCTAGATGGGTGGTATTCAGCGTTGGAGTAAATGATAATCCAAGGTTCAAAACGTCCAATTGTGTCTTAGTCATCACTTTAGAAGACAGATTAACTACTAGTTGTTGTTGGGTTTGTTTTTTGACCTTAGGTTTCTTTGTCCCTCTTCGTGTGGTCCTTTGTCTACAAAAGTGTGTGGTGTTGCTGATGATGTTGATGCCATTTGTGAAGTATGCAGTCCACCACTAGTGGGATGGATTGTAGTTGATGGAATTTCTGTTGTGTCTCTTGGACGTCTGTTGTCCTCACCACTGGATGGAATATCACTACTTATATCACTATTGCCTTGCTTGAGGGGTCTATTCAGGCGAGAGGGTCTAGTATTCTGGTAATATTCCTGCCATGAATAAACAATAACTTGTGAGTAATCTAGAGTGTCATGCCTGAATTTTCAAACTTTACGTTGTTCTATTTCCTTCTTATATTGTTCCAATGACTGATTGATGTTGTCTAAAATGGTTTTCAATTCTTCACTTGATTTAAAGGTACTCAGTTGTTCCCTTAATTCACCGATTTTTGTGTCGAGCTTTGTTATCGATTTTGATAATTCCTCTATTGTTAATAATATCAGGTCACGTGAACACTTGTTTCAATATTTGTTCCCACTTTTTGACAAAATCAGGGACCTCTTTACAGAGAGTTGGTGCCAAGCAAACCCTCAGGCCTCGTGGTATACGTTGTGAACGGTAATATTGGGCAAGGGTGGTGGCATGTAACTTCTGCAAGATTTCTCTACGTATTAGTTTCTCTAACCGGAAAATTATTTGCTCCTGATTCATAGCAGCTGGTGTGGTAGTTTCAATGTCTTTAATTAATCCTAGAATGGGTGTTGCTTCCTCTTCGTTAAAAGCAAATGTTGTGGCGTGTTTATCTGTGATAGTATTGATTTTTGAAAAAGACATTAGTATCTAATTGTTAGTTGGGTGCTAACTGTGGTATTGTGCCACACACTCAAACGAGTGGAAAATTCACAGAACACCAACAAGGGGTAACAGGTGCACACTTAGTTCACTGAGAATTAGATAGTGCTAGCTAAATTGGTGAGGTGCAGAGGAGAGTGACGCAACACTGGAACTGTGGTGCGATGAACTAATTACAGAGAAATTAAAGTGTCCACAGTCTGTGGATCACTCGCGTCCCCTGCACACTCGGGGGATTGTACAAAGACAAACAATTGTTATCTAAGGTTAGATTAGAGGTTAGTGAACTTGTTTAAAAACTATTCGAAAATCCAATTTGTTAAAGGCATCCAAATCTATGGGATCTAGAAAGATCCAAATGATTGATTATGTAGTCAATTCTTACTAACAATAATATTTTTTTTCTTTTTTAGGTAAATTCAAAATAGAAAAAAAACAAGATTACACCATTAGTTTTGATATAATGGAGCAAAAAAGAACATTCTAGCTGATAATACAAAGACACAATATTAATTTCATATTGCCACAATAGACTCTAAGCTGATTATTCTTATTTAAAAACTCAACGCATTTTGGAAATGCAAGTTCCTTCATCAGGAGTGGTCATTTGTAGATATATTCAACACAATCAGTAGTCCAGATTTCTGATATCTGCAGGTAATAGGACAAATCATAATATCTTAGATTACTCTTGGGGAACTGATCTATTTATAGTTCATCAATTGCCTCAATTGATTTGAGAAATCACTATACCTGGCATCGGTGCCCCACTGTTTTTCTGCTTGCCGATAATAATCCAATCTCTTACATGAATCAGTTGCCCGTGAATATCCCAAAAAAAGTCATAAGTGACTATATTGCCAATTTTCAATCTATCAACAAATCAAAAAAATCAATCAAAGGAAGGGTGGTCATGTGAGAAACAAGGACCTACCTCTATAAGAGAAGTCGGTTCATACGTAGGAAATGATAGGTTGCTTATCGATACAGTTAGTTCTTAAGCCACATTAGCAAATGTCCGAGGGTTGGGGTCATACTCCCTTGTGTTGTGACTGTAATAAAGGTAAAGTATAATTTGTTACAATGTGTTATGACTAAAGTTCACAAACTATATACATTAGAGATAGAAGTAAGCTTGCCAACCAACGTGGAGCTTTAGAAAATGTATGATGGACGTCTTGGGGTCTCAGAGTCACAACACCCCACTTAGTGTGTGGTCCTTTGCAGTTTTATAGGGTCTTCCAATGTAAAGCAGTGCCGTCTTCCACATTCGAGGTTAAGTCGAGACTGGTCCTGGGAGACCATGTGGGAAAAAAATGGAAGAAAATATCAATTTCATTACGAGGTAGGAATTGTATGGGTGTGAGAATCTAATGGTTAGACTGTATGAATTATCAAGAATCATGAGACTTCAGCCAGTAAGTAGTTTTTCTTTGGACTGAAAGAGAGCCCAATTCTTTATTAACCAAATTCTTTTCTTTTCAGAAAAAAAAAACAGAAAAAGGATACTTCTGCTTCCGTGTTCAGCAATTCTTCATGGAGAGGATTGTCTCGTTTGATTGGCCATGTTTACAAGGGTAAGTTCTATCTGAAAGTCTCCTTAAAGTCCTTTCTTTAGTTATCTTTGTCCTAACTTCTATCTTTGCCTCTCTTCTTTTCTCTTTCCTTGTAGCTCTGTTTATTTTTTTATTTACTCTGTTTGACCTTTCTTGTTTTTGCTCATAGCTTTCTATTCTTAAAGGGTCTTTCCTTTGTCTTTTCTGTTTAGCTAGTAACTAGGCTGATAAAGTTCAATTGTCCTTGTCTTCCCCTCAGACTTCGAGCAATTTACCCTTTGTCTTTTTCAATAAACTTGCAGAGCTTCAGTTGGCTTGAATATTTCTCAATAACACTGCTGGCTTCTGTTTCCTTTCAAAAGTTCTTTCAAAGTGACTACTTTTTTATTAAAGTTCTCTTTTCCCTAACTATTCACACTTGAAGCTCATTTGTTTTTTTCTTTTAAAATGTCTCTTAAAGTTATAACTTTCACCCTAGTGTAGTTTTCCCTGTTTCATTTGTCTTCTCACGTAGTTTTTTCCCTTATTTCTTTCCTTATACAAACTTCTTTTATAGTTCGTAGGGCTTGACTCCTCCTTACGGATACAACTTCACCCCTTTTAAAGTCTCTGACCCTTTTTGGGTTAAATTAGCATGTCCTCTCTCTTTGCCGGCCTCCCTGTGGTTCCTAGCCCTTGAATCCTCCTTGTGATACGGAGCGGTTACCTGTGAGCGGCGTCTTTCCCTTTTCCACTCGATCGGCGAACCAATGCTCATCCGCTGCTCCTTTTCTTCCGGACCTCAAACCTTTGCTCCGGAGTCTGCTTGATACCTTCACTTTTCGTCGTGGAGACCGTCTCTCTCTTTCCTTCACTCCGCTGGCGGGGAGCAGTTTGTTGCGATCCGCGCCTCCTCACAACACTGTACGCGGTACCATTTCAATATTTATCTTCTCTGGGCGAAACTCCTTTACTCGTTCCAGCGCATGAACAAGATATATAGTATTATTGAACTTCTTTAACTTAACTATGCGCAACGGGACTCTCGAAACCTCGTCTTCCAACAGCTATCCTTAATACGCCCAGCTGAGACCGTTGGGCTCGACCTCCTCCTCGTCGCCCACCGTTTCCTAGGAAACCAAACACAGGGTTAGAGGAAAGGTCCTACATGTTTTACTTCCTGCTTTCATATCTCCCCTCAGTAAGGCTTTATGGTCCGGTTTGCATTAAATGAAAGCAGCTTCTGCAGTAAGACATCCACATTGTCACACCCCCTCTACTAAACCCTTACGATCGGGAAGGGTTTCTGCCCTGGATAGATAATCTGCTTGGGCTAATAATTTTCCTGGTTTATGAACTGTTCTAAAAGAGAAGGGCTGGAGGGAAAGAAACCATCTAAGTATTCTCTTATTTGAATCCTTGTTTCGAGCCAGCCAGACCAAGGGAGCATGATCAGTTATTAAAGTGAACTCTCGACCCAACAGATAATATCTTAGAGCGTCTATAGGCCACTTTACGGCCAAACATTCCTTCTCGATAGTTGGGTAACTCAATTCATGTGGTAACAGCTTTCGACTAATGAAGAGTATGGGCCTTTCTTTCTCTCCCTGATCTTGGAACAGCACAGCTCCTAGTCAGGTACCTGAGGCATCGGTGTGCAGATAAAATGGGGCGTTAAAATCTGGGCAGTGTAAGACAGCTCTTCCGGTGAGGGCCTCCTTTAAGGCGTTAAATGCTTGTAAAGTTTCTCGAGTCTCCAAAGTTTTCATTGTCATCGAGTTTTTCTTTAAGAGATCTGTGAGAGGGCTGGCGAGAGTACAAAAGTGTGGAATAAATCTTCGATAGTATCCCACAAACCCTAGAAATGCCCTTACTTGTTTTGGTGTAGCTGGAAATTTTAACTGCTTTATGGCTTTGATCTTTTCCTCTTGGGGTCTGATGATCCCCTGACCGACAAAATATCCCAGATACTTCGCATGAAACATGGCAACATGAGTCTTTTTGGGATTTATGTGTAATCCTGTCGTTTCCAGGGTCTTAAGGATTCTTGCAAGATGTTGTAGGTGTTCTACCCATGTGTTGCTGTAGATTACGATATCCTCAAGGTAAGCACCGACATATTGTTCATGTCCCTTGATGATATGGTTCATTAGTCACTGAAAGGTCGCCGGAGCTCCATGCAACCCAAAGGGTAGAACAGTAAATTGATACAAACAGGTGGGTGTGGCAAATGCCGTCTTTTCCTTATCAGCAGGAAGTAGGGGAATTTGTCAGTATCCTTTGGTTAAATCAATTGTAGTCAAAAACCTCGCCTTCCCTAAATTGTTCAGGAGATCTTCTATTCGAGGCATTGGATATGCATCAAATTTAGAAATGTCATTTACTTTTCGGAAATCCATGCAAAATCTTACACTCCCATCCGGCTTTGGTACAAGGACTACCGGGGAGCACCAGTCACTGTAAGATGGTTCAATGATCCCTAGATCTAACATTTCTTGGACCTCTTGGTGTTAAACGAATCTTCACGAGATCGTGAGTTACCTCTGCTTCCTGTAGACCGTGGAGTTGAGGTTGCCAGTATGTCGATGTATGATGGCCAATGAATGGGTAACGCGAGAAATTAGCCCAATCCTCTCCTGGCGATATAACACAGGACGGCACTGAACCAACTCCCAACGCCACGGGTGGCACTTCTCAGAATTTGCGTGACGTCGGGACAGTGTTTCCACTGGCTGAGAAGGCTTGATGAAATCACCGATGATAACAGGACTGAACTCAGGAACTTCCAAAAGGTAGTAAGGCACAGGTACCGGCAGGGCACAAGACAGACAAAGGAAGGCAAACTGCAAGAAGGGCAGAACTGACAGGAGGGTCCCTACTACAACTAGGAACCCAGACAGAACCTACTCTACCCTAAACCAGGGGCAAGGTATCAGAAATAAGGAGCAGAAAGAGTAGGAGGACCAGGAAGCAAGACTGGAATAAGGAAATGAGGCAGGACTAGGCAGAAAAGGTTAGAACAGGAAACTGGAGGGCTGAACAACAAGCGCCAGGACTCCAGCAGCGCATACACAGTAACAACCGCGTTGAGACGCGTTGTCCCTGTGCATGCGGTGCTCTTTTATGGCCCGGGGTCAAAGCGAGGCTTGGAACGCATGTTCCGACACTGCGCATGCGCGGGACGTCGAAACACTGATGATCCGCGCATGCGCAGATCCTCGCAAGATGGCGGCATCCACGGTGCCCATCTGAACCGCGGGTCGGCGTGAGGAGAGACGCCACCGCGGGTACAGTCTCCATGAAGGAGGAGACCGCTGCGGCCGTGGGCCAGGGACCCCAGGACAGGTAAGTGGCGCCCGCAAGCGAGCGCGCGGCGTGACACCATACCCCCTCCCAGACAACCCCGGAGCACCGGGTTTCCAAGGGTAGCGGAGATAGAAGTCCCGAACCAGGCGCGGTGCATGCACGAAGGAGCGTGGTTCCCAAGTACGGTCACAAGCAGGATAACCCTTCCAGCTGACCAGAAGCTGCAAAGCACCCCGTCAAATCCGTGAATCACATATCTCCTGCACCTCAAATTCAGGGACCCCCCGAACCAAGACCGGGGCAGGACGGGAACAGGTACGACCCATAACATCGGGCACGTAGGGCTTCAAAAGAGAAACATGAAAGACAGGATGGATCCTCCAAGAGCGGGGCAAAGATAAACGAAAGGCAACAGGCGAAATACGCCCTGTGATGCGAAAGGGACCAAAAAAGCGAGGGGCTAGTTTCACAGGTAAGTTGCGTACCGGTAGATTCTTGGAGGATAGCCAAACCATGTCCCCAACATGAAGGACAGGCTCAGGGCTCCGTCTCTTGTCAGCCTGCTCCTTCATATGTGCTTGTGCCGCTGTCAAGGTACCAGCCGCCAGACGATGTTGATCGCGGATCAGGGACACCAGGGCATCTGCAGATGGAACGGCACTGGAAGATGTTGGATGAACGGGCAGCAGTCTAGGATGAAGACCGGTAGAGCAATAGAAAGGGCCGAGTCCGGTAGCGGAATGAACAGCGTTGTTGTAAGCTGCTTCCGCGGTGTCCAACCATTCCGACCAATTGTCTTGGGTAGCATTGGCATAACAACGTAGGTATTGCTCAAGGGTCTGATTGGTACGTTCCATCTGTCTATTAGTCTGCGGATGATAGCCGGAACTCAGTGCTCGCTGAATGTCCAAATGCCGACACAGTTGGCCCCAAAAGGAAGAGATGTATTGAGACCCCCGGTCTGACAAAATCTTCTCCGGAAGACCATGAAGACGATACACCTCGTGTAGAAAACATCGTGCCATCTGGGATGCAGTGGGCAGCTTAGGAAAGGGCAAGAAATGAGCTGTCTTGGTGAAACAATCCACCACCACCATTATACACGTGAAACCACCAGACAGGGGCAGGTCAACTATGAAATCCGTGGTGATGGTATGCCAAGGGTACGGAGGCGTTGGCGTGGGTTTTAGAAGACCAATGGGTCTTTTGTGAGGAATCTTGGTCTGGGCACATACTGGGCAAGAATTCACGTAGTGCTTTACCAATGTAGCCCATCCCGGCCACCAGTACTGTCGTGCAACCAGTTCTTGTGTTGTACGGACTCCACGGTGACCGCAAACGACGGAATCATGACAATTCTGTAAAATGATTTTCTGGAGTTCCAATGTAGGAATGTACAGACGATCCTTGAAGAACAACAAGCCATCACGTTCCCTGATGTCAGCACGTTGTAGTAACTGTGTTCTTGAGGGATCCGTTCGTGTGGCCTCAGTCAACTGTTGGAGCTGGGGAGTCACCATCGATAGGAAATGTTTGGACGCTATCAGAGGTTCCGGTTCCTTGACACCTTCAACGTTGTTTTCCAGAGACCGAGACAAGGCATCAGCCTTAATGTTCTGGGAACAAGGAATGTACGTGACGGTGAAATCGAACTGTGAAAAGAAAAAGGCCCAACGAGCATGAGGAGAGGTTCTGCATTGTAAAGAGCGCAGGAACTGTAGATTACGGTGATCCGTGCGAACCACCACCGGGTACCTCCCACCCAGCAAGTGATGTCGCCATTCCTCGAAGGCAGCCTTTATCGCCAGTAATTCTTTTTCTATCACTGCATAGTTTCTCTCACTCACTGACAATTTCCTCGAGTAATACGCCACCGGGTGCTCTATTCCCGTGACTGCATCTTGCTGTAGTAGGACCGCCCCAATTGCGTAGTCCGAGGCGTCTGTTTCAACCACAAATGGTTTTACCTCATCTGGATGTCTAAGAACAGGAGCCGACAAGAATGATCTTTTTAATTCCTGGAATGCCTCCTCGGCCTGCGTGTCCCAGAGAAACGGCACCTTGGTACTGGTCAGGTGGGTTAGACTGTTGGCCAGTTGAGAGAAGCGTGGAATGAAACGCCGATAAAAGTTGGCAAAGCCCAAGAACCTCTGAAGTGACTTCACGCCATGTGGCGATTTCCATTCTTGAATAGCTTGCAGTTTTGCGGGATCCATCTGTACTCCTGTGTTGCTGATCACGTAACCCAGAAACTCCATGCTCTCCTTATGAAATTGGCATTTTTCAATTTTGGCATACAGGCCGTTGTGTATCAATCTACGGAGGACTTCCTGTACATGTGCCAAGTGTGCAGTATGAGTGTCAGAAAAAACCAGAATGTCGTCAAGGTAAACCCAGACAGATATTCCAATAAGATCAGAAAAGACATTGTCCATGAACCGTTGGAAGACTGCCGGGGCGTTGCAGAGGCCAAACGGCATCACCCTGTATTCGAAGTGACCAATAGGTGTTTTGAAGGCCGTCTTCCACTCATCTTCTTTCTTAATCCGCACCAAGTGATAGGCCCCTCTTAGATCCAGCTTGGTGAAGATCTGTGCTGATTTCAGGGATTCGATGATGTCCCGGATGAGTGGTAACGGGTACCTGTCCTTCCTCGTGATCTCGTTTAATTGACGGTAGTCGATACAAGGACGCAAAGTGCCCTCTTTCTTCTTGACGAAGAACAACGGGAATCCTGCAGGGGATTTGGACGGCACTATGTAGCCCTTGTTGAGGCAATCCGTAATGTACTCCTGTAGTATGCCCTTCTCGAGGTGAGTCAACGAATAGATCTTGCCGTGGGGAATGATCGCACCAGGCAGGACGTCAATGGAACAATCAAAGTGCCGATGGGGTGGTAGCGGTATGTCCTCAGGCTTGGAGAACGCCTTGTGGTATCCGGCATATTCATGAGGAACCGATTGAGTGGCACATAAACGAGCAGATAAATCAGCCGGATTGAGGGACTCCAAGATTGCAGGAAAGGTTTTGTGAATTACACAGTCACGAGGACAACGTGTCGAAGAGAACACCAGGGAGCGAGCGGTCCAGTCGACCTGGGGATTGTGATACAACAGCCATGGTAAACCCAACACCACCGGAAATGAAGGAGACTTGATGACGTCCAATGAGATACGTTCGAGATGCCCTTCCACAGAGAGCCACAAGGGATCGGAGTGTTGGCAAACCGGACCAGAAGACAAAGTAGAACCATCGATCACCTCAACCACCGTTGGTCGTTCCTTGTTATGTAAACGGATCCCATTGGCAATCGCGAACGAAGCATCGATGTAGTTGCCAGATGCTCCGCAGTCCAAAAGGGCCCAGGTCTTCACACACTTTCCAAGCCAAGCAACACCGACTTTCAGGATTAACAAGGGCACTGAGTTCATGGGGGGAAGGACGGATTCAGAAGGGCGGCCCGCTGCTGCCTTCGCCTCAAACAACGGGCCTGTTAGTTTTCCTGTTTCTTCAGAGGACGTAACGCACAGGTGCCTAGAAAATGGCCAGAACCACCGCAATACATGCATAAGTTCTTCTGTCGTCTTCTTTTCTTTTCAGTCTCGGATAACGGACCTCTGACGGCACCCAACTGCATGGGTTCTGAACCTACATCGATAGAAACAGCCGGTCCAGGGTTCTGTACTGGAAGAATTGGTTGATACCTGTCAGATCTGCGGCGTTCACACCGTCGTTCGGTTAACCTGTGGTCAATGCGTAAGACTTGTTCCACCAATGCAGGCAACGTTTCTGGCTCCGGAATATGCAGCAATTCGTCTTTGTACTCCTCTCGTAGTCCCCGACGAAACAAGGTTTTTTGAGTGATTTCGGGCCATTGTGAATCAGTTGCTAATTGTCGAAACCGACTGATGTAGTGGATTATGTCACCTGACCCTTGCTTGATCTCCATTAATTGATTCTGGGCCATGGCTGCCAGATTGGGCGGTTTGAAGACATCCAAAAAGGCTTTCTCGAAGGCAGCGAAATCACCCAACAGAGGACTGTTGGTAGAGACCAAAGGTGCGGCCCAAGCGAGTGCATTGTCAGTTAAATTTCCAAGGATATACCCAATCTTAGCCTTGTCTTGAGAAAAATGTGTAGACCTGAATTGGAAATGGATCCGACAGTGAGTACAGAACTCTGCCACTCGACGCGGATCACCATCATACTTCATCGGAGTAGTGTAAGCCATGGAGTTCTCAGGCGTTGTGACAGGTTGTGCGGGATTAGCCAAACACCGATCCAATGCTTGTCTGAGAGTGTTGTTTTCCTGGCGGAGAGTGGTCATTTCAAGACGCATGGCACGCATTTCTTCACGTAGTTCCTGCATGTCGTCCATGTCGGGACTGAGGGATAGGCGTCTCAATCTGTTAAACGAATCTTCACGAGATCGTGAGTTACCTCTGCTTCCTGTAGACCGTGGAGTTGAGGTTGCCAGTATGTCGATGTATGATGGCCGATGAATGGGTAACGCGAGAAATTAGCCCAATCCCCTCCTGGCAATATAACACAGGACGGCACTGAACCAACTCCCAACGCCACGGGTGGCACTTCTCAGAATTTGCGTGACGTCGGGACAGTGTTTCCACTGGCTGAGAAGGCTTGATGAAATCACCGATGATAACAGGACTGAACTCAGGAACTTCCAAAAGGCAGTAAGGCACAGGTACCGGCAGGGCACAAGACAGACAAAGGAAGGCAAACTGCAAGAAGGGCAGAACTGACAGGAGGGTCCCTACTACAACTAGGAACCCAGACAGAACCTACTCTACCCTAAACCAGGGGCAAGGTATCAGAAATAAGGAGCAGAAAGAGTAGGAGGACCAGGAAGCAAGACTGGAATAAGGAAATGAGGCAGGACTAGGCAGAAAAGGTTAGAACAGGAAACTGGAGGGCTGAACAACAAGCGCCAGGACTCCAGCAGCGCATACACAGTAACAACCGCGTTGAGACGCGTTGTCCCTGTGCATGCGGTGCTCTTTTATGGCCCGGGGTCAAAGCGAGGCTTGGAACGCATGTTCCGACACTGCGCATGCACGGGACGTCGAAACACTGACGATCCGCGCATGCGCAGAACCTCGCAAGATGGCGGCGTCCACGGTGCCCATCTGAACCGCGGGTCGGCGTGAGGAGAGACGCCACCGCGGGTACAGTCTCCATGAAGGAGGAGACCGCTGTGGCCGTGGGCCAGGGACCCCAGGACAGGTAAGTGGCGCCCGCAAGCGAGTGCGAGGCGTGACACTTGGTTGAAAGCTTTGATCTTTGATTCAGGAATTCAATAAGGTCTTTGTCTCACTATGGTTCCTGGTTTGGCGACTATATGATGATTTGTTAAATTAGTTCTCCCTGGTAAGGAAGAGAATACATGTGAAAACTTTTGTATGACATTAGACAATTCTGTTTTTTGAACTCCTGACAAATCTGGGTTTACATTTAGGCCCTCAGACCCAGTCTTCTTCTTTATTTGGAAAAATTGTTCTTCTGTAGTTTCATTCACGGATATCATGGCCATTGTTGGTACGGGAGATCTCCATTTTGTAAGTAAATTAACATGATAGTTTTGATAAGGAAATGTACAGTCTGTCTGTTTCACCTTGTAGGTTAATGGTCCCAACACTTCTTAAATCTCATAAGGACCTTTCCACGTAGCTAGCATTTTGTTCTCTGATGTAGGTACTAACATGAGTACTTGGTCTCCTTTCTTAAAAATACGTAACTGTGTATTTTGATTGTAGTATTTCTCTTGTCTTATCTGTGCTTGGAGAAGATTATCTCTTGCAACGTTTTGTAGTTTTTCCACCCTTTCCTGCAGTTGGGAGGCATACTCTGTTAGTCTTATATCTCATGTTTTGGTTGTTCTTCCCAAGCTTCTTTTAAGAGGTCTAACAAAGTACGAACGGGCCTTCCGAACAATAATTCAAAGGGCGAAAACCCTGTTGACGACTGTGGAGTATTCCTGAGTGTCATTAGAATCGATGTAAGTACTCTATCCCAGTCCTTGTTCCCTGGGGAAGTCGTTTTCTCCAGCATCTGTTTGATGCTATTATTATAACGTTCTACCAGCCCGTCAGTCTGTGGGTGGTACACAGCGGTTTTCAGATGTTCTATTTTTAGAGTCTCACATAGTTGTTCGAGAACCTTGGACACGAAATTTGACCCACGGTCGGTAACAATCTCCCTGGGTATCCCGACTCGTCCAATGAAAGGTATGATGGCGTCACAAATCTGCTGGGTATTTGTGGCTTTTAATGGAAATGCCTCGAAGTATCTACTTGCATAATCGACCACTACAAGAATGTATTTGTGACCTCTTCGGGTTGGTTCTAAAGGTCCAACGATATCTATTCCGATTCGACTGAATGGCTCCATTACTAGCGGCATAGGTTGAAGTGGTGCTCTTTTTACATTGGCTCGGTTCTTCCGCTGACACTCTTCACATGACTGACAGAAGCGAACTACCTGCTGGTATATTCCAGGCCAATAAAATCTATCCAATATCTTTTTGGTGGTTTTCTTCGTTCCCAAGTGTCCTTCACCAATTTGGATGTGAGCCACCTCCAGTATAGTCTGATAGAATTCATGGGGAATCAGCAGCTGTTTTAAGTCTTCACCATTCCTGGCCTTACTTAATCTATAGTACAACCCATTCTCCTTGATAAATCGTGGTCCTTCTCCCGTTACTCTTTCTAGAACCCGTTCTCGTGCATATTGCAGCAAAGGATCTAGTTCTTGGGCAGACCGGAAACTGTCTCCGTCTTCCTCGATCCTCCAATCTACTGCTACCGTGAAAACATTTTTGACTCTCCATTCTTTCTTCAGAGAACGTCTGAGCTTTTTACTTTTTAGTATTTTTGGAATTGGACTAGGAATTTCATCACTATGGAAAGGGGCCGTTTCCAACCAGCTCTTCTCAATCTTATGAACTAACTCCGTAAATTTTGGTATATCGGAGCCAATTAGAAGTGGTTTTGGTAAATGTGGTAATACTACTGCCTTCACCCCCGTTGTTTCCCCGACTACTTTGATTTGTATTTCCTTAGATGGGTATACCCTTACATCCCCATGTACACATCAGATAGGAATTTTCTCTTAGGAATAACAATCTTCACCTACCAGCTCTGATGTTACCGCCGTCTCTAGGCTCCCCGAGTCGATTAACGCGGTGGTGTGTTTTCCATCCACCTCTGCGTCACAGGTATACAGATACTGCGACGGTCTTGCACTCATCATCTCTGTAGCCTCACTTCCTTTTTGGGATTCGAGTAACCCAACCTCCATTGGTTGGGCTTTCGTTTTTTTTGGGCAAAATCTTGCTAAATGTCCCCAGTCTCCGCAGTCAAAACATTGTGGGCCTCTAGGTGTAAGAGTAGCTTGACGATAATTCACTGGACCCTCACTGTTAGGTCTGGAGCGTACTCCGTCACCTTCTGATCTTCGTAGCATTGAGTGAGGCCATCTTGGTGCAGTAGCGGACTTATTCAACAAGAGTGGTGGTTTATAGCTTGTCGGATAGGTCATTACTTTCCCTTGTCCAGCCTTTTGGTAAGCCGAGGCTACTTCCACAGCCTCCGTTAATGACAGTCTGGGATGTTTTTTGACCCACCTCTGTACCGGTCCAGGGAGAGCTTCAATGAACTGCTCCAGAATGACTTTTTCTGCCATTTCTGCTGAAGTAGAGGTACCAGGTTGTAACCATTTCTCTGCTAGTTCCTTTACTCGGTAAAACAATTGCCTTGGGGTTTCGTCCCCTTTCAACTTGAGATCTCTAAACTTTACTCTATAAGTTTCCTCGTCGTGTCCCATCCGTTCCAATACCACTTTTTTCATGTCTCCATAGTTTGTATCACCGGTAGGGTTTGCCGCTTGATATGCACATTGCATTTCACCGGTCATCAATGGTGCGATGTAATGACACCATCTCTCGGCGGGCCACTCTGCATTCCGAGCTACTCGTTCAAAATTCACGAAAAAGTGTCCTGGATCTTCGCCGGCCGAATACTTTTGTAAGACAGAGGTGGGGACCTGCGGATTGTTTTGTACATTGGTAACTCTGAGTAGTTGAGCCTGATGTATTTGTAAGGCCTGTTGGAAGGCCAACCTATCAGCTTGAGCTTGTTGTGATTGCATCTGTAAGGCTTGCTGCAATAGTTGCTGACCCTCGCTTAGGGTCTTAATCAGGTCTTCCATGGCGTTCTCAGAATCCCACTTCTAACACCAACTGTGAGAATCTAATGGTTAGACTGTATGAATTATCAAGAATCATGAGACTTCAGCCAGTAAGTAGTTTTTCTTTGGACTGAAAGAGAGCCCAATTCTTTATTAACCAAATTCTTTTCTTTTCAGAAAAAAAAAAAAAACAGAAAAAGGATACTTCTGCTTCCGTGTTCAGCAATTCTTCATGGAGAGGATTGTCTCGTTTGATTGGCCATGTTTACAAGGGTAAGTTCTATCTGAAAGTCTCCTTAAAGTCCTTTCTTTAGTTATCTTTGTCCTAACTGCTATCTTTGCCTCTCTTCTTTCCTCTTTCCATGTAGCTGTGTTTATTTTTTTTATTTACTCTGTTTGACCTTTCTTGTTTTTGCTCATAGCTTTCTATTCTTAAATGGTCTTTCCTTTGTCTTTTCTGTTTAGCTAGTAACTAGGCTGATAAAGTTCAATTGTCCTTGTCTTCCCCTCAGACTTCGAACAATTTACCCTTTGTCTCTTTCAATAAACTTGCAGAGCTTCAGTTGGCTTGAATATTTCTCAATCACACTGCTGGCTTCTGTTTCCTTTCAAAAGTTCTTTCAAAGTGACTACTTTTTATTAAAGTTCTCTTTTCCCTAACTATTCACACTTGAGGAAGCTCATTTGTTTTATTCTTTTAAAATGTCTCTTAAAGTTATAACTTTCACCCTAGTGTAGTTTTCCCTGTTTCATTTGTCTTCTCACGTAGTCTTTTCCCTTATTTCTTTCCTTATACAAACTTCTTTTATAGTTAGTAGGGCTTGACTCCTCCTCACGGATACAACTTCACCCCTTTTAAAGTCTCTGCCTCTTTTTGGGTTAAATTAGCCTGTCCTCTCTCTTTGCCGGCCTCCCTGTGGTTCCTAGCCCTTGACTCCTCCTTGATACGGAGCGGTTATCTGTGAGCAGCGTCTTTCCCTTTTCCACTCGATCGGCGAACGAATGCTCGTCCGCTGCTCCTTTTCTTCCGGACCTCAAACCTTTGCTCTGGAGTCTGCTTGATACCTTCACTTTTCGTCGCGGAGACCGTCTCTCTCTTTCCTTCACTCCGCTGGCGGGGAGCAGTTCGTTGCGATCCGCGCCTCCTCACAACACTGTACGCGGTACCATTTCAATATTTATCTCCTCTGGGCGAAACTCCTTTACTCGTTCCGGCGCATGAACAAGATATATAGTATTATTGAACTTCTTTAACTTAACTATGCGCAACGGCGCAACGGGACTCTCGCAACCTCGTCTTCCAACAGCTATCCTTAATACGCCCAGCTGAGACCGTTGGGCTCCACCTCCTCCTTGTCACCCACCGTTTCCTAGGAAACCAAACACCGGGTTAGAGAAAAGGTCCTACATGTTTTACTTCCTGCTTTCATATCTCCCCTCAGTAAGGCTTTATGGTCCGGTTTGCATTAAATGAAAGCAGCTTCTGCAGTAAGACATCCACATTGGCACAATGGGTTAAAATACATGAGTCGACTGCCAATTTGCGTCGGAACTTAAATGTAAATTAGGTGTCGACAAGGCAAATTGCCTGTGCGTATGACTAATCGGGCGAACACCCGGTCTTCATCCTATTAATGGAGAAACCCAGTGATGTTGCTTCTTAAAAACACAGTATCTGTGGGGTAGATCTAAGGTACCAATAAGTAAAGACATCTTCTTTAGTAACAACAGATAGTACTATGTCTTTGGGAATGGCCATCCTTGACATGCTATGGACACTGTTGTTTAATGCTTTTGGCATCTCGCGTCCCCACACCTTGTCTTTACCTCTTCCTGGGTGTGTCATTATCACATGGAAGTATGCTAAACAAATACAGCGGGGTACCTTGGATCTACCCCACAGATGCTATGTTTTTAAGAAGCAACATCACTGAGCTACATGGTTTGCCTAAGACCATAGTGTATGATCGAGGACCTCAGTTTAAATCACGTTTTTGGCATGCTTTTTGTGAAATGTTGAGAATCCGCTGTTTTCCACCAGTTATCACCCACAGACAGATGGCCATACCGAGCGGGTTAACAAGACAATGGAGTAATATCTTCGATGCCTACTGGCAGATGGGGTGGATTCTTGGGTGAAGGCCCTTTGGCTAGCTGAATTCACCTTCAATAATACCGAACATGCCTTTTGGGGATGACACATAATATGTACTTGTATGGTACTGAACAAAATATGCTTCCGGAGGCATTACCCACAACAACAACTATGCCCGTGTTAACAGAACGCAAACAGGTGCTTCTCGAGATCAGACAGAGAGCATGCCAAAACTTGGGAAGAACCAGACACAAACAAAAGACATGCAGATAGGAAAAGTAGAGTAGCCCCTGAATATGCAGTAGGGGATAGAGTTTGGTTGTCGATGTGATACATACATTTCAACCCCATTATATTTGACCATATGTGATTGAAACATTTGTGTCAAGAACTGCTATGCTATTACACCTTCCTTACAGCATGAAAATTCATCCAGTGTTCCATGTGTCTCTCATTAAACCTGCTGACGCCAGCTTCAAGACTAAGAAACCACTGATTATCATGAAAGATGGACAGGAAGAGTATGAGGTGCGTATCCTGAACTCAAAAATATGCCAACAATGGCTTTGGTGTTTTGTGGGTGGGTTATGAACAAGAGGAATGTTTTTGTGAGCCGGCGGAGCGGTACATGCTCGGAGACTCATGCAACTGTTTCACTGTAATCATACAGAAAAGCCAGGACCATTGAAGCCCCCTGAGAAGGGGTTTACTGTTAGGAACTGTGGGGCAGTATGGTTTCATGTGGGCCTCTACGGCCGGAGCCAACAGAAACGGGCTAATTAGCGCTGGAGATGTGCTTTTCTGGGGCCCGTACTGCTCTGGTACTACATTTCCCATGATTATGGACAGCAACACGACGTGCTTGTGTGCGATGGAGAAGGGCACATAGGGCCTCATTACGAGTATGCTATTAGCGCCATGGCTGCCTCCATACTGGGCTCCAATTCCGGGTTCCTGCAATCAGGACTTACTGGGTCATTCCGACATAGGAGGACCCGGTAATTCTTCCTTGCAGGAACCCATCCCCATTCCCATTTGAGCCCTCATAGGGCTCAATGGGAATGGGGAGGGAGGTAATAACGGGCACATTACAAATGGCCCGTTATTAGCTCCCTCTTCCCCTCGCGGGACCCGGAAAGGACACCTGGTTTTAGCAGAGGTCTGTTCCGGGTCCCGCAAAGGAAACCTCCTAATAGGCGCTCCCGTAATGAAGGTTGCCGGTCTCGTACCGGCACCCTTCAATACGGGAGCGCCAGGGTCGTAATGAGGCCGATAAGCTCCATCCCTGCCTGTGCCGGGTTTCTGATTATTTCTGGGTTATGCATGGGCAGGGGGAGGCGGAACCTATGATATGGCGTTGTGAGGATGTACACAATGAGCAATCCAGTCGGCTCACAGTTCCACTACGACTTCTCGGCTTAGCCACAGAGTGGGGCTCAGAAACTGTTGGCAGAAGGCAGCGATTGCCTTCATGCAGGGGGCCTCCTTACTTGCAACTACGTGGGTTTGGGAGGCATTCTGCCTTTGTTTCACAGGCTCGCACAACTCACCACCACACTGGGCAAGTGGGTTCTTCACGTCTGCTACATTACAACTGGGGAGATCTTGGAAGGCTCCCTGTGCCTGCGATAAGTGTCATGTGCATGCATTGCATAATCTCGAATGTGCTGGACAGTCTTGATTATTAGCCTTGTGGTGATAGCAGACAAGAAGGGGGCTAAGTCTTGGGGGGCTGAGTGCTGAGCACCATGACAAGCAACGTTCAGTATCTGGTTGTTCCTGCTTTTGCCACGATGTCTACTTTTCATTTGCTTGCTTTGTAATGCGGCTTAATCTCAGCAATCATGCAGTTGTCATTGTATGTGGGATGTTCATGTTTTATGTTTGCTAATTGGAACTATTCCTACATGTTGCTGGCATGTTAGTTGTCATAGGTCAAGTCGTGGAGTTTGGGCGGCATCAGGATACAGGAAGTGTGTAAGTATAATACTCTGCAGTAGCAACATGATAACTGCAGTTCTGCACACTGGTTGGAACCGTATTTTGTAGGTCGCCGAGGAAGGCTACTTACAGCCAGGGGTGTTGCTAGGTCTGGAAAAGATCAGGGGCTACGCTACTGTCGGGACTGGCGGGATTCGGGGCTAGCTATAGCCTTTTGGTTGTAGTCCCTGAGCTTCTATTCGGGGCTACAATGAAAAGACTGGGGGCTATAGCCCCCTCAGATCCCCCCCAAGCAACGCCTCTGCATACGTTTCTTACTTCCCCCTACCTATCCAATCAGGTCTTCCTAACCCTCTTTCCAGTTTCCCTCAACTCTCCTTCCCAATCCACAACCTCCCCCCCCATTGGCTGCCTTGCGGTGACCTGTTACTTAGCAACAAGAACCCTGTGCCCGCCAAGGTGGGAGGGTCATACTCCATTCGGCTTCCGTGGTTATGGCCACATCCCTTGAGGCATAACACATCTAAACATATTAAAGTAAAGCATTACAATGCAATGGAGCACGGTTTTACATACAGGCATTGGCGGGGGCACGTGTCCCTTTTCACGCCCATTGCCGTGGAAAGAAATTTCCAGTTTCCAAATGCAACAAGAAGCAGCTTGTTTCCAGTGAGAGTCAGTCCTGTAGCAAACGCCTGTATGGTACCAATATTAGCATATACATCAGTGCCTTTTGTTATTTGTGTTGCACCTTTGTATATCGTACTCTGACTGATCCTATCTTAAAACAATCGCCAAATGAACAACATTTGAAAATAATGTATAAAATCAACAACATAACATTTGAAACATTATATGTTCTTTGATAATGGCATCAACTATTAATTGCCCTTAAGATAAATGCAGCCTCTACTTCATCTCCCAGTGATGAATTATAGGCAAGGGGATGCAGAGTCCCCAGAAATGCCATTACTGCTGGGTTACAGCCAATCACGCATCAGAAACTGAGCCTGAGCTTTGAATGTCCCTGGCCCAGCCATAATGGGTTACAGCCAATGACACATCAGAAACTGCGCCTGACCTTTGACCGACCCAGGCCCAGCCATAATGGATTACAGTCAATGACACATCAGAAACTGCGCCTGACCTTTGACCGACCCAGGCCCAGCCATAATGGATTACAGTCAATGACACATCAGAAACTGCGCCTGACCTTTGACCGACCCAGGCCCAGCCATAACACATTCTAGGGGCACTGGCCTGTTCCTATTAGCCTGTATACTGCCAATGTGAAGACACTCCACATGAAGGACGATTAAGGACTGACCACAGAAGTGGGTGCACAAACGCAACAGCTTAAAATAGTGTTCACAATCATTTTCAAAGACACTGCACATCTGTAGTTTACAACCCTTCTTTCACATTTCAGCCCGTTCATGACCATAACCATCCTGAGAGGCCCTCCACCTGTGAGATAAGCACCCCACCGCACAGCTTTATATAAAGGTGGACTCTGCCAAGTCCCAGAAGAGATGCAAGAACAGGGCTGCGGCAAACAAGGCCTCTTGACTCCCAGATCATTTGCCATCTACTTAGCATGCACAAGATCTCTATTAATCTGAATAAATAGTGCCCTGCATCAGTACAAAACACACCTGGCTTCCAGTCCCACCTCAGTCCAAAGCATAGCTTGTGCGCTGCCTTGAATCCAAAACTTGGCAGTTGTCCAACACCACACCCATCCCGCCTGCTTTGCCTCTCCCATTAAGAATGGTGTTCACCCGTCTACACCCCAACCCCCGACCTGCGTTGCTACAACCTGTCCAAAAGGTACAGCTGTTCTGTTGCCAATATAAACTGATTTGGGGATCTCCCCTTCAACTCCCCCACACCATTCACACTCTCCCAATCCAAAACATGCCTGTGCCTTTTCCTCCACTGTAAAGCATACCTTGTCCCCTGTCCTACACCTAGTGGTCGAAGTGGGCGGAAGCGGTGCTCCTCTACTTCTTTTAATTAAGCTTTACTGTTCCTATACTTTTATTTTTCAAAGAAACTGTTCCGGAATGGTTTCGTTTTAAAATAAAAGTGTAGGAAGAAGTTGAAACTTGCACTTACAGTGCACTGCACTGAACGGCCCCTGAAACAGCAGGTGCAAGTGTTTGGGGGTTTGTATTGTGTATATGGGACGAAGGTGGCGATGGTGTTTGTGTGGAGTGGTGCAGGCCAGTAGGGAACATAGCTCCACTACTTCTTTTCGTACACTTCGATCACTGCCTACACCTCACCACCATTATAAACATGCCTGTTAGCCGCGTCACGACGGGCAACTCTTTGAGATTTGTGTTGGGTTTGTAAATGGAACACAACAGTGGTAGAAGTGTACTGAAAAAGAAGAGTGGAACTGTGGACTAGACAAGGGAAAGAGTAGGCGGAAGCAAATGACTAGTAACTAAGGCTCCTATTACAACTTTACACTTGTACAAGGACATTAATGGACAAATCCTCTGAATAGAATGGTGAATATGGTCGTAAAAAGTAGAGGAATGGTAAGCAGAAAAAAATAAAAGTAGTAGAACACCGCTACCGACCGTTCACACAAGCACTTAGTTGTTAGAGACACTGGGCCTCATTACGACCCTGGCGTTCCCGTAATTAAGGGGGCCGGTACTTGACCGGCACCCTTCATTACGGGAGCGCCTATTGCGAGGTTCCCTTTGCGCGACCCGCAACAGACGTCTGGTAAAACCAGACGTCCTTTCTGGGTCCCGCGAGTGGAAGAGGGAGCTAATAACGGACCATTTGTAATGTACCTATTATTACCTCCCTCCCCATTCCCATTGAGCCCTGTGGGGGCTCAAATGGGAATGGGGAATGGTTCCTTCAAGGAGGAATTACCGAGTCCTCCAATGTTGGAATGACCCGGTAATTCCCCATTAAAGGAACCCGGTATTGGAGCCCGGTATGGAGGCAGCCATGGTGCTAATAGCACCATGGCTGCCTCCATACTCGTAATCAGGATAACATTGCAATCTTCCCACAGATGAACAAGAAGCAATTGTAGGCGGGCTCTTGTTTTCTTACTAAACAACTGTGCTGGTGGCACAATGAGGCCATACAAGGGACATCGTTCCAACGTTTTCATATACTTACTGCAACATTCCCATGCATTATTAAAAGGGATAATGCCACCGCTGCAGGTTAGTGGCAAAGCAGGGAGTAATGGACTCTGCAGCAGTAGTATTTAGGGGCCGATTCATGGAACAAACGTGCGCCGAAAATCTACGCGCAAGTAGGCGCAAGCAGGCGCAAGCAGGCGCAAGCGGAAAAAAACAGGCGCACGCGCACGCGTGCGATTCATGGAAGTCCCTGCGCGTGTTCACCGCGGGATGTGCGCCAAACCCGTGCATGGCGCACAAGTCACTGCAACATCGCGAAAGGCGTGCGCGACGGTGCGCGACGCGCACAGTGAAAGCGCACAACCTCAGCGCACACAGCAGAAAGTGGGCGGGACATGGGGCGTAACGCGCGGAATGGGGAACAACACGCGAAAATAAGGGCGTAACTGGGGATGCACTGCACGGAAGCAGAGGTAACGCCCACACGCACACGAACCACACGTATTCATGGAATGGAATAGGGCAAACCCACGCACAGCCAAAGCCGCGCACAAGCTGAAACACGTCCGCCACACGAAGGCAGGCGGTAGAGTCCCAGCGCATCAAAAAAGTGGCGCCGCGGGAAGTAAAATACGCGATTGAGCGGGGTACGTGTATTCCGGGTGTGCGCGGGAAGTTCCACACGCGATTGAGCGGGGTACGTGTATTTCGGGGGTGCGCGGGAAGTGACACACGCGAATGAGCGGGGTACGTGTATTACGGGGGTGCGCGGGAAGTTCCACACGCGATTTGGCCGGGTACGTGGATTCCAGGGGTGCGCGGGAAGTGACACACGCGATTGAGCGGGGTACGTGTATTTCGGGGGTGCGCGGGAAGTTCCACACGCGATTTGGCCGGGTACGTGGATTCCAGGGGTGCGCGGGAAGTTCCACACGCGATTTGGCCGTGTACGTGGATTCCAGGGGTGCACGGGAAGTTCCACACGCGATTGAGCGGGGTACGTGTATTTTGGGGGTGCGCGGGAAGTTCCACACGCGATTTGGCCAGGCACGTGGATTCCAGGGGTGCGCGGGAAGTTCCACACGCGATTTGGCCGGGTACGTGGATTCCAGGGGTGCGCGGGAAGTTCCACACGCGATTTGGCCGTGTACGTGGATTCCAGGGGTGCGCGGGAAGTTCCACACGCGATTGAGCGGGGTACGTGTATTTCGGGGGTGCGCGGGAAGTGACACACGCGAATGAGCGGGGTACGTGTATTACGGGGGTGCGCGGGAAGTTCCACACGCGATTTGGCCGGGTACGTGGATTCCAGGGGTGCGCGGGAAGTTCCACACGCGATTTGGCCGGGTACGTGGATTTCAGGGGTGCGCGGGAAGTTCCACACGCGATTGAGCGGGGTACGTGTATTCCGGGGGTGCGCGGGAAGTTCCACACGCGATTTGGCCGGGCACGTGGATTCCAGGGGTGCGCGGGAAGTTCCACACGCGATTTGGCCGGGTACGTGGATTCCAGGGGTGCGCGGGAAGTTCCACACGCGATTTGGCCGTGTACGTGGATTCCAGGGGTGCGCGGGAAGTTCCACACGCGATTTGGCCGGGTACGTGGATTCCAGGGGTGCGCGGGAAGTTCCACACGCGATTGAGCGGGGTACGTGTATTCCGGGGGTGCGCGGGGAGCAGCACACGTGAATTGCACGTGTGGGTCCTCCCAGGTGTACCCTCTACACCCTCCACGGCCCCTGCAGGTGGCTCACACCACAGGGGCCTACCCAGCACATGTCCTGCAGGCACCCCATCCACCATGGCCATGCCCACCAGCCAACCCACATATCAACTAGCACTACTGCCCACCAACGCATGTCCCCCTGCACCCCCAGCCACCAGGGGCAGCCTCCAGCAGGCCCCCACCCATGTCTCCCCCCACCCCCACCCCCCAGCAGTGCAGGGGCAGCCTCAAACAGGCCCCCACTCATGTCCCCCTGCACCCCCACCCCCTAGCATCCAGGGGCACCCTCCACCAGGCCCCCACTCATGTCTCCCACCACCCCCACCCCCCAGCATCCAGGGGCACACTCCACCAGGCCCCCACTCATGTCCCCCTGCACCCCCACCCCCTAGCATCCAGGGGCACCCTCCACCAGGCCCCCACTCATGTCTCCCCCCTCCACCCCCCAGCAGTGCAGGGGCAGCCTCAAACAGGCCCCCACCCATGTCCCCCTGCACCCTCACCCCCCAGCATCCAGGGGCACCCTCCACCAGGCCCCCACTCATGTCCCCCTGCACCCCCACCCCCTAGCATCCAGGGGCACCCTCCACCTGGCACCCACACATGTCTCCCACCACCCCCACCCCCCAGCAGTGCAGGGGCAGCCTCAAACAGGCCCCCACACATGTCCCCCTGCACCCTCACCCCCCAGCATCCAGGGGCACCCTCCACCAGGCCCCCACTCATGTCCCCCTGCACCCCCACCCCCTAGCATCCAGGGGCACCCTCCACCTGGCACCCACACATGTCTCCCACCACCCCCACCCCCCAGCATCCAGGGGCACCCTCCACCAGGCCCCCACTCATGTCCCCCTGCACCCCCACCCCCTAGCATCCAGGGGCACCCTCCACCAGGCCCCCACTCATGTCTCCCCCCACCCCCACCCCCCAGCAGTGCAGGGGCAGCCTCAAACAGGCCCCCACTCATGTCCCCCTGCACCCCCACCCCCTAGCATCCAGGGGCACCCTCCACCAGGCCCCCACTCATGTCTCCCACCACCCCCACCCCCCAGCATCCAGGGGCACCCTCCACCAGGCCCCCACTCATGTCCCCCTGCACCCCCACCCCCTAGCATCCAGGGGCACCCTCCACCAGGCCCCCACACATGTCTCCCACCACCCCCACCCCCCAGCAGTGCAGGGGCACCCTCCACCAGGCCCCCACACATGTCCCCCTGCACCCTCACCCCCCAGCATCCAGGGGCACCCTCCAGCAGGCCCCCACCCATGTCCAACTCATGTTCCCCACCCAACATGTCATCACAGTCCAGATCCCTGGTCTCTATGGTCAGCCCCCAAATGCAAAACACCCACCCGAGTATTGCATCCACCCACTCATATTCTGCAATTACATCACAGAACACCAATTGCAAGTTCCAAAACAAACACATGTCCCTCACATACACCCAATGGGTGTCAGTGATTCTCAAAACACATAACATGAAATGCATGAAAACAATGAGACACCACACATTGAAGTGCAACAAATAAATAATGTATTAAAGGAAAGATGAATAGAAACAAAAATGAATAAACAGAAATGTGAATGGAAAAAAATGAAAAGAAGCATGTCCGTTCAAAATAAAAAAACAATTAAAGAATATAGAAATCCAAAGTAATGTAGTACAAAGTCAAAGTCCACCAAACAAAATCCAATGTGAAAAAAAAATTATAAGCCATTGATCCATGGATAATGTTAAAAAAGAAAGTATGTACAAGTCCACAACTATGTACAATCCAAGAAGCCAGGGTCCATCATCCCAACAAAATAAAGGAAACCTAACTAACTACACTAACTAATAAAAAAAACTATATACAAAAATGTGGCCAATGTCCAAAAGGTCCAAATGAAATAAAAACAAAAATGAAACTTAACACTACCTACATAACTATGTACAAGGGCAGCGGGCTAGTTCCACGGCTCACTTCTGGATGTGCCGGGCCAGGGCATCATCGAACTCCTCCTCAATGTCCCGGAGGCGGTCCTCCTCCATGGCCCCGAGGGTCCGCAGGGCCGTCGACGTGTCCACCTCCAAAGCCCTGCGGATTGCCTCGAGGCACTCGACCCGCCTCAGGGCCCTCTGCATGGAGTTCTCCGCCCTGACCATTGAGAGCCGTGCCTCTTCCGCCCGCTGCCGCTCCGCATCTATGGCGTGGCCCAACCGCTGCCACACGGAAGACACTTTTTGTCCTGGGTCCTCCTGCCCTCCGGCCGATGCCTGCCCCTCCGATGTCGAAGGCCCTGAGCCTTCATGGCTCCCACCATGGTGCTGCTGCTGCTGTGCCTCTGCCCCTGCACTGCCTCCTGCTGCCTGCACATCCTCCGCCGGCTGGGGTGCAGTCGTTGACGTGGCCACCCCTGCTGGACGTCCGACTCCCGACTGTGGCAGGGATGCCTCCTCCACCAGCCTGGCCGCACCGTCAGAGGCAGCTCCACAGGGCACCCAGGTGACTGATGGGTGGGAAGATGGCACAGAGGACGACTGGCGCGTAGGGGGTCCAGCTGAGGAGGGGGTCGTGGCAAGCCCCATCAGACGGAGGAATCCGGCCTGGGTGACCTGTCCCAGCAGGCTGACGTGGTCAACGAGCCATTCGAGATGACCTGCAGTCTCTTCATGAAAAGACTGCAGGTCACCTCGCATGGCCCGTTGACGCAACGCCACTCCAGCCAGGACAGGCTCAACCCGGGCCTGGATAGCCACGTCCGCAGGCAGAGGAAGGCCAGTTGACGTCAGCTCATCCCCTGCCTGAAAACTGGTCTGGACATGGGCATCCCTGCTGGTGCAAGATGATGCAGGGACAGGATCAGGGACAGGATTGCACACAGGCACCTCCGCGGCGGCCTGTGCTGCCTCCTGTCCCTGGTCCTGCAATGCACCACTAGCACCAGTGGGATCCCCACCCCCAGACCCCGTCTCCGGTGCTTGCACGGCCTCCTCCTCCACCAAACCCCCCACCAACCTGGATGACTCTGTGCCATCTTCCCCCGTTGGGCCCTGTGGGGTCCCAGCTGCCCCTTCTGCTGCCGAGGAGTCCAACTGCAACCTCCGCCTCTTGGACCTCCCCCGGCAGCTGCGGCCTGGGACGCGGCACCGGACTCCTCACTCCCCGACGAGATGACAACCTGGGAGGGGAGCCGGGCCTTGCGTCTCCGGCTGGCGGTGGGATCCCCGCCGCTGTGCTCCACAGCACCTTCTCCGCCCTCTTCATCAGTTGACGCTGCAGACAGGGAGAAACAAAACACAGGCATCAGGGCACTGTACAATGTACACATTGACAGTTGTACATGAGTGGCATTGGCAAACCTCTGACATGTCATCACAATCCCCAACACACATGTCATTACAACTTGCACACACGAGCCATACCACAGCCATGTTGCAACTGCCAACACCATCCATACACATACAACAGCATCAGCAGCCAAAGGTGAGCCAGACATCACATGCAACACAGGAAGTGCACCACACATGTACACACACCACCACATTTGCATGCATGTGTACACCTCTGCTAAGTGTCGCAGTGTTCAGACGGGCATCCATGTCACATCTGCCCATCAGGCTTCCACATACCGCTGTCACATGCATCCATGTTGCATCACTGTTGCACCCTTGTCAAATACACACACATGCACATGTACACAGCGCTGATACAATCAGCTGAAAACAACATACATGCGTGACATCACGGACATGTCTACTCACATACACATTCATACAAACTTGTGTGCCCACACAACTGCATTTGGCATGCAAGCCCACACACACATGCACCATCCATGTCTCACACATTACAGCCCTCGCATGTGTCAGCCCCACGGCCCTGTACACCCGCACCCATACTCGACCCCATACAAACAGATGTGCAACCTGCACACTACTGAACAATCACCACACGCACTGCTCACAATCAGGATGCATGTACACTCACTGCTCGACTCCAGACGGGTCTGCCTCTCAAGGACCTGGACGTGGAGCGCTGGGGATATGTGTTCCAGGACCCTCATCTGTTCTTCCGACAAGTGGCCCCGGCGCCCCTTGGCATCCGCTGCCTTCAAGAGGCGCCGGGCCTTGGTCAGGGTCCTGGACCTGAAGTCCTCCCAGCGCTTCTTGACATGTTGGAAGTCGCGGACTGCCACCACCTCCGCGTTGATGGCAGTCACGATGTCAGTCCAGATCCGAGTCCGTCCTTCCTTGTCGGCGCGGCAACTTCCGAAGAGGGCATCATACTGCCCCAGGACTTGCTCCACCAGGACACCAACTTCGGTGGCACTGAAGCTGGTGCCCCTCTGCCTCTCTGGCCGGGGGTTGTCAGTGGTCACAGATGGAGTTTGCCCCGACATGACAACCCCAGAGGCAGGAGTGGGTGGGCAACTGGGTCCTGGGGCTGGGCTGTGGAGCGATGGAATCCCAGTCGGGAGTCTTTGGTTCCAGCAGGGGTGGTCACACCAACAGCACCCCTGGCTGATGTGCAGGCAGCAAATGGCAGGGCACGTGGGCAGCAGGCAGTCAGGCAGCAGCAGATGGCAGGTGGGAGCGTGCTCGGGCTCTGGGGGGCAGTAGTTCGGCCTTCTGGGCAGGAGCGTGGTCTTCCGTGTGCTTACGCGTGGCCAGCTTGATACGGAGTGATTTGGCACGTGAAAATTCTGCACGTCAGCGTGTAATTCGAGGAAAGGCCCTTAGCGCGTAAGCGCGTCTGCACGTATACGCATTTTCATTGGACCAAAGGCCCTCAGCGCGTGAGCGCGTCTGTGACGTGACGTGCGAGGGAGTATCCCTCATTGCACGTGATGACAGTACACACGTGGATCCCAACCAATCGCGTGTGAAAGTTCACGGGACCCCGAAACACACGTACCCTGGCCAATCGCGTGTGGAACTACCCGCGCACCCCGAAACACACGTACCCAGGCCAATCGCGTGTGGAACTACCCGCGCACCCCGAAACACACGTACCCAGGCCAATCGCGTGTGGAACTTCCCGCGCACCCCGAAACACACGTACCCAGGCCAATCGCGTGTGGAACTACCCGCGCACCCCGAAACACACGTACCCAGGCCAATCGCGTGTGGAACTTCCCACGCACCCCGAAACACACGTACCCAGGGCAATCGCGTGTGGAACTTCCCGCGCACCCCGAAACACACGTACCCAGGCCAATCGCGTGTGGAACTACCCGCGCACCCCGAAACACACGTACCCAGGCCAATCGCGTGTACGCTCGCTCCCCTCCGACCACACGCGATGACACCCGAATACGGGAAACCAACGAGTCCGCCCACACGGAGGCGTCCCGCGCCCGCGCACAGCATAAAAGTGCGCGCAAACAACAAACGCGTATATACAGCGACGATGAATGCCCCATTTGTTGCTGCAGTGATTGTGGGACACCGCAGGAGGAGGAGAATAGCCAGGGCACGCATTTTTGCACCACGGACAGGCCTTTTTGGGATGCCTGATGACCAGGTCTACGGCAGGTATAGGTTTCCACCCCATATCATCCTAGACCTGGTCAGGGAGTGGGAAGATGACCTCACATCCCCCACCCTTTGCTCCCAAGCATTGAGCCCCTTGGAGAAGCTGCTCAATGTCTTGCATTTCTTGGCCACTGGGTCGTTTCAGCGGACCACTGCCATAGTGGGGGGGGTCTCACAGGCCACGCAGTCACGCTGCCTACACCAGGTACTGGCAATCATGACAGCGCGCCCCTCAGTCCGCAGGCACATATACATGCCCAGAACACCCGCAGAAAGGCAGGCCGTTGTCCTGGATTTTTTCAGGGTGGCACACTTCCCCAAAGTGCTCGGTGCCATAGATTGCACCCATGTGGCCCTACGTCCACCTAGGGCCACTGAGCACATCTACCGAAACCGCAAGCACTGGCATTCCATCAATGTACAGGTGGTATGCGATGCAAAGGGAATCATCACCTCTGTGTATGCAAACTACCCTGGCTCCACCCATGACAGTTTCATATACAGAATGTCCGCCCTGAGCCGGGCCCTGGAAGCTGGGCAGCATGGCGACACATGGCTCCTAGGTGAGTACAAATGCCCTTGCACATGCATGCAAGTCACACACAGACAAATATACCAACCCTAATAATCTGAACAATTATCACCTCCCCAGGGGACAGTGCCTACCCTCTGAGCAACCACATGATGACGCCAATCCGGAACCCCACCACACCACCCCAGGTAAGATACAATGCTGCCCATATTGCAACCAGGGGCATAGTGGAGCGCACATTCGGAGTGCTCAAGTCACGTTTCCGCTCCCTTGACCGCTCTGGTGGGCAACTACTCTATGCACCAGCAGTTGTGTGCAGGATCATTGTGGCAGCATGTGTCCTGCACAATGTTGCAACACGGCAGGGCGTCCCGGTGGACATGGTGGTGCCCCCACATCCCCAACCACAGGCACAGGCGCTGCCCATGGGAGGGGACAGGGCACGTGGCGAGGTAGCCCGGACCCAGCTTGTGGCCACATTTTTCACCTAAACTCCAACCCCTGCGGAGTGCACACAGGCCTGGCACATACCAGGTGACAATCGATGATGACAAAGTGACAGTCAACTGTCACAACCCTACCACCCTGAGATAGTTGCCATGGAAGTGCCACATCGTCTGCATCCCTAGCTACTTAAACACAAGCTATCCTGTGCAACCAAAATGCACACATGAGCCATACACAAGTATTACAAGGCACAATGAGGCAGGGGGGGGGGGGAACAAGGGAACACAGAGAACGGTACTACTAGGCCAGGTGTCATTGTGATTGTGCAAGTGCAGGGGTAGGGGGAAGGGAAAAGTGCAAGGGTGGGGGGGGGGGGTCCAGTACAGGGGAAGTAGGCCAAAAAATTATACATAGGTCGCCTGGTGGCAACTGCTAAGGTAAGTGCAGACGAGTGCTGGGAAGGGAGGGCTGTAGGGATAGAGAGACAGTACTGCAGTGCAGGGGTTGCCAGGGTGGCAGTGCAAGTGGACAGTGGCTGGGCCAGGGACCGAGGTTGGTGAGAGTGGCCCAGTTGCAGCTCCTGTGCAGTTCCAGTGAACAATTCTGCAAGGGAGAGGCAGAGAGTAAGCAGAAGCAAAGAGGAAGGTCTTGAGGTGCTTCCAGAACTGGAGATGGTTCCCCTCAAGTTCAAGTCAGGAAGTCTGTTCGAGGGGGAGGGCCCTGCTGCGGAGAGAAACCTACCCCCAGCTAGTTGCTCTGAGAAGCGGATGACCTGGACATGCAAGGTGTGCATCACACACACCTGCAAAACAGGCCATGGCCATCACTGTCATGTCAGTCAAACCCTCCCAAACATCAACATGACATGGCAAGCAATACCCATACACCGACCCAGTAACGATAAGGTACACATTTCCATGTCCTAAATGTACAGTGGCATCGGACAATGATGCCTGACCCGGAATCCGATGAAATGACAGACCAACAAAATGTCCCACCAAAAATAAGTCGATTCCTAATGCATTACAACAGTCGTAGACGTAACATCACAATGAATGCCTGGCTATATGCACATGATGCATTGCAAAATGAACACTGCAGCTCATGTGTGCAATGTCCTACTCCTGCATCACACTGCTCAGCGCACAGCACAGTGAACAGCCATTGCGTGTGATGCACACCCTGAGCATCACATCTAAGTGACAGACTACATCAAAAATCAAATTAGGCATGTACTCGAACCATAATCGGTCACAGAACATGTGCTGGCGGGACACAGTGGGCACCAGAAGGCAAACAGTGTACACGTGGATATGCAAGGGTGGGAGGACATGGAGTGCATCCGAGTGCAAGTGTGTGGTTCTGCAAGGACATGCACTCCACATATGCATGTGCACTCAAGTGACCATCAGTGTTCCCTACACATCACATGTGAACATCCACCATGTGTACACCCCAGCATGTCAAACCACTACTATCCCCTCGCACCTGAAAAGAAAACACAACACATGAACAGGCATTGATCAGCAGAACACAACATGTACATAGGACAACAACATTACAATGTCAGAGTTCCCATCACACTGCAGGGCAACGCAACTATCAACAACAACCCCCCCCCCTCGCAAATGACCATGACCCACTGAACAACTGCACCTGGGTCATGGAGCCTCCAACCCTCATTCCCACCTGGCCACAGGATCACCTTTACCCTTCGTGTCCATCTCCCACCTTGTGTGTAAAGAGATGCCTGAACCCTCAGAATCCACACTCATTTCCAAAATCACAAAATCCAAGGCATGAAAAGGAACCCAAACACCCTCCAGTAGATGACTTGACATAGCAGTACGTCTCAAAGGCCAAGTACTACCACTATGATGCAACAACCAAGGTAGCACAGCAAAACAATGTCACGACAGGATGTGAGACATGTGTGGTACATGACATAGGATGATGCACCATGAATGGATGTGTACTGTCACAGATCCCCTGTACAGGCGCTGGAGTCTCATGAAACAACCACCCACACCATGTCCCGGGTGCCTGCAAGGTCAAACTCACACAGGCCCCTGAGATCCTGGTGGGGAAAGAGGTTCAGGGATATGCAGTCGGGACAGGTGTAGACACACTGGATGACTGGAATGCGTGGCAGGTGAGGGGAGTAGGAATGACACATGAAACCAGGGAATGCACGAAAATGTACAACCTGCATGAACACATGCACAATCCAAACAAACTTGGACATCATTGTCATGGCCTTCTGTAGTCCAGGCTCAGGAGTGGTACGAACCAACCACCCCCTCTAGGGTTTTGGCGCCTGCAAGTTCGGGGCTTACACAGGCATCCGCAACCCCAGTGGGGAAAGAGGGTCAGGGAACATTGCTTGGATAGGCATGGGAAGCAGGAACACCGGGTAGAGGGTACAGGTTTCGAAATTGCATAGGATCACGGGTGATTAGGGTAATAAACATACCAAATAGGACCACACATACATCCATGCATCAGTACACTCCCCAGCAAGCCTATGCAGGGCAGTTTGTAAGAAAATACAACAAGACACTTAGCTCTGGTTTTGAGTGCTGGCCTCCTGCCTGCGCACTCTCAGGTCCGGTTACAGGAGCACTGCAATGCTGCAAAGAGAGACACAGTCAGCAACCTGTATGTGCCAATTACACAAAAACACAACACAAAACATGCCCCATAACAACATACAACTCTACAAACAGACAATCTGTGCTCCATGCTTCGTACCCATATATAACATCACCCCTGTGACGGGTCATTCACAGTTAATGCAGTAAGTCAGCCGCTGGTGGGTGCGTGGCAAATGGAACACCAATGTGTCACAATTCACACAACATGCAATGTTCCCTGGGTAAGCAGACAGACCCATATGGCAAGCCATGACTACAGAGCAAGTTGCGTACCACCATGACCAAAACAAAGTTGCCAGTGCATTTATCATGAAGTACGTGGAATAGACATGCACTGCACCCGAGTATGTCCCTTGCTGTATGTCCCTGTGAGCTGCCCCTTTCCATGTCTTGGAAGGCTACATGGTTGATACAAGTGCCTCAATGAACCTTGGTGTACCGCAGGGTATGTGCCACTGCCCCCGCATGTGTCCCAGACAACCCTACTATCAACAGCCATCAGTCCACAAACACATCTGAGCTGCATTGTGTGCTTCAACACCAATATTTGTCTAAGCTCACCCTCAGTGCTGTGACTAAGCCTGCACGTGCAACTCGCCTGGTGCAAGCTTTGCTGTCTAGTGGCCCCCCTGTGATGCTCACCTTGCCTGGAGTTCCTTGGAACATGTCAGCAGTTCTAGGATGTGGGTCTGCAATCACTGTGGCTCTGCATGTGCACACATGTGCATGTGGGCACCAACAAACGGGTCAGGAATTACGTTGTCCAATGGGCCATGTCTGCTGGCAAAGGTGCTCTGGTGCCTCATCCCCCTGCAGAAAGTGCATGAAACACATGATTAATGCATCAAAGTGATCTGTGTGTGTCTCATCATGCATCTCATTACTTGACCATGTCAGAGAGTCACATCACAAATCACACTATCAGTCCGTCTTTCACCTCCAAAATGTGGAACACTATCTACAGCATGATTTGCAACAAGCACGTGTACAGGAAAGATATGAAACATAATACACAATGCATAGCAATCAATGTCCACATTAATCATGACACGCCCCATCTAGCAAAAGCTGAACAGTGGACAATTACACCTAAATCATCCCCACTAGGGGTGTCAACACAAGTCAAAAAGCACCAGACATGCCACAGATATGACAGTCCAAAGCCCTTGTGTAAAATGCTGTTACACCGAACCATCCTTGCGAGCCCATGGATAAGGGAGGCAGGAGTGGCATATGTGAGTCAAGGAACCCAAGCAGCAAACACATACACAAGACAACCATGAAGGGCCCAGCTGGAACAGACAGTGGATCCCTTCAAAAACCACAAGGCACCGCACTGTCACATGTAAGCACAATAGACTACAAATTTTAAACTAACTCAACTATTAACTAATTACACTAACTATGGAAAACCTACATTACCTATTTAAACTAACTATCAAACAGAAACTTAACTAACTAAACTAAAAGAAAAATCAAAAATGGCCACATACGACCCGGGGGGAGGGGAGGCACCCAGGAGTGGGGAGGTACAGGGTGCTGCTCAACATCCACATGCGATGATGCTGAGCCAAAAAAAAATACCTCCATGGGCTCAACGCCTGCACAGCACGACCTATGTGGGAGATAGATGGTCGTCCGAGTCTGGCTCATCCTGATAAGGAGGACGTGGCACAGTAGCCTGGCCACGCCTAGCCGCAGCTTGCCCCTCGTCGGCAGCAAGTCTGCCGGACAGGTGAGCCTGGTTCTGTGTGGCGATGTTACATAGGTCTGCATGCAGGACCTCACGTGATACACGTGCTTCCTCTTGCAAGGTAGCACGTGTAACACTGAGTTCCTCCTGCAAGGCCTGGCTGGACAACCGCTGCACCTCCCGGCAAGCCTGTAGCTCAGCCGAGATGGTGCGCTCAAGCTGTGCAAACCTCTCCTCTGCCTGCTGCCTCTGGGACATCATAAGGACACCCAGAGTGGATCTGAGGGAGGCATACTCCTCCCTCAGGGCATCCATGTGCGCCTCTGCGTGAGCAGCAATTGCTTGACGCAGAGACGACATTTCAGCCTGGCGTGCCCTGTCTGAGGCCGCCATGCCCAGCCTGAGTGAGCGGGCCGTGGACCGTGCCGCCTGCTGCTGGAGAAGCACCTGCCTAGCAGGGGGGAGCACAGATCGGGCCACACGCTCCATGCTGTCAGCGATGTTCTCCATTGCTGCCCCCTGCCGTTCTGAATTGGCAGTCATGTCTTGCTCCCACTCAGTATACAGCGGTTGCGCGCGGCAACCGCGTTGCCGGGCTTGACCCCTGCGGGACCCAAGGACCGGGGGTCCTCGCTGTGTTGGCACCGCCTGCGGCTGCACGACTACATGCCCCCGTCTACGTGATGTCCCAGGCACATCAGTGACTGGTGTGGAGGGTGACCCTGCGTCCCGATCCACCACGGGCGGAGGAACCAAGACTGTCTGATCCCTCAGTGCAGGGGTCGCAGACAGAGGAGTGTCCACATCAGAATCACTCACCCCTGACACATGGACTTGATGGTCATCCAACTCAACATGGACGTCAGAGTCGTCATCAAGGCTGGACTCATAGGCAGCCAGAGACAGGATGGACTGCAGCACTTGGGGGTTTTCGTGGCCTACCACCCCACGACCCCCACTAGTGCCGGGTTGATGTGGTCTTACCAACCCTGTGTCTGGCATGACAACACCATCCTCTGCATCCATTGCGTCATCACCTGAAAAATAGAGAGGAAAAGGTCAGTACACATGTCAGAAGCACACAACACACACACACACACCGACAGCAAAGGCATCTGGCAGACATGTGACACACAACATATGACCTTGCATGCATGCTGGGTCTACTTAGAATAGCTTCTGTGATCAGACCTGTTGGAAGGTGGCAGTTTGCATGGAAGTGGGTCTAAGCAGTGCAGAAAATGTGTACGCCACTCACTACCTACATGTACAAGCACTCCATGGTGTGTGCCAGGAAATGTGAAGGCAGTGCAATTTCAAAATCAGACATCACGTGCATTGTGTATTCAATGTGTACCATGTCTAGAAGGCAAGCACCCCTCCACCCCAGTACCAAAGCAGGGATGCCTAGCATGGTATCAAAAGGCTGACCATACACCTGTGTATTGACAAGCAGTGTTGACTGGCATCAACAGCTTAATGTGATTTCAATTACAACACTGCAAATGATGCTGGGACAGTGGGCAGGACACATGATGGAAGATCCGGAGGCCGGCCACGTGTGAAGAAGACACGACAAGAGTTGGACAGAGTCATTGGCCATTGAACAGGCTGAGGCCTGTGAGCCACACAGATTGTCAGAGCCTAAACATGTGTGCAACGCAGGACTGAGCCACTGTTGACATGGGGAGGCCGATGATATGGCAGGCAATGTATGTAACCAAGGACTCATATTACAGTGATCATCCAGTCAAGGACACATAGGGGCATGTGTGCAATGCACATGGAGCATGAAGGGGCACTCATGTCCCTGCGGGACATCTGACCCATGCACAGTACAAGTGGGATGCCCTGCATCGAGTACTAAGGCTGTACCACACGGCATATGTCTGGCAGTTTCTAAGCTGGATGTTAGCATCTACACAGGACACATGAACATGAAACTACACATTGGCAAGAATGTAGCAGACCAGTGCAAAGGTGGAACTGGGGTGCAGAGTGGCGGAGGGGGGGCAAGGGAGCATGGCCACATGGAGTCCCGCATGCAGGCAGAGGAGACACGCATGACGGTGGCATTGCATTACTTACACATCAGAACCATGTGCAGGTCACATGTAGCAGCAATCATGCACAACACATCCCACAAGTGAAACACACACGTCCTCAACAACTACGCATCAACACTCACTGGACTGGGCATCAAAGTCCAGCATCTCTCCCACACCTTCGACCAATTCTGGTGGTATGAACTCCGCAACGAGAGCCTCATGCGGAGTGAGTTCTTCCTCCTCTGGTGCAGGCCCACCGCCAGTCACCAGAGTCAAGTTGTAATTTGAGGCACGCTTGGCCTTAGTGCTGCGCTTGATGTCATTCCAGCGCTTTTTGCACTCCTGCGCCGTGCGCACCTCATGGCCGAATGAACTGACATGTTCCGCCACATGCTTCCAGTGGGTGTCACGTTGGGCAGCCGTAGTCTGACTATTGGCACCCACTAGCATGTCACGGCTGTGTCCCCGCACGTAGTCCACAAGGAAGTCCAGTTCCTGCTTACAGAAAGGCTTCTTCCTCGACGTGCAGGAGGTCGTGGCTGTGTGTGGGGTCCCAGCCTGTGCTGCAGATGCAACCTTCCTCCTCTTGGACTGTGGCGCAGACCCTGGCTGGCTAATGCCGCCCTGACCAGTATGGCCAGTGGGTTGGGTGGATTGAGCCGAGGGAGTGGCAGGTGGAGGGATGACCAAAGGCCTGACTTGTGTCAGTGGCAGCTGGGTGCCCACTAATGGACCATGCGCAGCAACATCAGCTGTGGCAGGGTCATTGACCGCAACGGTCCTGGTTGGCAGGCTCACAACCGGGGTGCTGTTGGGTGCATCTGCCCCTGCACTTGCCAACACCCGGCTGTTCGGGGCAGCAGATGACATGACTGCCCCAGGGACACGTGTCTTGGTCTGAGCAGCCCGGCCTGCCCCAATGGTTTCCCCCCTGGCCTGTTGGAGATCTACCAAGGGCTCTTCAAGTGCCAACGCAGCCTGCGCTGGCAGACCCTGAGCCTGGGTGGCGGTGTCCACAACTGCACCTGCAGCTACCGCTATCCTTGGGCCCGTGGCAGTCGATGAAACGGACTGCCGGGTCATACGGGTGCCAGTGCCAGATGCAGGAGCTGCATCCCCCTGAACCACAGGGGGTGGTGGCATGGCTGCACCAACACATGGCACAACATTGTGCTCAAGTGGCGCACCCCTGCCTCTTCCCCCTCTGTGGCTGCCCTGGACACCCTGGAGTCCCCCTACTCCCTGGTCACCACGGCCACGTCCCCGACCACGCCCGCCACGAGGAGGACGCCCAGCTGAGGCGCCCCTCACCTTTGGTAGCCTCCCTACCATGGCACAGATGTAATAGTGCTGGCACAGATGGAGTGGTGCCAATGGGAGGTGTACAGCACAATTGACCTGGGCAATTGGGGTGAAGGGGGTGGGAAGCAAGATGTTAACAGCCCCCCTGCACCTGCAAGGCTGTATGTGACCCCGGTGATGTGTTTACGGGTCACGCAACGCTCAGGCACCCCAAAACTGCAGTAAAACCGTGCACGCAACCCTGCAGCCTACGTGCGTGGATTAAACCTCCCGCAGTACGCGGTGGCACCCAGTAACACGTATAACGCGTACGCGTGGGACACGCAGGCTACGATGACATCGAAAATGGGTGCGATACACAGGGGCACCCGCAGTGGGAAAAGGAGCGTTTGCGACTCACCGTCTGACTAGCGCGATGCAGAAAAACACGCGTAGCCAATACCCCCGCCAAAAGAAGAGATACGTCCTTGAGAGCTGTGAAGTAGATGGCGCGCGAAACGACTGGAAGCAGCAACACACGTCGGTCTCCACGAAAGGCACGTACAGCGAACTGCTGGGCCCGCTCACCTTTAACCCGTGCTGAGGGAAACGCACGCGCGCGTCACATCACATGCGGACGTGCACTTTTTCACGTTTGATTACGCGCATTACACGCGGACGTGCAGTTTTTCACGCGCGCACGCTTATGCATGGACCCTTTCCTCCTATTACACGCGGACGTGCAGTTTTTCACGCGCGCTTACGCGCATTACACGCAGCGTGCAGATTTTTCACGTGCCTATTCACTCCGTATGAAGCTGGCCACGCGAAAACACACGGAAGACCACGCTCCTGCCCAGAAGGCCAATTCACTGGCCCCCAGTGCCCCAAGCAGCCTCCCACATGCCATCTGCTGCTGCCTGCCTGCTGCCACCGTGCCCTGCCATTTGGTGCCTGCACATCAGCCATCTGCAGGGCTCCAGTTGCTGTGTCCACCCCTGCTGGTACAGAAGAGTCCCGACTCAAATGACATCGCTCCACAGCCCAGCCCCAGGACCCAGTTGGTCACCCACTCCTGCCCCTGGGGTTGCCATGTCGAGCACATCCACATCTGACACCAGTGGCAACCCCCGGCCAGAGGGGCACCAGCTTCACTGCCACCGAAGTTGGTGTCCTGGTGGAGCATGTCCTGGGGCAGTATGATGCCCTCTTCGGATCGTCCCGCGCCAACAGGGAAGGACGGGAGAGGACGCGGAGGGGGTGGCAACCCGCACCATCCAGAAGGTCAAGAAGCGCTGGGAGGACTTGAGGTCCAGGACCCTCATGAAGGCCCGGCGCCTTGTGGAGGGGGGCCGGGGCCGCATGAGTTCCATCCAGTTGAGGGTCCTGGAACGCGCACACCCAGCGCTCCACAGCCAGGTCCTTGAGAGGGAGACCCGTCTGGAGTTGAGCGGTAAGTGGCCAAGCATTGCTGTGTGAGACAGGGCATGTTGCAGTGTGCTGGTTGTCTGATACTTGCCTGCATGTGTGACATAGGCCATGTACGCATGTATGTGTGCAGGGACATCATGGTAATGCATGTGCGACCTGTAATGTGTGAACCGCATGGTTGTTGCATGTGTTTGAATGTGACATGGGGAGCCCTGTGCAGATTGCACACATGACAGCATGGAAGTCTCTGTTCCTGGACATGGGTGGGGGCCTGGTGGAGGGTGCCCCTGGTGGCGGGGGGGTGGGGGTGCTGGGAGACATGGGTGGGGGCCTGGTGGAGGGTGCCCCTGGTGGCTGGGGGGTGGGGGTGCTGGGAGACATGGGTGGGGGCCTGGTGGAGGCTGCCCCTGGTGGCTGGGGGGGTGGGGGTGCTGGGAGACATGAGTCGGACATGGGTGGGGGCCTGGTGGAGGCTGCCCCTGGTGGCTGGGGGGTGGGGGTGCTGGGAGACATGGGTGGGGGCCTGGTGGAGGCTGCCCCTGGTGGCTGGGGGGTGGGGGTGCTGGGAGACATGAGTCGGACATGGGTGGGGGCCTGGTGGAGGCTGCCCCTGGTGGCTGGGGGGTGGGGGTGCTGGGAGACATGGGTGGGGGCCTGGTGGAGGCTGCCCCTGGTGGCTGGGGGGTGGGGGTGCTGGGAGACATGAGTCGGACATGGGTGGGGGCCTGGTGGAGGCTGCCCCTGGTGGCTGGGGGGTGGGGGTGCTGGGAGACATGGGTGGGGGCCTGGTGGAGGGTGCCCCTGGTGGCTGGGGGGTGGGGGTGCTGGGAGACATGGGTGGGGGCCTGGTGGAGGCTGCCCCTGCACTGCTGGGGGGTGGGGGTGCTGGGAGACATGGGTGGGGGCCTGGTGGAGGCTGCCCCTGGTGGCTGGTGGGTGGGGGTGCTGGGAGACATGGGTGGGGGCCTGGTGGAGGGTGCCCCTGGTGGCGGGGGGGTGGGGGTGCTGGGAGACATGGGTGGGGGCCTGGTGGAGGGTGCCCCTGGTGGCTGGGGGGTGGGGGTGCTGGGAGACATGGGTGGGGGCCTGGTGGAGGCTGCCCCTGCACTGCTGGGGGGTGGGGGTGCTGGGAGACATGGGTGGGGGCCTGGTGGAGGCTGCCCCTGGTGGCTGGTGGGTGGGGGTGCTGGGAGACATGGGTGGGGGCCTGGTGGAGGCTGCCCCTGGTGGCTGGGGGGTGGGGGTGCTGGGAGACATGGGTGGGGGCCTGGTGGAGGGTGCCCCTGGTGGCTGGGGGGTGGGGGTGCTGGGAGACATGGGTGGGGGCCTGGTGGAGGGTGCCCCTGGTGGCTGTGGGGGTGGGGGTGCTGGTAGACATGGGTGGGGGCCTGGTGGAGGGTGCCCCTGGTGGCTGGGGGGTGGGGGTGCTGGGAGACATGGGTGGGGGCCTGGTGGAGGCTGCCCCTGGTGGCTGGTGGGTGGGGGTGCTGGGAGACATGGGTGGGGGCCTGGTGGAGGGTGCCCCTGGTGGCGGGGGGGTGGGGGTGCTGGGAGACATGGGTGGGGACCTGGTGGAGGGTGCCCCTGGTGGCTGGGGGGTGGGGGTGCTGGGAGACATGGGTGGGGGCCTGGTGGAGGCTGCCCCTGGTGGCTGGGGGGGTGGGGGTGCTGGGAGACATGAGTCGGACATGGGTGGGGGCCTGGTGGAGGCTGCCCCTGGTGGCTGGGGGGTGGGGGTGCTGGGAGACATGGGTGGGGGCCTGGTGGAGGCTGCCCCTGGTGGCTGGGGGGGTGGGGGTGCTTGGAGACATGAGTCGGACATGGGTGGGGGCCTGGTGGAGGCTGCCCCTGGTGGCTGGGGGGTGGGGGTGCTGGGAGACATGGGTGGGGGCCTGGTGGAGGCTGCCCCTGGTGGCAGGGGGGGTGGGGGTGCTGGGAGACATGAGTCGGACATGGGTGGGGGCCTGGTGGAGGCTGCCCCTGGTGGCGGGGGGGTGGGGGTGCTGGGAGACATGGGTGGGGGCCTGGTGGAGGGTGCCCCTGGTGGCTGGGGGGGTGGGGGTGCTGGGAGACATGAGTCGGACATGGGTGGGGGCCTGGTGGAGGCTGCCCCTGGTGGCTGGGGGGTGGGGGTGCTGGGAGACATGGGTGGGGGCCTGGTGGAGGCTGCCCCTGGTGGCTGGGGGGGTGGGGGTGCTGGGAGACATGAGTCGGACATGGGTGGGGGCCTGGTGGAGGCTGCCCCTGGTGGCGGGGGGGTGGGGGTGCTGGGAGACATGGGTGGGGGCCTGGTGGAGGGTGCCCCTGGTGGCTGGGGGGTGGGGGTGCTGGGAGACATGGGTGGGGGCCTGGTGGAGGCTGCCCCTGCACTGCTGGGGGGTGGGGGTGCTGGGAGACATGGGTGGGGGCCTGGTGGAGGCTGCCCCTGGTGGCTGGTGGGTGGGGGTGCTGGGAGACATGGGTGGGGGCCTGGTGGAGGCTGCCCCTGGTGGCTGGGGGGTGGGGGTGCTGGGAGACATGGGTGGGGGCCTGGTGGAGGGTGCCCCTGGTGGCTGGGGGGTGGGGGTGCTGGGAGACATGGGTGGGGGCCTGGTGGAGGGTGCCCCTGGTGGCTGTGGGGGTGGGGGTGCTGGGAGACATGGGTGGGGGCCTGGTGGAGGGTGCCCCTGGTGGCTGGGGGGTGGGGGTGCTGGGAGACATGGGTGGGGGCCTGGTGGAGGCTGCCCCTGGTGGCTGGTGGGTGGGGGTGCTGGGAGACATGGGTGGGGGCCTGGTGGAGGGTGCCCCTGGTGGCGGGGGGGTGGGGGTGCTGGGAGACATGGGTGGGGGCCTGGTGGAGGGTGCCCCTGGTGGCTGGGGGGTGGGGGTGCTGGGAGACATGGGTGGGGGCCTGGTGGAGGCTGCCCCTGGTGGCTGGGGGGGTGGGGGTGCTGGGAGACATGAGTCGGACATGGGTGGGGGCCTGGTGGAGGCTGCCCCTGGTGGCTGGGGGGTGGGGGTGCTGGGAGACATGGGTGGGGGCCTGGTGGAGGCTGCCCCTGGTGGCTGGGGGGGTGGGGGTGCTGGGAGACATGAGTCGGACATGGGTGGGGGCCTGGTGGAGGCTGCCCCTGGTGGCTGGGGGGTGGGGGTGCTGGGAGACATGGGTGGGGGCCTGGTGGAGGCTGCCCCTGGTGGCTGGGGGGTGGGGGTGCTGGGAGACATGAGTCGGACATGGGTGGGGGCCTGGTGGAGGCTGCCCCTGGTGGCGGGGGGGTGGGGGTGCTGGGAGACATGGGTGGGGGCCTGGTGGAGGGTGCCCCTGGTGGCTGGGGGGGTGGGGGTGCTGGGAGACATGAGTCGGACATGGGTGGGGGCCTGGTGGAGGCTGCCCCTGGTGGCGGGGGGGTGGGGGTGCTGGGAGACATGGGTGGGGGCCTGGTGGAGGGTGCCCCTGGTGGCTGGGGGGTGGGGGTGCTGGGAGACATGGGTGGGGGCCTGGTGGAGGCTGCCCCTGCACTGCTGGGGGGTGGGGGTGCTGGGAGACATGGGTGGGGGCCTGGTGGAGGCTGCCCCTGGTGGCTGGTGGGTGCGGGTGCTGGGAGACATGGGTGGGGGCCTGGTGGAGGCTGCCCCTGGTGGCTGGGGGGTGGGGGTGCTGGGAGACATGGGTGGGGGCCTGGTGGAGGGTGCCCCTGGTGGCTGGGGGGTGGGGGTGCTGGGAGACATGGGTGGGGGCCTGGTGGAGGGTGCCCCTGGTGGCTGTGGGGGTGGGGGTGCTGGGAGACATGGGTGGGGGCCTGGTGGAGGGTGCCCCTGGTGGCTGGGGGGTGGGGGTGCTGGGAGACATGGGTGGGGGCCTGGTGGAGGCTGCCCCTGGTGGCTGGTGGGTGGGGGTGCTGGGAGACATGGGTGGGGGCCTGGTGGAGGGTGCCCCTGGTGGCGGGGGGGTGGGGGTGCTGGGAGACATGGGTGGGGGCCTGGTGGAGGGTGCCCCTGGGGGGTGGGGGTGCTGGGAGACATGGGTGGGGGCCTGGTGGAGGCTGCCCCTGCACTGCTGGGGGGTGGGGGTGCTGGGAGACATGTGTGGGGGCCTGGTGGAGGCTGCCCCTGGTGGCGGGGGGGTGGGGGTGCTGGGAGACATGGGTGGGGGCCTGGTGGAGGGTGCCCCTGGTGGCTGGGGGGTGGGGGTGCTGGGAGACATGGGTGGGGGCCTGGTGGAGGCTGCCCCTGGTGGCTGGGGGGTGGGGGTGCTGGGAGACATGGGTGGGGGCCTGGTGGAGGCTGCCCCTGGTGGCTGGTGGGTGGGGGTGCTGGGAGACATGGGTGGGGGCCTGCTGGCAGGTGCCCCACAGTGCTGGGGGGTGGGGGTGCAAGGCGACATGTGGCTTGGCTGGGGGGCATGGCCATGGTGGATGGGCTGCCTGTGGGACATGACATGGGGTGCAGGGTAGTCCCCTGTGGTGTGGGATGCCTGCAGAGGTCGTGGAGGGGGTAGAGGGGAGACCTGGGAGGACCCACACTGCCAATTCACGTCTTGAACTTCCCGCACACCCACCACCCGCGCACCCCTGAAATCCACGTACCCAGGCCAATCGCGTGTAGACTTTCTCGCGCACCCCTGAAATCCACGTACCCAGGCCAATCGCGTGTAGACTTTCTTGCGCACCCCTGTAATCCACGTACCCAGGCCAATCGCGTGTAGACTTTCTCGCGCACCCCTGAAATCCACGTACCCAGGCCAATCGCGTGTAGTCTTTCTCGCGCACCCCTGTAATCCACGTACCCAGGCCAATCGTGTGTAGACTTTCTCGCGCACCCCTGAAATCCACGTACCCAGGCCAATCGCGTGTAGACTTTCTCGCGCACCCCTGAAATCCACGTACCCAGGCCAATCGCGTGTAGTCTTTCTCGCGCACCCCTGAAATCCACGTACCCAGGCCAATCGCGTGTAGTCTTTCTCGCGCACCCCTGAAATCCACGTACCCAGGCCAATCGCGTGTAGTCTTTCTCGCGCACCCCTGAAATCCACGTACCCAGGCTAATCGCGTGTAGTCTTTCTCGCGCACCCCTGTAATCCACGTACCCAGGCCAATCGCGTGTAGACTTTCTCGCGCACCCCTGAAATCCACGTACCCAGGCCAATCGCGTGTAGACTTTCTCGCGCACCCCTGAAATACACGTACCCAGCCCAGCCGCGTATGGAAACACCCGCACACCCCTGGAATACACGCTCCCAGCTCTGCGTTTTCTGCTGCCCTTTGCGCTGGGTTGGGGATTTTGATGGCTTTTCCCTGCGCGAGAGGCGTTCTTGGAGGCGTAACTGGCGCTGCTGCAGGGTCGCTGCGCAACTGTGCGCCACGGCTGGTTTTGGTGGCTGGAATCCATGAATACGCTGTGCGCGGAAATGGATTTTAGCGCACGCGGCTGGCGCAGGGATTCGCACGCGCACACTGTGCGCCAGCCGCGTGCGCCACTTGTGCGCTGAATTCTATGAATCGGCCCCTTAATACTTTAGATACCCTCCGCACACACAGTGGCCCTCATTACGAGCTAGCCGGTCTGGATTTAACGGTGCCAGTAAAACCATACCGGCACCGCTTTCCAGACCGGCTAACTCAGAGTTATGTGGCCGTGTGATGTTACACTGACCACGTCTGACATGGCGGGCGTAACGCACACGGACGTGGAAACACTGGCACCATTACCTCATGATGCCGGTGTTTCCACTGCCCCCATTCCCGTGGAGTCCTGTGGAATGGGGAGTAACGGAATGCCGGCTCCGGAATTACCGGCAGGTCTACCGCCGGATTCGTAATGAGCCCCATTAATGTCTTGTTAGCAACACCGTTTGTATAGAAATCAAATTAATGATATTGGAAACAAGAGAAACCTACCAATTCCAACCCCACCGACATAGAGGTCTGCTTTGAAGTGCATTTTGGGGTCTGGATGTGCGGTATGGTACTGAACTAGATTTGGAGACAAAGGGGGTCATTCCGAGTTTGGCGGTAGCCATGGTGCTATTAACACCATGGCTGCCTCCAATTCCGGGTCCGGTCTGGCTGAATGGGGACTTACTGGGTAATTCCGACCCTGGAGGACCTGGTAAGTCCTCATTCAGTAAACCATTCCCCATTCCCATTTGAGCCCTCATAGGGCTCTATGGGAATGGGGAAGGTGCTAATAACGGTACCGTTATTAGCTCCAAGGTCCTTTAACAGGAACCACAGAGAATGGGTGGTCAGACCACCAGTTCCTTCTGGGACCTGCTAAAGGGACCTCGGAATAGGGCGGTAAGGGTTTACCAGCACCAGCATCCTTACCGGTGCCCGTAAACCCTTACCGCCCAACTTGGAATGACCTCCAAAGATGGGGACCGAGAGAGCTGTATGTCAAGGGATAGCTGCATAAAGTGGCAGAAAGGGAGATGGCGAGATAGTTGGAATTATCACAAAGGACCAATTTAGTGACTCTCAGCCTAGCTCTGTCTAAGGCAACTGGCATGAGATCTGACACGCAAGCCTTGTCAGTCAATTTTAGCAGCATGCCTGGTATATAATCACACACTTAGGGTGGATTTTGGAATAGCTCTGCAAGTCAATGGGCCTCCTTACAAGTCTGCCAGTAAGTCCTTGGCGATTCTGTGATGACGGTGGTACCGTTTCCATGATCCGGAATCACGGAATCACCAACCGATTTCAAGTGCACAAGCTCAGGCATTCAGGCATGACAGACCACGGAATTACTGCGAAAACCCAACTGTTGATGTCGACACCGTGACCCACAATGGCAGTCGTACCGCTACCGGCACGTCCATACCGGAAACACCAGTGACAGAACCACTGTCACCAGAAACAATGCCATCGCAGGGACTGGAAGTAAAGCGGCGGCCATTTAGAGAAACACAATCCATTTAAAATCTACCACTTCCTGTTGCCATCCAGGTCCCTAAACACCGGCAACATGTCTGGAGGAGAGAGATTCAGGATGACTCAAGTCCGCATGCGGAAACGACGCTTCACTGAGTCCGAATTCAACATCCTCACCGACACCATAGTCGAAAATGGGAGGGAGCTGTTCTCTGCTGACTGCAGGAGCGCCAGCCAGCAACGCAAGGCCGCCATATGGCGGGAGGTGGCAGAGAAGGTATCAGCTGTGGGTCCCATCCGCCGCAGTGCACGTGACTGCCACAAGCGGTGGGATGACCTCCACCTGCGAGTGAAATACCTGCTGGCTGCGCACAGGAGGGAGTGCTTGGGGACATGCGGTGCAATGACGTCACCCATAAACTCATGCCCTGGGAAGAAAGATGCAGCACTGTGCTGCATCTAGAAGGAATAGAGCAGATAGGGTCGTCAGAGGCTGGAGCCAGAGCAGAAGCAGAGAGCAGCGAGTGAAATGTGGAAGAACATGGATGTACGAGAGTGCATGCACATGTATCACACACTACATGACAAGTCCAATAGACCCTCCGCAGACCACCGCCAACCCTATCACACCATCCATACTAGGTGGCCAAGTGTGCACAGACACATACCCCACCACACACTGAACCACAACAGTCAGCACGTGCGCACTGGACCTGCGCTGACAATGAACACATGAGGACCTACACATGTCCCATGCCCCTCCCCCCAGGTATCACGCATGCACCACAGCTGGTGACACACTGCCCACCCTCAGATCCACACCCTCACAGGCACCCCATCCCTTCCAAGCCTGACTCCCTGTCTGCACATCATGCGACATGGACTGCTGACCATACACTGCCCTGAACCATACAAGACAGGGAAGAGCCAAATCCTGATGTCACTGTACCGGCAACCAACATGCCCAACCACCACGTGCCACCACCCCACCACCCCAGAGGCATCCTCCCTCACCCCACCAACCACCATAATGCAAATTGCCGTGGAGCACTGGGCCTTACGGCTGCAACAGCCAACCCTCATCCATTCCTACCCCTCCCTCCCTCATGCATATCCTGATTAGTCATCCTGTCATTCATATGGGTCCCCCAGGCCCATCACAACTCCCCTCCTGGACTGGGAGCCCAGCTCCCGCACCCGATCCCCATGTGTAACACTGTGATGGTGACATGGAGACCCCATCCCCACCAGCATAACACACAGTCTCCTGCATATGGACATTGTGCCCTGGTTTAGGCAAGGACTTGCCCACCCCATCACCTGCAGTGCCCTCCCCAACCCCCTGCCCCGCTTGCAGATATCAAAATGTGAACAGCCCCTTGTGTGTCCCTCCTTTTACTACACCCACTCCCGTACTCGTATCCACTGTCTGCCCTCCTGAGCACGGAAGCGTGCCCTGCAAATGCACAGTGGGCCTGTCATAAGTCCCAGTATGGCAGCATTGGTCCAAAACACTGCCCGTGCCCAACAACATCCAAATGATGGTGGCCTGTCACACCTGCAAATATGCCCCATACCAGATATGTATGCAAGGACTGTATGCCTGAGGGCCAGGCATTGAATGTAACACCAACTGAACAGCATGATGTAGGGCAACATGGCGCAACATGCTCCACTGACCGCGTGCCCTTTCTCTCCCACACAGGCACACCCTTGGACAGTGAAGGAGGTGGCCCCAGCACATCTGGCCAAAGCCCACATAGGAGGCGCAGACAGACATCATGCCCCACCAGTGCCGTGGATGCCACACAGGTAGCTGTCCCCACCCAGGCAACCACCACTGATGCGCCATCCCAGCCTACCGCCAAAGCTGCACCTACACAGGCGACCACAACAGCAGCACATCCTGGGAGTCAATCATCGCCTCCACGCCAGGCACCTATGGACATGGGTTCCACCAGCATGAGGATGCTGGCCTGGACGACGGTGACACCACAGAGTATCAGGGATATGAATGTCCTTCCTTCAGCCCTCATCACCTACACCGCCCGACACCACCAGCCTCCCCCAGGGTCAGGGATATGCAGCATGGAGGAGCGACATGAGGAGATGGCCGGTTTAGTACGCCAGCACGTCTAGCCGTCCACCCTTATGCTGGAGGAAATGCAACTCATGCAGGAGTCTGTCCAGGCTGGCACCCGGCGGAATTGCTGTGCCCAGGGCCGGAATTGCCTTTGCTGTCGTCCCCCTGGTGCAGAGGGTCTGGGAGGACAATGAGGCCATCTAAGCCATGGCAGAGAATCTTGCTATGGCCCTGCATGCAGCACTTGAGAACTGGCAGGCAGCCAGTACAGACCCACCATTCACCACCTCCACACCTGTGAGCTCCCAGCAGAGTTCCATGCGCCTGTCTGCCGCAGAAAGGGCAGGCCATGGGCAAGAAGCCACGTAAGTGAACCCTGGACACACATGTGGTGTGTGACAAGCGTGCACTAGGGTAATTACAATGTTCGACAAGTTGCAGCCGGAGTGTGGGGAGGGATAGTTGCAGGGGGGGGGGGGTTGCTCCACCAGGTCACCGTTATGTAAACATTTCACAATACACTGGGTGTTGCATTGCTATACACGACTAGTGTGAGAAACCTGAAGGCGTCTCCCGCTGGTCCCCGAAGATCTCTCATCCAGGTGGCCAGGACATGGCCATAGCTATTGGATCCAATTCCTCGGGGTATACCAGTGGGGGGAGGTTCACCTGGGTGAGGGGTCTTCAGGTAGTGTGCTTTATTTCTTGTGCATTCTCTCATGTGGTGTGTGGCCTAGGCCGTGTGCTCGTGCTCTGTGCCAAGAAGTAATTCCAAATTAGTTCACAGCGTGCTTCACGCCTTTTCCTGTCATCCCTGTGATGGGGCAAGGGCATCTCTGCTTCAGTATCACTGCCGTCATCTCCTTCAGCTGGAGGCATGTCCATGCCTGGGGGCAGTGGGATGTTACGCCTGACGCACATGTTGTGTAACATGGCACAGGATAGGATGATCTTGCCCACTTTCACAGGACTGTACATCAGTGCCCCGCCCGGCCGACTTAAGCAGTAGAACCTTGACTTCAGGAGTCTGAAGGTCTGCTCTATGGTGCTCCTCGTCTTGATATGGGCACGGTTGTTTGCATTCTCCTGGTGGGTCTGTGGATGCCTGACTGGTGTCATGAGCCATGGCAGCAATGCGTATCCGGAATCACCTGCATGGGAGGGACACAAGGGGGGGGTGGGGGGGGGGGCACAGTCATTTGGGTGGTTGAGGAAAAGCAGGCATGTGTGGATGTGGGTCTGTGTCACATGGGATTACCCCAAGACGTAACGAATGGCAGAAATGACCCTTTGTATTTTTTTCCCATTCATATTGGGGGGAAACCCTGCATCCCCCACCCAACTGGCTCCCACCCTGGCCATTACCCTTATGCCGCCACACATATCCTTTTTCATAAACGGGCGCCATGTTCAATAATTTATCTCATTATGAGTATCGGTCATCTTTCCCATTCGTTATTCTGTAGTCCTTCATTTGTTCAGTTTCCTGTAACATGCGTATGGGTATTTGCACTTGTCACAGGCAAATCACCTTGCCGCATGGGATGTGGACATGTTGAAGTAGGTGACATGGGTGTGATGCATTATGTTACCTGAGGTACATGTTAGGTGCCTGTCCATCTGTGCCCATATTTTGATGGTGTGTCCTTCCATTTACACATTTGCAACATGCCAACCATGGCCTACCGCTCATGCATGCAGTTTGTACACATATTTACTTGTTGCCTGCCGCACATGCACTTGTGACAGTGGAGAACCCCCCATTCCCCAGCGAACATGCTATGTGTTCTGTGTGTAGGTACTTTGACTCACCCAACAGCCAGATTCGCTCGCTGCAGTGTTGTGGCATGTACCTTGGCAGCGTGCCGTTACGCAGCACCATGGAGTCATGGGTTGATCCAGGGACACGTGCACAGCAGTGTGTAATGATGAGGCCCGCATCACACACAAATTGTACGTTCATAGAGTGGTATAGTTTCCGGTTGTTCCGATATACCTCCTCAATGGCATGTCTGGCCACCAGCTCAATGTGCGTTCAGTCCAGCGCACCAAGTACATTGGGCATGCCTGCCAGCATATGGAAATGTACCTTGTTGGCATTCACCTGGGCCGGTGTTGTGGTGAGGGCAATGTGCTCAGACACATAACGCAGGAGTGCATCCAGGACCTGCACTAGCACCTTGGAGAAACCATGCTGGAAAATCACATGCAGCTCCCCGACAGTGTGCCAATATATGCCGGTGGCCAGAAAATGCAGCATGGACACCACCTGAAGCAAGGGGGGTATGGAGGTCTGCATGCTAATTAGGCTCTGGGTGTCATCCTGGATTAGGTGAACTATGATGCAGATGGTCTCCCTGTCCAGGCGATACAGTGTATGTATGTGCCCGTCGGTCACGGTCCAGGGTGTGACCCTTATGCACGGTATGGGTGGATGCCTGCAGGGTGCTACCTGTTGCCCATTGTTCCTCTGCATTGTCATCCTCGTCCTCCTTATCCTCCTCCTCTTCTGCCTGTCAGCTCTCGTAAATCCTGCTTGTAGATGTGCATCCCGTCATGCAGAGCCGCCAGCTCCATGGCTGCTGCTGCGAGTGGCAGCATGGTGTGTTGGCAGGTGTGTGCGGTGTGGGTGTAGTCCTTTTGAACGTTCACAGTGCTCATGGTGTGCAGCTGGGCTGATTAGGGCCACCTGTGAGCTGTTGGTACACACCTGAGCCTGCTTAACGCCTACTCCGTGTTACTGATCTTTCGGGCGCAGATTTCACAGTAACACCAGCATTGTTTGGCCGGTATTTCCGTGTAGACGGCAGTCGGAATGCTGCCTTGGTACCGTTGCGCCAGTGTTTCTGACACGGCCATCAGATTTGCCGGATTTACAGTTCACATGCCCTCAGCTACGGTTGCACAGTCGCCCATGTTAGCGGCAACGTTGTTACCAGCATCGTGGGTTGTACTGCGACGGTCCGGACTGGCAGACTTGTAATGAACCCCCATGAATGTCAATCACTTTGCAAATTACGGGACAAAGGTTGTGGTCCCCCCGAGATCGACCAATGAAATAAACATATTTTGGTAAATGGATAACCTTTTTGTGTATTATAATACAGTGTATACTTTGCATGCAGAAAATAGCATTTGGCTGCTAATGCTATCTGAAGAGGCTTTGTGGCGCTCGCGAAATGGTATCCCTGTGAATGAATACCATCCTTGGATGCTGCAGTAAGTCTCGAATATCATAGTGGACTGTGACTGGGATTGCTATGGGACAAACTCAATATCCGGGTGCTTTGAGAACCCTTACTGCAAAGGAGGAGTGGGCTGTGCGGTACCGTACAAGTAAGCCACAACCCATCTATGAATTCGAGTTACGTGCAGTCTACATTGACCCTGTATGATTTCTGGGTCTTTCTCCTTGTAGCTCTCTTTGGGAACACAGAGGGATCGATGTAGTCATCAGTGGTCATGTGATTGACTGAGTTAATGAACTAGGATAGCAAGCCAGTTCCCCTAGGGGTAACTGCTAGTGGAAGTAAAAGGGATTGATAAGGGCTCCAAGAGATTTTGACCCATGATGGAGAGGGTGTTCCCGATGTTGAAGGCTTAAACTGTGAACGGACACCCTACACCCTTCTTAAGAAAAAAGATTGAACCATGGGTAGAGCAGTAGCAAACAGTCCAAGCTTCTTAATGTGTGCAGTACGGTGCAGCGGTGAAGTCTGTCCCCAGATGAGATGGTGCCAGGTTACAATGCAAACTAGACTGGAACTTCCACCTTCAGTCAATGTCAATCCAATGTCAATCCCATGTACCCCCCTGACTTACTGTATAATCGCCAAACAAATGCACAGTAAATAAACAAAAGGTGTGACCACATTTTCCACCCTTTGGAGTTTATCCAGGCCGTACCAGGCAAGCTCAGTGTACCATGTGTTGGCATAGTGGAGCCACGAGTTGAGTGCTGCTCCAGCTCGATGCTGGAGGGAGAGACTAGGCTTCACCTCTCTCTATAGACGTTTGTATTTGCAAGAAGCTGCTGCTGTCCACTGAGATAACCAGAAGATAGAGGGCCATTAGGGCAAAGGTCACTCCAAGATGTTTAACCTAAGTACTGTGACAAAGTCCCTTATCCTTACTCAGGGGGACATCGACCCAAGGGAGGTTTGGGGAGGACCCCGTTAGCCCTAGTAATTGGGCAGGAGACAGTCACATGAACAGTTAACGGTATCACTGGTCATTTAAGGGCATTGCGAAGGAGTGTGCTGTAAGGTGAACACCCTCCCCGAGGCGGGGCATGGGGAAATACAAGGTCCGGCTTTCCCAGAAACTGTGGCGATTACTCCAAAGCACTTAAGACCCTCTCCTTTGGTGTCGCTTCAGATGTGGTTCCACTGCCGTAGGCATATGCCGACACACCTGCATAGACAGACGCAAACAAGGAATCCTAGATGGTGGACCGGCTTTATGAAGCTGTGGTTCGCCCGCTCCATAATGAACCCATATACCCAATACACAATCCAATGCACACGACTTCAATGCAGGAATCAAGAGATACCAATCCCAGGGGCCCAATCCTTTTCAAGCACAGCTGCAAATGCCAAAACCTAATTGTCAATACTGGGACGGGCCCTTGCAGGGCACAGTCATGTGGCTGTTTGGAGAAGAAGAGGCTAGAAACGGAGGGATGGGTGCTGGAGACGAGAGAGGGAATAGAGTAATTTGAGGCAGGAGGCTAAAGAGAGGGAGGAAGAGGCTGGTGGAAGTCAGAAGGAAGTTGATGGAGAACATCATGCAGAGGTTGTGACTCATCAGGAGAGATTGGAAGTCATTAGGAGGAAGTTGGTCTAAAACCTCACGAGGGTGTTGAAAGGTATCAGGAGGAGGTGGGATTAGAACACCAGAAGGAGGTTGGAGCGGAACACATGGCAGAGGTTGGATGCGATCAGCAGGAGAAGGCGAGAGCAGAATACCAGAAGGAGGCAGTGGGAGTGAGGAGATGGGAGGAAATGTTGGAGGGCAGCATGAAATAACAGGAAAGAACGAGACGGCCCACTTGGCCCAACGCAGGAGCGAGACACTGATCTGAAGGTGCTAAACCCATTGGAGGAGGAACGAGCACGTGCTGTGGAATGTCGCTGAGGGGTAGCAGGTCCAGACGTGGGTATTAACACACTTTTGCCAAATGGCATTCATTTTTGTCACTTTTTTTTCCTCACATCAAACAGGTAGATTCTAAATTGGGGTAAGGTATATAGTGAGTGGGGTTGGGCGATTGAATTGCCCTCCCCATCCCCACTTTTTCTGGTGACAAAATCGGTCAAAAAAGGAATTTGGCAACTTGACATTCGTCAAAAAAACAAATACAATTAAAATAATCAGCAAACCTTTATATATCCCAGAGGAGTAGTACAGAAATTGTGGAGAGGGTGGGGGGGCGTGGGGGGGAATCAGGAGCCCAAGAAAGGATAGTGATAGGACCCTGTTGACGTCACTTGTTGAAACCGGGTAAAGAAAGCAGAGTTGTGTCCGTCCTAAAGTTGACGAAAAGCTCAAATTGTATGTAGAGCGCATTGTGGGGACGCAGGAGCATCTACATGTACTTCCAAGGGGACGGAAGGTAGTTGTATCCCACTAGTAACACAAAACAAACTGGAGGGCACCACAGAGAGGACCATTGGAATGCTGAGTGGTGCGGTCATCCATGACCCCACAACTTGATAGCATTGGAGCGTTCTAGAAGAGACTGGCCTGATACTGTACGTTTGGTTTTTCCATCCATCGAAGTAGCAAAAGGAGAAGTATCCTGTCCATTCCCAGGATGGCGCTCTTGTTTAGGACTGTTAATTATTTAATAAGGACATTGGTTTGGAATACCCCCCCCCCATCCACCCCAAGTATAGCACAGAATCCCGTGAGGGTGTAGCAGGCTAGAAAGGTTTTGGGAATCCGTCCATGGATGTAGGAATTCTGCCTGGATGATAGGTTTATTTTCCCGGTCCTTCGAAAACCATTAACACTAGAAATAAAGTATGTTGAACCCATAAACCGAAGGTTGGTCTTGTTTGTTGACCCATGTCCATGAAATGACGGGACTTCGAGGGAAACGGTACCAGAACAAGGGTGGTACTGGTACATCATGCAAGGGGTGTCCTGTTCTAGGTGCTAATCGATATTAGATTCGTTTTAGCTCTGTTTGATCGGAGCTGGTGGGCTCTAGTCCAGGTTGTGATTATATTAAAGGCCGCCGTGCAGGGAATGCACAACATGTTCAGAGTCACATGTTTAATACAATTTTTAACAAATAGAAAATACCGAAAAAAATACTGAATTAAAGAAAAAAGATATGTGGGAGTGGGGTAAGGGGTTTAATCTGTTGGGGAGGGGTTTAGGGTAGGGGTACGTAACATGGGGAAACAGGAGGGTTAGGGAGAACCCCCCAAAACAATCATTTGGTGTTCTTTCGGTATTTTGGGTTCGATAAAAATCACATAGATCTGTTTTCAACTTGTGGTTTTGTAAACCTGCATTCAAAAGGCTTCTTTATTTGTTTTGTATTTATTGAGGGGGAAACGTGTCATGACCTGGATTTGAACCAGATACGCTAGACTCCAAGGTGTATTACTGTTAAGGGGAGTAGCGCCTCATGGCGGCATGCATAGACTACCTCTGAGTTGGTTCCACTCCCGTTTCATTAATGCCAAGACCTGCAGTGCGTTTTTCAATCTCTACGATGTGAGCATGGGGCTTGTAAAGCGCATCTCTGGGTGGGAAGCAACCGAGCACTGAACATCTTTTTCCAGCCCTGCTGCCTTTTCTTGTGATCACTGTTTTCTGTATTGGACCATTTTGCCAAAGTTTAATGGCATAGGGGACCTTTGGACTGCTCTGTTTTTGGCATGCGCTCGTAGAAGGGCCCTCCATTAATCGGGTTGGTGTAGAAATCTCAGCGTCCTCGCTCAGGAAGCTGTGGCCCACGGTGTTACTAGCATATGCTTTCACCACTGAGTGCCGGGAGGATCGCTCAGGGGCACTGCGATCGTCTTGGAAGCAAGAGCAGCACAGGTTCGAATCCCGTTCCTGTGCTTAGACACGGCTCTCCCAGTATTAAGCGCGTGATAAAAGATTAAGGGGATCATTCCGAGTTGGGCAGTAAGGGTTTACCGGCACCTGTAAGGATGCCGGTGCCGGTAAACCCTTACCGCCCTATTCCGAGGTCCCTTAGAGGGTCCCACCAGGAACGGCTGGTCTGACCAGCTGTTCTTAGAGGGACCCGTTAAGGGGCCTTGGAGCTTATAAAGGGCCCGCAATTTGCGGGCCCGTTATTAGCGCCTTCCCCATTCCCGTTGAGCCATATGGGGGCTCGAATGGGGAATGGTATTTGGCAAAGGGACTTACCAGGTCCGCATAGGTCGGAATGTCCCGGCAAGTCTCCATTCCGCCTACCCGGACCCGAGTTGGCTGCCTCCAAACTCGGAATGACCCCCTAAGTCATCAAGTTCGAATCCCGGTTCTGTGCTTAGACACGGCTCTCCTGGTATTAAGTGCGTAATAAAAGATTAGATCATTAATTAATTCAAATGTCCATGCATGCATGACACCAATATTCCTCCACAACTTAATTATCATCACAGCACTAACCTTCTCAAGAACCAACCTACTAAGACACAAGTACTTACCCAACCAATTGCAGCATGTGGAGAATGGCGCTGCTAAGCCCCGGCACAATGCCAATCTCCACAATTGTTGCACGGCGCCACGATCAAATGCAAGATGTTCTATCAGATATGGATGCCAATAGCAAACCGAGGCCTCCCTATTCCTCTCCAACAATGTGAAACCAATGCACAAAAGGTAACCCCCACCACACTCTGGCAAGATAGTCTTCTTAGAAACATGATGGGATTGACTGGCCAGCATGCTCAACTCAAAACCACTGAGTATTCCTTTAAAGACTCGAGAACTGAGTTATCTACCTCCCCATCCGCCCCTGGGTACGTACAGTGAGCCAGCCAAGGGCAATTCTTAGAGTGAACCAGTGCTCCCAAACGCATAACCGTGAGTCAGTTCAGTGAAATGTCCCTAACATAAGGCATCAGATAAATGAGCTTTCATCTCAGCGGTTTGTCCCTTTGTGCTGTCTACTAACTCGTGAGTGTTACTGTTCCAGGTGCGCCTAGCCGATCACACCAACAGTGAGAAGAAGCCGCTGAGATTGATTTAGCACCCCTTCTTTGCATACAATCTGTCCTCACAAGATTAAAAAGCCACAGAAGCAGCAACCCCAAAGACCCACTACTGGTTTCTTTCCCTAGAATCGATTTTATTTTGTTAGTTTGACTCTCCATTTTCAATTTAAAAATACTTACTTCCGTCTCCCTCTCCAATATAATTGTTCACGATTTTAATGCAAATTCTGTACAAATTATAGTAAAAGCATAATAGTTTAAATGTACAAATGCATCATTGCTAATACAAAAGCTGTGCATAAAACAATGTGGGACTGTCTTCATATTTGATCCATAAAGTCCGAGATTTGATCTGCGCCTTGGCTGCAGATTAAGATCGCTTTGGCTCAGTGATTTCATCCTTCTCCCATTTCCGTTTCCTCCGAGTGCTGCATGTCTTACAAAACATATGATGGAAACGGAAAAAAGTGGCAACTCCCGCACAGAACGGGTGAACTTGCCGCATAGGATCATAGTCTGTGGCGAGGCCTGACTTGGACAATGACGCGGCGCTCATAGGCTCTTTGCATGGTTTTCTCAATCTGTTTCAGAAACACCTGTGGAATTCTGCCGCAGAGTGTGTGCACGGTTTCCAGAAACTTCGACTGCAGCGGGTAATACATGGACTGGTAGAGATTGTCTTCAAAGGGGTACTGGAAAAGAAAAATATGGTTTATAGTCGGCATATGTTATGGGTGCCATATTTTATGCTCCATCATTTCATTCTAATCTGGAATTTTGGCAATTAAAAGGCAGATCTGCATATGGAAAATTCAGGATTACCAAGCACACAAGCGGTGTCCCCAAAAGACCCGTAATTCTAAAGGAGCCATTCCTTGCGATACAGGACCTGTGTCGGATTATGAGACCAACCTCATCATCTTTTTCACCCACGGGCAGGTCGTCGGATTCTCGCAATTCCCTTGATGAGCCTTCAGGCCAGCAGGGCCTAGAATTATGCACAAGGCCCACTGGTGACCAGAAATGGTGGTTTCACACGGAGACCACCATTATCAGCTAACCGGGCATTGCCACCATCCCTACCAAAAGGAGAGCAGGTCCCGCTGGGCCCGAGTTTACTTTTAAAGGATCTTCCTGAAGAAAACCTGGGCAGGTAAAGATCCATCCTCATCTCAGTCCCCCCCCCCCCCCCTCTTCCCTAACCATTTTTAATCATACTAACATCTACTTAAAACAATCTGTCTACGCTGTCAAAGGGGGGGGAAGAGGGCTAACCTGAACATTACATTAGACCTTCATTCATACTCTCTCGTGCTGCTCTCACAAACTCTAAAATCCCACCACGGTTAAACGGCGGCCTCCTGGAGGACTAAGTGGGATTTTGGTGGATGTGCAGCTCCTTTTCCGAGTCCCAACCATCAGCAAGATAACCGAGACCCAAGATTTAGGATTGCTTCTACTGCCTGGGGTAGATTCAAAAGAAATGTCCTGTGTATGTCAAAGGTAAGAAGTGCATCTACTGCCTGGGGTAGATTCAAAAGAAATGTCCTGTGTATGTCAAAGGTAAGAAGTGCATCTACTGCCTGGGGTAGATTCAAAAGAAATGTCCTGTGTATGTCAAAGGTAAGAACTGCTTCGACTGCCTGGGAAGATTAAAGGGAAATTTCCTGCGTATGTCAACGGTAAGAAGTGCATCTACTGCCTGGGAAGATTAAAAAGCAATGTCCTGTGCATGTCAAAGGTAAGAACTGCTTCTACTGCCTGGGGTAGATTCAAAAGAAATGTCCTGTGCATGTCAACGGTAAGAAGTGCTTCTACTGCCTGGGAAGATTAAAAAGATATTTCCTGCGTATGTCAAAGGTAAGAAGTGCATCTACTGCCTGGGGTAGATTAAAAGCAATGTCATGTGTCTGTCAAAGGTAAGAAGTGCATCCACTGCCCGGGAAGATTAACAAGATATTTCCTGCGTATGTCAAAGGTAAGAAGTGCATCCACTGCCTGGGAAGATTAAAAAGATATTTCCTGCTTATGTCAAAGGTAAGAAGTGCATCCACTGCATGGGAAGATTAAAAAGATATTTCCTGTGTATGTCAAAGGTAAGAGGTGCATCTACTGCCTGGGAAGATTAAAAATGTCCTGTGTATGTCAACGGTAAGAAGTGCTGGAGTAGATTAAAAAATAAATGTTCTGTGTATGTCAAGGGTAAGAAGTGCTTCTACTGCCTGGGATATATTAAAAAGCAATGTCCTGTGCATGTCAATGGTAGAAGTGCATCCACTGCCTGTGGTAGATTAAAAAATAAATGTCCTGTGCATGCCAATGGTAAGAAGTGCTTCTACTGCCTGGGGTTAGATTAAAAAGCAATGTCCTTTGTATGTCAAAGATAAGAACTGCTTCTACTGCCTGGGGTAGATTCAAAAGAAATGTCCTGTGTATGTCAAAGGTAAGAACTGCTCTACTGCCTGGGAAGATTAAAGGGAAATTTCCTGCGTATGTCAACGGTAAGAAGTGCATCTACTGCCTGGGAAGATTAAAAAGCAATGTCCTGTGCATGTCAAAGATAAGAACTGCTTCTACTGCCTGGGGTAGATTCTAAAGAAATGTCCTGTGTATGTCAAAGGTAAGAAGTGCATCTACTGCCTGGGGTAGATTCAAAAGAAATGTCCTGTGTATGTCAAAGGTAAGAAGTGCATCTACTGCCTGGGGTAGATTCAAAAGAAATGTCCTGTGTATGTCAAAGGTAAGAAGTGCATCTACTGCCTGGGAAGATTAAAGGGAAATTTCCTGCGTATGTCAACGGTAAGAAGTGCATCTACTGCCTGGGAAGATTAAAAAGCAATGTCCTGTGCATGTCAAAGGTAAGAACTGCTTCTACTGCCTGGGGTAGATTCAAAAGAAATGTCCTGTGCATGTCAACGGTAAGAAGTGCTTCTACTGCCTGGGGTAGATTAAACAGCAATGGCCTGTGTATGTCAAAGGTAAGAAGTGCATCTACTGCCTGGGAAGATTAAAGGGAAATTTCCTGCGTATGTCAACGGTAAGAAGTGCATCTACTGCCTGGGAAGATTAAAAAGCAATGTCCTGTGCATGTCAAAGGTAAGAACTGCTTCTACTGCCTGGGGTAGATTCAAAAGAAATGTCCTGTGCATGTCAACGGTAAGAAGTGCTTCTACTGCCTGGGGTAGATTAAACAGCAATGGCCTGTGTATGTCAAAGGTAAGAAGTGCATCCACTGCCTGGGAAGATTAAAAAGATATTTCCTGCGTATGTCAAAGGTAAGAAGTGCATCTACTGCCTGGGGTAGATTAAAAAGCAATGGCCTGTGTATGTCAAATGTAAGAAGTGCTTCTACTGCCTGGGGTAGATTAAAAGCAATGTCCTGTGTCTGTCAAAGGTAAGAAGTGCATCCACTGCCCGGGAAGATTAACAAGATATTTCCTGCGTATGTCAAAGGTAAGAAGTGCATCCACTGCCTGGGAAGATTAAAAAGCAATGGCCTGTGTATGTCAAATGTAAGAAGTGCATCTACTGCCTGGGAAGATTAAAAAGCAATGTCCTGTGCATGATCCACTGCCTGTGGTAGATTAAAAAATAAATGTCCTGTGCATGCCAATGGTAAGAAGTGCTTCTACTGCCTGGGGTTAGATTAAAAAAGCAATGTCCTTTGTATGTCAAAAGTATAAGTGCTTCTACTGCCTGGGGCAAGATTAAAACGCAATGTCCTGTATTATGTCAAAGGTAAGAAGCATGTCTACCTGAAAACATACTTTTGACTAGATGTTCCAATACTCAATTAGCCAGTAATGCAATCTCCAGAAAATACAACACATTGGTGCATGACAAAGAATTTAAAAAGCAAGAACGTCGTTATGTAAGATGTTTTTAAAATAAAAAGAAAAAATGTGTTTTATATTGCGCTTAATGCCTGCCTCCAGGTGCAGTACCAGGACTGGGTACAGATCCCGTACAGCTCAGTGTAGTCTTGTTTACAAGACCAGAGTGTTGCCCCTGAGCTATCCTTCCCAGTTTCTGTATACCATTCATTTGCTCCAAACACAGATGCACCCCGGAAGCCCAGAAGACTTACATCCCTTATCACTTGATAGAGTGCTTTGAAGGTGGGCTGCTTGTCGTCGTGGAAAACCCCCCGGTTGCCATGGAGGATGGAGATGCCCTCCTGCTCTGCTCCTTTGCAGTTACTTCCATACATGCAGTGGTCTGGGCGATAGTTCCACTGGCAGGGGAACAGGCGCAGCATCTCTGGGTACATAAAGAGCAGTATTAACAGAATGCATAATTAACAATGCAGAGGGCTTTCGGATGCAGGGGCTACATCCACACTGATGGCGTGATAATCAGAATAACTGATGCCCAAATAATTGACCTCGAAAGAATGGGCCTCATTCCGAGTATGGCGGTAAGGGATAGCGGCCACCGCTAACGAGAGCGGTGGCGGTAATCCCTTACCGCCATACTCCGAGTTCCCTTAGCGCCATGGTGCTTTTAACACCTGCTTTTAGCAGGCGTTAAATACCATGGCGCTAAGGGACCTTGATGTTAATTACGCCACCGTAATTTACGGTGGCGTAATTGACGCCTTCCCCACTCCCATTATGCCCTATGGGGCAAGAATGGGAATGGGGAAGGGTAAATGGGGATTGGGGAATTACCGCCCCGCCAACCTTGGAATGGGGCGGTAATTCCGCCAACCACCAAGGCGCTGCCGGTCCGGGTACGGCGTCAACCAAGGCGTTAATAGCGCCATTGGTTAGCGCCGTACTCGGAATGAGGCCCAATGACTTTATGACATGCAAAATAGACACACACACAAAAAAACAAGTAAAAAAAAAAAAAAAGTAAAAAAAAAAAGGTTTAGCAGGGTAACTACTTTTAAAGTCTATTGTCAAATCACGATAAATTACCTTATGATAGAAAGAAATGGCTAGAGACAGGGGGGAGGGGGATGGGGGCACAGACTGGGAAAAATAGTATACAATCACTCTACAATAGAACAAGGTGTATACCATAGAAACCCTCCAACCTAGTGATTTCTGATCAAAATAAGCAACGCATAATAGGTAATTTGTAAAATATCACGCAACAGGTCAGTAATTGCATTGAACTAGTTGCCAATTTGCCATGTCTGATGCTGACAGCACCAGTGTGCACATAACACACCTATAGTTTAGGTGGTGCAACAAACTGCTAGACCCCTGTTTCCAACCATGGCAGTACAAGAACATAAGTGATGACATTATCTAAGCTTATAAAATTAATCAGAATTGCCACGATTTGAAGAGTTTTGTGCTCAGATCTTCGTCCAACCAGCTACAAAGTTTTGAACTCAGTGCTACCAAAGTTACTAGCCTTACTGAACTGCTTCAAGGTCAAAACTGTTTGAGGCATATGAAAAGGTTAGCACTGTATGCCTTCTGTGACCTTTCATCCCCCCCAGGATAGCGCTCTCTTGTAATAGAGCTCCAGTTGAGAGCCTGTTCTGATAGCCGAGTGCTGCATATTGGCTATAGAAATATGCTAATACATACTATCACATTAAGAACGTGTTAACCAGTTTGAACAATAGAAACAGGACTGAAGTAAACTAGTCAGCAAGTGTTAAGAGAGTTCCATGTTTGGCTCTGCGGCCGCTTGGTGGGATCCCTAAATGTCCGGTTCCCTTTTTGCTGGGTTACCTGGTTACTTGCCTGTTGAATACAGCTGGACTTCTACGGGAGTGTCTCTGTTTCTTCCACCCTTTTTGTGATGTTCTGCTCTAGTAGCTCATATGCCTACCAGGGCAGGAGTGCTTAGTAAGCACTCCAATGCAGGGTCGGATTGACCCGTCGGCCATTCGGCCAGTGGCCGGGTCGGAATCATGATGCCAGACACTGGCCCAGGCGTGGGCTTCACTTCAGGAACCAGCCCCCAGGGCCTCGCCGGACATAAGTTGCAAAGGATCTGTAAGTAACTTACAGATCCTTTGCAGCCCTGCCGGCCCCCCGCGGATGCAGAGAAAGGTAACACTGAAGTGTTACCTTTCTTTGATGAATCGCGGTGGGCCGACGGCTAACTGTCACAGCCCGTGACACCTTGGCGCCAGCAGCAGTCAATGTTCCAAAACACTGAGAGGGAGCGGCAGACTCTGCTCGCCTCTCCGCTGCACACCACCAGTGCCGCTACAAGTTGCACCAGTGAGCTGCTGTCAGCGTGGGCCAGGAATTCTGTGTCCGCTTCTGAGGCTCCACTTAGGAGGCATAGAGTGCCTGGCCCTGGGACCCCACGGGGAAGACCTAAGCGATTTCAATCACCGACCGCAACGGCACAGTAGACGGGATCTTCTCCAGAACTATGTATTTTGCTTTTCGTAAATTGCAGTAATAGCATGTTTTTTCTGCTGTTATCTCTGTTACAATCACCACAAGACATTCCATTTCGGTGTCCTCGGTCACTTGACAAAATCCTTGTGCCTAAAAGTCTATGTACAGTGTAGAAATATTTGAGTGGAGGGGACTGCTGTGGGTCTCCTCTACATTTTTGTGGCAAAATGTGGTACACAATGTGGGAAAATGGGATTCGAGGAAATTGCCTGCGAAAAACGAAAGCCTGCCATTTTGCATCCCCAGCTGAAAGAGGGCAGTTTTATAAACTGTTATCAGGCGAATTTCTCAGGAAGTGTGAAAGGGGAGGATTGGAAAAGATGCATATTATCCGGTATCAAACAGTGAACACTTTTAAGAAAGCACAGCCTAAAATGAGGCCTTAAACCCTCCAAACCAGAGTGTGTCCATACCTATGCTATAAATTGTGCTGCATAGCCTGCATTGCAATATTTATTTCTGTAATACTGATAGATTATTTTTTTTTTAGATACCTGTGCTGCATAGTAACTTTTTCTGGTGTGCAGATGGATTATGCAATCAGATTTCATTTGGGATGGGAAACTTTAAAAATGTGCCTTACTGCTTGATGCTTTCACTGCACTTTGGTAACGTGGCGAATGCACTACGGTTATCAGAGCAATTACCCCCATGGTGCGGTTTAGCCGATTGGTTTGGTCCTGCGCTGCACGCTTGGCTGCAGTTCAGGTCTATTTCTTGAGCCCCGTGGGGGTTATTCATTTGAGGTTATTTGATTAGCAACAACGCAGACAGGTTAAGATTAAAATATTGAATTGGAATACAACTTGGCATTCATACAAAAGGAGAAAAAAAAAACTCTTGGACAGCTGCCGCCCAGCAACACAGAGCATTAGAAATGAACTACATTCGCTTGTGAGATGGGACTAAAAGAAAACGGTATACTTTCATCAGCACAATATGGAATTAGCGTGTATAAGACATTTACTCAAACCCCCATATCCTTGATGTCCATTTCACCATTTTTTACAGGGTTAATTTTTGTGCGCACATGGCCATATAATTTGTGTTATTTTTTTCCATCAACTGTGCGTGTGTTTTTGTGTTGCAACAATTTTCCTGAACCTTGTGGCTTTTCCCAGTCAAAGGAAAGAGGAGAGGCACATAATGACTGCACCATAGGTCATTTGAGCATATATGGAAACCTAGCGCTGTTACGGTGCACCGCTGTCCCCTTGCTAGTCCAGTCGGTATGCAAAGTATGTGCCTCTAGTGCGTCGATGAGTGTGTGATCTGCAGGTTGCAGGTTCGAACCATCTTAGCCTTTCATCCTTCTGAGGTCGATAAATGAGTGCCAACACAGGTTGGGTGATATTGTATGCATATTTGTTCTATAATCAAGAGCTTAAGCGTAAGTGCTATACAATAACATATCATTTGGCCTTCGGCGTCTGCTTGCATCCACAGTAATTGGACAATATTGATCTATACACACACAGATATTAATGATACATATGGTGATCCATTCTTGTATGAAACGTATATCACATTGGTGAAATCATAACCATATTTTTCGTAGTGTACCTAGGAACAATGCTATTTGATGCCACTTACTGTTTTGTCAAGGGGGGGAAGGTCGTGTTCATGCCACTCCCTCACCTCGGAGCTGTGGACCCTGTCACAGAACTGTATGCAAAGTTATGTTATTTTAGGAGTTGTGTTGTAATATAACAGACACATGAACCCTCCATAAGTAGAATTTTCTGTAAAGTCGCAAATTGACCCAATTCATGGATGATGGTTTGAGGGCCACTTTTTCGAGGCGAGGGGTGGGCCACTTTTTTTGGGTGTCCGGGTCTGTTTCTTGTCCCAGTCTGACCCTGCTCCAATGTGGTCCTAAGGTGATTCGATCACCCTCCGAGTCTTGGGGAGTAAGCTGGTGGCAGTTGTATTTTACTTTTGGCTTCAACAGTGGCGCAGTAATTTTGACCACATTAGTAGCCCAATGCACCAGTGTAGCAGCCATTAGAGTACTAATGCATTTTTGTAAGCCGCACTCCTGGCTAGTTTGTCTTTGGCCATCCCTTTGTCTGTCTGAAACATGAGACATTCCTGAAATGGCCATATTTCCAGACCTGAGCTCCCTGAGAAATCCGTAGACATTTCTGAAAAAAAAAAAAAAAAAAAAAAAAAGGGAAGAAACTGCCGAAAAGGGCATTGGAAAAATTAACGAATTCTAAAAATGTCGATCAAGGGGAGCAGGGGTGTTGTCCTCCGCTCTCCATGATCGACATTCCAGGACTTCAGGGGTAGCGTGGGTGTCCCTCGTTTCCATTAAAAAAAAAAAGCAGGGAATTTAAAAAAAGGAAAGGATCCTGCGGCACCCGTTCCCTTCCATGTGCGTGAAGGGAAACGACGTGCAGGGGGATTGCGGAGGCAGCGGCACACTTCGCTGTGTGCCGCCAGAAGTTAAGTAAGGGGGTTGGGAGGCAGAGGGGAGTGGTCAGGTGGTAGGAAATCGAAATATCCGCGAGTGAGAAAACCGAAAATCATATCCAAAAGAAAAAAACGTTTTTTTTTCTCCCCGTCATTTCTATTCGATCATTTCATGGTGATCCACTCTGAGCCCAGCCGTGCACCCTCAAGTGTGGTTTAAACTCTTAGTCTGGTCTTATGCACCAGACCTTCCCCATATATATATATATATATATGGTGTGGGTGGACCAGTATATTTGACAGTGTTTAGGGTCAGCTTAATTTGGTGGCCAAAAACATTTGTGTCTAGTTGTGCGATTGGAGGGCAGACTTAGTCCAGCCCTTGAGCAACTGTAGTATCCATGTCAGACCCTGTGCATTCTCAGGTGTCTTATCTGAATTGCCGGAGGACTGCTCTGAAGAGGACTGCTGCTGCCGAGTACCTGGTTTGGCCATATTGTCTGGAGCCTGGGTCCTTTGTCCTTTGTCCTTGCTCTCAGTTTCTTCTAAGGCTGTTGGAAACCCACCCTGGGCTCTTTCTCATCCTTCCCAGAGTCCTCCTTGTTGACTGGACTGACTGTTCCATTGTGAACCATTTCCTGGTCCTTGCAAGGCTGCCTCCCTGCGGAATCCTCTTGGACCAAGTGCCTTGAGTAGGGGAGTCTCTGCAGCCTGGATGAGTGGCGGGTCGCACCACTGTACCTCAACACCTTCCATCCAGTTATATGTGATTTTATCCAAGGCAAAATCAGAGTGGTACATTTCACTGAAGTAAAAATACTGAAACAATAATTAATAGTTAATAGCCCCTGTTTTTCTATTCTTTTAATCCCACCCCAACCACACCCATGTTAAACCCTTACCCCACTACCATACATATATTTAATTAACATTTTCAGTATTTTGGGTTCTGGTAAAACTTAACACTCTGATTTATTTTCGGTAAAATGACTGGGTACCCTTCCATCCTGGATCACATCCGTCCGTTGCTCCAGTTGTGGAGAGGTTCTTTCCTGCCTTGCCCTTTGTACTCACTGAGCATATCCCTTTGGTCAGGTTCCTCAGTCTTCCCGGTGAAGGCACCAGGCTCAGGGGAAGGCTCCTTTATTGGTGCAGCTCTTTTTGTGGTGGGTAGTCTCCCCGGAACACATGTTTTTCTACTTTTCATGTGTCCGGGTCATAGCTGGTTGAGGGATCAAGTGCTGCACCTGCTGGGATCACCCGCCATTCCAGAGCTGAACCCCAAGTAACCGGCACTAGGAGTACCTGCCCCTGGGTCCTGGGGTCCTGATACACATCTGTGAATCATGGTCAGGGGTCTACTGGGTCTACGAGTAGTAGGGTTTTGCAGGCTCCCCTCTACCACTTATTCCCATAGAGGTGCACTGGTTGTATTGCCGCTCTGCTTCCATCCCTCTTTGGGGGACTCCGTCTGGTGTTCCCTAGGGTTAGTTACTTACTTACCACACCTGTGGGGTAGATCTGGTACTTCCATTACTTTACCCCATAACATCTTCTCCTTTAGGTGTATGTGTCCTATACACATATTATAGGTTGTGTGGAGAATAAGTGTAGAACCCACTTACATGTCTGTTCAGGAATCCTATATGTTGCCACCACTTAGCATCATACGGTTTCATTTGCGACCAGGCACAGGTCTTAGATCAGCTCAGGGGTCTACCCTGAGGCCCGTTTACAGTCAGTGTACATACACTGTTTTTATTCTGTGTGTTGAGCCATGTATAGTACTTATTTTAACTTCTCGTTATTTCATGTGTAATTTTACAAGGGTGAGTATTATTTCCAGGATACTTCTGTAGAGTACTCTCTTGGGTGATCTGCTGTTGAGACTAACTGCACCTTCCCCTGAGTGAAGCCAGGGCTGCTCTGCCATTGCTACCCCATTGGGTTACTGTGTGACCTATCTGATGGTTGGAACCCAGTGTACTCTCCTGAGAGAAGTTCTGGCTATGGAGACATCTGCCCAACAGTACGACAGTGGAGGGTGCAGAGATAGAAGGGCGATACTGTGGCACCCAGCTGCCTCGTTTACCATACACGACGCTGTCGTCATTTCTCATTTGTAAAGGGCCCTGGCAAAGTTCTCACTTGTGGTCTGGCTAGCAAGAGCTCACCACTGTAATCGAAGTGGACACGGATCAGACGTGCGATTACAAGGCGCACCGTACCTGGGTTGAAGGCGAAGATGATGTTGAGCAGGTCCTGGTCCCCCCAGGTGATGTAGTTCTTGTACTTTTGGAATAGGGGGTAGAGCATCTCTTCCCACGCCAGGCCAGTGGGCACCATGCTATTCTGGAAGACAAGAGGCAAGGCAAAGGGATGAGTAGTGAACACAGGGCACAGAGCATCCTCATGAAGAACAACATCCACTTCATCACAAGGACTAGATGTATGCCGATGATTATAGCATCACAGATTCTCTTAAAGGTTATTCAAGTCGACATTGCTGTCTCCACCAACCACCTTGGGAGTTGATGTGGCTCCGGGAAGAGAAAGCTTAAATCACAGAGGTTCCTACCACTATCACTCATTTTATTGGGGGTAGAAAAGGGTCCCTTGGCTGGTGGTGTTTCGGAAAGAGATGGTGGCAGGACAATGGGAAAATGGAAGAAAGTTTTGCTGCCATGTTGATCCATGCAGTTCAGAAGTACTGCCCTCACCTGGCAGATCTGTTTGTAGGCGTTTTTGTGTTTGAGAGTGCAGAGGTATGTGTGTCGAGCGAGAAGTCTTGTGTGCACGCGCTGCTTGGATGCACTGGCTTGGCCTGTGGCATGCCGGCCTCGATAGCTCACCATTCAAGTGCTAGTCTCTCACATTTGGCCACTATGCTCTTTGAAAGTTCGTATCCAGCAGTAGTGCCAATTGCAATGTGTGTCTGGCTGATGTGACAAATCCTTGGATGTCGTCATTTCTCCCTGAGGGGGAAGCCCCTTCCCGTGAAACTAGGGAGGTGAGGCCGCTACCAGATAGTGCCCCTGGTGGTGGTACTCAGCGGGCAGATCACATGTGGAGAGCCAGCCCCGTTGAGAACAGGGACGATCATCCAAGGCAGACGCGATATTCCTTGGGGCCCAGCGCAGAAACGCAGTGGTAATACTGAGACAAGGGAGACGCGCATAGCCTAGAAGATTAAAGTTGGAAACAACTACAGCGAGTGGTCTAGTTGTTCAGAGAAAGACACGCAAATTACAAGGTGGAAAGCAAGAACGGACACCCGCTACTGTCAGTCGTGCCCTGGAGGTGCTACTGAAAGAAACCAATCGTACTTGGCAGGAGAGTAAACTAATTTGGTGGAACTTGGAGAAGGAGAAACACTCCAAGATAGTGAGGGGACAAGGAAAGCCAGAAGGAAGTAAAGATTCCCTTGGGTTATGCGAACTGTGGCATATGTGGATAGCCCTCGTGAAGAGAAATATTCATTCAGGGCTAACCATACTTGGCAGGCAAGTAAACCACGTTGGTAACTTTTGGGGAGAAGAAAAATACCTCAAGGCTCAGAGATGATGAGAAAGGCCAGATTCCCCCTTAGGTTGTGAATCGTAATAAGAAGCCTTAGAAAGGCTATGGGAAGGGAGTCATTCCCCCTGGTGTGGTGAACTGTGAGAGTAGAAACTCAGAGTGTGCGAACACCAGTGTGGCAGTCTCCTCCTTCTGCACCCTTGCACGTAGTTGGTATGCGTATAGTGTGTAGGAACTTGGAATTTGAGAATGTTACTGAAGGGAGTAGACAGTGCAAACCTCAACAAGCAGCTTGGTGAGGGGCGAGTCCATTCTTGAAGCGAGATATCATGCCATGGCAAGTCATGACAAGTCATGAAAAGCATAAAGTGATTGTCATTGTCCCAGTATGCACCCTCATGCTCACGTTCTCTCTCACTCGCTTGATCTCTCTAAATCTCTCATAGATACTGAAGAGTGTGTGCAAAAAGTGTATGAGAATTGGCAAAAGAGGAGAGGGGCAAGAATGGAGACTCTGCTCATTAACAAACTGCATGCTAAGGGTTATGAGATGCACAAACCTTTGAAACCCCAGGCACTCGTTTCAACTTTACTTTAGTGCATTGGTTGGCAGACAGAGAGCCGTCTACAACCTCACTCTAACTCACTACGGCGCTGTGCTCAGTGAGCCTGCAGGGATATTTGCCTGTCAGAACAATGCCCATTTCAGCAGGTCCCAGAATCCTTTGTTGTATCTCCAAGCAGTCTACCCAATGTCTACAACACACCTCATACTCGCCACACAGTGCACAAATTCACAGCCTAATCGAGAATGACTGCCATCAGTCTGATACCTGCATATACTGCGTTCCCAGCGTATCTCGGGGAGACATGGCGCGATCGTTGGGTTCGTAGAACTTCTCCCTCTGTGTGGACTCTGTGTGGACCCCACTCGGGCCGGGTATTTACCCCTATTCCTATACGTTTATTTACATTAGCACAGTGCCTGCACCTATTGACTGAAGGGCAATAGAAACATAACCTTTTACCTTTGCACACCAACCGATGAACAACACATGGAAAGTGTATTAGGTCTTTCGTTTCATGTTTAAAGGTTTACAAATGAACAAATACGTTATAACGCTGGCAATTTATTTGCAAACACATGGGTTCCAAGGCAGATTAGCACAGTCCTAATTTGATGGTGATTTGCCCTTGTAGGTGTGGTCCTCGCCTTAGTTATCCCATATAGAGAGCATACCCTTCCGACCTGCGCAAGGTGTTGTAACAAGAGTCTTCAAGCTGGGGTTCATGTAAAGTGACCGTCTTTGGTGATGAAAGCTCACCAGAGAAACACTTCACTCTCTCTCTTTTTGGGAAGGGGTCTAACCACGTATCTCAGTTACATTTCCTCATAAGCGCCTTTGGGGCATCCCACCTCTTCCATACTCTCCAGAGTGCACCAGTAAGGAGCACTTTAAACGCAAGACCAGATGCCACCAATCCCTCTTTACCTTCACATAACCTCAAAAACTCCTTTCATTATTGGACCATGGAGGTCATTGCATCCCCTCTCCTACAACCGACCTTCCCTACATGCTGCTTCCCAAATATTAGACATTTAAGTTTGTCATACTTCAAGGTCTACTTCTCAGCCTGTCCGTCATCGATCTACAATGACGTCTAGGACCTTCCCTGGGTGCCTCACCCAGGTCCAAGCACATGAGCTTACTCCTGTCATTATGGCTTCATTGACATAGTGGCAGCTTTCCTGTGATTATGGGTTAGGAGGATCCCATCCCCACTAGGGGAAGGGAGAATATGAGAAAATCCTAAGTGGTGCCCACATCCGTCAGGGACGCACAACATTACTCACCTGAGAAAAACTAACAATTCCTTGTCACTACATCACACCTTCTCGCAGACAGCCCCTGCTGACCACAGTCCTTGGTCCAGCTCACTGTCAATCACGCAGTCACAAAGATAGAGTAACTCCCTTCCAGCCTCCCTGGAGACACTAGGCTACCACCTGCTGTCAGACCCACCACTCTCCTCTGATGTCCGGCCCAGATCCCTGCCCGTTCAAGTGCACACCCGCACTGCCTCCCGGCAACCCTTGCACTTGGGTCTGTATCTGTAACCCTACAGTCCCCCTACTCGCACTTTTGGACACCTGCTGTCTGCACTTACATTGCACCTGCTGGCCGCACTTCTTGTTATTGTTTTGATCCCATATACAGCACTGCCCCTTCGCCTTTCCCCTGGTACTTTTTCCCTCCCCCTCCCCTGCACTTGCGCAATCTCAATGTCACTTGGCCTAGTAAGACTGTTGTTTCTGTCCTCCCTATGTTCCACCTTCCTTGCCTCGTCGCGCCACGAAACACTTATGTATAGGCGCGTTACAAATGCCATTTCACATCATAACAATCAGCACAACATCACACCAGTGCAGACCTGAAAACTTAACCCCTTAAGCCCCAGGCAACATCTTCCCCATTACTGGCTGGATAAATTGGAAATCCAGAATTCTGAGCCTGCAAAGCGACACAGGGGTTAAACATGCCCACCCATTCTTCATTTCACAAAATGAAAAATAAGAACTGTAGTGTGCCCAAAGCAGAGTGGGCTACTACAAGGCTCAGACTGCGGGGCAAAGGTAAGAAAAGTGGGGAGGAAGGAGAAGGTCACGAGAGAGAGAGGAAGATGGATCAAGACATGGGTACAATAATCATTCATGGGACAAGGTTAGACATTCTGGATTATAAGGTTCAAATAGCCTCGTGACCTAGATAGAGCTGATACATTAAAAGTGAACCATGTGAGCAAACAAGCAGGAGAGCAGGGTGACTACAAGAGGATCTTTGCACACTTCCACCTCAGGTACAGGAAGCGGAAGTGAACACAGTATTGTTTTTACTAGCTTTCTGCGTTTCACGTGGTTGAGCTCTCATCTGAGAAGAGGTGGGGTGACTGTTCTAGAGGTTTGTGGCCTAGAAATGTCAACATCCTGCCTCCCTGTCGATGGCATTTGAATATAGATAGCTGAATGTTCCAGTTAAATGATTATCTGAGGTCCTTTGCTGGTCGTTGCGTACAAAGGCATTGCAGGAGGGAGCCAGGATCTAGAACCCGGGCAGCCCGGTTTAACTAAAGTAGTGTGCCAGACAAGCGCCTTAAGGCTCTCCATCCTGGATACTAGAAGACATGTTGGCGGCTCTAATTCAAAGCAATTTTAATTAAGTCAGTTTGGAAGGTTAAAAAGTTATTTTTGACTCGTCTTTCGCAAACTCTTTTAGCTCCCTTGACCCTTTTATGGCTTTTTTGTTTTTTGACCTCCTTTTTGTGGTCAGAATGTGTTCTACTAAAGCCCATCTGTTGCCTCAACTCATTTTTGCAGAGCCATCCTCAGTAGCCGATATGGCTCCCGGAGGACCCCATTCTGTCCCTGGTTGGGTGTTTTGACCAGAAAGTATGTTAGGAGGTGGGTTATTGGCATGATATGATAGTTTATTTATATAGCGCCTATACACAATGTGTTCCAAAGCGCTTCAAGGCAAGAGAGGGAACAAGGGAAAATACAAAGACATTCTCACAGGCCATGAACAGTAAGGATGTGAAATGAACTATCGTACTCGGCCTGACGACATTTCAGATAGTGCAAGAACTACGACATAGATTAAGAAGGGAGGGGGAGAGTGGGAAGGAAATGGAAACAGACAGGCGACTACCGTACTACATGCTTTGTTTTTGGCTACACCATCCTGTAGCCCTTTTATCGTGTTCACAGCTAAAGGCCCATGTTTGGTAGCAATGGGGCTGACAACATTTTTGTGAAATCCTGCCCACCATTTTGCTCTGTTGTCTCTGCTTGTACCACAATGAACGGCCTATCTTGGCTGCATGTAGAGCCTACCCAGGCGCCCTCGGGGTGGGTGTATAGTGTCCAGTCCTGGACGAGGGTCTCCCAGACATCATCATCTACATTCCTGAGGGAATGCCTGCAAAAGTGAGGGTTGGCTTGCCCGTCATCATAGGATGGCTGCTAAATCGTTGAACACTGCATGGAGGAGCCCTCCAGCTACGGGTGCTGTGACTATGCCAGGGGGTTCATCCCTTCTCCCCAAGGGGGAGCCATTCACTTTGGGACTAGGGAGGTGAGCCCGCTATGGGATAGGGTAAGTGGGATCCCACTGGGGTGACCCCACCTTTGGGGACCAGGAATGCCCAAATAAATATTCCATCCCACCGCCCTCTACCTCTAAAGCTTCACTGTGTTACATGGGGGTTAAAAGGGCCGCCAGAGCCACGTCAGCCATAGACACTGAAGCCACAGCGGGACCCCGTCGCGACCCTGTCACTGGAAGAGAGGGATGCAACCTCATGTAAAAAGCGGGACGAGGGCGGTGAGGTCAGAGCGAAACCCACATGGGGCTACGAGACCAAATATCCCACAAAGAGGTGAAGAGGCTGAGAAGAATAAGGCCAAGCAAGCCACAAGCAAACACAGTGCTGCATATCCACACATCCCACAAAGGGGTGAAGAAACTGAAAAAACAACGGCTGAGCGAGCCAGAAGCCCATGCCGGGCTGCAAGACCAAACATTCCATGAGGGGGTGGAGAATTCAAGAAAAGTAAGGCTGGGCAAGCCACTAGGCCCAAGAGGGCTATGAGACCAAATACCCCACTGAGGGGTAAACAAAAGAGAATCAAGGTGGAGAAAGCCATTAGCCAGCGGTGGGCTGAGTACCCGAATACCCCAGTAGGGGGTTCGGGAAACAAAATACCAAACACGGCTGAACCGGGCCGCATTCTACGGCGGACTGAAAGTAAGAGTACCCCAGAAGGGTGTAAGCAAAGTAACTACCACGGTAGGGCTGAATTGACCCATAGCCCAACCAGGGTTGAGAACCTGGGTACCCCACAATGGCGGTGAGCAAAAGGACACAACAACCAGGGCTGGCCAAGCCTGTAGCCTATATGAAGTGAACAATTCAGAAATAATAACCTGTGGACATTGCTGCTAGTGTGAACGCCGACCTATCCAGTTCTGGAGGAAATGTCCCAAGAGAAGGGATAAAGCAAAGACGATTTGATCTACTGCACAAGGACACCTGAGAGATTTTTGTTTTTGAACTTTTATATTTAACAAGAACTAAAAGATCTCAGAAGGACCCTTTGGTGGGAGTGTGGGGGGGCGACAGAAGGCCAGCCACCATGAAATTCTCTAGAGAAAGTTACCCGATCCTAAGCTGAAGCTTAGATTTTCCTTTTCTTTCTTTGTATAGTGGAAGGGCAGATAGTAAGTTAGAAATAATTATTCATTTTTGAGGTGTCCCGACGAGCACCCGTTAGTTATTTTCTAGCGTAGGGACGCCTTCCTAGAAATAAGCTTGGAGAAGAGTTTCTTTAAATTCTTTAATAAACTCAATTGCTGAACCATGTCCTCTGGTCCGCCTCCTATGTCTGACTTGCCACAGTGCCTGTATATTAGGCATCCCAACACATTGCTGCAGATCCCACCTGGAACTACTTTCTTTTAGCTGAGCGGGACAATGCTTTCCCGAAGATCTTCACTGTTGGCCTGTTCTACTTCCTCCAACTCTTTCAAAAGCAAAGCTCTGCTCCTCTCCTCTCCTCTCCTCCCTGGGGAATCCTGACTCAGGCTTCTTCCTCTCTTGCATCTGGTGGGAACAGCTGGATGCATCACTGTTGCCCTGTGTGCATCGTTCAAACGATTAGACTCACACTCCTGCATTTGATCCTTGTTGTGGGATTGTACTGTTGATTGTGTCCTTGGTTCCCAAATGCACCACCTGTGACCTGTGTGCTCTCTGTTAGGATTCAGAGGCTGACCTGGCCACACTCCTACCCAGGAGATTATGGCAACCACGGAGGACTCGCCGCTATGTAGGTGCTATTGCAAGAGTCCACTGTGGTCCAAAGAGTCACTGAATACCTTACCTTCAGTGCCAGGTTCCAGCGCAGTCCCGGATTGCACGGTGCAGATGACCACATCTGACCAATACTCCCCTCCAACATGGCATCTCTAATTGGACCCTTAATCCACCACCAAGATAGCCGCCACCTTACCGGCACAATGTTGGTGAACCACGCACTGTGAATCACGTGATATCAACGTCATGTTTTATATACTTCGAGACCAGAATCAGATGGCGTCTTGCAATCCAGAAGCAGGGATGACCGCTACTATCGCGATCGCACTTACGCGGTCTGAATGACACCTGGCCTAGTATGACCGTTGTCTGTCCTCCCTTTGTTCCCCTCCCTCGCATCTTGAGAGACTTGTCTAAAGGCGCGTAATAAATGCCATATCATACCATATAATATCATATCCTCATAGGTATTTAGTGTTAGTTTATTCATGCTGTTAAGATACATTCATGTGTATGTACCTCTGGGATTATATGTACTACTTCCAGGAATTCTATACATCTTGGAGAGTTACCTTTATCCAGTTCTTTGTGGTTCAGGCAAGGGTCTTTCTCTCAAGGCGGTTATTTATTTATTTAATTTATTTCTATGGTAAGAAACAAAAAGCCCTGAGGCATAGGGGTGCTTCACATGACAAACAAACATTCAACGAAAGGGGGGGGGGACAGAAGTCTATACCAGATCAGTGCAGAAGGTAAACAGTCACCAAAACAGCCTGGTTTTCAATTTCTGTTTACAATCTGGTAACAACAAACAAGCTCACAAATCTGGGGGAAGGGCATTCCATAGTACAGGAGCCGCGTGTGGAAAAGACCCTGGTGCAACACAGGTGAGCTTAGCGTGTGGAGTTGCCAGCAAGCACGTGTTGCTCGACCGTAATATTCTATGTACTGGGAGCCAAGTAAGACATTTAGCCAAGTACTCAGGCCCTTGGCCATAAATGAAATGATGGGAGATCCATTGTAACTGAAACGGAATGCGATTGCTCACGGGGAGCCAATGTAGAACTCTGCGTGCAGCCGACACATGGTCTGTTCTGAGCAGTCGCTCCACTATGCGGACCGTATTATTCTGGATAACCTGGAGGGGGGATAAATCCACCCGCCTAGTGCTGCCTAGCGAAAGGCTGCCACAATAATCCAGTTTTGCCACAATGCACGCGCGACCAAGGCACCGTTTCTGGCATTACAAAAGGCCCGTACTTGTGCTAGCAGCTTCAGGTGATAAGAGGTACTTGCAACCAGACGGTTCACCTGCGCCTTCATGTTGCTCACTAATAGGCTGAAAATCAAATTCCCAATGGTCCACACAAGTGCTTGGATGGGAGGAGGTTAAACAAACTCCCCTGATCTGGTTTGGCTTTCATCTAGATGTCTTTTGGATTTTCTTTAGTTTGCTTATCATTGAGTCTTGGATGGTTAGACACCACTTAGAGTCCTTTGTAACCTGCGATGGAATAGGTCATGGGTCCTCCAGTTCTTTAAATATCCTAAACAGCTCCCTCGAACTCGAGGCTGCCCCTGCGATACTCTGGCCGTAGAAGCTCTATTTTTGCTGTCAGTATGGCTTTTTTAATGCGGATGTATCATAGGTGGTTTTGTCATCAACTGCTCAAGTTTTTTGCCATTGCTTCAAGGATCTAATATTTTTCTGTAGTGATTGGCCGGCTGACTGTCCGGCAAGGACAGCCACCCTGCTAGGTGACCGATAGCTAGGCTGGAATGAATGGGAGAGAACTGAATAAAAGGCGAATCTTTTGGCTTGGAAGGCAGAGTCGATCACTGGACGAAGGAACCGAAGAAGAACTTGAAGAGGACGCCTGCTGCAATGCCTGGACCGTTGGTTTACCCGGTGAAGCCCTGCTGCAGTGCCGAAACGCCAAGTTTGCATCGACAGAGAAGCCCCTACAAGGATGACTTCTCCCCTTGAGTTGGAGGGACCAATCAACTCCAAAGTAAGCCACCTGGACATCCATCTCGGAGCTGGTTGAATTTCCACAGAGTTGCTGCTGGAAATCGAAACGCCAGGGAGAGGAACACCAGATTGTGTGTGTTGCTTTTAAGCTGGCCTAGAGCTTCAGGAAGATCCTCCGGAGTCCCAGGAAACAGGACTGACCGAGCCTCAGCCCCCTCAACAGAGTGCGGGACCCCAGAAGCAAGGAAAGTCCATCTCGAGAGCCAGGAACCGCAGTGTTGCTATTTGCGGTAGACGCGAGGAGCTGAAACACTGAAGAGCCACTAAAAGTGAAGTTTGCCGGTTGCGAGTTTTGACCGTCCCAGTGCATTGCAGGAGTCCTCCGACGCCCTCCCCCTTGTCCCCACGACTGAGGCCCAGGAACAGTGAAACCTTCAGAGCTGCACAGGGACAGGAGTCATCTGCTGCATCTTTTCTGCATTTCTAAGGGACTGTAAAAAGTTAAAAAGTCAGAGAACTTACCTCTTGCTGTAGAGTTGCTTGCATCTTCTACTACTCACAAGTCTAATTAGCTTGTGGTCCTACATTTGATTCTTCTTTTCATCAAAGACTCCTAAGAACTTGTGCAAAGACTTTTCCATTTACTTACCAGAAGTGCTTCTTCCTATACAAGACTTTTGCCCATTGCCTTTAGCTTAGCTTATTGAACTGAATGACTCTTCTAGGTGGGTCCAAAAGTATTTGCCTGCCTTAAGAATAGTTGTGGTCTCTTGTTCTAATAACCTTTACCTTTTGCAAATTTCTAAGAGTATTCTAAATGCCAACATTAAGATAATAATGTCCCCAGCACCCTGGTTATTGAAGTCACCTGTGGGTGTGATGGGGAAACAGTAGCGGCCAGCATTGCGGGGAAAAACAGCAGTGAAGAGGACAAGCCATTTGTCCCACAAGATACCAAAATATTAAGTATAAGAGTCAAAAGTGGAAAAACTACATATCCCAGAATGCCCCACCAGCCAACTACTAGGCAAAATAGAAGGGGCACGAGTGAACAAACAAAGACCCAATCTACATATTGCAGAATGCCCCAGCCGATGCATGTTCAACATAAAAGCCTGAAAAGGGGTAAAGAAATGAGATGGGGAAGACGGAAAACCACGTTTCCATATAACGAGGAACGCTTGCAGGCAGGAGTTAAAAATAAGGGAGGCTATGCGAGGGTTAAGCAGGGAGGAGGAGAATTAGCCTCAGGGGTGAGAAACACATGGCTGGGAACGCCCGATGTTAATTGCTGGGGAGGAGGGCCACGGGAGTTAAAAACAGGTGAAAACAACTCAACTTCTCTCTCACCTTGCAGGCGTGGAAGGAGGCTGACGGAGCGAACTCGGACTGGTATGAGGCCAGTTCCCCATATCGGTGGGCATATTAGAAGGAAATGAAAACACACCGAAGTGCCCCATACCTGCTTTGCAGACCGAATGCTCAGCGGATGAAGGCTCCTGAGTAAAAGGAGATTCCAGTGTGAAAACAGACACCGGACATTTTGTTTGTTTAAGTAATTCCAAGCCCGAGGCCAGCAAGGAACGACTGCATCCTGGAGAGCCATCAGCAAGCTGGGGAAATGTTATGAAACAAGCACTGGAGTAGAAGGCGTGCGGAGAAAACGCTCTAATCCAGTACGAAGTACGTTCGGCTTCGAGGAGGTTTTCCATACATATTATTAAGGTGCAAATTGCATTTTTTAAATTTTTTTTAAGGAAAGGCTTTATGGACTGCATCTAAGTTGAAACCCGGCTCGCTCTGGTTTGCCTTGACGAACTTTATTGAATAACGTTTAAAATCATGGAGAAAGTCCTATGTTACTGATTCTGCCTTATGAAATATAAGTGACATATTTAACTGAGCGTCGTGAAAACTGCTGGCATTAAATAAATATCTGTTACCACTCCTTTCTGTCTCTGGCTCCCTACTTAACAGGGTGTAGCTTGTGTCTGTGGGCCATCCCAAAAGGGTCTTTACTGATTTAGAAACCAAGAGTGTACAGTATTGAAGTGTATTTGTGTGTTACTATTATATTGCTCTCTTCTGAAGAAGGCTTATTCTAACTGACTGATAAATACATTAATAACTGTTTATGCAAGAAACCTTGAGTGTAAGAGTTTATTTGAATACTTGTAACTGTGAATCTCTGTGTAACTCCACTACAGCTCACATTTGCCCCTCTTGAGATAAGCCTGGCTGCTCAACACGCTACCAAAACTGTGTAGTACAAGCTTATACCAAAGGTTGGGTTTCCTATACCTGTAGTCAGAGTTGTTTGTAGTGTTCCCAGAGGGTACTGCATACAAACGTTACCTAACACCTCTTGGTGTCTTGGAATTTTTAGAGCAATCCTGCTGTTTTAAACCACTCCTGTGATGCAAAGTTTATCCATTAGTATGATAAATCATTACTTTTCACCCTCGAAATGTCTTGGTTAAAACTGTACTAACTTGTGTGATCGTTTTCCTACTTAGTTGAGAGGTGACATGGGTCAGTAGATCCTCTGCTGTGCTTTTAAGAATCCATTTGATTTATATGACTTACTTGCCCTTGTACTGACATTTAAGTGTAGAAGCCACTCCTCTGCACTCCAAAAGGTCTTTGTAAAGCAGATTATATTGTACTTAATGGTATAATTATATCTCCTACTATTTCCATATGGGTTTTGAGTTTCTGAGTAGACATCTTTACTGTTTTTATATTACTTGATACTTAGTACTTACCTGTAAATGTATATATCCCTTAAAAGCGTTTACTTTTCCTAACAAGAATATTTTTCAGTAAGCATACTGTGTGGACATAACGTATAAGGAATTTGTACCCAAAACCTTGCCGTGACACGGGACCAGACTCCAGGAGCAGTCGAATAGGTCCAGAGATAAGTTCCAGAAGGAATATTGAATAGGGAAGGAAAGGGTGGAATGGACAAAGTGGATTGCAATGATAAATAGATTATGTTAAGGGAGTTCTGAATGCACCAAAAGTAACAGGATATGAACAAGCTTTGGCAATGCATTCGCATTCGTGGAAGTGCTTTCAAAAATTGCTGTTTGGCTGTTTAGCTGTACAGCGGGGAGCTACTTCCTTAAACTGAGCAAGAGCGGATCCTTGTAAAAGATACTTTGAAATCAGTGATGCCCCCCACAATCATAAAGTTAGCAACGCGATCGAAACAAACTCCAGTTAAGAAGCCGCAAACCCTAACTATTGCTACAAGTGGCGCAGTGGTCGCGCGCCCTCGTACTCCATCCTTAGCCGCCGACATTAGAAAATTCTGTTCCGCTGATGTTCCGCAATTACATTCGACTGCAAACAGAACTCCATTGGTAACTATCTTGCCTCCTAAACCAATTGATGAGTCAAGAAATGCGGAGCAATCTAGAATTGAGTTATCTACTCCGCCTGACTCTCTAATGGTGGCAGTCTTTACAGAAATTATCCCACAAATCGCTCCATTCAAAACAGCAAACTCAGACGGTAATAATGTCCCCTTACTTACGACGAAAAATGATAGTGACAAGAGGAATGCACAGTCTGAAGTTGTCACGACAGCTTTGATCATTGCAAGCCTAATGTGAGCAACAGGCCCCTCAGTACTACTATTGCAAATAACCATCCAATCAACAGTGCAATACAGACAGACTCTGAGCTGTGTTAAGATGTGAAAAATGCAGCAAGTCAGTTTACAATCCCTGACTCTCTCTCCATTATTACATTGCCCACTACACTTCCTTCACTAAACTGCCATACTGCATATTGCAACAGCCACTTCCTAAATCTGCCTGCCCCTACTCTACGCCCTCTGCAACTCATCCAGAACAGGACTGCAAGACTTTCCTTGGCCTCAAGCCCATGGATCGTATCTATCCAGGACTGAAATCTCTGCACTGGCTCCCAGTGCCTGCGAGGATTAAGTTCAAAACCCTCTGCAACGTCCTTAAGGCCTTCTGGGGCCTGGGGCCACAATACCTTCAACTCTCTCTTCCTAAATATCTTCCCTCTCGAGCTCTTCGCTCATCTGCCTCCAACTCCCTCAGGGTCAGTCGTTTCTCCAAGCAACGAGTTGGTGGTAGATCTCTCACTTCGGCTGGGGACTCCCTCTGGAACAGCCTCCCTGAAACTTGAGGAGAACAATCTCCGGTTCCGGAAGCACCTCAAAACCTTCCTCTTTGCTTCTGCTTTCTTTCCCCCTCTCCACTGCTGAAGTCCTGGCTGATACCAAGACTGCACGGGTAACCTGGCCACTCACCTGATCTCAGGCCCAAGCCCTGCCAGCTGCACACCTGCACTGCCTTCCTGGCAATCCCTGCACCAGGGGACTGTTTTCTGTATCCCTACAGTCCCCTAACCAGCACTTATGTCTGCACTCACCTTGCACTTGCCACCAGCTGGCTGTTCTTTATTTATTTTATCTTATTATTTTATTATCCCATGTACTGCACTTTCCCCTTCCCCCACGCACTTTTACTTTTCCCCCTTCCCTTGCACTAGCGCGATCTGCATGACACCTGGCCTAGTAACATCGTTGTCCGTCTTCCCTCTGTTCCCCTTCCCTTGCCTCGTTGTGCCTTGAAACACTTGCGTATAGGCGCGTTATAAATGTCATGTAATCATATAATATGAATCTATCTTAATCACCGATTACGTTTGAACCATCTCCAAACAACTCTTCAGTTCTTTCCATTTCTTTCGCAAGTCCCACTCCGAGAAAACAAGCTGACAACTTGGGAACCCAACAACCAACTCCACCACGGACCACTATAGGTCCATTTGTGGAGCGAACTCTTACGGCTATGAACACTGCTCACCTATCGTTAACTACGTTATTTGAGAGCTTGGATAGCAAACTAAATGTGCAGACATCCTGGATTGATTAGCTCGTACACCGGGACCGAAGCGAGTTTACTGACCCCTCACTCTATTATGAACCTCAGAAGCAACCAGTTTCAATTGACCTTCTGTGCCTTTCCAATATTGACCAACACAATACATTTAACCCAACGAACGAACAGATTAACCAAGAAGGTAAATATTCTCACCCTGAAAAGGTCCCCTGCAAGCTGAGAATTTAACAAATGAACTCTCTGCACTAACTAAAATACCAGGAAAACCTGATTTCAACATTTTTATTAAGTCAAAGAAAACAACTACAATGCCTGTCCAAGCAACGGAAACGAGCAAGAACATGAAGATGGGTCCATCACACACTCGTTCTGGCTCGAGACAATTTCTACGAGCCCTATTTCCCCCCCAAAAAACAATCAGACAACAACCGGACATCGAGTATTCATCACTAAGAAATATGCAAACATAGCTCTGAATAAAATAACTAATCGGAAAAGGAAAGGTCAGAGCGAGTCAGCTTAAACTGCTTTAGGTGTTGGAGCTTCAAAAGAAGACCACTCCTAACTCTCAACACCAAGTGCAAATAGTTTCTGTTTTCACTCACCTACACCTAAATACAAAAAGCTCCAACATAACACATTTTACTTCTGTGGGTACCTTTATGTAAAATCACTGAGAAGAACTATTTGAACACCATGTGTCCAATGACATCTATGGACAACTCCCAGAATCACGCAAGTACTGAGACGAGGAGGATGAAGGAGTATGTACAAGGTAACAAGAGTTCGAAGCACAACATGAAGTCTAATTGTTTTACCAATTCACCTGTGCGTGGGATATTTAAACACAGCAAGCGCACAGCGTGACATGTCATGGAACTTTTCTCTAACAGGAATGGTCTTCTAGAAGCACCGCCATGATGTGAAACCTCACAATTTCCTTATAAGTCGACCCCCCCTCATGCTCTAAAAAAATAATGTTATGCAGAATCTGTCCTATTGCTTGTCACACATATATTAACAATTACACATGAAGAAGTTTCCTCGCTTCCCTCACACACCTTAAACTGCGCATTTCTGATGCGTGTCAGGTTCATCAGCATGACGCCAGAGTTGACACCCGTCTGACCATAGAACGGGTGGCGTGCGAAGCGGCTGTACCAGCCAATCTTGGGGATTTCGTGCTCAGGTGCCATCGCTGCCAGCTGCGTGGAATTAAAAAGTTTCAGCAAGCGCCACAGGTCATCGATTGGCCGCAGGAAGAGGACATCCGTGTCCACGTAGAGGAGCGAGTCCACATCCTTGAGCAGCACCTGTCGGGAGCAAGACAAACATACGTATGCATAAAGCTGTGGGGATCCAGACAACACATGGACACACACCAAGGGTCATCAGCTTTGGAAGAAAAGTACAATTGCCGTGCTTCCAAGTAAGAGAGAGTGTCATCTTGAATAGAACGAACGGAAAATGAAATCACCCTTATGGTCTTACCCTTAACCCTCTGCAGCGATGAAATCCTCGCTGCTCTGGATAGACAGCAGTACAGCAAGGAACCTGACATGCATGTGAAGATTCAAGGGTGATGCAGGTATGACATGCTACAGAGGACAGTGGGCACATACCTCCATCGGATTCCCATTCCTCCAACCCCTCAAAAACTTGCAGACCAATTACAGGTGACCTTTTCCAGATGAGAGAAGATTTGAAACAAGAACCAGGACTAGGCCTCTCCTATTGCGGGTCACCCAAGAGGGTGACTACCAATGCATTAAACAAGGTAAAGCCGCTACAGGACCTTGGTACCAGACAGCTGCATAGGGACAAGGTGCCATATTTTCAGGCATCTGATCAAGGTACCAGCACGTCCTTTCGTGTGCTATTCATTCATTCATTCTTTTCACGTGCTTCTAATTTAAGGTGCCCTATGCACTATAGAGTCACTTTGCAACACGAAGGGTTGTACTCGGGCCGGATGCTCTCGGGCCTGGTGCGCTCTAGAAATCAAATAAACACAAATACTAAGAATACTAGTGATCCGTTTAGCGCACTATCCCTCTCCGACGTGCTCGCTTTCGTTTTTGCGTTCCTTTTCTTGTATGTGACATAGCCGTGGTGAGCCTGGGGCGATTTGTTTGTAAGCAGGGCCACTGTGCCCTCCCAGCCCACGAGTAATGTTTTAACCTTTTTCTACATACACAGCTAGGCTAAGTATCAACAACACGGCAGATTATTAACCCGTAGGGGTGCTTTTCTGGTTCATTTGTTTGTACGTTTCTGCTGGTGTCAGGCAATAACGCCAATAGCACACCATGCACACTCTTCATCAATCTGAAGTAAGTGCGCCTTGTGGGTGACATGTAACTTAACAGTTATTTTGCCAGTGATTTCTCATACTGTCTTTATTTCTTTAGATTCATAGCAGCGCACAAAGCCCTCGGGCATCTAGGCGCTAGTTGCAGTTACAAGATCCAAGTTACATGGTTACGAGATAAACATACGGTAGGTAGTGTGGAGCTATGTACTGTGAAGTCTTGCAGGAGCGAGACTAGGACTCGTCCAGTCTACTGGGTCCATGTTGCAGTATGGAGGGCATACGGGATCCCAGCAGGCAAAAATTGGGACCTAATGGGAAAGCATGGTTACAAGTTACATAGTTATGAGTTACCTAGTTGAGAGACAATTATAAGGTAAGAAGCGCAGAGTCAGATGCGAGGGAGTAAACGGCATTAAGGTGAGACCAACACTTGGCCAGCGTACTGGATCTATGTTGCAGTACAGTCGGCGTACGGGATCGCGGCAGGCAAGGCAAGGTAAAGGGTAAATAGTAGGTTGAAGGGCATGTGCTGGAAAAGCTGCACCCAGCAGGGCTGGGGGCTACATCAGCAGCGCTAGTTCATGGAGCCTAGGATTCTAGCAATCAGGGTAGTATTTGCAAGACTGGCCTATTACAAGCCCCGAGTGAAATAGAAACAGGAAGCCAGTCCTGATGAAAGCTAGCCCACAACGGGGTTATAGTTGAAACTAGGGAGAAAGGGAAGTTCTCTGGCCCTTTACTGAGAGCTCAAGATGATGTTTCATTGAAGACAATCATCGTGATTTAGATTGTCTCGCCTAGTAGACCTTCAGCTATTCTTATCTCTGTTAGTTCGCCTTCGCCTTCCCATCATGTCCTCCCAATGTTACACTATGGTGACAGTAATGTGATAGGCTCTCCTTTTGATGTGGAATTCATTTCATCAAATTAGATTGTGATCCAAGGGAGGCATCTGCTCTTGAACCCGATTGAACACGAAGGGAAGCTGTTCTTCTAGACTTTACTTTACTTTCTACTTCGATCTGCAGTTTTTTGATATACATTTAAATTATTAAATAATACTTTTTTGGACTCGTATTGAAATGTATGAAGCTGGAAGACAGACTGATAAGATGGCATAGGTAGCAGAACTACATATAAAAGCAAGTGGGTGAGGTTTCAATGGCACTAAACCAAGATAAAGCAGAAATGCCTACACCCCTTTCTCTAGCACCAGAGAAGGGGCAAAGCTAACACCCCCTCAAGGGGCAGTGAAAGGAAGCGATGTTTGATTAAAGTTTTGTTATAGACCCAACATGGTCACAGACTCCCTCCTTCAGGGGATGGGCGGTTTTAACCTGGACATCGCTACCTTTGTCTGGACTGGTCCAGTAACGCAGCCTCACCAGGGAGGCCCTCCCAAAGGAGAATCCCTGATTCCTGACATAGGGCTGCGGTGACCCTCCAGTAAATATAAGCACCCCATGGGCGCCCGAAGATCGCTTTGTACAGGAGAATTTTAGACACCCCTCATGCGTCTCTACTTACTGTTTCGCTGGTGCTTAGAGGCATTGTAGGTGAAGGCGTCTTTAAATAAATGAATTGGAGCTCTGCCCAGCCCTGACCACTTTTGGAAACGGGCCTGGCGGTGAATGCCCAAAGCCTGACTAAACCCTGAAACCGATTCATGCGCTCTCAAGGATTTGGAAGTCACATGCAATACATTATTTTTTAAATTCTACTAATAAATATTGACATTGATGCCCAGAGGAAGAGAGTCTAGTAGTCTGTGCTGCTCTTTATTAATGTTGATATAATTATTTTTCAATTTGAGAGGGGAGGGACTAACCCAAATGGTCACTCTGGGCTTGTCTCAGGAGAAAGCCCGCAAGGGAATAGGAGGGTTCTGCAAAAAGGAACGCAGTAGTCATCCTCTTTAGGAGGAAGTTGTCTAAGAAGCCATTCTGACAAATTGTTATTGCAACTTGAAGATAAAGACTTTTCTATCATTATAACTTTGTTGAATGGCAATTGAAAGACTTTAGGAGTACCAAGAACTCTGAACAGAACATGGCTATCCACAAGGAGCTTTATTCTTTAAAATCTTTATTAAAACTCACTTTTAACCTGGGGAAGGGAATCCAACCAAAAAGCAGAGATATATTGGTATCAGGTTCATATTGACGGTGATTGTTGCTCATTCTAAATCTGAAAAGGCAATTTGATCCTTCATGAGTTCATGTATGTCCGAGTGTGAGGGACAGATTCCTTGGATTAGAGTGTTTTCCTAGTTGATGTTGATAGGCAGGGTAATCCTCTACAGGTTGGGGATAGTCAGACCCATTTTATTGAATAAAATGGCTAACTGTAAAACATCTTTGTCTGCCTCACAGTTCTGACCACTCACACCACGGCCTTTAGGTAGGCAAGGGTGCTAATGTACTTTTGCTCATGCAGGTTGGTACGAAGATGAAGGGTTATAAAATGGTACTAAATAAACGCAAACATTTCAGGAATGCAGTAGTACACAGCTGAGCTATTAATCCTGGAGTCTCAGGTGTCAAGAACTGTCTCTGAAACAGCAATGAGATATATTCAAGGAACACAGGTGTTCGAATAGGTACAGACATGACATACTTAAAGCCACTGAATCCAGTAGACAGGCGTCCAATGGACGCACATTCAATTTGAATTATAATTGTATTGAAAGTAACAAAGCCTTTAGTTTAGATTACGGTTCATTTAATCTCTTGAGTTCTTTGGAGGGTGAACCCAAATCAAGTTCCATGTAATGATGGAATCTCTTGCTGTCTTTTGTAACGTACTGCAGATCACAAGTGGCCTATAATGGGCACAGACATTATGGCATGAAGACATATATGGTTAGAGGAAGGATAGTTCTGGAAATGCCAGAATGCATGAGAATTATAAAGTGCAGACCTAGCTGGGAACCTGGGGACACACCCAGGGCGCTCCAGGTGTGGTTCAAGGGAAGCTGAGGAGCTGGGACATATAGGGGTGCCAGTCAAAGGGGGCGAGTAGCAGAAAGGGACTGAGGCGGGTTCAGCAGTCTCTTCTTCTGCACATGGCCAGCTGGTGCAAGTACCTCTAGGTGTTTTCTACGCAATCGGCATTGGAAAAATGACAAATTCCCATAATGTCGAACAAGTGGAGCGGGGTTTGTCTCTACTCCCCTTGTTCGACATTGTGGGAATTCATGGGATGCAGGGGTGCCCCACGCTTCCATAACGAGGATAGCAGAGGAAACAGAAAGTTTGAAAAAAATCAAAAAATGGACGTGGCGATGCAAGGTTTAACACTTTGCGCTTTTCGGCCATGTCCATTTCAGCGACAAACATTTGACGTACATCCCTAGGTCACACAACTCAAACCCTACCAACCGGCTTCACACTGCCGCTCCCTTCTCCGCCTTAAATTTTATATCACGGGGCATCTCTTGCCTGAGCGTATGAAGTTAAGGGAAAATGAAAAAAAAAAAAAAGGTACATGCCGGTTTGGTCCTTGAAAGGTCAAAGGGCCAGTTACTCTCCCCGTCTTACACCAGGTAGACCTCACCATGCGTCTCTGTTCACCACAATCCTTTCCCATGATCTCCAAGGCTGGCCCAGCCAAACGCCCAAAGCGCTGTGGACACCTGGCCTGGTGAATCCCGTCAATATACCTGTACACACCTACAAAATGCGAGTACTTTTTGCATCGGGCCGGTTAGGATGGTTAACATCTGTTCAGTCGTAGCACCTGCCGCTGACATCATAACCAACATGAACTGAAACTCGATTTACACCCTCCGCCCTTAAATCTTTGATGATCCCCTACACCATGGCTGCAGTATCCAACATATTGGCCACACAGGAAAAGCTGCAGGTGGGGTGGCAGTCATCCATAAAATACACTGGCCCTGCATGGTAATCCCAACCCCCGCACACAGCTCCACAGAATTACGCTCATGGCAGTTCCCCATCTCAAGCAATGTTTAACTTACATTCCAACTTATTTACAAGCCACTCCAAGGAAGTTGTAAGTTGATCAGTGATCTTTTCAACTTTCTCTCCCCGGTAACAGTATCCTACTCTAATTACCTTCTCCTCATAGTCTTCAACGACCCCGAGTCCTAACAGAATACCTACATTCCTTGCTATTCTCCCTTACCGACTCCATGGTCCTTAAACAGATTGTACTCTCATCAATGCATAACAAAGACCCCACGTTTGCCCTCATCTTCACCAGTCCACTTACAGCTCTCAGCTGTCAGCGACACAGTTCACCAACGTAACAGTCCTCTTCCTACTTGCCGACAGGGTGGTCTTTTCTGCAACTGTCGTAAAATGTTTTGCATCCTAGGTATCCAGAAGGCACCAGGCCGTACAGAAGGGCTTATTCGAATTAATCCGACTCCCAGACACATATGGGGTGCCACGAGGTTCCATCCTCTCAATCATCTTCAATCTATAGATGGAACTGTTGAGAACTCCCCAACTTACGCACGGTGGTCCAAGTCCTTGTAAACACCCTGCTTACTGGTCTTCCAGCCACACATACGACACCTGTGCGGAAGCCCACTAGGCTGCAGCTGCCCATATACAGGTGCCCACACATTAGAATGTATCTCTCCAACACTTTGCGAGCATCACTGGTCCACCCCATGCCCCCAAGGATTATATTCAAAACTGCATGCATCACCTACAAAGCATCTCAAATGGAACACCAACATAGTTGGCGGCTAAACTCCACACCTCTGGAGGCTCTCGCATGTCATTTAGCAAAATAATCAAAAGGTTGGTGTCTAAGCGAAGCCATAAAGAGAAGACTTACAAGCAGTCATTCTCCTGCTCCACCCCAGCCCCCAACTATCTGGAGCTCAATCCCAGCAGAGGGCCGCAATGCCCCCACCATCTTCCAGTGCCGCAAAGCACTAAAAAGGTGGCTTTTTCAGAATTACCCTCTGAACAGTACTGTATAAAATGCCAAGGCCAGCCCTGGCACCCCCATGCTATATAGTGCTCAGCTGCAATAAGCAATAAAACAAAACAGAGTAAAATGTTTGTTTGAAGGCCATCGGGTCCTGCCAAAGTGTAGAATGGGTGGTGCTAGTCTGATTCGCATTGCTAAGCTGCTCCAGAGACACTGCGTAGCAGGAAAAGGCCCGTTTCCTGTTTTTTCCCTCCTGCCGCTTTTGGTTTCCAGTCTGGCTATAGATTGTGGCTTCTCCATAGATGGGGAGTTTCTCAGATAGGTAGAGGGGTATTTTGGCGGCGACTGCTTTCTTGCACATGATCCATGCTCAAAGGGGTACATATTTGTTTTCTTTCTAATTTGAGGCAGGATGGTCTTTATCAGAGAGTGGGCAAAAGCGAGTTCCACAGGTGGTAACCGAGGGATGTGAATACTCTACCTTTTTTCTTTGCTCTTTGATTTTGGGCACACACACATGATATTGGCATTGGCTGAAGGTAGATTCCTGGAAGGGGTGTGTAGAATAAACCTCAGCTGAGTCCATGCAGAGCTTTGTGAACACTGTAGGTGGCCCTTCTTGAGATCTCTTGGCAACAGGCAGCTAATTGGTTGTTGGAAGAGCTGGGGGACATTTCCCTTGCATTTGAGGCACAGCAGAAATCTCCCAGCTAGTTTCTGGATATGCTGTAGGAATTGGATATTGTGACGAATCATGGGATGACGTCACTTCTTCCTAGAGGGGCGCCTTTCTTTGTGAGGTTGTTCTTCAAGCTAGTTTCTGGATATGTTGTAGGAATTGGATATTGTGACGAATCATGGGATGACGTCACTTCTTCCTAGAGGGGCGCCTTTCTTTGTGAGGTTGTTCTTCGAGCTAGTCTCTGGGTATGCTGTAGGAATTGGATATTGTGACGAATCATGGGATGACATCACTTCTTCCTAGCGGGGCGCCTTTCTTTGTGAGGTTGTTCTTCGAGCTAGTTTCTGGATATGTTGTAGGAATTGGATATTGTGACGAATCATGGGATGACGTCACTTCTTCCTAGAGGGGAGCCTTTTTTTGTGAGGTTGTTCTGATTTGATTTGATCCAGCTCTTTTGTCATTCATTCTTTGGTTATCCATTTGTCTTCATACCAAATATTCATTTTTGGTATGAAGGTAGATTTGCAAACATTTATTAATGAATTTTTTGATTTATGTCTGTACAACACATTAATAATTATTTTTTTTATGTAAAACCAGCTTTTGATGTTTGTTCCAAATAATTTGTATCTTTATTGAATATATTTTGTTTACAACTATCAGGTTCACACCTGTTATTTAGCAATGTTCTATTTACATTTGGACACTTAAAAATGTATGAAAAGGTTAATTAATATTTGGATATCTACCTAAGGGATACCACTGTTAGAACTGCTAGGATTCAATCCAGTTCAGTAAATCAGTTTGTCTGCAGCTTTTGGAAAGATTTGTTTTGTACTTTTATATGACCCCCCCACCATAGCTGCACCACAAATGAGGTACCCCTATCATTGTTTGTGTTATCTCAAGAGGGGTCATCGTGAGCTGTAGTGGAGTTACACAGAGATTCACAGTGACAAGTATTCAAATAAACTCTTACACTCAAGGTTTCTTGAATAAACAATTATGAATGTATCAGTCAGTTAGAATAAGCCTTCTTCAGAATGGAGCAATATAATAGTAACACTCAAATACACTTCATGGAATACACACTCTTAATATCTCTAAATCAGTAGATACCCTTTTGGGATGGCCCACAAACACTACCTACACCCACAGGTGACTTCAATTGCTAGGGTGCTGGGGACATTAATATATCACTGTGAATTTAGAGTCATATAGTAATAAGTCAAAGGAAAAGGTTATTTAGAACATACAAGAGCCCACAAATATTCTTTAGCAGGCAAATACTTTCAGATCCCCCACAATAAGGGTCATTCAGTGGAAGAGGCCAAGCCAAAGTCAATAGGCAAAAGTCTATGTAAACTGAAGCACTTCTTTGTAGGTAAGTAGAAAGTCTTCGCACAATGTTTTAGAAGTCTTTGAAGAAGAGAAGAATCAAATGTAGGGCCATAAGCTGATTAGACTTGAGAGTAGTAGAAGATGCAAGCAACTCTACGAGAGGTAAGTTCTCTCAGACTTTACAGTACCTTTCTTTTGAAGAAAAAGTGCAGCAGAGGACTTCTGTTCCTGTGCAGCTCTGAGATCTCACTGTTCCTGGGCCTCAGTCGTGGGGACAAGAGGAAGTACTTCTGGGGACTCCTGCACTGCAATGGGACAGTCACCGCTCGCAACCGGCAATCTTCAATTCAGTGGCTGTTCAGTGTTTCAGCTCCTCGCGTCTATTGCAAATAGCAACACTGCAGTTCCTGGCTGTCGAGATGGACTTTTCTTGCTTCTAGGGTCCCGCACTCTGTGGGGGCTCAGGCTCGGCCAGTTCTTTTTCCTGGGAGTCCAGAGAATCTTCCTGGAGCTGTAGGCCAGCTTAAAAGCAACGCACACAATCTGGTGCGCCTCTCCATGGGTATACGGTTTCCAGCAGTGGAAATTCAACCAGCTCCGAGATGGATGTCCAGGTGGCTTTCTTTGGAGTTGATTGGTCCCACCAACTCAAAGGGAGAAGTCGTCCTTGCAGGGGCTTATCTGTCGATACGAATTTGGAGTTTCAACACAGCAGCAGGGCTTCACCGGGCAAACCAACGGTCCAGGAGTTGCAGCAGGCGTCCTCTTCAAGTTCTTCTTCGGTTCCTTCGTCCAGTGGTTGCCTCTGCCTTCCAAGAAAAAAGCCTCGCCTTTTATTCCGTTCTCTCCCATTCATTCCAGCCTAGCCGTCAGTCACCCAGAGGGTGGGTGTCCTTGCCGGACAGTCAGTCGGCCAATCACCACAGAGTGCATTTGGGTCTCCTAGGAGACTGAGCACAGGGAGTTTCGGGCACCTCCCTCACTTCCTGCCTACCCCCTCCCTCACTTCCTGCCTACCCCAGACATCCTGGAGCCAGAGGCGGGTTTCACTTGTGAAACCTGCTAAAGGCAAAGCGGCAAATGGGACCAAACCTGGTTTGGCACGCAGAGTAAATCTCAAGAAGGACCTTTCCACAAAGAAATGGTGAAAAAAGAAGACTGGGGCCATTTTGACAAAAACGGCACCCTTGGGTGCTTTACTGCAGCTGCGAACGCAGCCCACGGTAAATGCATACCATGATAGTTAAAACAAAACCACTGCCACCAGCCATTCAGTGAGAAAAGGGTAACATAAAAATATGTAACATGAGAAGCTAGACAAAGGGGATACTAGGTAACCCCTCCGGCACCCTATTGTAAGATAGTGTGTGTTGGGTCTAGAAAGTTACAAATGTAAGTTAAGTCTTCTTCTTGTTAGGATGACTCCAGAAACCCGAAGCCAGCGATTTCCATCTATTAAGATGATGTTTCCCAAAATAAGCACCAATCAGCCCTCCACCTCCAATAGAACTCGTCCCACTTCCCTGTCTCCCGCAACAAACTGAAGCAGGAACCTACACTGTTCATCCGCCACCCCTCTTTTCCAACCAAACAGATCAGATAACCCCTTTACAACCACCCCAATGCCACTCACCCTGACTCTGAGCAATTCTCGCTGCACATCAAACCTCACACAGTCCAACATATAATGAGGCACCGTTTTCTGGGCACCAAGTCATTTCACTTTAATGCTCTGGGAAATAGTAGTTTATCCCAGAGAAGGGATTTAAACCTTTAGGAAATCTGAAAGAGTTCCCTGTGTCACTGCGCTGTGTGACACAATGTAAAAGCTGATTTCTATGGAGTTTGTCCGACTCCACAACCAAAAGAAACACAGTGTTCAAAATAACATTAAAATACGAGAGAGTGGGAAAAAGGGTCTCACTCTCTCCTTGTTAAAATAAATCAAGTCCTCAAAATCCAGAAAAGTTGCTGGGGGTCTCTAAGGTAAAGGGAATTAGCACATTTCTGAGAATTCTCGCTAACACCCTAGCACGAGGGCACAGTACACACATTAGTATCAGGACCTTCCGTGCCTAAGGCTCTTTGATTTCAAAGTCTCTTCTCTCAGAGGGCCTGATGCGACAAACAAATAATAGGTTCCTTTCCTCTTTAGGATTTCACATGCACTCAATTTCTCAGGTGAATCACTATTCACCACGGATCCCCCCTTAGCCGGGCTCAGATCCCCCTTAACACAATGCTCATGGAATTTCCATGTATCCAATTTCTCGGATGATTCACGGTTCACCCCGGATCCCCCGATCTGTTTTAACACAATGTACAATCAGTCTCCCTTGAGAGAAACAGGAGGGTATTCTCCCTAGTGTCAGTCTAGAAAAATTGATACCTCTCATGATTGACGGCAAACGTATTTTGGTGGCCGTGGGCCAACCGCCTCATGCACGATATGATAGACATATAGGTTTCCGAGTTTACCAATGAATGACCATTTTGATGTAACAAGGATTGCCATTTTGTTCTCTAACAATTGCTCATTGCTTTCTGTTCTTCTTGCTTCGCAGCATATTTTCTGCTTACACTGCTCCACTGTTAAACATTGTTGACTGAACGTGAAACGACAAGGCCGCAGGGCCGCGAGGCTAACAAGAGTTTGTTGAAACACAACGTAGGCTGCGCCAGGAAGGAATGCCCGGCTCCATCCCGAATGTAGCCTTGAAGCAGAGCTGCACGGCATTTAATCATTTCACAGCTGCCAGCCAGTCTCGTTTTATGGTAGAATATGTCAGAATAAAGCAGCTAAAAGCTTGGATTATGCTCTTCTTACGGCCCCTCTTTTCTGAGCCCTGTAGAGCGTGTCGGCTCCCAGGACACAAATAACACCTCATAGATAGCAAAGTCTGGAATGTGACTCTTCCCCCGTATGTAGCTCGCTTCCAAGAACAGAAGCACTGTGTTCTGTTCAACAACTAAAAGATGCCTCTGCATTTGCAAATTGCATATTGTTACTAGAATAGATATTTGAAGGTATCATAATTGTCAAGTGTCCATCATCATCACACAGAGTTCAAAGAAACCCAATAAAGGGGGGTGTTAAACATGTCATAGCTGATTGTATGATATGCATTTAGTATATATGTAACTGATGTATGTAATTCACTCTCTTGCGTCCCTCGAGGTCTAGAGATACACGTCGTAGGGCGTGAGACCGAGTTGGCCAACTGAGACTATTTGCTTTGCAATAAACCCTAGCTTTGGGAATACAACCTCGTGTCTGGCGTATCCATTGTGTATGGTGACTTGCCTTGTTTCCATAGATGTAAGGGACCCCTAGCGGCCCCTTTCAAGATGGCGCCCGAATAGGGACCCCCCCTCCCACTTGTTCCATCGCATACGTTGTAATTGAGTCAAGGTGGAGAACGGCGAGGACGGGACGATCGAGCCAGGATCAAGAGGTGTTCGGGGCGCCCTGTAGAAGTGCTGAGAGATTCCTTTGCAGATCTGCACACATCTGATCCCTGATCGACGTACCCGCCTAGAGAACAAGGAGGCGAGGGTCCCGAAACGAAGCAGAGGCCAGGAAACGCAGACACGACGTCATTGGTTGCGTCAGTATACAGACGACTTGTGTCCGGAAGGACAAATTGATTTATCAGGCAAGTCATTCCCCGATTCAAAGTAATCCTGATATTGGTTGAGACTTGACTTTGCAAAATCAAACGCCCTAGGTAAGGTTGATTAACCAGGGGGAAGGTTGAATCATGCCTTGGGTATTGTCCACCCTAGCAGGGTTTTTCCGCTGTGGTAGACAATCTTTGGAAGATGGCCAAATTGCACCACCTGGGAGAACGCCGGCATATGAGATGTATGTGAAGTATGGAGTGGGTGCAATAATATTCTGTGAGACTTGGCATAGGCAAACAAGAAAGCAACAAGACCATCAGTGGCCGATTAATAGTAGTTTTGAGATAGCGAGAATAGAAAACTTGGAAAGGGTGTTGATAAGAAAGAAAGCGCGTGCTGCAGCATTTGATATCGTTAAGGACTGGAGAAGGGAAGCAATGCTCCGATTTAGAAGTAGAGCGAAGCATGCGCGCAGGCATACATTGAAAGGTGAAGTAGCGGAAGAAAAGGAAGAGGAGGAGTAGACCGAGAGTCTAAGGAGGTCAGGCAGACATGACCAGTTGAATATAGAAAATATATACGCACAACGAGAATTACACATAGCAGATGAATTGATAGAAAACATATTGATCCATACAAAACAAGGCCCAGGATCAGAAGCGAGGCCAAACACGTCAGTAACTATTGCCCAAACCCTGCCCGGAGCTCAAACTCTCCCTCCTGTAGCTCAAGCCCTCCCACAGCCACAGACCGCGCACGTAACACTTCCTATTAGCCAAACAGGCCCACAGCAGACACTCCCTGCTTCTGTTGTCCCATCCGCACCCCCCACCTTAGATACAGACTCGGTACCGTCCGTCCCTCCCGGGGGTGAAATTGAAACCACGGGGGCGAGAGGCGGGACAGAACAAAGTAGATGCACGAAGGTAACTCGCAGTGCGATCAGCAAAGAAAGGAAGGTGGAATTACAGCAACAGGCAGAAATATATATAGACGGGAATGATGGGACGACAACATTGGCTTCGATATATGATTTCCGAAGAAGCAACGAAAGACAGGTAGTGTTGGAATGCATGGGTGAATATTTGGTGGAGAGATGAAAACAGTTAATTGGGAAATTACCACTGCAGCGATTGTTGGATTTGAATGCATTAGCATGCTGTAGAGAGAGGGATGAAGAAGTGAGAGAACATGTTTATGGACTTTTTGAACTTAAAAATGAATTAGATAATGATTATGCCGAAATGTTTACTGCACCTGGGTACAGGAGTAAGGATATCGGGAGACATAGAAAGGAAACTGTAGAGCCGTATAGATGACGACGACATTCAATGTCGTCAGTACAGAGGGGCGACAAGTTGAAAGTATGTATACGAGAAGCGTTTAGATGGATGTCGGATCCCAGCATCCCCACAATGGAGATACATGAGATATTTGATGAATATTCCATGCCCATGAAAAGAAAAGCACTGCAGTCGATGGCTGAACATTTACTAGACAAATATATAAAAAACGACAAGGCCAGCCCACCCGAAATAATGGCAGTATATAAGAGAGCGCTAGAGCGAGGGACAGGAGAAACAGCCTTATCGCTTGATCTGGGAATATTGTTGCACATGAGAGAAGGGGGAGGGACAGTAAGTGGGGCATTTCCTATGAGAGAGGTCCCACCTACTTTTGTGCCCAAAGTAGAGGTTGCCGCAACGGGCAACGTAGCGGAGCAGGTAACACCAGCCCATTATACCGCCCAATATGTGCATGTCCCCTTTTCCAGACAGGAGGTGAACAACATAAAGCAGACGATTCCGGATATAAGAAAGAATCCTGCAGGGTTTTATAAGGAAGTAGAGTCCTGCCTGCAATCATCCGTGCTTACCATGGGTGACATAGACCTAATATTCCCAGTGATCCTGCCAGCAGACATATGGAAGCAAATAAGAAAGGTGGATGACCCAATGACCTTTGGCGCCACATGGGCGGACTTGATAATAGAAGACAGGAATAAAGCGGTTGGAGGAACATCGGGACCGAACCTGGTAGCATTACCAGCACGCATAGTAGAGAAATTAAAAGAAATTGTCCCAGAGAAAATAATTCAATGGGACAAATTGACTGCATGTGTACAAGGCAAGGATGAGTTAGCTACAGATTATCTGAATAGGCTTGAAGTAGTATTTACAGACTTCACTGGGCAGGATGTGAGCTCGGAAGCGGAAAAGAGGTTATTTGTTGACAAATATGTGAGGGGGTTAAAACTTCCAAACCAGGTCCTAATAAAGACATCAGAGTGTGCATGGCAAGCAAAAACGCTGGGCGAAGTATTGCACATGGCCCAATATTATGAGAACAGAGTGACTGCGGAGAAAGAAAAAGAGGAGAAGGAGAGGGTAAATCTGAAGACACGGGTGCTACTGCAGCAAGTAGCAGGACATAATAGAGGGAGAGGGAATGCACAAGGAAGGAGTAATTCGAATATGCATGGGGGGCCAGTGGGACCAAATCAGTGTGCGTATTGTAAGGAGGAAGGACACTGGCGAGCGCAATGTCCACATCTGCAGAATAGAAATGAGTCTGGTCAGAGGAGAAAGCACCGAGAGCACCAAGGAGCGAATGGACCAAATAGGAATAGTATGCAGCAGCACCACAATAATGGAGGTAATCAAAACCAAGCCCAAAACCAAAGTGCCCCTAACCAGAGTAGGGGACAGCAAAACCAACAGTATGGAAACCAGAGTGGGGGAAATCGAGGGAAGAGTGGGAACGTTTTTGATACACAGCCAAACACGTATTGCAGTAATAGTAATGATTACACATAGGACGATGTGTTATTTCCCCAATAGGACAGCCCAGTACAGGGGTCGGAACCAGTGTCTATTCCCCTGAATCAGAGAGGATCCTACGTAGAAATGAGTCGGGAATGAGGAGCACCGCTTCCTTGTAGATACAGGAGCGCAAAAGTGTTCAATAGACTATCACTTGGTTCCGAATATACCACTGTCAGGGCAAAATAATGTTTCCGTAGGGTTCGTAGGTACACCAGTCATAAACCCAGTGTCCCAACGAGTCCCAGTTACTATAGGACAATTCACTGAAGATTGTCCTTTCCTTTTAACAGAAAACTGTGGGGAGAACCTGTTGGGATTAAATTTGTTGAAAAAATTAGGTGCCGTTATACATTGCACGGCAGACGGGGTGTTCCTAACAATTTGGCCACAAGATGCCCCTGTGTCAGAATTCATGTCTGAAACTTTACCGGGAGAATTAAGTAAAGTGTCAACCTGAATATGGGCAATGCATGATAATGATGTAGGATGCTTGAAAATAGAGCCAGTAAAGATCATTTTGAAAGAGGGTGTTACACTACCACGAATTTCCCAATACAGAATTTCGGGTGAAGGTGAAAAAGGATTGAAGAGTATTGTTACAGATTTGGTGAAATTAGGGGTGATTGAAGAAATTACAGGCAGTACATGCAACAGCCCGATTCTTCCAGTTTATAAAAAAGAAGGCAATGAAGTACCATACCGTTTCATAATTGATTTGCGCGTGCTAAACAAAGTAGTAGATCCACAATTTCCTTTAGTGCCAGATGTCACTACAATATTGACAATGATACCTGTCTCAGCAGAATACTTTAGTGTAGTTGATCTAAAAAATGCGTTCTTTAGCATTCCGGTGAACAAGGACAGCAGATATTTGTTCGCGTTCACATTAGGAGAACGATCATTTATTTCACGCGGATTCCGCAAGGTTACACGGAAAGTCTGAGTATTTACAGTAGAGCATTGAAAGAGCAGGTAGACATGCTAGAATTATCAGTGGGTTGGATACTCTTGCAATACATAGACGGTCTATTGTTAGCTGCTGACACAGAGGAGATTTGTAAGAAAGCACTGTATTACTACTGTCAGACCTAGCGGCACATGGCCAGAAAGCTAGTTTGAAGAAGTTTCAATATAATCGAAAGGAGGTCGCTTATTTGGGCTACCTACTTTCGAAAGATGGGAGAAGGCTAACGCCAGAATGAATAGAAAGTATTTCTTGTATGCCTATTCCAAAGACACAGAAAGGGGTCAGAGCCATAATAGGCATGGCTTCATATTGCCGACAATGGATCGGTAATTTTGCGTTAATTGTGATACCGATGGTGAATTTGACTAAGAAGGATGCGGTTATGCCTTTACAGTGGGATGAGGAATGTCAGAGAGCGTTTGCTCAATTGAAAACTGCATTATGTTCTGCTCCAGTTTTGGGCACACCAAATTATGAAAAGGTTTTTAGACTGTTTGTGTGAAGGATGTGCATTGGCGGTTTTGACACAGGAACAAGGTGGAAGAAATAGGCCGTGCAGCTATTTTTCTTTTGCACTGGACCCTGTAGCGCGCGCACTACGACAATGTTTGCGATCTGTCACAGCGGCTGCTGCGTCGGTGAAACAAACGGAAGGGCTGGTATTGGGGCATACTTTAATTCTGATGGTGCCACATGCCATAGACAATCTATTAATTAGGACACAGACGCAACACCTCACCTCTGCTAGATTGACAAGCTATGCGATTATCTTGTTCGTGCCCCATATCCAAATTATGAGGTGTAGCGCTTTGAATCCTGCAGAATGAATGCCACTGCCCATAAAAGAAATTGGTGACAACGAATCACCACCCCATGATTGTTTAATGGTCACTGAGGAAGAAACAAAGGGGAGAGTTGATTTAAGTGATACCCCACAGAAAGAGCCAGATGGAGAGTTATTTTGTGACGACTCTTGTTTTAAATTACCTGATGGCACGACAACTGCCGCCTACGCTATCACTACCCTAGAGAGCGTTGTAGAAAACAAAAGAATCCCCTACAACTCGGCACAAGCCGCAGAGATAATAGCATTGACCAGAGCCTGCGAGATTTCTGAAAATTTGAATGTGAATATTTATACCGATAGTCAGTATGTTTTCTGGATGGTTCATAATTTTGGTCGTCTCTGGGCTCAAAGAGGTTTTTTTGACATCTCATGGTGCCAGAATTCAACATGGCCCTTTGATTGTACGATTGCTGTCTGCACTCACGTTTCCAAAACGCCTAGCAATAGTGAATTGCGAGGCACACAAGAAGGTGACATGCAAAGTAGGAGAGGGAAATGCGTTTGCAGACAGAATTGCGAAACAAACTGCCACTGATTTAAATACTAAAATGATGACAGTTCAGACTGAGGAAGTACCCTGTATGATAGAAAAACGAATTGCCACTGTCAAAGAGGTGTCCAGACATTTGGTCAACTGAAAACTGGTCGAAAGAAATTTGGTCGAAAACCAAATGGTCGAATTTTTTTTTTATTTATATATATATATATTTTTTTTTTTTTTTTTGGGGGGTTTCGTTTTTAAAAAAAAGGGTTTTTTTTAGAAAAAAAGGGGGTTGGGCCCCCCCCCCCCCAAAAAAAAAAAAAAACAAAGGGGTGAAAATAAAAAAAATAAAAAAATTTTACCATTTGGTTTTCGACCAAATTGGTTCGACCATTTGTCCAGTCGACCAATTTTTTTCGACCAAATGTCGGGTAACCGTCAAAGAAATGCAGGCCGAAGCCACGGCCGATGAAGTACAAGGGTGGGTAGAGGGCTCTACTGAGTTAGATCTGGAGGGTTGTTGGGTGGACAAGGGAACTAGAAACTGGATGTTGCCAAATTCTTATGTGACTGCAATGGTCACAATGGCCCACAGCCCTACTCATTACTGTGCGAAAAAAATAATACAGCACCTATCCACAGTATGGCAGAATGTAAACATAGAAGAATGCAGAGAGGTTGGTGCAGAACTGTATCACGTGTTTACAACACAATGTGGGAAAGGGAACAGTGACTCTGGTAGGCAGTTTTGGCCCGCCCTCAATGCCTTTTGAGGTAATCCATTTTGATTTTATAGAGATGGAGAGATGCCAAAACTTGAAATATGTCTTAGTGGTGATTTGTGCATTCAGCAAGTCGGTGGAGGCATATCCCTTAAAAGACTGCACAGCAATGAGCACAGCAAAAGTAATGCTTAAAGAATACTTTTCCCGTTTTGGCCTGCCCCGTGTCCTATGGTCAGATAATGGTCCACATTTTGTGGGCGCAGTGGTGTTATAGATATGTGCGGGTCTTCAGATTGATAAGAGATTTCATAGTTCAAGACATTCGAGTTCGGCCGGTCTTGTGGAGAGGCACAACGGGATCCTCAAGTCAAAAATAAGCAAGATATGTGCAGGAAGCAAGTTGAGTTGGGTGGATGCATTACCAATAGCGTTATTATGCATGCGTACATCTGTACAGGTTAGAACTGGGCTCTCCTCGTACGAAATCGTAATGGTGAGGCCGGCAAATGTTTGGTGCGCCCCTCAGCCACAACGACTTAGGGAGGTAGAACATCCTGTGCTTAGTACTTATTGTGGCCTTTTAATGCAGAAATTGCGTTTGATTCATCAGCAGGTGCAGGAGGCTTTACCAGTGAGATATACCGGTCCGGGGCACGCGCTGGAGCCAGGCGACTGGGTGCTGCTAAATTTTTTTTAAAGAAAGTCATTGTTAGCACCCAGGTGGCGTGGCCCCTATCAAGTACTCTTGCCAACGCAGACGGCGATACGGGTGGATGGACGGAAGTCGTGGATCCATGCCAAAAAGATTCCAACTTCACTGAAAGACTTGCCTGACCCAGATGACTGGAAAGAGACAGCGGTCCCAGAAACAAAAGAAACTGTTGCCAGTAAACTCGAAACAAAGCCTGAGACGATTGCCAAAAAGGGGCAAGGGCAAAGAGTGCCCCAACGTTGCCCAGCAGAATCTACATCACGGTTGGCTGACACAAAATCTTCATTGCAAATACCGGCAGACACTAAACGTATACCCCTTTGGCGCCCACCAGCACTTGCCAGCACGCAAAAGACCGAATCTGCATCACTGGCACGGCATACACCAGCACCTGCAGTAGCGCCACAGGCTGACTTTGAGCCTGGATCTCGAAGTGCACCGGCACAGTTCACGGATCACACAATACCAGGAGTGAGGCGATATGATTTGCCGCCTCGAAAGACAAAGTGATCCACAGTTCTTTGGCGCTTATGCTAACCTCTGGTTCCGCTCATGGACGGAGAAGGAACTAGAGGTAGAGGAGAGAAGCGTGAGAATTGTCCAAATCGGACAATTCAAGACTCGCGGCTCCTCGGTGCAATCATAAAAAGTACATATGTCTGGAACCAGAGCAGACAAGCTGGGCGCACATGGTACTAAGGCAATAGATAACTGATCAAAAGTCCTCTGAGCAGTATGAGAAAGGATAAGTGATCTTGCCTAAAAACAAATAAGCAAATCCAGGCTATAAAGGACTGGCAGAACTGAACTGTGACAATTCCGTTGAACTTATTGACATCAGAGCAAGTGCATCGAAGAGGGATATCCACGACGAACGCTAATAGGGAAGAAGAAGGACGATGAGAAACATGTCGGGACCGGTTTCAGCCTCCTCCTGCACCGCTGCTGAGAATGAGTTAATTGTAAAGACTGTAAGCTTAAGAAAAACGCATGGTAAAAAGAATTGTATACTGGCACCGACAATAATTCTGTGCTTTATGAGTGTGGTAGCACCAATAACGACAGCCCTAGTATTATGGTATGTGGAATCGATACACCCATTAGGAATATTTTTACCAATAGTTAATATATCCACTACTGAAAGCCTGGTTCAGGTGATTACTTATACCTTGTCCCCAATGGAAGAAAGACACAGGGAAGGGTATGGAAACAATACGTTGTTATTGATCATGAATATAACACATGCAATTCTAAACAAAACAAATTGCTGGGTATGTGCCCATTTACTGCAGCATGCTGGGAAAGGAATAGGTTGGTATGTACAGCCATTACCATTAAGTTCTGCATGTAGTGCATCTTTAAGTACAATGTTTTATGGGAAATGGAATAAGAGTGGCACGGGTCAATCAGACAGAACAAACATGAATGAGTTTGAGGAAATAATTATGAGGCCTGTGGGTTGTTCCATATTCCATAAAGCACAAGTGATGACCCCAAAGCCTACGAGGAAAAGTACACGAAAAATAACACGACAAAATTGACAAGATAGATTGTCCCCACCAGTTAAAACATATGTGATGACGTTTCGTGTAAGAACAGACGGGAACAAAGATGCAGTTCCCCCTTCTTACACAGTGAATTATAACCCAAGAACTGTCCCTTTTTGTCTAAAAAAGAAAGGCTCCTATTCAGTCGGAACATTTATTGGATGCATGAATACAGTGGTATTAAAATGGGAAATAGAACCAGTATATGTGGGAGATCCAGTTTATTTTATATGTGGAGAGAAAGCATATCCTTGGTTGCCCAGAAACTGGGGAGGTACAGGTTACCTAGGTTTACTGTTCCCAGGAGTGTTCCTCTTAGAAAAAGCAGACATGGCCAGACTATCCAGATCTAGAGTCAAAAGGAGTAGCGAAGGTGTTTTGATAGCGACTGATGTAGCAAAAACATTCATTCCATTTTTGTCCCAAATGGTGAACTCGTATAACATAAGGCAGCTGTCCAGAATACTAAAAAATATCATAAACACAACGACAGATATACTATTTAACTTGACGTTGGAAGAAAAAGGAATCGGGTTAATGACGCTGCAAAATAGAATGGCTCTCGATGTGATCCTGGTTGATCGTGGGGGAATTTGCAAGATTATGGGATCAGCGTGTTGTGTATTTGTAGATGACTATTCCCCTACGATTTTTGAAGCGATAAAGAAAATGCATGTCCTAAGCTCCGAACTCCCTACTGGAGAAGGAGGCTGAGGAATAGAGTCCTGGTTTTGGGGAATATTGTGTTCTTGGGGATGGAAGTTGATCTCGATATTAGTAATGGTGTTTGGAATATTCATAACGTGCTGTTGTTGCATACACTGCCTACTGTTAGTTTGTACTGAGGTAACTGAGGGATGTATGCATATGATGACAAGAAGAAAACAAACTTATGGTCGGGCTGACCAAGACACAAATGAGATGAAAACAGTGAAAGAATTAATGATATTAATGAAGATGATGATACTTACGATAGCATGCAAAATTCAGACATAAGTACTTCAGACTTATCGTCATCATAGGAGGATACAATGAATGAATGAGACATTTGGCATACGGCCAAAGGAGGGTTTGTCAGTCTAGAAAAATGGATACCTCTCATGATTGATGGCAAACGTATTTTGGTGGCCGTGGGCCAACCGTCTCATGCACGATATGATAGACATATAGGTTTCCGAGTTTACCAATGAACGACCATTTTGATGTAACGAGGATCGCCATTTTGTTCTCTAACAATTGCTCATTGCTTTCTGTTCTTATTGCTTCGCAGCACATTTTCTGCTTACACTGCTCGACTGTTAAACATTGTTGACTGAACGTGAAAGGACAAGGCAGCAGGGCCGCTATGCTAACAAGAGTTCGTTGAAACACAACGTAGACAGCGCCAGGAAGGAATGCCTGGCTCCCTCCGGAATGTAGCCTTGAAGCAGAGCTGCAGGGCATTTAATCATTTCACAGCTGCCAGCCAGTCTCGTTATATGGTAGAATATGTTAGAATAAAGCAGCTAAAAGCTTGGATTATGCTCTTCTTACAGCCCCCATTTTCTGAGCCCTGTAGAGCGTGTCGGCTCCCAGTACACGAATAGCACCTCATAGATAGCAAGGTCTGGAATGTGACTCTTCCCCCGTATGTACCTCGATTCCAAGAACAGAAGCAAAGTGTTCTGTTCAACAACTAAAAGATGCCTCCGCACTTGCAAATTGCATATTGTTACTAGAATAGATATTTGAAGGTGTCATAATCGTCAGAAGTGTCCATCATCACACCGAGTTCAAAGAAACCCAATAAAGGTGGGTGTTAAAGATGTCATAGCTGATTGTATGATATGCATTTTGTATATATGCAACTGATCTACGTAATTCACTCTCTTGCGTCCCTCGAGGTCTAGAGATACACGTCGCGGGGCGTGAGACCGAGTTGGCCAACTGAGACTATTTGCTTTGCAATAAACCCTAGCTTTGGGAATACAAACTCGTGTCTGGCGTATCTATCGTGTATGGTGACTTGCCTTGTTTCCATAGACGTAAGGGACCCTTAGGGGCCCCTTTCACTAGCAGACCTCGAGAATCCCTAATTTATTTTTATTTTTTTATTAGCATTAGCTTCAAAAGAAGCTTTTTACCAGTTACAGTTTAAATTCAAAAAAGCAAAAGCAAAAAGGAAAAAGAAAAAAAAACATACATTACAACCATTTGAGGAAGATAAGAAAAGAGCATAAGAAGTAAAAGTGACTGCAACCGAACAGAATTAGCAGCTCCTGCTGTCAAATTATACAGAGGTAAACTTCATTGTCACATTTCTCCTTCAAGCTTTTTGAAGATGATTAATACCATCTCTAACACGGCAAAAGATACAGATAGCCTTGAGCCCTGTAGCAGTTGTAACCAAACATCTTTCTTTGTTAGAGTTCGAGTGTTTAAAAAAAATCTACCTAATAGATTATACCGAATGTCCTTGATACCCAGACAGCTCATGATGAGATGGCGAAGTGTTTCCATAGGGTGACCATGAAGGGGCCCCTGAGGGACCCTCGAATGTGGAAACAAGGCACAGTCACCACACACGAACTGATACGCCAAACACGAGGTTCTGTTCCCAAAAACTAGGGTTTATTGCAATACAAATAGGTCCAATTGGCCAAGTGGTCCCACGCCCCGCGACAGACCCTGGGGTCTAACAGACCCCGGGGGACGCAAGCAAAAAAGAATCGTACATCAGTTACATATATACAAAAGGAGTACCTTACAATCAGCAATGACACAATTGATGCCGCCCCCAATTCATTTCTCTTTGAATTAGAGGCGATGATTGACCATCATGACAAATATGACACTTCAGACCACCATGTTTAGTAACAGGTTGCAATCTCCATTTTTACAGACACCATCCTTTGTTTGCGAGAACACAGCATTTCTGTTTTTATAGGCAAGCTGGGGGCAGGAGACTGGCACATAACAGGCCTCCCTATCTCTAAGTTTCGATTCTCGCTCTAGAGGTCAGCCCGCTCTCCGGGGCCTCACTGGGCTCAGAAAGGGGGGCCGTAAAGAAGATCATAATTCAACTCTTTAAATGCTAGTTTTGTACATTGCTATTCTTTCAGGAGACTCGCTGGCATTTGTGTACCGATTATATGCCTTGCTCCCTGTCTTTAAGGATACGTGAGGGAGGGAATCGGGCATTCCCGTCTGGCTCTCCAGTGTAATGTTTCAACATGTTTCTTAGCCTTGGACCATTGAAGCGAAATAATATCTACAGCAAAGCAGTTTTACATGAGGCAAAGTGGCAACGTTAGAGAGAGCAGAGAGAGAAAACAAAATGGCGATTCTGGTCATCTTAAAATGGCTTCACTCTAGTTAACCTAATAGCTACGTAATAACTAATGACTAATGAATATATATTCTTACACAGTAAATGAGGCGGTTGGTCTTCGGCCAACCAATTATCATTCACTTCCGGACCGACAAGGGGCGCTTAGTTTTTCTGGACTGACAACCACAGCCGGCATTTGTAGTCTCTCATGCGTTTCAGTTTCCTGGCTTCGAGAATTTCTTTAGGTCGGAAAGATGTTAAAGCAAAGTCTTGGAATTTGCTGTTGCAACACGGCCGAAGGAAACTTGCTCAAGGACAGCGGAGAAGAACCACGCTTGTTTAGAGCTACACAGTATTTACCATAGAGTTTGGATGACTGCGCCAGCTATAAGGACTCGATCCAATCATACTGATACAGCAGTTTTTTCACGAAATCTGGATTTTCAATGAGTAGTTTCTCAGTAGACCAACAAGCCCAAGCATTTGGTGCTCCATTCACTGAGTAAGGGCTCTTTTTCTGTTTTAAGTGCCTGACCAACCAACCCAAATCCGCTGTCAGGTGGCGGCAGTAAGCATTTACGATAAAAAGATAGGGTTTTCCAGCTGACATAGGTAATGAGGGAAGTCAGTCCAAATTCTTTCCGTATCACCACCATAGGCATACAGTTAGGGAGGTCAAGTACAGCTCTCCAGAATAGACCCTCTAGAATTTGGCATATCTTCCAACTCTCTGGAGAGAGCACTCAGCCCCATAGGTCACAATAGGTACTACCTTCATGGTGTAAAAGCAGAGCAGGTGTGCCAATGTAAATTTGCAATATCTGAGTTTGATCAGTCTTGCTTGGGCAGTTAGCGACTTAAGTTTACGCCTCAGCGCCACTTCTCTTGGGGCTTCACAGTAGCTTGCGTTGATCGGTATAGCCAAGTAGAGCAATTCTGTTGGCTCTCGAATCTGGTCACCATTTATATACCAACCCCTGAACTTTATGGTTTTATGCCTTGACTTCCCCAAAATGAGCACCATAGATTTAGTAGCATTAACTCTTAGATCGTTGGAAGACAAAAAGAGAGCCAAAGCACCCAATTGACGCTGACATCTTCATACAACAGTCTGTTCATTGGGAAGCCCGCGATACATGGAGGAAAACACCTAATGTCCGTAAAGGCGTCGGCCATGTCAGAGATATACAATTTAAAGAGAGCTGGGCTAGTCGGCACCCTTGCTTGAGAGCCACTCCTGTTTTAATAGGGACTGACATGTCACCCTTTTGATTTAGTTTGATCTGTATACTTGTGTAGTTGTGAAGGGCCTCCATAGCCTCACGCATGTCAGCAGGGCAACCCCAGTCCGTTAACTTCTTCCAAAGCTTCTCTCTATTGACTAAGTCGAAGGCTTGTGACAAGTCCACTGATGCGAGATATACATTTTTACTGTTCTTTTTTGCAGTTCTCAATTTCAAGTAATTGATTAGAAAAAGATTCAGTAAATGTACCAATTCCTTTTTCAAAACCAGCTTGCCAGCTGTCCCGATGTTTGGAATCTCAACTCCAGGCCGTGAGGTGATTCAGAATCAAGGCCGCAAAAAGCTTCCCAATAACGTCCAAGAGGACGATAGGTCTGTAGTTTGTTGCAACAGACCTATCACCCTTCTTGAAAAATCGGTACAATGATAGATTTTGTATAAGTAACCGAGAATCCCTAATTCAGGTGGCCAGGGAAGGACTCAGTACCCAACCCTCCAGCCCCAGACCAAAGTACTGAGAAGACAAAGCCCAGAGAAAGCATAAAGATCACTCCATGGAAACAAAAGACAAACAATGATAATCTGACGGGTAGGAGCCAGGTATCAGGTATAAAAACTGACAAAGGACTTGAATCAGAGAGAGTACAGCAAGGAAGCGGAATACCCTGGGAAGTCCGAACCTGGGAGGAGGAGAAGTCACAGCAGCAGGACCGGGAGAAGGAGTCGGCGGAGCAGACCCAAGAAGGTTGGAAAAGGTGACCAGAGAAGCAGCTGGAGCGAGAGTGGCGGTGGCGTGACCTCAGCGAGGTGAACCTGGTGACCCAACTACAAAGCTAACTCTGACAGCTATCAGGCCCTGTGGAAGCAGGACGAAGTGGTAAAGAGCAAAGAAAGGCAACAACCGCTACCAACATCCCAAGAAGAACCAGAGACCGGCCTCCCTGCACGAGAAGGTAACAGGCCCCCGGGAGAACCGGTAGGTGGTTGGGTGTAGAAGGTTGCATTGGAGTGATCTCCCCCATCTCAGTACTCCTAAGAAGGAGTGCATCATTATTGAGGAGTGCATCGGGAGTAACCTCCTTTGGCACAGTACTCATATCACTGAGGAATGCATTGGGAATAATCTCCCTCGTCCCAGTACTCATAAGGAGTGCATCATGGAGTAGTGCATCAGGAGAAATCTCCTTTGGCACAGTACCCATAAGAAGGAATGCATCATTGAGGAATACATCAGGAGTAATCTCTCTCGTCTCAGTACTCATAAGAAGGAGTGCATCATTGAGGAATGCATTGGGAGTAATCTCCCTCGTCCCAGTACTCATAAGGAGTGCATCATGGAGTAGTGCATCAGGAGAAATCTCCTTTGGCACAGTACCCATAAGAAGGAATGCATCATTGAGGAATACATCAGGAGTAATCTCTCTCGTCTCAGTACTCATAAGAAGGAGTGCATCATTGAGGAATGCATTGGGAGTAATCTCCCTCGTCCCAGTACTCATAAGGAGTGCATCATGGAGTAGTGCATCAGGAGAAATCTCCTTTGGCACAGTACCCATAAGAAGGAATGCATCATTGAGGAATACATCAGGAGTAATCTCTCTCGTCTCAGTACTCATAAGAAGGAGTGCATCATTGAGGAATGCATTGGGAGTAATCTCCCTCGTCCCAGTACTCATAAGGAGTGCATCATGGAGTAGTGCATCAGGAGAAATCTCCTTTGGCACAGTACCCATAAGAAGGAATGCATCATTGAGGAATACATCAGGAGTAATCTCTCTCGTCTCAGTACTCATAAGAAGGAGTGCATCATTGAGGAATACATCAGGAGTAATCTCTCTCGTCTCAGTACTCATAAGAAGGAGTGCATCATTGAGGAATGCATTGGGAGTAATCTTTCTCGTCTCAGTACTCATAAGAAGGAGTGCATCATTGAGGAACGCATAGGGAGAAATTTCCCTCATCCCAGTAGTCTTATCAAAACCACTGAGGAAAAGGTTGCGAGTTGAGCATCGGAAGTAATCTCCCTCATCCCAGGGGTTTCACCAAGGCTAATAACTGGGAAACAGCCCAGACCAAAGGAGAGGAAAGGAAACTTCCTTTCAAGTGGAAAGAACTCTGGAAAGAGCTGCACAAGCTCATGCGAACTGTATAAAGGGGAGAACCTTGGGATTTACCTTGTGCTCCAGGAGGAGGGAAGTCATCCTCCGGATAGGATCGTGGTTTGGCTGAAATACACATATGAGAGGATTGTGTTTCTTTTGTACCAGGAGGAGGGAATCCTCCTGATTGAACTTGGTTGTTGGAACTGTTAAAGAAGAGACGGGTGTGATGAATCTGATGATGTCATCACTCCTTTTCCAGAGGCAGCCCCTCCTCATGTGGCATGGGGACGGCAGCTGCTACCTGATCCTGACCCTGGGGGTGGCTATTTGAAGGATGACCACATGGGGGAAGCAACCCTCAGGGGAAGGGACAGACCTTATTGGGTCAGACATGGTATTTCCCCTGTTTCCGTTTGGGGATACCTCCTCAATACCCCAGGCCCTCATAGCATTTTGTGCCAGTGACCCACAATATTCTGCAACACGTCACCATAACATTTCCAAACATCATGTAGTTACAGCTGTAACACAAACTGACACGAGGGAGAGAGCATCCAGAGTGAAGATTGCTAAATTGAACCAAAGTGAGTGGTCTAACTGCTGGGGAAGTCTGATTGGTTCCAAACAAGTCCCTTCAGTAGTGCAGGAGTTTAAAACTGGAACCAGTGAGAAACACAGAAATATCCAACCAGCTAAGTGCTGCCAGAAAAGCCAAGGAGACGTGAGAGAATCCAGAAGCTGGCGAGTGTGGCGAAGGAGCAGCACAGAGCGGGGAGTAAGTGGCGTCTCGAGTGGAGATGCTATCCCATTGGTGCGAGAGAAGCCGAAACGGGAAGCAGGGAAGCTTCAGACCCGCAAAGAAAGACGAATTAGCACACCGAATGCCTCCAGCTGCAGAATCACGCTGCCTGAGCTGTGGAGGAGTGGAGATGGCGAGAAAGATGCCGGAACCAGACGTGAGGCGAAGGAGTTTGGCACCGGCATGAGAATCCTGAGCAACACGCACATTGTTCAAACGTGCCGCACGCGCTAGGGAAAGATTGCTCGAACATGCCGCCCGAGCTTTGGAAGGAGAGCAAAGGCGGAAAGGAATCAGAGTGGTCCGGGAAGTGCAATGTGCACTCCTTGGACCAGTGAGCCCAAAGTGGAAGGTTGGGACTCCGGGAGGGAGCTGGAGGAGCCATTCTTTTTCCCTTACTGAAACTGGAGCAAGTTCACTACGGCTCACACCACAAACTAAGTTTCAAGAGCCCTGTATTTGGGGAAGATACAAATACACCAGCAAAAGAGAAACATTGGTGGAAAACATACCATAGACTTTGAAAGTCTCTTAAACATATGAGAGAAAATTGGCAGCGGAATATACCAGGTCAAGCCAAGTTGGTGAAGTGAATAGTGACTATCACAAGGAGGAAGTTAATCTCTTGGGCTGTAAAGAACTTGAATGCACATATTGTGAACTGTTTGGTTTGTGGGAGGAAACCTGGGAAGGGAGTCCTCCTTGGGGATTGTGAACATTGTCCAGTTGGAACCGTTACAGTGGATATGCATCTTTTTGTTGATCCTGAACATTTGTGCACTTCTGAAAGCCAAAGACATTATCCTTCACATATTAGAGTTATTTTTAGATGGGAGGTCTAGGATATGATTTCGGACACAGGACATTTTTGCTTTGGACATATTGACACAAGACAGATCCTTAATGTTGGTAGAGGTAGGGAAATCCCTCCTAGATTAGGGACATCGAGGCATTTTCCTACACCTTTGTTATTTAATAAATGTTTGTAGCAACAAACATGACTCGTCTGTGTCCGAGTCTAATTCCTGCTTCCTCATACGGGGTTCTCGCCCATAGAGGAGGGAGTCATCCTTTTGGGATCTTGGTTCAGAGGAACTGTTTTAAAGAAGAGACTAATGCTTGTTTATTTTTCCTTTCATCAGGAGGAGGGAGTCACCCTCCTGGTCACCTTTAGTTTAGGTTATGGTTATAGTGATAGTGACAGAGTAGGCATTTGGGACATAGGCTGGACCTTTGAGTTATCCTGACGACGAGCACCCGAATTTTAGTTATTAGGCGGAGTTATCCCTATAGAGTAGGGCCAGTTAGGTGCTCTTTGAAAATCCTTTAATAAAATTCCAGAAAATGCCACCTCTGTGTCCGACTCCTGCTTCCGAGAACCACTCACAATATGCCAGGACATAAGGCCCATACAGAAACTACTGACTTAATGGTAATTCTCCTTTCCTTCTTGAGTGCAAAAGAGTGGATGGTGAAGATCGAAATGAGGGATTGGAGTGGGAAGAAACAAGTGATGGTCAGACTTGACGGAGGGATTGTGACAGATCCGAAGATCTTTCATGGAATTGACCTGGTGGGAAAGGTATCCAATATGAACAGCTCAAAGCTTTCATCTCAATGGTGGGTACATTCATTAAGATCATGCTCTCTCTTTTTGAAGGGTTTTGCTTCAGTTGATTGGTTCAAATCTAAGTGTTTATGGTCTAGACAAAGGAGAAGAGGAGGCCAGGTCTGGTTGGCAGAGTCTCGCTAGAGCAGGACCTGAATGTTTTCAGACAGGTGAATCCAACTGCATGAATGGTGTTGGCCACTGGTCGGCGGCTCAGACTGGGGATTGGAGTGATTAGACATTGCCTTGATGGACACCACATGTGATAAGAACAGGGGCAGAAAGCATCAGGGATTGAAGGCTCAGGTTGTCAACACAGAAAGCTCACAGGCGTAGACCTTGCCTCCATATGTAAAATCCACAATATTCTGCAGCAATTATGCATAGCAAAATGGGATGAAAGTCTGGTGGGAGCTATGCCAGCCGGCTCTCTTCCTGAGCTCAAAGGAAGCATGGTCAAGACAAGATCAATACAGTTATGCCATTAGTTCCCGCACTGCCCCAGCCCTAACCTCTAGTACCGGAGAGAGGGAATCCGGTGTACCATTCATGCTCGTGAAGCCGGGCCTTTTCCAGATTTAGTGTTATCCGGACAAAGAGGAACACTAGAGGTATATTGAGTTCCCCAGCAGAGTCAAAGCAGAGCACCAATCGCTCCAAAAAGTCTAACGTCCAATCCGATCTGAGCGCCAGTCTCCAGATGTCCTATGGTAGTCCAGAGTAGAAACAGTTCCCAGAGTGAAGGATATAAACAGTTCCCAGAGTCCAGGGTAGAAACAGTATCCAGAGTCCAGAGCAGAAACAGTTCCAGGATTCCTGAGTAGAGACAGTTCAGAGAGTCCAGGGTAGACTGTTCCCACAGTCCAGGGTAGAGACAGTTCCCAGAGCCCAGAGTAGACACAGCTCCTGGAGTCTGGGGTAAACACAGCGGCCAGGGTCCAGGGTAGATACAGATCCAAGGGTCCAGAGTAGACACAGTGCCCAGGGTATAGAGCAGAAACAGTTCCCAGAGTGAAGGATATATACAGTTCCCAGAGTCCAGAGTAGAAACAGTTACCACAGTCCAGGGTAGATACAAATCCCAGAGTCCAGGGTAGACATAGTTCCAAGAGTCAGAACAGAAACATTTCAGCGAGTCCAGAGTAGAAACAGTTCCCAGAGTCCAGGACAGACACAGGTCCCACAGTCCAGGGGAGACACATTTTCTGTGGAGACACAGTTCCAAGAGTCAACAGTAGTCAGAGAGTCAAAGGAGAGTTCCAGAAGACGAGACACCAGAACATGAAATTCAACAAGGGGTGTGCCAAATGAAATCCAACCACCGGCCAGAGGGTCGAAAGCCAAAGAAAGAACCACCAGTCAAATAATTCCTGAAGCGACGTAGAAGAAGACCAAAATTAACGAACCCTGATCTTGGTGGGAAGTGCCAAGCACGTGAGTGACCCGGCTTTCCTTCCACATGCACAGTCAATGCACGTTGCAGATGTTACTTGCACGGCTGCACGAGCATTGAAGTCTTCAGAGGAGCTCGGCTCCTACAGTGGCGTACTGCCCTTCCCAGTCTGTGCTGCTGAGGGGGCATCCTCTGACAAGTGCATTCTGTGGCTGAGGAAAGAGAGAGGCCAGCATAGTGCAATGCCATGAAGAATATCCACTGAATGAATACAGTTCCCGGGGTTTCTGATGGTGGACAGTGTCAAAGACTGCGGATAGGGATGGAGCCAGTGCTCCCCCCAATGCTCCTGAACCTCTCTACAGTCATTTACAGTTCATCCAACAGGGAGGAAAGACATCTCTCAAGCTGTTTGGCTGGGAAGGTAGTTTTTAAATATGTCTGCTAGTGGATGGATCTGTGATGCATCCAATACAGTCATCAGGGATTCCCCGGCAGTGACCTCCTCCCATGAGGCCAGGGGACGGCAGCCGCTACCAGATCCTAACCCTGGAGGCAGCTTTATGAGGGAGGATCACATGGGAGGAGACAACTACCGGGGAGATGTCATGACTTCATTGGACGAGACTCGGCATCTCCCTCTTTCCCATGAGGAAGACCCCCTAATGCCCAAGACACCTCTTCCATGAGAAAGTCCCTCTGATGCCCCAAACTCTCATGGCATACTGTCAGATTTGTGTTCCCACTGGTAGGAAAAGTGAACCCTATTCTTCATATTTGTATGGCCAAACACACCACCATAACACCAACTGACACTGCTCAAACATAACACCTTTTTCTTCTAAAGTTCCTTTATAGAAAACCAGTAAACAAAACTTTTCATATGCCATGTGTTTAACATCTAGGAACTTCAACTCCCAGAATTCCCCAAGTACTGAGACGACGAGGATGCCGGAGTTTGAACCATTTACCAAGACCTTGAATCACAATGGGAGTCTAGTTGCAAAGCACCTGTGCGTGGGACATTTAAACCTCGCAAGCACACTATTAGGAGAGGCAGTGCAGGAGAAGACGTTGGCTCCTATTCAAGAGCTCAGAAACGTGAAGAGCATGTACCGGTGTGGCAGAGCAGAAGAGGCCGCCATGGGAGAGACACTGAGTCAGAGACTGAAGTGCTATGGAGACGATGGGAGCCTTGAGAAGAGTCCTGTGCGCTCAGCGAGTCGAGAAGCTGGTGTTCTCCATTCCGGATCCTGAAGGGAAGCAGATGTACAATCGTGATGCTGCGAGGGAGGACGGAAGAACGTCTACAGCCTCCAGATTGAAAAGCAGGTGAAAGCAACATGCTGCAGAAGCGCAAACCCGACCAGAAACGCTGGAGAAAGTCGGTGAGTTTACCCAAAGCTAGTTGGGACCCTGGGGAGTTCCGGGTACCGCACCACCAGCAATTAGAATATTATAACTACAACGAAAGGCTCATTTGAATACCAAAAAGCAAAAAGGCAAATATCGGAAATGTAAATATGGGGCCAAACTAAAAGAAACCCTACCACAAGTATATGTATAACAACCCGAGGGCCATATCTACAATATTGATGATTCAGAGAACCATGTGAAAAGTCCTGGAAAAGCAAGACACCAGGCAAGTAAAGCATATGAAAAGTACTGGTAAACCAAAGACACCAGGCGAGTGAAGCATATGAAAAGACCTGGTAAACCAAAGACACCAGGCGAGTAAAGCATATGAAAAGTCCTGGTAAAACAAAGACAACAGGTGACTGAAGCATATGAGAAGTCTGGGTAAACCACAGAAACCAGGCGTGGGAAGTCCTGACAAGTAAGACAGCAAGCAATTGATATATATAAAAGGTCCTGCCAGGTGAGTACACCAGGCAGTTGACGCTGCAGAAAGGAACTTGGTAGGGGAGTAAACCGGGCAATTTGCAAGCCCCAATAAATATTAAAGGAAAGATTGGCTTTTATTTATTGAAACATGAAGTTTGATGTTAAAGAAAGACATTGCTATCCAGACCGAGAATAAAATTGCATAAAAGAAATAATGTTAAAGACTGGGGTGCCTGGACAGGAGTCTTGTGAGTCCAAACAAGATACCAAGGAACTGGTTACAATAGGGACTATTCTTCTTACAATTAAGAATCCAGGGGAACAGATCCACCCTCCGCAGCCAAGGGCTTCCTCCTTGGAGAACATTTTTGAAGGAATTATACTCATTGCTGTTGAAGATATTTTTCCTTACACATTGGCCCTCATTACAAGTTTGGCGGTAACCATGCCGCTATTGACGGCATGGCTGCCGCCAAAATCGCGTCAGGGTTCGGGTCCTCGGAATGAGGACTTACGGGGCCATTCTGAGTTCGGAAAGCCCGGTAATTCCTCCGTCCAAGGACCCGGACATCGTCCTTCCCCATTCCCACTTCAGCCCCCATAGGGCTGAGAGGGAGCAAATAACGGGCCATTACGAGATGGCCCGTGGTTTGCTCCCTCTTCCCCTCGCGGGACCCGTTAAGCATGCCTGGTTTTCCCAGGCGTGCTTACCGTGTCCCGCGAGGGGAACTCGTAATCTGGCGGTACGGAGGGAACGGCGCCGGCACCTTTTACGGCGCCTTTCACTCCGTACTGCCAGGGTCGTAATGAGGCCCATTGTCATTTGTTTGTAGTGTGAGGGTCTTGATGGGACGTTTTGGACACAAAGAATTTTATTTCAGTTATTGAAATCCTGACACAGACAGATCCTTAGTTTTAGGCTTATTGGCAGGGAAACTCCTCTTTAGCATAGGGTCCGAGAGGGATTTTTCCAACCTTTTTTCTTTTAATAAATATCTTTGGTAAAAACATGACAACCTTGTATCCGGCTCTAATTGCTGGCTCCTCACACATCCACAGTATTCCAGATTGCTGTGTTTCTGGGAGCCATTTCGTTTCTGCTGGCGTATATCCGGGCAACACCCTATCCATTCCTCAGATTCTTACTTGAAATGCTGGAGGATTTGCTGCTGAATTTCTAGGACCAGGTTTGGTCATAATGGCTGGGTCCCGGTTCCTTAGTTTTAGCCCCAGTTTCTTTGTTCGGCTGCTAGATGTCCTTCCAGGGCTGTTTCTCTTACTTTGCCCTAGTCCTTGCTGGCTGCACTGGCTGTCGCATGAGGTTTTGTCACCCTCTGAAATCCTCTTGGACCAAGCACCACAAGGTAGGGAGTTTTCTTGGCCTAGAAGACGGGTGCTTTCCTACTTCTCTGCCCATTTGTTGACCCAGTGACTGTTCTTGGCTGGCTGGAGTCCCCGTTATGCCTCTCGGGCGGTGCAGATCTCCTTAAGACAGGTTCCTACGTCCTCCCGGTGCCTTGTCCATTACTGCTTTCATTTCCATCATGAAGGTTAACATCCTGTGTACACCACTTGTTCTTTTCATTTGTCTGGGTCGTCGCTGGTCTAGGGCCCGAGAACCGTATCCTCGCTTCAGCCAAAACCTACCAGGCTCTCCTGCCTCTTCTGAGGCAAATCCTGAGGGACTGCAGGTCTTGGGACATGAGGCAGGCCGCTTCCTCCTCAGGGTCTGAAGACAAGCTAGGAATGCTTTGGCTGCTTCTCCTACGGTTCAAAAGGAATGTGAGCCTGTCAGGCATTTCTGCCTACACGTCTTAGGGCATGAGGCAGGCCGCTACCTTCCTCAGGGTCTGTAGACACGTGAGTTAGGCAGCCACGTCTCAGAGTCCATGAGTCCAAGCATGGGCAATGAGTACTTGGGGGCATAAGGGCAACTGCATCCAATCTGCTACTGAGCAATGGGGGCTGGAAAGTCACTTTGTACCCCTTGGAGATCCTTAAAGTTTGGAGGAGAAATCCTGTGCAGGCTCCGCAGTGAAGAGAAACCAGCAATTTGATTGTCCTGCACAGGACTGTTTTTCCAGCTTCTACCTCTTCGAAATCCATCGAGAAGGCTCTGCAAGTGTTAGGAAATCGAAACAGCACTCTTGCTGCCGGCCTCCGGGTCAACGACAAGTTGTGATGGCCGGAAGGTTTTAAAGTAATCTTAACCTCTGGCTTTGCTCTGGGCAATCCCACAGACCATCGTTCTTCAGCTACTAATCCATTACAGAAAGGGTAAAACCAGAGGGACAGGACTCAAGCTTTGCTCCACCGCAAAAAGGGCAGCCCAGCCCCAGCTGCGTGGTCACATCCCGTCCGCACAAGACCACAAGCAAGCAGACATGTTACAGCCTCATTGGGTATCATCAGTAAGGTGTTGCTTGGGTCCTGGCTGGCAAGTCTTCTTCCAGGAATGCACCTCTGGTAGGCAATAGTTTCATTAGCTGCAGAAGACACCATGAACATCATAAGAGTGACCCTTTCCTCTCCAAATCTCAGCTCTGCTCAAGTGCTCATGTGCATGGTTTGATGTTGTGCACATTATACATAGCAACAAGATGCGTGCCTTTGTAAAACGGTGAATACAAGCAAATCACTCTATCGCAAAGGCTCCTCTGGGGTGCGTCGACGTCTTGTCCTTAGTAAAAACCTAGAGGGCAGCTTTTGCAGATTAAAAGTTGCCCAATGTCAGGTATGAAAGAAGGTTCTTCGAATGATTGGTGACTTTTTTGCCAACCTACACTTTCGCCGAATTCTTTTCCCGATGGTTCCACGTTTTTTTATTTTATTTTTTTAATCGCAAAATCCGTGAGTGGACCCCCCCCCCCCGCACCTAACATCCCCTACACTTAACACTCAAATATAGCTCACCCCAACTAACCACCTGCATTTTGCAGCAAGATAAAGTGAGGGGGAAAAAAAACACACTCCACTAAATCAAAAAGGAAATCGGTGTAAATACATTCGGTGAAAGTGACGTCAGCATAAGTGGGGATATCCCAGGACATCATTAATCCTTTCGTGCTTTTAGGATTGTATGTTGCAATCTGGATCTTGCAGTCAGGCATTTTTAAAGTGGAAGGGTTTACAGAAAATGGTTTTAGAGAAGTTTTCTGCACATGTTTAATAAACAAGAGTGTTGACAAAGCATCGATTTTAGGTGAGGCAAGTAGGCTGAGGGCAGGCCCCAAGGAGAAGCGCTCACCGGTCCTCCACCTGGAAACCAGAAGAGAAGGGAAGCTGCCAGCTGGAGCAGAGGCCAGTGGGCGACTCATATCAGCGGCTCCGCAGAGAGAGCAGCCCTCCCCAGGAACGCCACCCATCACCAGCAGAAAGGGAGGTGGCCAACACGGCAGAGAAACGCAAGCCCTGTAGTGGGGAATGCTCGGAGAAACCCCAGGGTGAGGACATGAAGAAAGCCAAGCCACAGGGAGTGGTATGATAGGATATTGATATGTTATTAGTATCGCGCTCGTACACAAGTGTTTCAGAGCGCGACTAGGCAAGGGAGGGGAACAGGGGAGAACACAACACAACAACAACAAAGATCTCACTAGGCCCAGTGACATTGAGAACGCGCAAGTGCATGGGAATGGGAAAAGGGAAAAAGTGCATGGAAGGGGGAGAGTGCAAAGTGCGGCGCAGAGGAGAGCGAATAAATAATAAATAAAAAAAAAACCTGCTGCAAATCGAAAGGCCCCAAGGTGGGGAGGAAGAGCGAGAGAGAGCCCAAGATTGGAGAAGGATCAGTAAAACCCAAGAGTGAGGAGAGGAACAAGCCCCGGAGGTGGGACTGATCCGAAATGCCCCAAAGTAGAGAGAGAAGCCGAGACAAGCCCTGGAACGGGGATTAAAGTGAGAGTCCACAAATTGGGGGAAAATCGAGTCAAGCCCTGGAGTGTGGAAAACACATGGGAAATTAGAGTGTGGAGAGAGGGAGAGAAAGAGGAAAAACCCCAGAGTGGGGAAACCACTGTGAGAAACGAAGAGAAAGACTGAGGCAAGTGGCGGATTGTGAACATGGTGAGACCCGAAAGTGGGAAGAGACAAGCCCTTCTGAGGGGAAAGAGACAAAGAGAAAGATTGAGACAAGCCCTGGAGAGGGGAAAATATCTAGAAGCCCAGAGTGGGCAGAAAGAGACCCGAAAGGATCCCAGACTGGGGAAGCAAAACAGAGGAAGTTTTCACCAGAGGGGAGAAAGACTGAGAAATATCCTTTAAACGAGAGAGACCTGGCTGAGGCCATGGGACGGTGCTACAGCAGAACACACGTCATATGTTTGGAGCTGTGGACATAGGCAGGGCCAATGGTAAAGGGCCACAGGGGTGGGGGGTCAGTGCCTGCAGCCATCTCTTTCATTAGCCGAGGCCAAACAGTACCTTGATAATTTGATGTTTTCCTTTGGAGTCGTAGGGATAGAAAGTAAGCCAGAGTAGCTTCCCGGACGGAGGCCTCGATTTGCGTTTTACCGTCTCGACTTCCTGAGAAGGAGGACCCGGGGGGAACACGAAGCGTTTCCCCCGGGGAGGTTTTTGGCGCTGCACACGGCCAGCGAGTGGCCGTGGGGGGCAGAGCGCCTCCCTAGGGTATTTAAGGGCCAGGGAAAGTTCGGGAGGCAGGCGACGGTTGGACTTGGCGATTCTCATGGTCGCCTGCTCCCGAGCCTTCCCTGATTTAGGGCCTAACAGGGGTTGTGAGGAGAGGTGAGGAGTATTTCGGGGAGCGTAGGAATAGCGGGCTGGGCAGGTACTCATATATATTAAAAAAAAAAATTACAAAAAACGAACATTTTACTATCTCAACATTTTTGGATAAGGAGGTATCGTAAATAAGGTACTTCCAATTTTACCTTCATTTTCTGTGTTTTGGTTTTGGTCCCGTGGATCAGCGCTGTGAGGGCTGGGGCTCGGCTTCTGTGGTTGTATGTTTTCTGGCGGGGCTCTGTTTGGGATATTGGTCGTCTGCGGTCCCTTCGGGTGGTGTAGGTGGGGTCTCCAGTACGTTTCGGGCAGCGTTTGTGTACAAGTGCATTACCCAGGTTATTGCCTCAGCTTCGTTAGGGAGCTCGGGGTTATCGGCTTTCGTGCAGCTCCTCTGTGGAATACTTTCCTATTTAGTTAAGCCGATGTGAAGGGGTGTGGCGGGCGGGGGTTCCTCTTTAGTTAGAGCGGGCGTTTCTTTCTCCTAGGGACATTGGCATTTTCGGGCAGAGCTACGTCGCGCATTCACGCGGTAGTTTCTTTCGGACGTAGGCAGGCAGTGCGGTCATTTAAAAGGGACCATTCGGTTTATTACTTCACTCTGCGGTGGCCTGCTCGCCTCCTTTTAGTTATTGTTAAGCTGCAGATTTATTGCCCGTAAAGTTGATCGGGTGCCTATTTGCTGTGCGGTTCATTGTGAATTGTGTTTTTTGGTTAAGGCAATCCAGGACAGGTCTCAATTATATGCGGTAACATTAATAGGTGAAAGAGGGCACTGCAGTCCCTTAAAAGGGACCGCGTTAATTTTCCGGTGCCAGTGCGGTGCGGCCTCTGAGCAGCTAGGGGGCAGTGTGGTTGCTTAAAGGGCCAGCTTTATTTTCCTGGTGATTGCTTTAATTGTGGTGTATCTCGCGAGCCACCAGGGGGCGGTGTGGGAGGCATTGTGTGCAAGTAGAGCTTTGTTCAAGGGGATCTTTGTTTCTGGTGGGCAGGGTTTTTTCTGGGCATTGTAGAGCAGGAGTAGGGGGTCTCTCAGGGCAGGGGCATTAAAAGGGGGCTGTATATATATATATATAAAAAAATAAAAAATAAATATTTTTAAAAAATACATATATATATATATATATATATATATATATTCAATGAAAAAACTTTGTCAAAGGAACGTTATGGTTCCAAGTAAAACCGAAAAACCCTTGAAATTCGCCAGTTATGGTAAGCTAAGCAACCATAACTCGCGCCACCACCGTGCACTGCTAAGACTAACACCCAGGACATCAAAGATGACATCACAAATGTCATTGATGGCATCACTGATGGCATCACATGTGTATGTACTTTTCATGAAATATGTGTACAAGGGTTTCTAATTATAATGTTGCGAAACAAGTGTCAAGGATCATTGCAATAAATATCATACCCTAATTAGTGCATTGAACGATGCATTGATATAAATAGCATTCTATTATGGGATTCTATCTAGTATACTAAGCTACTGATACAGAAACAAAACATGGTGTGCAGTGTACAAGATGAAGGTATAATATTTGTAATGTTGATATGTTGAATAATGAAATGATAATTGTTTTCTTAATAGATTTTTGTGTACTGTGAAATATGTAATACGTAGCTAATAAAACATTACTATAGACAAAACACAAGAACACATACCAATATGGGTATATACAGGGAAAGTGAAGTTAGCAAAAAAGCACAAGTAGTAGCAGAAACAATTCATAACTTAACTGATTAGATTCATGCAAATAAATGATTGCTCTGTTTCAAAGCTGCTATTCACCCTATGTATATGTATCACTAGATGTGATTGGACCCACAGGGAAAGTACAGCCATAAAAAAAAACAACAGAACTATCAGAAAGTGCTCATAAGTCTATTGATTATCTTTATGCACAAAAAGGATTGCTGTCTTTCAAGCTTGTGTCTTCCCGTATGTATATGTTTCATATGATGTGACTGGACTCTAAGGGAATTACTGTAAGAACCTACTTGAAGGATACGTCTACAAATAAAATAAAATGTTTCGTTTCTGACTGTTACTGAAGAAAACCATGTGGCCTAGATATGTCAGCAAAAGAAAAAAAGAGTGAGCCAGACATGTGATGTCATCAGTGATGTCCTGGGTGTTAGTCTTAGCAGTGCACGGTGGTGGCGCGAGTTATGGTTGCTTAGCTTACCATAACTGGCGAATTTCAAGGGTTTTTCGGTTTTACTTGGAACCATAACGTTCCTTTGACAACGTTTTTTCACTGAATTTCATAGGTTTTTAGTAGCACAACTTTACCATAACGTCCCTTTAACAAAGTTTTTTCACTGAATTTCATATGTTTTTAGTAGCGCAACTTAACCATAACGTGGTTAACTAAATTTTAAAGGTTTTTATTAGTACAATGTGACCATAACATCCTTTTCAATAGATGAAGACCACTTACATCTTATGTCCTCAAAGTGGGAATGCCGGGTGGTAAAAAAAACAAAAAGATTTTCCTTCCTACGCCGGGACGCCTGCTGCGTCTCGGTGTAGGAAGGAAAATCTTTTACCAAGATGGCCACCATGAAAGGGAAGGCGGGGTGTATAAAGAACACAACGGCGCATGAGCGGGGTTGGAGGGGCACAGGGGAGACACATGGGCATGAGCGGGGGGTGAGAGGGAACAGGGTACAAACGGGGCATGAGCAGGAGGTGGGGGGGGAAGGAAGGAAACACAGGGCATGAGCGGTGGTGGGGGGAACACGTGAGAGTCACGGGGCATGAGCAGGGGGTGGGGAGGAACACGAGGGAGACACAGGGCATGAGCGGGGGGGTACAGGGCACATACGGGACATGAGCAGGGGTGGGGAGGAAAGGAGAGAGACAAGGGGCATGAGCGGGGGTGGGGGGAACAGGAGGGAGACACGGAGCATGAGCGGGGGCTGGGGGGAACACGAGGGAGAGGGAGACACGGGGCATGAGCGGGGGTGGGGGGCAACAGGAGACAGACACGGGGCATGAGCAGGGGGTGGGGTCAACAGGAGAGAGACACGGGGCATGAGCAGGGGGTGGGGAGAACAGGAGACAGACACGGGGCATGAGCAGGGGGTGGGGGGCAACAGGAGACAGACACGGGGCATGAGGGGGGGTTTGGGGAGCAACAGGAGAGAGACACGGGACATGAGCGGGGTGTGGGGGGCAACAGGAGAGAGACACGGGGCATGAGCGGGGGGGTGGGGAGAACAGGAGACAGACAGGGGGCATGAGCGGGGGGTGGGGGGTACAGGAGAGACACGGGGCATGAGCGGGGGGTGGGGGGCAACAGGAGAGAGACACGGGGCATGAGCGTGGAGTGGGGGAATGCAGGAGACAGACACGAGGCATGGGTGGGGGCAACAGGAGACAGACACGGGGCATGAGCGGTGGGGGGGAACAGGAGACAGACACGGGTCATGAGCGGGGGTGGGGGGGTTCAGGAGACAGACACGGGGCATGAGCGGGGGGTGGGGGCGTTCAGGAGACAGACACGGGGCATGAGCGGGGGGTGGGGGGCAACAGGAGACAGACATGGGGCATGAGCGGGGGGGTGGGGGGGAACAGGAGACAGACACGGAGCATGAGCGGGGTATGGGGAGAACAGGAGACAGACACGGGGCATGAGCGAGGGGGTGGGGGGCAACAGGAGACAGACACGGGGCATGAGCAGGGGTGTGGGGGGCAACAGGAGAGAGACACGGGCATGAGCACAGAGTGGGGGGTACAGGAGACAGACACGGGGCATGGGTGGGAGCAAGAGGAGACAGACATGGGGCATAAGCGGGGGGTGGGGGAACAGGAGACAGACACGGGGCATGAGCGGGGAGTGGGGGGGTACAGAAGACAGACACGGGGCATGAGCGGGGTAGTGGGGGGCAACAGGAGAGAGAGACATGGGGCATGAGCGGGGGGGTGGGGGGTACAGGAGACATACACGGGGCATGAGCGGGTGTGGGGAGCAACAGGAGAGAGACATGGGGCATGAGCGGGGGGGGTGTGGGGGTAGAGGAGACAGACACGGGGCATGAGCAGGGGGTGGGGGCAACAGGAGACAGACACGGGGCATGAGCGGGGGGTGTGGGGGGCACAGAAGACAGACACAGGGCATGAGCGGGGGAGTCGGGGGCAACAGGAAAGGGACACGGGCATGAGCGTGGGGTGGGGGGTACAGTAGACAGACACGGGGCATGAGCGGGGGGTACAGGAGACTGACACGGAGCATGAGCGGGGGTGGGGGGCTATTCAGGAGACAGACACGGGGCATGAGCGAGGGGGTGGGGGCAACAGGAGACAGACACGGGGCATCAGCGGGGGGTGGGGGAACAACAGAGAGACACGGGGCATGAGCGGGGGGTGAGGGGCAACAGGAGACAGACACGGGGCATGAGCATGGGGTGGGGGGCAACAGGAGACAGACACGGGGCATGAGCGGGGGTGGGGGGCAACAAGAGACAGACACGGGGCATGAGCGGGGGGTGGGGGGCAACAGGAGACAGACACGGGGCATGAGCGGGGTTGGGGGGCAACAGGAGACACACGGGGCATGATCGGGGGTGGGCGGCAGGCGGAGAGACACAAGGGGCAAGAGCGGGGGTGGGCGGGAGGGTGATAGACACGGGGCAAGAGCGGGGGTGGGCGGGAGGGAGAGAGACACACGGGGCATGTGCGGGAGGGAGAGAGACACACGGGGCATGAGCGGGGGGTGGGCGGGAGGAAGAGACACACATGGGGCATGAGCGGGGGTGGGGGAGGGAGAGCGACACGGGGCATGAGCGGGGGTGGGGGGGGAGAAAGACACGCGGGGCATGAGCGGGGGGTGGGCGGGAGGTAGAGAGACACAAGGGGCATGAGCGGGGGGTGGGCGGGAGGGAGAGAGACACATGGGCATGAGCGGGGGTGGGGGAGGGAGAGAGACACGGGGCATGAGCGGGGGTGAAGGTAAGGGGAGAGCGACACGGGGCATGAGCGGGGGTGGGGGAGGGAGAAAGACACGCGGGGCATGAGCGGGGGGTGGGCGGGAGGTAGAGAGACACAAGGGGCATGAGCGGGGGTGGGGGGAGGGAGAGGCGCACGCGGCATGAGCGGGGGGGAGGGAGAGACACACGGGGCATGATCGGGGGTGGGCGGGAGGGGGAGAGACACACGGGGCATGAGCGGGGGTGGGCGGGAGGGGGAGAGACACACGGGGCATGAGCGGGGGTGGGCGGGAGGGGGAGAGACACACGGGGCATGAGCGGGGGTGGGCGGGAGGGTGATAGACACGGGGCAAGAGCGGGGGTGGACGGGAGGGTGAAAGACACGGGGCAAGAGCGGGGGTGGACGGGAGGGTGAAAGACACGGGGCAAGAGCGGGGGTGGACGGGAGGGGGAAAGAGACACGGGGCAAGAGCGGGAGGGGGAAAGAGACACGGGGCAAGAGCGGGGGTGGGCGGGAGGGGGAAAGAGACACGGGGCAAGAGCAGGGTGGGCGGGAGGGGGAAGAGACACGGGCCAAGATAGGGGGTGGGTGGGAGGGGGAAAGACACACTGGGCAAGAGCGGGGGTGGGGGAAGGGGAGAGACACGCGGGGCATGAGCAGGGGGTGGGCGGGAGGGGGAGAGACACACGGGACATGAGTGGGGGGTGACCGGGAGAGACACACGGGGCATGGGTGGGGGAGAGAGAGAGACACACGGGGCATGGGTGGGGGGAGAGAGAGACACATGGGCATGAGTGGGGGATGGGGGAAGAAGAGAGAGACACATGGGGCATGAGCGGGGGGTGGGCGGGAGGGGGAGAGACTCACGGGGCATGAGCGGGGGGAGGGAGAGAGACACACGGGACATGAGTGGGGGTGGGCGGCGGGTGAGGAGAGACACACGGACATGAGCGGGGTGGGCGGGAGGGGGAGAGACACAGGGCATGAACGGGGGTGGGCGGCGGGTGGGGAGAGACACATGGACATGAGCGAGGGTGGGGAGAGACACACGGACATGAGCGGGGATGGGCGGCAGGTGGTGAGAGACATACGGACATGAGCGGGGGTGGGCGCCGGGTGGGGAGAGACACGGACATGAGCGGGCGGGGGTGGGGAGAAACACACAGACATGAGCAGCGGGTGGTAGAGACACACGGGGATGGGAGAGACACACGGGGCAAGAGCGGGGGGTGAGCGGTTGGGAGAGACGAGCGGGGCACGAGCGGGGGGTGGGCGGGAGGGAGAAAGACACACGGACATGACTGGGGGGTGGGCGGGAGCGAGAAAGACACACGGACATGAGCCGGCGGTGGGCGGGAGGGAGAAAGACACACAGACATGAGCGGGGAGTGGGAGGAACAGGAGACAGACACGGGCATGAGCGGGGGTGGGGGACTTACTGTGCAGGCGGGATACAAAGCCTCTCATGCGAGGAACAAAGATGGCGGGCGTCTCTGAAGCCAGACGCACTGCACGCTTTCACGCATCCAATGAGAGATCACGTCAGATGTCCGCGGACATCACGCAAGCTGCTTGCCCAATCACCGTCCTGTCCGCGAAGCGAACACAGATATCACTAATTTTTTTCACTTACATTTTTGTCATTTTTTTTAAAAACTACTGGACGGATTTACACCAAATAAAGCAAGGCACGCTTTCGGGACCAAGCCGCCGCTCCTGCCGCTAATTTGGTGTAAATCCGTCCAGCGGTTTGGGCTGTAGGCGAGAGCAAAGTTTTTTCCCATTATGTCTATAGGAAAAAAAAAAGTTTTGGGACTCCCCCCTATAACTTTGCCCCCCCTGGACGAATCCTCACCAAACTTTGCAAAAAGATTCAGAGTGACCCAAATACTTTTTTTGCAAGGTTTGGTGAGGATCCGTCCAGGGAGAGCGAAGTTATAAGCCGCCCAAAAAGTGCTCTTCCCATGGAAACAGCAACTTAACCATAACTACATGGCCACTACCGTGGCCATGTAAATATATATATATATATATATAAAGAAATACATATTCTGTTTGGGTTACATAGTACCAGTGGGTTTTATGATTTGTTAATTTTACGCTGTTCAAAGTTAGCAGTTTTGGCATTTTGGTATAGATCCACGGGTAGGTTTTGGCTCAGGGGCTTAGTTTAGCTAGCTTGACTTTCATGGGGCATACTCTTAGTGCACAACCAGATTATTGGTGCACAATGGTGGGCCAGAGAGCTAGCAAGAAGGGTTTGGTCGATGCTGGGGCACTGAGGGAGGCGCTGGAAATCATTAGCAGGGCATCTAAGGCCCAGTTGGAAGGGGCGGTAGGGGAAGTAACGGGAGAAGGGGAGGTAGGTGGGGGCAGGCCGCAGCATAGAGCTGCGGCTGATGGGGCTCTCGCGGCAGTGGTGGCTTGCACCCCCGCGGCGGGGAGAGGGGAGGTTTGGGAACACAGGGGCAGGAAGATGAGGAGGGAGATAGACAGGAGGGCGTCCAGGGGAGAAACTATCTCGGGTGGGGAGCCAGGGAGGGAGGGAGGGAGTCAATGATAGCCATGGGGAAGCTGGGAGTGCGCAAAAGGAGGTGGCTCAAGGGAACCAAGGTGGGGGCGGTGATGGGGCGCAGAAGGGGGTGACAGGGAAGAGGGGGTAAATACCTGCAGAAGAGTACAGGTGGGAGAAGGAGGGAGAGGTCCCCATCAATTGAGGAGGTTAGAGTGGGGTGCGGAACGGCCCCCCAGGGCAGGAGGAGTGAGGGCGGAGGGCGCAGCGCAGCCCCGCTGGTCAGGTTGAGGTAGAGTGTTTTAGAGCGGCCCCTCCTCGGTCAGCGCAAGTAGAGCCTAGAGGGTGCAGCAAGGCCCCTAGCGAGGAGGATTCCAGGGTGGAGGACGGCACGCCTCGCCCGAGAGAAGAGGACCAGGCAGGGGTTTCTGCGGCCCCGGGCTCGCATGAAGAAGAGCAACTCAACTCGGGGATGAGCTTGCATCCACAATGGTATTTAAGGGATGATGAAGTTGGATTGGAGGATTATGTGGGGCAGTGGAAGGTAGAAGGTTACGGGGCTGTAAGGAAAAGGGGGGAGGAGAGAGGAAATTTGAGGTGGGAATCGGGAAAGGCAGGTGCAGAGTGGTCGGAGGGCAGGGGGGCGGGGGAACTATTGGCTTGGTGAGTCTCTTGATATGTTTTGTCCCCGCAGTAGGAGCCCGCTAAGAAAAGAGATGAGGTGCATCTGTGTGGACGCAAGACCGCTGACGGCCTGTGTCGAAAGAGGTGAGCGGGAAAGGGAATGGTCATCTGCATGGCAAAAGCAGGACACGAGAAGGGGGGTGGGAAATTAAGGGTCTGGACTGCAAGGGGTGAGGAAAGAAGTTGGTGTACAGGCCATCGGAGCCTTTGGGGATGAGAAGGGCATTTGCTCAGTGGAAGTTCAAACGGATAAGGTGGTGGAGCCATTGGTGCAAGTTGAAAAGGAGGTTGAAGCGAAAGGCAAGGAGAAAAAAAACTGCCATACATGGGTATAACAAAACCGTTGGGAGCGCACTTGAGGGCAGCGACCAGGGAGAAGATTCAGGCGGGGGAATTTGTAGATGTTTTTAAGTTGCTCCATAGGGAAGTGAGAGCAAAGGAGGGGTCTAAAGAAGAAGAGAGGGAACTGGCTTCGCACCCAAGTGTCCCGGTGAATGTTGAGAATTGGACGTCGGCATTTATCATTTATGCCAGTGTATATTGTGAAAAATTCCCGGAGCGTTGCGTGGCCTTGCTTAAATATATGGACGTAATTAGGAAGGCTTTCACGAGTTTTGGGGGTTTTGCCTGGGTACGCTATGATGAGGAATTCAGAGCGAGAATGGCGGAGGACAGTCAGGCGGTCTGGGGGGAGATAGACATGGATCTTTGGCTGCAATGGATGACTCCAACGAGGCCTGCCCCGACATGGCACACAGCAAGTGGGCTGCCTGTGCCTTACCGGCCCTTTCTTGGTCGCCCCGCCCATGAGGGGGCAGGGCGAGGAGGCAGAGGACAGCCCTCGGCAGCATGTTGGGCGTTCAATGAAGAAGGCTGCACGAGGTGGATGTGCAAAGTAAAACACGAGTGCAGCAGGTGTGCAGGTCGGCATCCGGTTACAGATTGTTTTCAGGCAGGGGACAGTGGGTCAGGGCGAGGAACGGGGCAAGGGGGGGGGGGGGGGGGGGAAGGACCGCATGCCAGGTAAATTGGGGTGTGCAGGTAGGTCGGGCTCAGTTTATCGTAAAAGGAGGGGGGGCACAAGGTTTGAGGAAAGGTTTTTGGGGGCGATTTAAAGGGGGTAGGAGAAGGGTGAGGAGGAAGACGCGTAGGTAGGGGAGGGCCGCAAGGGGGATGTAACTGTGGAAATTGTTAAGGGGTGGTGGCCGTCATTTGGAAGGCATGGACGACGGTGGCAAAGCCCTCACGCTTGCCGCACGACAAGGTGAGTAAGCTTCAGGCTGCATGGATGGAGGGGCGGGAGCGTCTCTGGTGCAGAAAGGGGAAGTGATGAGATGGGTCTGCATGGATGGGGGTGCACTAGGGCCTCTGGTGCAGCTGGGGGGAAAAAAGTGGAGCAACGAAGCAAGGTGCTGGAAGAGGAATTTATGTGGAATGGACTGCATGGACAGGGGCGCAGGTTTGGCCCCTGGTGCAGCGGTGGAGAGGAGTAAGGCAGAAAAGGGGCCTGCATGGACGGGGGTGCACTAGGGCCCCTGGTGCAGGTGGGAAACAGGTGGTGATGGACGCAAGGAGCTTGAAGATTAGTTATATGGAAGGGACTGCATGGACGGGGGTGCAGGTTTGGCCCCTGGTGCAGTGGCGAGAGGAGTAATAAAGTAAAGGGCCTGCATGGACGGGGATGCACGTGGGCCCCAGGTGCAGGGAGGGGCAACCCAGGGCCAAATTAATAAGGTGATGGAAGGTGGGGGTCAAGGGTGAGCAGGAGGGTAATAGTTTAGAGGAAAAAGGGGGTCTAAGTAGGTTTAGGTGTATTGTTTTAAGGTTAGGCGAAAGGGGCGAAATATAGGGGGACAGGTAGGAGAGGACCTTGGGTGTTTCCAGAGAGGGTTAAGGAGATGGCCAGAGAGGATAAGGTACTGAGGAGGTGTTACTAGTGGTGTGGGAAAGGTTAGGAGGTTGGAACTCATTCATTTAGGAGGGGTGCAGCATCTGAAGGTAGTGGACTGGGCCATTAAGAGGAATAGGTGAAAAGGTTGGGATGCTGGGAGTAAGGGAGATACAAAGGATATGGCAGGGACCAGGTCAAACAGAATGTCTTTATAGAATTCTTTCAGTAGGTAGCAGGAGTGTTGCATTTATTAGGATGTTGTTGATTTGTAAGTGATTTTGTAATTTCTTTTTCAGATGCTGCTAGGTGGTCTGGTCAGATGTCAAAAATCTGTTTTTTGGGACATTCTAGGGTTAAGTGGGCGGGGTAAGAAGCTGAGGAAAGGGTTGTTGGCAGGCAACTGGGGTGCAACTATAAAGATGTTGTGGTAAGATGGTCCGGGTTTGGGGGGCTGGGCTGGGATCAGTTGCTTCCTATGTTGGCTGGGTTGAGGGAAAGATATGGGCCTCCAGATGGGGGGCGGGGGGATTAGTCTTGGTGGGGAAAATGATCTGGTAAGGGATGCGGGTGTGGCTCTTCTTAAGAAAATAAAAAGGGTTTTTTTGTTATGGTCCGGCAAGTGTGGCCTCAAGCAACTGTAGTGGGGACTAAGTGGTTGCCGCAGAGAGTGGGAGGGGAGCGAGAAATGTGGGTCCGATAGAGCGGGCAAGGAAGGGGTAAACAGAGAGATGTTAGAATTTTGTACATCGGTGGCAGTACAGGTTTTGGACCATAAGGAGATGGTTTAGGAAGGATTGATGAGATTTAGAGAGGATGGGTAAACTTTCCGGTTTTTGGGGAACAATCATTATCTGGCGGACTTGAGCTCTTGGCTGGGAGATTGAGGAGTTGGAGGTAGGAAAATTGGTGAGGGGGGTGGGGCAGAAAGAACACCTCGGGGGGAGGGTTTTTCTGGTGCCGGGGGCATGGCCCCTTTTGATGTGGGGGGAGCGAAGCACAATGGGGAATGACACGGGAAAGGATGAGGTGGTGCTGTTTGCACAATCGGGCCACCACGGGGGGAACAGGTATTGAGCCTGGAGGGGCATGGCCCCGGGGAGAAAGCGGGACACCTGGAAAAGGGGTAATGAGACGGTAGGGTCCAAGGGATAGTTAGGGAGGAAATGGCTTTATTTAATTATTTAATTATTGGGTAAAACATGAGAATGTTTAATTATTTTATTGGTTGTTTGAAATATGTCTTTAGTTTGTAAGGCCATGGAGCCAGGTAAGCGTTTAATTCTAAGCTTTGGCCTGTCACATTAAAGCGACCTTTTCCACTTTTAAATGAGTCTGGGTTTTTGTGCAGTAAGCCAAAAGGGGGGGCCCGGGGGAACACGAAGCGTTTCCCCCCGGGGACGTTTTTGGCGCTGCACACGGCCAGCAAGTGGCCGTGGGGGGCAGAGCGCCTCCCTAGGGTATTTAAGGGCCAGGGAAGGTTCGGGAGGCAGGCGACAGTTGAACTTGGCAATTGTCCCGCCCTCCCACCCTTTCATTTTGGGTTAGGTCTGGTCTGGTTTTATTAAATGGGGATGGGGGACCATTGCACTTGGTTTCTGCAGGGGTTTTTTACGTCCCATGTCAAGTTCTTACGGGGTTTTTTGGTCTGTTAAGGAGCTATTATATGGTAGTTTTGTGGGACAGGTCGGGGCATCAGTGAAGCTGTAAGGTACCCTTTTGTTGCTGATGTGGCAGGTCAGACGGGCTGCCGGTCATAGGAAGGGGGAGATTGGTGTAGAGGGGAGTCTGAGGGGTATTGAAGTGGTCCTGGGCTCCGGGGGCATGGCCCCTTTTGATGTGGGGGGAGGGAAGCACAATGGGGGAATGACACAGGAAAGGATGGGGTGCACAATCGGGCCACCACGGGGGAACAGGTATTGCGCCTGGAGGGGAATGGCCCCGGGGAGAAAGCGGGACGCCTGGAAAAGGGGTAAGGAGACGGTAGGGTCCAAGGGATAGTTAGGGAGGAAATGGCTTTATTTAGTTATTTAATTGATGGGTAAAAAATGAGAATGTTTAATTATTTAATTGGTTGTTTGAAATATGTCTTTAGTTTGTAAGGCCATGGAGCCAGGTAAGCATTTAATTCTAAGCTTTGGCCTGTCACATTAAAGCGACCTTTTCCACTTTTGAATGAGTCTGGGTTTGTGTGCAGTAAGCCAAAAGCACCCTTTTACCTTTGCATGGAGTAGGGCTTAATAGCCGAGAGTTAGGGAAACATTGGGTCTTCTCCGAGAGGATAGCTCTTCTCACGCCTCCTTGTCCATCTCCCGATTCTGCCTTACCACAGTGGCCTCAGACATGACTGTGGTGCTGAAGGGAAAGCCTGTGCCCCCCCCCCCTACAGTAAATATATAGGTGAACCTCCAAAGAGCCTGTGCAACCTGTGTTCCTATACTGGAAATCTAGCAGGGCCGTGTCTGGCCTGGAAAGTGCCACCTACTGCCCTACAAAACAATGTGTCTGCGTGCTCCTTATGACATCTTAAAAACCAACCACATACTTGAACAGCATGAGGCTAAGGACTCAGTATGTCAAAATAATTTCCATTTTTTTTTATCTTTAGCCAAATTCAAACCTCGGCACCATGGGTCAAAGGGCATGTGAGCCAGGCAGGCACCTCTCCCTGCAGGTCTGCGGGCATTCGGCAGGTCGCTTTCCTACCGAGGGTCGGAAGACACCTGAGGAGGCCGACTCTCCTGGGAGTCCAGGGGAGTGGGAGTCCGGCAGGAAGGCAGGCAGCTCCCTGAAGGTCCGAGAACACCACATGGGCCTCCGAACTTCCTCGGGGTCCGGAGGCATGTGTGCCGGGGAGGCAACTCTCTACAGGTCCGAGGACTCAAGGCAGGCAGCTCCCCCCCCAACCCCATACACTCCCTCCAGAGCCCAGAGGCATGTGAGCCGGGAAGGCACCTCTCCCTGCACGTCTGGTGGCACGGGGTAGACCGTTTCCCCCCTCGGAGTCTGTAGACAGGGGAGGTAGGCTATGGCAGCCAGCCCCTCTTCACTGTCTGAGGGCATGTTGCAGACACCCTACAGTCCAGAGAACACAGGAGGCAGGCAGCCCCCCCCCCCCAGAGACAGGGGAGGTGGGCTCTGCCAGCCCATCTTCACTGTCTGAGGGCATGTTGCAAACACCCTGCAAAACAGAGAACACAGGAGGCAGGCAGCTCCCCACCCCTACCCCCGCCTCTTTGAGTTTCTGGGGGCACATGCGCCAGGCACACTGAGAAAACATCCCGAGAGGTTCCACATGTGCTGGGCGTCGCCTCGCGTGGGTCAGAGCGCCCTCTGGGAGCTGCATGCACACACATCCAGGCTCCAGGGAGGGGAAAGTGCGTGTTTTACAGGCTCCAAAGCCCAGCTTTGTATACACAACTGCAGCCCAGAATGGCAGGGGTCGACTCTGTGTAATGCCGGAAGAATGTGAGGGGAGTGCGGCTGCCAAGTACAACATGGTGACGGCTCAGCTGCCAGGGCGCCCTCTAGCGGGCAGCCGCCGAAGTGCGAGCTCTCGCGTCCACTCCTCCAGTCCAGCTCAAGGCGTTTCTGCAAATGATGCTTGTCCTGCCAGCACATTTGCCATTTAAAGAATTTCTAAATGAAAGGTTTTCAAATAATGGACTCCATTCTACCATCCAGCAACAACTAGCACTTGGTCATGGGTACAATTAACGAGGGTCCTGGCAGAAAGAGGGGTCGCACTAAACACAAGCCTCTCTGGGTGGTGAGAGTTCGCATGCTAAATGCCAAGTTCTCAATTAGGCACGGGCAGTCTGGACCCAGCAGACTAAGTCCCAGGACAAGCCTAGGCGCTCTGACACTACTACGAGGGTGATTTGGCGCAGTATAAAAGTATATTCACGTAACGTTCAGGGGAAATCTCTCGGAATGTTTAGAAGTATTTATATCAACATTGTTCTAATGTTTTCCTGTAGAAGCTGCTAGAGTAGCCATTGAAATGCTTGGTGGCCCTTTAGCTCCTCTTTGAAGCCCATAGGCGCTAGATTCGATGGGCTTGATAGCTAAATTCACCATCAGCTACTTTTAAACACCCACGACATCTGGTGCCATACAAACATACCTATGTAACATGCCTGCATTTTAGAATGTTTCGAAGCTATCTTTTCAATGTCTCGTTAAGACATCTACAGCCAAATGACTCATGTACAATGGTTTGCAAATTATGTGGGCGTTGGATTGTGGCATGCCCTGTACCTGCTTCCCGTTACTGGGTGCTGCCAGATAACTAGTAGCTGCATTGTGCTTTTGCTCATCAAATCTTTATTTCAACCCCTGCACGTGGCGTGCGAGAAGGAGCCCCCACATCACTGCCACATAAGCATGCCAGACTGCGGATGCAGCCTTTCCAGCTGCCCCGCGGCGCAAAGCCGTGCAAGATGGAATGTCCGCCTCCATCATTCATGCCCCCTCAGGCCTGATCATGTCCAGATGAGTCCCAGGATCCAGCCTGGCTTTGCTGAAAGAGCAAATGTCGAATTGCTTTTTTTTTTTCCAGAGCTCTTCTGTTTTCTACTTAATGAGGACTGATATGGTATGCAGTCTGTTGGCTGCGATCTATTGATCGCGGGCACAGAGGACCTCATACAGGAGCACATGGACCCCTGAAAAGTAGACACGGTCCACACTTTGGTTATCCCCCTTCCATCTTCTGAGGATCCCTTGCTTCCGGATAACTAGCGTCCTATTTCCCTTATTCCGCTCTCTGATGAAAATACTTGAATCTTTAGTCACCCCGTCGCTTTCCTCCTCTTTGGAAGAATCTCTTCTTTTTCGGTCCTTTTCAGTCGGGGTTCCGACCTGGCTGGGGCACAGCGACGGTACTGTTTTCGGTTATGGATCACCTTGCTTTGCTTGCTGATCGTGGTGGTATTGGTGCTCTGATTTTACTCGATCTATCAGCGGCATTCGATTCCATCGATCATACCGTCGTGCTTGACAGGTTGGCAGCTGCAGGCATCACTGGCACTGTGCCGTCCATCGCTCTCAGTCTTTGCCCCTGCCCCCTTCACGATCTGGCCCTGTATCTGTTACGTTATCGCCCAGTCTTTACAATGTCTACAAGCATCCGTTGTCGAAACTCATCCATTCTTTTGGGCTCCGCTGTTACATCTCTGCGGGTGATGTGCGAATGATACCCAGATTGTGGTTCCTTCGCAGCCATGTCATTTCTGAAACCCCCGCCAATCGTAGACATTTGTTGACGGCTGTTGGCGACTGGATGAGCCAAAAATAGCTTAAATTGAATGGCGCTTATGAGTGAGGTCCTGGTCGTTGGTACTCCCTCTACGGCCTCTGTGTGGACACCAGAGTGCTGGCCTCCGTCCCCTAAACCCTCCCCCCTATTCCAGTTACTGTGGTTAAGGACCTGGGAGTTAAGATCTCAGACAATTTATCGATGGACATTCAAGTGACTTTGGTGTGTCAAGGAGGCTGTTTCAAGCTTAAGCTCTTGCGGAAGCTTTTGCCGTTCCTGCCTGCCCGCCTGCGTGCCCCTGCTTTTATCTTTGGCACCTTAGATTACCGTAAAGCTCTTGTCTTGGCCTGCTAATATTCTTCACCGCCTCAAGTATTACGGAATACCGCTGCAAGAGCGACTGGTATCTTGGTAAGGGACCACACATCTCCTGTCCTGCGCATCCTTCCTTGGTTTCCGGTTGGATGTTGAATTGAGTTTAAGTGCCTTTGCATGGCGCGTCGGGCCTTTGCATGGCGCGTCGGGCCTTTGCATGGCGCATCGGGCCTTTTACGGTCAGGGTGCAGAGCTTTTGCAGAAGGTCGTTCATTACAACCCGACCAGAGTGCTTCGCTCTGCTTCCGATTTTCTGATTCAGGTTCCTGGATTCCATCAGACCAGGTTGGGGGGCTGGGCTTTTTCTGTAGTTGCTGCAGTGCTTTGGGATAAATGTACTCGTTCTCTTTGCGCCATTGATAATCATTTTCTTTTTTGTTGCCATCTTAAAACCCACTTGTTCTGAACTCTCTTTAGCCGGCCTTTTCTCGCCAGTCTCCTCCTCAGTGGCATGATTGGTCTGGGTGATAGAGCACTTAATAAATATAGTTAACATAACATAACAAAGCACGCCACACAGGAAAGCTCGTGGGGGAGGGGGGTGACAGCAACCCTGAAGAGTCAAGTCACAGAGCACTGATGAGAGTATGAATTAATGTATGTATGCATGCATGCATGTATGGGATACAATACTTAACGTCATCGTATTTTTAATGCGTGTATCTTCTTAGATCATATGATATGCAGAGGCCGACATCCCTAGTGTGATGTCCACATGGCCCCAGTAATACTATCCCTAGTGTGATGTCCACATGGCCCCACTAATACTATCCCTAGTGTGATGTCCACATGGCCCCAGTAATACTATCCCTAGTGTGATGTCCACATGGCCCCACTAATACTATCCCTAGTGTGATGTCCACATGGCCCCAGTAATACTATCCCTAGTGTGATGTCCACATGGCCCCAGTAATACTATCCCTAGTGTGATGTCCACATGGCCCCAGTAATACTATCCCTAGTGTGATGTCCACATGGCCCCCGTAATACTATCCCTAGTGTGATGTCCACATGGCCCCCGTAATACTATCCCTAGTGTGATGTCCACATGGCCCCCGTAATACTATCCCTAGTGTGATGTCCACATGGCCCCACTAATACTATCCCTAGTGTGATGTCCACATGGCCCCACTAATACTATCCCTAGTGTGATGTCCACATGGCCCCCGTAATACTATCCCTAGTGTGATGTCCACATGGCCCCCGTAATACTATCCCTAGTGTGATGTCCACATGGCCCCCGTAATACTATCCCTAGTGTGATATCCACATGGCCCCAGTAATACTATCCCTAGTGTGATGTCCACATGGCCCTTCACGCGGCGAGGTCCCTCAGATTGTTTTTTTCCGCCATTGTGACCAGACATATATGTGTGTTTGTTGGACATGAAGAGCAGTGTGTATGTACTTTGTGTGTATTGTGCGGGGGCGGCGGCGCAATGTTTGGGGCAGATGTTTATAAAAAACAGCCCTCGCCAGCACGGGAGAGGGTGGGGTGGGTGCGGGGGCTTGGTGCAGGAGCGCTCCTAGGGCGGTCTAGGGGATAACACCAGTCAGATGGTATTATGGGTAAATCCCCTTGAAAAGAAAGACTGTACACACGTTGTACTTCTAGGCCTCCCTGTTTTACGTTGTCACCATTAGTGTCCCCGGGTTTTGCAGGCCCTCATCTTGGTGTCCCGCACACAAACAGAACCACCGAATTTGTAATTCAGCCTCTTACAACGACCAAGCTGTGTGATCTTGGCCAAAATCATCTCCAGGCGAGTGAGATGTCTGACAATCATGTCAGCACATGTTCACACGCACATGGTCTAGACATCACGAATTGAGGATGTTTCGGGATCACTCTGAGGTAAGCAGACATATATGCCAAAAGTGAGCGGGTTTGAAAACAGGCTAAACCCTAGTCCTCCTATACTGTGCCTACCCCTCCTCACTGACAGTGTCCGCACTCTCAGACTCACTCACAGGCCTGCTGGTTCAAGGGGTCGCGGTGCTCCATGAAGGTAACAAGTGAGTTCACTCTGAGTCAACAGCAGAGGGGCCAGGTCCTCCGCACTCTGACTCACGCCAGCTGCACTAACCTCCTGGCTGTATAACTTTGCCCCCGCCCGTGATCTCCGCATTTACAACTCCATTTGTCCCGCATGATGGCAAAGCTCGGCCATTGCCCTGCTCGCTCTGAGAGTCTGTGCTTCCAGTAGACCCCCATCGCCGCCAGACTGTGGCCCGTCTCTTCCCTCTGCGCAGTCCAGTGGGTGCCGGCTTCTGACCCGCCCGCCCCAGTAAGATTGGACCCTGAGGGAAGTATATATTTTTTTTACATGCTGTACACACAGGGCACAGGGAGGGGAGAATACGATACGTCTGGTGGTCCGGATGGTCAGCGGGACATCTCTGTAAAGTGGCACAAGGTGTCGAGGAGGTCTTCCAGCGCCACAGGCGTGGCTTGGCTGAACCATCTCCGAACCAAATCGAAAACTGGATATGAGAACTGGCTGTGCGCACAGGGACGCACAGGGGCTATCGGGCGTGTGGGAAGCACACATAAGATCAAGTAACATCGGAGCTTACAACCCTGTTCCCCTGAACCCGGCCCCGGGCTGTGAGTGGCCGTTGGCATTTTCTCAGGACTCAGTGAAGATCATAAATAAATTAAAAATCTCTCGGGCTCCAGGCCCTCACGGCTTCTCCAACTGGGTACTGAAGTCTGCTCCCAAAACCCGGCTATGCTGCTATTAGTGTCGTTTGGGAAAATCGGGATAACACAAGATACCATCCTCATGGCAGCAATCAGTCCTGGTGGCCATTTATAAAAAGGGTGACAGGAGTTTACCCGAGAACTATCGACTGCTGGCTATGCTTGACGTGACTGGCAAGATACATGGCTCATTGCTTTTGGGTGATGCCTCAGGGGTCCTCCATCAATATCAGACAGGGTTTCGGCGAGAGAGAGAGAGAGAGAGAGAGAGAGAGAGAGAGAGAGAGAGACATAAACTGCAGACACTTGGCTGCCCTTTATGGCTAATGTACGTCATTAAGCTTCTCCACCACAACAACAATGTGTGAGAGAGAGAGAGAGAGAGAGAGAGAGACAGAGACAGAGAGACAGAGAGACAGAGAGAGACAATAGCATAAACTGCAGACACTTGGCTGCCCTTTATGGCTAATATACGTCATTAAGCTTCTCCACCACAACAACAATGTAAGAGTCCGGGGTTCATCAGTGGGAATGCATTGAGGGGTGCTAGCCGGAAGTACTCAGTCACTGAGCGCCAATCTGCGGTCTATGATTTTGGTGGAGGAATTTGGGAGCATGGGATCCACAGGGAAGAGCCCAGGGTCCTTTGGACGGGAACGCTTTGGGTACGATTCGCCGCTGATGGAGGAGAGTGATGGGATGAGAGCTCAAGAAGTGAGCTAGGTGGACTATTTGGGGTGCGAGTGCTGGGGGGGGAGGGGGGGAAGAAGCACCCCTTGCACGTAACAAGAGGATTTGAGGTGTTCTTCTGAGGAGTTCCACTGATGGAATGACTTACATGTCGGGGGCGGAGGGAGTGCTCCAGTGGTGTGGGGCTAGTAAAGGAGGCAGGGGCAGGCCATGGAACAGTCTGATTGTAGTGGCACGAGGAGCAGGGATGGTAGATGGGAGGAGTAGAGAGAGAAGCAGACAGCGAGGTAATTGGGGAGGAGACTGTGGACGAAGTTAAAGATGTAGAGCATCAGGCGCAGGTAGTATAGCTCAGGGGCAACGTGCTTGCATAGGAAGCACTACGAAACAGACTAACACAGGTTCGAATCCCGGATCTGCGCTTAGAAACCTCTTCGGTATATATATATATATATATACACACACGGAGAGCATTTTTTGTGGTGTAATTTTCTAGCGGTGGGATGGGATTTCAGAGGCAGTCTCTAGGGTCATTCTCCTGTATCAGGTAAGCCACTGTCCATATGGTCTGGTCTCCCCCAGTACTGTTTCTCTGCGTGTTGGATCTTACTCTGCTGCTAGTGCTTCCCGGCTCCTCTGTGGTAATTCTGCCACCCCCCTGACAGGAGTGAGGTCTCCCATTCAGGTTCTAAAAGGGCGAGGAAAATCAATTTTCCACAAGACAAACATTTCTTTCGTTCCGGTCCAAAGTGGGTTTTATATGTTGGACCCAGGTGCACTGTGGTACTTTTAGTCCTTATTGATCTCTGAAATGTGTTGCTTATTGTGGTCCAGTAAGCATTCGATATAAGGAGAGCGGTGCATGCTAGTGGCTGCATTATTTGGGGAACCACCTGAAAGTTTAGTCAAACAGACCTGGCTAAGATAGAGGCTGACAGGAATGGGGACAGGCAAAGAGGTACGGAGGTCCCTCTCAGCTCCCTCACACCACCTCAGGAGTAGGCATGGCTATGCCATCGCCCTGGTGCCCTTGGGCATCGCTGACAGGGATATATCCCCGACCCTTTCACAGTACTCAATCCTTTAAACTCAATGTACAGTACTCCCCTCCTCCTTCACAATGCAAGGAACTCAATCCTTCCTTCTCTATACACTGTACTCAATCCCTCCCTCTCAATGCACAGTACTCACCTCCTAAACAATGTAAGGAACTCAATCCTTCCTTCTCAATGCACAGTACTCACCACTCCCTTCTTGATGCAAGGGACTCAATCCTTAATCCTCTATGTACTGTACTCAATCCTTCAGTACAGCGTAGCAGCAATTTTAAAGACAGAAAATATTTTTAAAAAGCCAAAATCAGGAGTTAGTAAGCTAAAGACTTCCATCGATTGTATGGTGTTCAAAATATTGCTTCCAGCATTGGAGTTTCTGAGTCATCATTAAATCGGTCGCGGGTAAAATAGCTTAGCCAGTTGGGTGCTCGCTGTTGCGATTTGCAGATTCGAATCCCGCCAAGGACGACTCAGCCTCTCATCCTTCCGAGGTCAACAAAAAGAGTAAATATTTCGATTGGGTAATAATAATTGCATATAAAAATGTTTTATGTAAAGCGCTTTGCATATTAGCGCTATATAAATGACTAGTTATCATTAGCCATTTTATTTCCCCTTAAACGTCACGTTGAGATAGTATAAGATTTATTTTCAGCTTGTGTACACCAACCAGCTGCTGGTGAAAGAGCACATGCCGAGGCGACATTTTAGCTTTGTGTGGGCCATCAGGCTCTCCAAGAAATCCCATCTGCTGAGATATGAACACAAAAGCACGAGAGTCCTGTATGACAACCTCTAGCGTAGTGTCCTACCTATATGTTTAATGCACGTTAAGGAAGGACCCGGTCTTCTGTTTATGGCGAGCGTGTATGCTCGCAGAGGAGGCGGGGCTACCGCCTAAATATTAGACTGTTGTATTATTGAAATAAAGGAGAACAGACGTCCGCTACTTTCTCTCTGCGTGCGTGCTTTATCGATTTGCATCTGCTATTTGTCTTTGTCGCATAACTATAACAATGGCTAGGAGGATTTAGAAGTTTATTCCGGTGCCCACCGCCTCTGGCAGGCAGCCCTCCGTGCAGGCCTTGCTGGCGCTCCGGATGAACAATCAGCACGCCTGCCGTGATAGAGTGAGTGGCCCGCACACAAGGCCTTTTGGGGAAATTCGTATTTTATAATCACGCCGCCGTCGCTGCAAGCAAGGCCTATTTCCATGTGCGAGCCCAGCCGTGGCCTAGATACAGCCAGGAACATTAGCGGCTACCTGCCACTGTAAATTGACAAGCCCTAGACTGCATGTTCTGGCCCACATGCACGTGTGCCTCACATCTACTGACTACATTGCGCCCGTGCATCGAGAGCACAAGAGCCTTCTATTCAGTGTGCCATCACCATGTCAGAGGATGAGGCGGTCGGCACCCTCCGTCCCTACATCCCATGACAGGGCAGAGCGGGGCGGGGCAATGAATCCCTACAGTTACAGGCGGTCCCGCCTCTCGACATCACAGACACCAGTAGCCTAGCTCCACGGTGGAACCAATGAGCCCAAGAACTTCAGATATACATCGATGCAACTGGGTTGAGGGAAGAGCACCAGCTCACAGAACTACTAATGCACTCGCTAGGCCTCGTAGTGCGTGACATTGTGTTTGAAATGCCAATAAAGCACCACCACCACCACGTTTCAAGGCATCATCGACTGCCTGAACAACTACTTTGCGCCACTACAAAACGTAGACTACGAATGCCACATTTTTCATCTGTCCACGCAAGAGACTTTTGCCGGTTGAGAGCCAGCTGAATTTCGTTATTGCAGAGAACTAGATCCCTAGAAGAAATATTACACCTAGCCAGGGCAGAAGACATGGCACTCTCAATGCAGACCAAATCCTTGAGAAACATTAAAATCACGCAGACATCATCCACTGCACCCCTAGGCCAGTTCCGAGCATCAGAACAGGAGAGCAGCATAGATCAAAAAAAAGTGTCCAGGTGTGGCTACAACTTCCCTCACGTTGGCCCATGCCCAGCAGTTGGCCATACCTGTGAGAAATACGGGGGTGAAAATCACTTTGTCAGTTTACAAAAACGCCAGACGTTTTCAGAAGTCTACAAATTATAGTGAGCAAAGTAGGAGACAAGACAGCTCCTGTTCCAGGCAGCCATGATCCCCTACCAGCAGAGGTCATGGGTCATCAAGCAGAAGGAGAGAATCTCTGCACTGATCCCGGAGTCCGAGGGACAGAAAGGGGGACTCTCGACAGAGACGCTCGCCTAAAGACACGAAGAGAAGATCTACAAGACACAAGTTGCAATACATAGATGTCTCGCCAAGACGCCGCAATGCCTTGGATTCATCCTCATCCAGCGGTGACTGCAAGCGAGGGTATCTACATGCAATAGGTAACAAGACAGCAACAGAATACAGCCCAACATTATTGTTACAGCCCAACGGTAGCCCCCGGGAATTTCTGATCGATACAGGGGCAACCGTGAAAGTGGTCAATGAAGCAACATAGCAGGGCATCAAATGCAAAAGAGCTCTGTAACCGGCTGACATTGATATTTATCCATATAGCGTAAACAAACCCCTGGAGTGCAAAGGCATGTTCAAGGCCACCTGCACATACAAGGACAAAACAGCAAAAATAATGATATATGTAATTGAAGGAGAGCTGCCATCATCCTCAGTTTTAAGTCTGCAATACAAATGGATCTAGTACATATAATGTACCAAATCATGAAGGCGTGCGAACACAACAAGGCCAAAAGACATGTTGATCAAAATTTTCCCAGCCCTACTCAAAGGACTAGCCCGACTCAAATGAAAAAAGTCAAACTACACATCAAACGGACATAACACCCGTCACACAACACTATAGAGGAATACCGCTGAACATCCAGAAGCAAGTAAGGACGAGATACAAGCACTCCTCTGTCAAGACATCATGGAACATGCAACCGGGCCCATGCCGTGGTTATCCCCCATTGTCCCAGTCCCGAAGAAAAAAATGGAAAAAGCATCCGTATCTATGTGGACATAAGGGCACCCAACATTGCCAATTGAGAGAGAGAGGCATACATCACCGAGAATGATGGACATGATGTACCTGCTGCATGGAGCGAAGTTCTTCTCGAAATTAGAGCTCAACAAAGGCTACCACCAGCTTGAATTACACCAAGACTCTAGCTATATAACCACATTCTCCACCCACATAGGATTATTTTGCTGCAAGCGACTTAGCTTTGGGGTGTCTTCTGCTGCAGAAATGTTCCAGAACGAGACACACCAGATAATCAAGCACATCCCGCAATTCTCAATTATAGTGACGACATCCTAGTGTTTGGTGCCACTCAAGAAACCCATGATGATGCACTGCGTTGTGTATGTATGGCATTGGAAGAAGCCAACCTGACCTTGAATGTTGATAAATGCAAACTCAACAAAACAATGCTTACATTCTTTGGGAACATCTTTTTGCGAGAAGGCCTCCAACCCGATCCTGAAAAAGTTCAAGCACTCGTCGATGTGGCCACGCCCCAATCAACATCAGCAGTTCGTTCATTCCTAGGCATGGCCAGCTACTGTACCCGATATATACAGGACTCTGCATCCGTCAGCACACCACTAAGACACCTCACCGGGAAGGGACAAGACTTTGTGTGGTCAAATGACTGCGAGGACGCTTTCCAAGACATCAAACAACGGATCCCATCGGCCTCGTGCATGGCTTATTATGACACGAACCTTGAAACAGAACCAGTCGTAGATCTGAGTCCAGTTGGAATGGGAGCGATTCTTGCTAAATTCAAGCCTGGCTCTCCTTAGTCAGCATCACTCTGCATTGTAACATTATGCCAGCCGCAGTCTGTCTTCGGCAGAATGTGCGTACTCACAGCCGGAAAAAGAGCCTATCAGTAGTGTGGGCATGTGATCACTACCATTTATTCCTATATGGACAAATCTTCACCATTATAACAGACCATCAAGACCTCACAACTATATACGAAAAGTCGACTGCAAAAAATGCCTCCCTGCCTTGCTAGATGGGGATTTCGCCCCCAAAATACTGCACTGCACCGGGAAAGAGAACCACCCGGCAGATTATTTTATCAAGGTATCCCCTCTCTGCGAAAGAGGAATAGCAATCCCGCAAAGCAGATCAATGTCAACTATATCATCAGGAACGCACTACCCAAGTCGCTCACCATCCCTGAACTCCTCCACTGCCTGAGTCAAGACCCCGTGCTCATGAAAGTCAAAGAGAGAGTATCCTCTGGCAGATGGCATGACTCAAAACGGAACGAGAAAGCGCGTTCAGAGTCTGAACAGAAACAACTTCGAACATTTCATCTTCCAGAAACACACCCCATCACTATCTCCAGAAGGTCTGCTACTAAAGGAGGACCGTATAGTAATCCCAGACACTACAGGACAGAGTTATCAACATGGCACACACCAGACATAGGGGAATGGTATCCACCAAACGACAACTACGAACGAAAGTATGGTTCCCCCAGATGGACACGAAAGTGGAAGAGATCCTGGAAAATTGGATGATATGCAAAGCGGTTCCTCCCCACACGTGCCCGGAACCCCTAAAATAAACAGTCATGCCGCCTCAGGTTTGGAATGAGGTAGCAGTCGACATGCTTGGGCCGCTCTCCAATGTAATCATGGACGAAATGACAAGGTTCCCAGAGATCCATTTAATATGTTCAACGTCAGCGCATACGGTAATTTCTGCACTAGACAAAACGTTTGCTGATTACGGCATTCCAACAGTCGTGAAATCCGATAATGGCCCACCGTTCAGTGGACGGGAGTTCAGAATGTTAGCTGAGCACCTAGATTCCAGCATCAGAAAATTACCCCACTTTAGCCACAGGCAAATGGCACAGTACAGGGCTTCATGGCAAGATTAAAGCGCACCCTACAAGTATGCTCCATTACGAGCGGATTGTTCATGTAAGCAATCTGCACCTTACTCACACTTGAGCACTAGTGAGGTGCCTGCTGACACAGAACTAAAGGCGAGAAAAAAAGGACAAAGAAAGCAAGGAGGAAAGCAAAAGACCCGGAAGTGCACATAGGAGACCAAGTACTGGCCAGACACAAGGATCAAAAGACACCCGCTTTCAATCCACAGCCCCGGACAGACACCCATATTAAAGGATCCATGGTAACAGCAGCAAGTCCAAATGGCACAATCACCCGAAACTCCTCGAGACAACACAGCAGAGCGAAGAGAGCGCCTCCTCTGGTGACTGCTCGGATGGCTGCTCCAACTTCATGGAGGCTGACATAGACAGAGTGAAAGGGATGATCAGATCCCAGTGACCCGTAGCCCGACCAAAAGAACAATACTAATAGAAGAAATGGGCTAATCAAAGAATGTCATGGTTAAATAAGGGGGAGATGTAGTGTCCCATCTCTATGTTTAATGCACGTTAAGGAAGGGTGAGCGTGGGCACTCACAGAGGTAGGTAGGCGGGGCTACCGCCTAAATATTACACAGTTGTGTTACTGAAATAAAGGAGAACAGACGTACGCTACTTTGCTTTATTGATTTGCATCTGATATTTGTCATTGTCGCAGAAGTATAACATCTAGGGAGGCCTGCTTAGGATTTAAGAGCGCTGGGTTCCTGCCAGGATAACGATCAGCGCAGGCAGCAGTGGGCCTAAGCTCCCCCTTTCACTTGGCTGCACTTTGCAGAGGGGCCCCTGTTATCTGCCTGCTGGTGGCTGCACTCTGCCTGCTAAGCATCCTAGCCCTCGGCGAGGGTCCACTCAGCCCCCCCTTACCTTAGAATAGCTATGCCACGCATGTGCTAGTGGGGACGTCTTACTGCTAACACTCAACTGTAAACCATTTGCATTGAACGTGCCTTCAAAGTCCCATGTTACCCGTGCTTATTGTGGATTATTACATGCTTACCCCTGAGGGAGATCTTCTCTCAAGCCCTCCTCGTGTGCCCCCAGCACTCATTCTGCAGACAGCCAATTCCTGGCTCTGACACCTCGCCAGCCGGCACAGCTTTGCCAGAACCCCCCGCGGCATCAGCAGGCGGGGATCCAATATGATTATCTGGTTAGTAGCCGCAGCAGCTCCCAGTAACTCTCGAGCACACCTCAAGACCATCACGCATCCACATCGTGGCTTAATCCAATTATTACCCCCATCACAGTAGTAATGGCCTTCAAGAAAGATCTACTGGCCAGTAACGGACACTCGCGTCCCTTCTATCGATTACATTTTCTAGTGGACAAAACATTAAAAACTATAAATTCAACCCAGCCATCACTATCACTCACACTTTTGTTTTAATTTCCTAACATGTTGTGGGTAATGCTGGCACATTTTAGCCCCCCCTGACTATACCCCTTTCTGGCTCCACTTGACACCATTTCCTTTACACTCCACAGACCACAGTGCAACTGCCTCCTTGTGTGGGGCCGCAATTTGCCCCTACATGGACATGGCTTGGCACTTTAAGACCACTACAGCGGTGATGTGCGCAGAATAAAACACAAACGGCATAACATAGCACGTTGAATTCCCGCCCCGCCCCCATAATTACTAGCTATGGCTTACCCTTAGAATAACTGTGTTCGTGTTTTGTCATGTTAATGTTAAAGGACATTTGAACCGCGCACTATCACCACCGGAGTGGTCCCCTGGCACTCTGGCATCTCTGAAAGAGGAAGGGGGGGTTGGGGGGGGGGTTAGTGAGAGGAAGCTGGAGGAGTGCAAGAGAGCAGTGATGTGCTGTTGGCGGCCTGAGCCCAGTGGGTCCGTTGGCTGGGCCTGGGGTGTATTCGGCCAGTAGTCGTCGTGTACTGTTGTGCGAGTCTATGTGCGTTTTTGTTTTGTTGTTGCAATGTAGAGAAGTTTGTGCGGTTTGTTGTGCTGAAGGTTTGTGGTTGGTATAGGGTTTGAGAGGTGTATGCAGAGGGGGGGGGGGGGGTGTTAGTGCAATTGGTTAATTGGCACATCTATCCTGAATTGAGGTGCGGCCTTACGTAATCTCCCCAGGTGGGGTTCGGGAGCACCCTTGCGCCTCTGTTCTGATCTGGGTCCGTCCGGCCTTTATGGTCCCCTTCACATGTGGTCCCCTCCTCCCCCAGCCTCCCTTGCAGCGCTACCCGTCTTCCCTTCCCACTCGTACGGCCAGTGCACCTGTCAGTGTCCACAGCTCTGATAGCCCCCATTCAGAGCAGCAGGAGGGAGGCTGGATTTGGTAGGTAGCCAGAATGTATGAGGCTAGCCAATGTTTTGCACCAATAGGAATGCTGAGAGTATCAAATGTATCGAACGTAGCTGAAGGTGATACAACTGTCCACCGACCCACTAACAAGGCTCCAATATCCTACTTACCGTAAAACACTGAACAAAACAGGTCATACCTCTACTGCAACTAAACATAAAACTACCACAAATTAAGCACTGAACAAGAAACTAAGCCAGCCACACACACATCTCTACACACAAACTCATACACCACATAACTACTAGCAACTGAAGCACACAGTGACTGGTTTTACACATCTGTTCTCCCCTGACGAGGTTTCTAGACAAGTCTGATCTATGAAAGTCTAATCAAAACAGGTTCTTCCCAGTACTTCCAAAACCATCATGGACCACATTGCCACACTAGCTCCTGTCCTGGCTGACTTCTGCAACTGCATGGTCACTGAAGCCTTACGTGCCCCCCTGAAGCACTCTCATGTGCACCCTCTTCAAGAAACTCTCAACTGGCCCCTCGTGCCCGGCTAACTATTGCCCCATCTCATCACTCCTTTCCTGGGCAAACTCCTGGAAAAGCTTGCCATCTCCCAGCTTAATCTTCACACTGAATCTGTTGGCCTTCTCCATGACCATCAGCCTGGCTTCGGAGCAGCCAGAAGCACGTAAACTACTCCCCTCAACATCCGTGAAGACCTGCTCTCGAACCTTGATTCTAATCTCCCCTCTGTCCTCATCTTACTTGATCTCTCTTCTGCCTTTGACACGGTCAACCATTACATCCTGCTCAATCGTCTCTGTGATAATATGGGTTAACCAGGGTAACCCTGGCCTAGCTGACCTCGTTCCTCTTTGATCGACCCTCCAAGATCCAACTTGGGTCCTTCCTTTCCTCTATCTCACTCTCTATCTGTGGTGTTCTCCAGGGGTCTAACCTCTCTCCCTGGCTGTTTAACCAATACCGGGCACCTCTCGCCCACGGCATTGCCGCTCTCTGCTCCAACTATCAGTGCTGTGCGGATGACACTCAGGTCGTTTTCAGGCTCCCTCGGCCACCTCTTCTCCTTCTCTCATCTCTGACTGCTATCCAGGACTGGTGTGCTGCCAACAATCTCTGCCTTAATGCACACCTGCACCCTCCTTTCCTGTAACTCTTTGGCTGGCCTCCTGTGGACATCTTCATGCTCCCACTTGTGAGGCTAAGAACCTCAGGGTCATCTGCGACTCCACATTTCCTTTTCTCTTCACATCTCTGACATCTTTAAGAAGTCAAACTTCAGCTGGGGCCTCCCTCTGGAATAGCCTTGCTGCCTCTCTGAAACTTGAGGAGAACCATCTCCAGTTCCGGAAGCATCTCAAGACCTTTCACTTTGCTTCTGCCTTCTCTCTTCCTCGCCCCTGCTGATTTCCTGTCTGATCCTGCCCTTGTCACCTGGCTACCATCTGATTCTGGCCCAGGTCCCTGCCCGCCCAGTTGCACACCTGCACCGCCTCTTGGCAACCCTTGCACTTAGGTCTGTATCTGTAACCCTACAGTCCCCTTACCTGCACTTTTGGACACCTGCTGTCTGCACTTACTCTTGCACCTGCCACTTGCTGGCCACGCTTCTTGTAATTGTTTTGTTCCCGTGTACAGCCCTGCCTCCCTCCCATTCCCCTGGCACCATTCCCCTCCCCTGCACTTGTGCGATCTCCATGTCACTTGGCCTAGTAAGATCGTTGTCTATGTCCTCCCTCTGTTCCTCCTTCCTTGCGTCGTTGTGCCTTGAAACGCTTGTGCATAGGTGCGTTACAAATGCCATATCATATCCTATCATATCATATCATACCAACAGCACATCAAAGCTCTCTTGCGCTCTGCCCTCTCAATCCCACTAAGCCCTCCCAGCCCTCCTTTCTTTTCAGATCCTCCAGGGCGCCTAGAGACCACAAAAAGTGGCAGTGGTGCACGGTAAATCACAATAACACAACATGCATAGGGAAGGCTTCATAAATGGGAGTGCATTTAAGGGTAGGGAGAAGTAGCGCCGGACCAAGTCGTGGTCACGCTATTTGTGTGGGCGGTATGTCGCGGATTTACTGTTGGGATACTGCCAAGCTTCTAATGAGGCCCTTCGTTTTTGCACTTTATTAATATATATATATAAGTACAAATACAAATTTGGGGAGGCGGTGGGAGACCCGCTAGAAGTGTGCTGAAGAGAGGAAGGCCACGGCGTGGCACCTATGAGGAGGAATGGCAGAAGCTACGGGTTCCTGAGGGAAGCTTGAGGGAATTTTCTGGAGGGAGCAGCAGAAAATTGGGGAGCTGACGGGTGGCACACCAGTTGGTGTCCCTCTCTTACAATGAGTGGATGGGTCACATGTCATCGGGGGCCACCTGGGAGGGAGGAGTAGGAGGCACTGGAAATCCCTGTGGCCACCTTTTGGGAGAGGCCCACTCACCTGAGTGGTGAGTAGCAGAGATTCAGGGAGGCAGCGGGAGACACCCATTTGAAACAACATGTCAGTACCCAAACTCCTCCAAAGTCCTCAAAACATGTGTTAGATTCTCCAAAATGCACCAAACACCCTCAATGTGTGAGTCTGGCCTATGAAACAACTTTCTCCACAGCCTAGCAAACCCACAAAAGCAACAGGAAATGAGGTAGCACTTTTATAGAGGGATAAACATCCTTTAGGAGATTCGTGGGCTCTCATACGCTGAACAAACTCAGACTAACTTTACCTATCACCAGAGATGAATAAACCAGTTATTCGTCAAGGATCCGCAGCTCTATCATTGTGCGAAAAGACCACCACCAAAAAACGAGGATGCTTTGTTGTCTGCAGAGTTCCATGTAAAATGTACATCAGGGTCTTGCACTTTTTTGGTGGGGTTTGATGAAAAAACACATTGGCCCTCATTAGAAGTGATGTATAACCTGACCGAGTAGGTCCGCTTACGGTAGAAGAAACCTACACCAGTTCCATACCACGTTACTTCAGTAGCTGGTGTAAACCTTCAAAACCAGCAGAACCTGCTCCTAGTGACTTACAACCTCGATATCCGCTGAAAAACCAATTATTAACATGGCTGTACATACTGGTAAATTGATGCTATAATGGTCATTATTTGGTCATTTTTGCCTGCACCGTGCATTCCACCCCGCAGTGCCTCCTTCAGAGCAAAGGACCTCCTCAGTCCTCATTCTGAGAGCTCCTCCAAGCTCTTCTGCCCCTTCCACCTTTTTTCTGACACCCTAAATATTGTAGGAGACGATGTGGAACCAGGAGACCAGTCTCGGCTTCCCCAATTAATCAATATTGTATGATCTTGGGCATGACCCAAATATAGCTGGCTGCTGCGTTTTACTGTCTACAGTGGAACCCCCTTTAGATGCACCCCACCCCTCCTTCCGGGCCCCTCTCCCACTGCTCAGACTTTCATTCCAGGGAGACAGACCAAGAAAAGCGAGACCAACCAAACTCAATGGACCAGGAAAAAGAACGTTAGAGTCGAACTCCATCCGAGCGTACAGTACGTATACCTTACACCATGTCTAAGGACACAGGCCACAAGCACGGCCACCCATCCATGCACCCTAGAATGCAGCTATGGTTATGCTATACTGGTCTGGCAGCACACAGCCATCCACACTGAATCCCATAACGTACCTCAACACCTCTGCCATTAGTATACAGCGACAACCTACGAATAAAAGTCTAGATTGACACACATCGAATTGTCAGCACTAGCACTCTATCCTAAACCACCAACAGCGCCCACCCACATGGCAGACCAAGCTGCTTAGTGGAGCCTAGCCAGCCACCTAAGACCTAACCTGGCAAAATGCACACATGCATCTTTTCATTTAAACTCTTAGAACCTCCTACACATGGACTGCGGTCACCGAAGGCGTTCCAACGCAAAGCGTATTGAGGCCATACGAATGGAGAAAGGGCGCTGTATAAACGACGAATGCAATACAATGTCATGTTACCTCTCCATGCCGCAGTCCTTTTATTTAGCAACATGGTAAGCGTGTACCACATGGACCTTTATAAGAACAAAGTGGTCTAGAAAATCTAACAGAAACACGAGTACTCGCAGCCCCGCATACGCAGAGCAAGGTTTGTAATCAGAGCTTTGGGGGCACTGAGTGCAGACACATCATTTCTAAACTCTGAACAGACTGGAAGGCTGTTACCATGAAGGTTACCACACCCCTGAATGCTTATTACGCGCCCCTTAAGCCCCCTCCTCACTTTCGGGGCACTTTAAAGACTCCCCCCCACCCCCGTTTTCACCCAATTAAGGCATGACCATTTTCAGACAAGAGTACAGTAAATGACATTTGCTGCTGATCAGAACATTCGGTCATGCGCAGGTCAGCTGTGACCCCAGGATGCAGAAGAGGCGCCCTACCGGAAGGAAGAGGCGCTGGGCCGCGCATGGCTTGAACAGCTTCCTCCACTCCTGCGCGTCGCCCACAGAGAACGTGATGGGGTGCAGCTGGAACTCAAACTTCAGGCTGCTGGACTTCGGCCACGCGCGCAACTGCAAAATACAAAAGGCACGAAAAAGTAACTACATACATTCCTCAGCTGGTAAAATAGCTCTGTGGGCTAAGGCGCCTGCCGCGGAGGACAGTGCCCCCTGCAGGTCAAATGCTCAAGCACGAGACATAAGCACAGGCATATCACGCAGCTGTGTCCTGTGCTTTGCCATAGTTGGGATCAACACAACAGCTTTTCAATCTAACAGGCAGTGCAGGCATGCAGGATGCATGAAACAGTATATAAACACAGGCATGGTGCATGTTTTGACATGTGGCAGGTATTTAGGCTTTTGGAAAAGACGTTCAAAATGAATCTTTTTCACACTCAGCAAGGCTGATGAGGTTGGGTTGTAATCAGTTACTTTTACGAGACTGACTCTAATTTGTTAAATACTTTAAATAATAGCCTCACTACACATTTAAGGCCTCAAAATGTTAATTCAAAAGTGAAAAAAGAATAATATTAAAACGGGTCTGATATAATCACCATGGCATGAAAGGGAGTTGCAAAGAACAGGAGTGAGGCTAAGACAGGGTAAGAGGTAGGTGAGCAGTAGGTGAAACTGATTTATGTTAGAATGGCTGCGTGTTAGTCTACTATATACATAATTGCTTTATTGAGAGGAATGGCATAGAGACATGCCTCTAGTTACTTGGAGTGCTAGGCAGTTCTGGAGAATTGCAGGTTAGAGAACAAGAAGTGTAGGGTGCTAAAGGGGCTGGAGAACGTGCTTTGGAAATCCTGCTAGCTGTGCAGGCTTAGAATACATGCAAGGCCAATTTATCATAATCCTGGGACTCCGACGCCAAGCTGCAGAAAAGCGGCCTAGTAGAAGAAGACGTTTAAGATGGTGAATGCCGTTGGCAACCCAGAGGAGGCAGAGCAAGGAGAAATGGGGCGACATTGTGGTAGCGTTATGCCATGTCTTCTATGTAAAGTACATTTCATCTGTTGGTCTTCTAAAATGGACTAGTGAATTACCGGCCTTAAAGCAGAGCCAGATGTAAATGCAATTGCAGAGGGTAGTCCAGTCCTTGGCATTGTTGATTATGAACGTGCAGCGCGGCTAAAATCTTGGAAGACCTGGCAAGCAGATTCTAAGGATACACTCCCATGGTTTACCAGTTATTGTGAAATGAATCTTCAATTCTCTTAGATAGGGGCGTGCAACCTGTATTGAGACTTCTTAGCAGAGGAGATGAGGAAGGCGTCCAGGCTATACCATACCATAGCAAAACCAAAAAGACCAAATACACAAGACATGTCATTTATTAAGGGTTTTATGACAAACATTACTTACCCAGTAATCACCTTTCTGTGGCTTGTATCTGCTTAGAATTGCATGCTTTGCATAGGCCACCATCTAGTCATAGGTTTGGAGTATTACATTTGTTTATGTTCAAATTCAAAAAGGCAGAATCGAGAGGGATTTCCGGCCCCATTATCCCTGTTCTAATTGTACCGGGCCCCATGATCCTTTCACGTGTCTATGTCCTCAGATTGGATCAACAAAAGACAAAATTAGGCCAACCAAAGAAGAAATGTGCCAGTTCTCCTTAGTCCAGTATGGGCTAACTCTAGGAGGTCCTGCACTGTCCTCCGCAGTCACCAAGTGGTTCTTGGGGCATTCCGACCACTTGTAGACCCTTAATGTCCTTATGAGTTTTCCTAGGACTCCAGGGGGTTTCCTCATGCCTCCTGTGCTCACTGGGCATTGCAGGCTTTAGGGTTCCCTAGCCCGTCTTTAGATGGCTAATTAGCAACATGCTCTCTGGGGTCCTAATCCAGTTGGGGTCTTGACAGGGGACCCTAATGCTACCCCTTGGATACAGTTCTTCCAGCAGGTGGGTCAGCTTGGGCAATCTCTGTGAAGACACGAGAGGGATGGAGAGGTACACCACTTGGAATTGTCCTTGTCTGTACCCCTAACATCATCCCCATCTCTGTTCCTGTCATATCATACCTGGCCGGTTCTTATTCCCCATTCCCACCTTCTGATCCTGCCTGAGGCTGCCCTGACCCACCGGAACATTCCTAGGCTAGCTGACAGACTGGCTGCTGTTGGTTCACTCTATGGGACCTGTCCTTCCTCCCCCAAATGCCCTCTAGTACCTAGTCCTTCTTCCTGCCAACTTCATCCAACTTCCTTCCTCACCGCCTTCCTCCTACAACCTCCGTTCTCTGGTCTATTTCACGATTCTCGACTTCCAGCATACCCACCACATCCTTCACACCAAATTCAGCTCCTGATGTTGCCAGCTGCTTTGCACAACTATCCCCTCTGGCTGCCACAAACTCCTCCCGAGTACTGCCTCCACCTCTTGATGTTACTCCCTGCTCCCCGGTACTGCTACTACTGCTCAATGTGGCTGCTTCCTCCACTGTACTGCTGCTGCAGTGTGATGTTACCACCTCGTGCTCCACACTACCACCACCTCTTGCTGCCACCTCATCCTCCGCACTGCTTTTGTATTTTGAGGTTTATACCTCCCCTCCTGTGTACTACCACCACCTCTGCATGCCATCATCTTCTCCTGTCCTCTTGATGTGACATCCTCCTTTCTTCCACACTCCGATGTCACCACCTCGTTCTTTACTACTGATGTTACCATCTCCTTGTCTTCTCCACTGCTGCCACCTCTCCAACCGACTCCGTCTCAGCAGACTCTGCTCTGCCCAATTCGATCAAATCTCCACCCCGCTTCCAAACTCAAGCTACCGGATCCAACACCCCACACTGAATGAATGGGATTTCTGGGCTTTGTAGTGTTGAAGACGTTCAATCTGGGTGGGGCTCCTTGCCAGGATCTGCAGCTGTGGCACACAAGTGGTGAGGGTTTGTGATTGGTTTGGCTTCATGCTCTCAGGTGTATATGTTCTACCATCTAAAGAAAGCCCCAAGCCTATACATTCAAGGCCGGCAATTTTGGAAACTTTTTCTAAGCTATGCTAACAGTGTGCGGCTATGTTTATGAGCTTATTGTACTTTTCATACCTTTGCGCAGGAAGTCCGCAAACAGGGAGGTTCAGAAACTCAACTCAGGGAAAAACGGTGGTGCTTACCCAACTCGCCAGCAGTCTCTGGGCGAGTGGTAAAATATTTCTGCTTGTACCTGCAGCCTGTTTGACTCCCCAAAAAGACCTTGTGGGGAGAATTGTGGATGCCATCGCGACTCTCCAGCATACCCTGGGTGAGCCGTGCTATTTCTCTGCATGTGCCTTCAAGACCATAGTTACCCACCGCATCTCCGAAATGTAGTTGTAAAACTGGGGCGAGTTGGGGTTCATGTTGACGGAGGCTGAAGGTTACTATGGAGTGGCCCCTATAGAGTTATTGCAGAGCTGGACCACGGTTTGTATAGAGGAGGAGGGTCAAGATTATCCCTTATCAAGTAATGGGGACCAAGGAATGGTAGCCATGGATTTGTCCCCCGACCGCTCTCGGCCCATAATCCACTGGCCTGGAAGCCAGGCATCCCCGCGAGTCATCACCTTGGTTTTCCCCAGAGCTTGGCAGGGGACTCAGCTTCTGAGGAAAGGGGGACGGTGGCGCTTCCATATCCCTCTGCCAGGGGTCGTATCGCACAGTGGTCGGCTTCCACCGGCCACCCCCGATTCTCCTGCTCTTCCCAAGCTGGACACATGCATTGAGTAGCATTTTTCCAAATTGTTTTTAATGTCACAGCAAGTTATTTCTATCCAAGATATTCAGTCAATAACATACAGCAGGTTTGAGTTCTAAGAGACGAGTAACACGTGCCAGCGGTGAGAGGAGAAATGGAGGATATCTGAAATGACAGGATTAGCAACAGAAACAGGCGAAACACACATGCATCCATCAAGCAATCAAAATAATCCCAAATACAAAAGATTTAAAAAGAACCTGGTCTTCAGGAGCAAGAGAGGCAAGGAGCTCCTTAAGAAATGAAGATGCCCCCCATTGTAATCCCCAAATATTGTTGCAAATGAAATATAAAGTGAACCTAGTTCTTAACGAGCAAGCGGACACAGTATGTATGCATTGTGGTGAGGCTCAGTAAAGACAGGCTAGATCAGGGTTCTCCAAGAAATTATCTCGAAGGAAAACACTGTCAATGATGGTCTAAAGTAAACAGAGGTTTCCAGTGTTATTAGTTCACACCATCCATATTCCAAAATGGCAAAGTTCCGAACAACTTTTCTTAAAGACTTGCCCCTCCTGTGACACCCTGTTATATAAAGCAATGTTGAAATGGAATGGCCATCAGAAAGGTTCAACCTCGCCCTAATGTGTCCTCAATGCTCCAAGCTAATAACACAATCGCTGCAGCGTTAATTTTTAATAATAATTTCGCATTTATATAGCGCTACGTGTGCTCATTTATCGACCTCGGGCGGATGAAAGGCTGGGTTTGGCCCTGCCGGAAGCTCTACACGGATGTCAAAGCGAGCGCTCTACTCGCTGTGCCACTTGACCGTTGACCAACTCAAAGGGTCACAAAACCAATGCTTACAAATCTGCCCTTCTACTACTATTAGAAACACAATCTAGCAGTTTCCGGAAAGACTCGCAGTTTGGACGGCTCCATCCTCACCTCTGTTTTAGCCTCCATGATCCAGGATCCAGGATTCCCGGGAAGTTGATTATATTTGGGCTGCCCCCCAGCCCGCTCATGACTTTTCAGTAGAGGTGTTTTGCCTTCTTTGCTGGTCAGCCTCACAGTAGGCTTCTTTCAGGGGTGCTTGCTCCTGGATTCGTACACACACTTTCTTCATGGGTTTTTGCTTTATGATTTTTCTCAAGCGGTTCCTCCAGGTGTTTGTGTCCATTGGAGTCTTGTTTCTTGGAGGGGGTATTTTTGTTCAGTAACTGCAGGTGCCTTCTGACGTTTCAGCAGCTTTCATGAATCATGTTCTACCAGCAGACAGGAAGTGGTCACAGGTCAGGTGACGGAATGGGCGGAAATTCGCAAATCTGGATCTAGCAGTGAACAGCCTTCATGAATTATATCTCAGAAAGGAACCGCTTTCGGGACTCTTGTTCTAAAAGCAAGCATATCTAACCAATCATGTTTTAAGCAGCAAGCAGCTTTCATGAGTTAAAGAGAGGACGCAATCTGGGCCGGCAGGGGCAGCGTGTTTTCAATAGGGCTTTGCCTTCGTGCCCAGAGCTGCGGTTTCCAAACTATTCTTCACTTGTTTATATCAGAAACATTTCTTTTGGAGATGTCCCCGAGTACATTGTTCGAGCTTTTAGGATAGGGAGAAAGGAGAGAGAGTTGTATTCTGCTAATCTCCCTCACACATTCAAGCGTACGGGTAGGGAGAATGTGGCGAGAGGCCGCTTTCAACATGCCGAAACAGAAAGCATCGGCCACGGGGTGACTTAAAGAGTTATTTATGCCACCAGTTTCAGAACCGTCAGCCTGCAGCCACCAGGTCAACACTAGATGGCCCCATTGGGAGTTCACATCATAAAAAGCTACAGCGCACAGCCCGGAACTGGAACGCTGCTTAGCCATAAAGCTTACTCTAAAGCAGAGCTGGGGGTCATCTTCGACTCCACTCCCTCCTTCTCGTCTCACATCACGGACATCTATAAAAAGTCCCACTACCAACTGCACCTTCTCAGTGGTATTCTACCTTTTCTCCCTTTCCCCCCCAGAGGCTTACCGTCTCCAGGGCCCTGGTCCTCACTAGGCTGGACTACTGCAACAGCCTCTTTCTAAACCTTCCATCTTCTACCCTCCGTCCTCTTCAACTCATCCAGAACAAAACCGCAAGACTTATCCTTGGCTTCAAGCCCAGGGACCCCATCTCTCTGGCACTGAAATCCCTTCAATGGCTCCCCGTAGCTGCAAGGATTAAGTTCAAGACCCTTTGCATTGTTCACAAGGCTCTCTGGGGCCTGGGCCCACTATCTGCAACACTCTCTTCCTAAATACTCGCCTTCCTGAGCACTCCCCTCATCTTCCTCTAACTCAAGCAGAAACTTGGGGGAGATCTTTATCCTCTGCAGGTGCCTCCCTCTGGAACAGCCTGCTGGCCTCTCCCAGTCTTAAGCCGGATCTCCTTAAATTCAGGAAATTCCTCAAGACTTTCCACTTCGTCTCCTCCTTCTCTCACTCCCTCCCCTGCTAACCACCTCTTTCTGCTCGCTCGCTCTCTTTCTCCTCTACTTCTGCTCAGTTTCGCTGACTGGCTGCCTGGTGGACCTTCAGAGCCTCACAGGTCCCACGCTTTCTTCACCAGTGTCCTGCACTTGCCCCCGGGCCTTGCACTTGCCGCAGCGCTAGTGCACTTCGCTTACGACCCATGAGAGTGGTATCTCTCTGCACTTAACCCATCTTCTGACGGGACTGGGCGCACTTGTCCCTATTGCCCCTCCCATGCACTTCCTTTTGTGGTCACCTGCATAATCTGAATTTACCATGCCCAGTAAGATCTTTTGTCTTGTCTTCCCTATGTCTTCCCTCCCATGCATGGTTGCGCTTTGAAACACTTGTGTATAAGCACATAATAAATAAATCAAGCAATCATCGAGAGCCAAATCCACACCATGTTTTGCAGATATCCACACAAAGCAAATGTAATATTGTTAATCTACCAAGGAGCAGTTTGCATAGTGAGCGGTTACCTTGAATAACTGAGTGATCATTGCCATAGAGGAGCAGGGGGTGAGACCCATCATACCGTAACATGACCAGAGTACAAGGCTGACTAATTACAGATCATTTGCTGCACCTGGAGTAGTGGCATCCAGTACAGAGTTCCAGGGTTGGGGTTGAGTGGGGCCAGCGTGGAACAGTAGGGGAGAGGGGGTTGTGGGGCCAAGATTGGAGCCATGGTGAAACTGAAGGGGAAGGAAAGCTGGGATAAAGCAAGAAGGCAGGGTAAAGAGGGAGACAATGTAGCCACACAAGGGATGCCAGTGCTAGGCCACTGGGTGCCTCTGCAGAACAGAGTGAGGGTGTCAAGGGAGGAGCAAAAGAAGTGGGTCAGGGTTTGAGGGTGCAGGAGAAATGGATGGGTGCACCGTGAACCAAAAGTGAGTGGGCAGCCGGGGAGACAAAAAGGCACCAAATTGGGGGTGAAAGGTGGAGCAAGGAGGGGGCAAAGCTGGAGCAAGTATGGAGAAAAGGCAGTAGCAAGGAGACAAAAGGGGATGAAAAACCTAGCATGGACGCCACCCTGCCAACATCTTCCCCTGGCTTACCAAACAGGATGGAGGGAGGCCACTAGTCATTAGAGCTACAGGCCGTCGTGCCATTTGACATCTCAGACACCAGCAGTTTGGCACCACGCTGGAACAGGTGGCTGAAAGTGCTAAATATTTACATTGATGCCACTGGGATAACGGATGAACAGCGCCTGAGAGGAATACTCATGCTTTCGCTAGGACCAGTAGTGCAAGACATTGCATTTGAGGTGCCCGAGACCGCCACAGACACATTTACCACATTATTTACTCATTATTGGCTACTTTGCTCCGTTGAAGAATGTTGACTATGAGAGACATATATTTCACACCACCACCCAAGTGAAGGGCGAGACTTTGGACACATTTGTTATGAGATTGAGGAAGAAAGTCAAGTATTGAGATTTTGAGCATTATTCGACAGAGGAGACAATAAAATCACAAGTAATCGCTGGCTGCAAGACCCCCCGACTTCAGGAATAAATTAATGCAGAAGAGCAGATCCTTAGAAGACATTCTAATGCTTGTAAGGGATGACATGGCATTCTCCATGCAGGCGGAGTCCCTGGGCAAACAAACATCACAAACTCAGCAGTGGCAGCACCTGTATGTCAGGTACTCTCGGCAGACAAGTCCATCAATAAAGAACACAGCAAATGCTACCACTGTGGATACAATTTCCCTCATGTTGGCCCCTGTCCAGCGATTGACCACTCATGCGACGGGTGCGGCGGTGAGAACCACTTTCAGTCCATATGCAACAATATCAAATATATACAACGGACCGCGGATTGCAGAGGCTCTGGCAGGGATGCAGATGGCTCTCAAGTGAGAAAATGGCAGTTGCCCACTTCCAGGCGGAAGGACTTCCCAAGAGGACGTTGCAAGTCACTGCGAAGGGCCAGGAGATACAATGAGAAGAGGGACGAATATTGCAGAGTGCCTGCTCCGGAAGAACTGAGAAGGAAGTCAACCCGCCAAAAGATAAGACATATAGCAGCCTCGCCCAGACAGCAAGAAGACTGACTCCTCTTCAAGTGGTGATCGCAAAAGAGGGTACGTCCATGCCACAGAAAACAAGATGTCAATAGAATACAGTCCAACACTGTTGCTTCAATTAAATGGAGATTCCCAAGAAATCCTAACTGACACAGGCACCACGGTCAATGTCATAAGTGAATACCCGTACGGAGGGCTAAAAAATATTGAGAAGTTGAAATCTCCTGACATTAATAAATATCCCTATGGATCCAATGCACCTCTGGAATGCAAAGGGATGTTTCACGCCAATTGCTCGTACAAAGACAAGTCTGTAAAGCTGGTCATTTACGTCATAAAAGGCGAGGTGCTGGGAGGAAGCATCCTAAGGTTCAAATCAGCCAAGCAAATCGGGCTGATATACATGATCTACCAGACCATGTCAGCATACACCACGGACACAAAAGACATGGTTGTCCAAATACTTCCCTCGTTGTTCATGGGGATGGGAAAGCTGAAGACAAAGCAGATTAAATTAAACTTAAATCCTGACGTCAAACCGGATGCACAGCTTGATCAAGGAATTCCCTTGAATATACAAAAGCAAGTGGAAGACGAAATACAAGCATTGCTCAATCAAGACATCATTGAACAGGGGACTGTGGGTTTCTTCCATTGTCCCGTGCCTAAAAAAGAAAATGGCAGCAGAATATGAATCTGTGTAGACGTGCGAGCACCCAATCTAGCCATTGAAAGAGAAAGACCCCTGTCCCCGAGAATGACAGACATGATGGATCTATTACAAGGATCAAAAGTGTTCTCAAGTTTGCACTTAAACAAAGGATATCATCAGTTAGAATTACACCCCAAGTCTCGCAACATCACCACCTTCACAACACATCTGGGATTATTCAGGTACAAAAGGCTGCATTTTGGAGTCTTATCAGCCGCGGACATTTTCCAGAATGAAATCCATCAGATCATTAGGCACATCCCTCAATGTCTCAACTACAGTGATGATATTTTAGTCTTTGGAGCCACCCAGGAAGCGCATGATGACACGCTGCGATGAGTGTGCATGGCACTGGAGGACGCAAACTTGACTGTAAACCAAGACAAGTGCCAATTCAGCAGATCATCCCGAAAACTCTTTGTGTATATATTTTCAGGTGAGGGACTACAGCCTGGTACTTCCAAGGTGCAAGCTCCAATTACCACACCGACACCCACTTCAACATGCGCGGCACGGTCACTTCTGGGCATGGCCAGCTATTGCACTAGATATATCCAGGAATTTGCATCAGTGATACCGCCACGACATTTCACCGGAAAAGGACAAGAATTTGCATGGTCAGCAGATTGCGAGGAGGCTTTCAAAGAAATCAAGTCCCGCATTTCATCAGCCTCCTGCATGACCTACTATGATCCCAAATTGGAAACTGTGGATGCAAGTCTGGTAGGCCTGGGGGCCATACTAGCCCAATTACAACCTGGTTCCTCCTTGCCCTGCAGCACTGTTGCATATGCAAGTCAGAGCCCATCAGTCACAAAATGTGCATACTCCCAACCTGAGAAAGAAAGCCTGGCTGTAGTTTGGGCATGCAAACATAATCACCTGTTCCTGGACGGTAACAGGTTTACCGTCATCACTGATCATCAAGCCCTCACAATCATATATGGCAAGCCAAATGCTAAAATGCTGCCAATGGATCGTGCGCTGTGGACTTCGGTTGCAAAAATATTGTTTAGACATAATACACTGACCCAGGAACGACCAGAACCCAGCAGACTTACTGTCCAGATATCCCCTGCCTGCGAGAGAAGTACAGTTGTCCAAAGCGGACCAGTATATCTTTTGCATTGTGGATAATACACTGCCAAAGTCTCCGACCATTGCAGAAATTACAGAGGCACTATGTCAGGACAAGGTAATGACTGCGATCAAGGATAAAGTGTTGTCGGGAAGATGGAGTGAATCACACTGTGGCAAAATTACACTTTCCGAGAGTGAACGGAAGCTGGTAAAGCCATTTTATCTAGTAAAAGATGTACTGTCAGTCTCCCGCAAGGGCTGCTACTGAAGGAAAACAGGATTGTCACTCCCGAATTCCTGCAGGATCGAGTGATTGGTCTGGCATATGTAGGACATAGAGGGATTGCCTCTACCAAGCGACAACTCAGAACCAATGTGTGGTTCTCACAAATGGGTATTAAAATACAGGCTACGCTTGAAACCTGTGCCATCTGTAAGTCTGTAGCTCCACGCACCATTCCGGAACCTCTGAAGAGGACGCCAATGCTGTTGAAGGTGTGGGATGAAGTGGCGGTTGACATGTTCGGACCACTGACGAATGGTAAATACGTACTGGTACTCATGGATGAGAAGTCCTGTGTTCCGGAAGTGGATCTAGTCACCTCAATGGTTGCTCATGCAGTCATTCCAGCTCTTGGCAATATATTTGCTGACTATGGCATTCCGTCAACAGTAAAATCTGACAACTGTCCACCTTTCAGTGGTCACGAGTTCCCCATGTTTGCAGAGTATTTGGGATATAAACATTGTAAGATCACCCCGCTGCGGTCTCCAGCTAATGGCACTGTTGAATGTTTCATGGCCAACATAAAGCGTACCCTGCAAGTATGCTCCATCACCCGAGGATCATTCATGCAAGACATTTGCACACTGCTATGTGATTTCCAAAACACGCCGCATAGATCAACAGGTATTTGCCCTTCAGAGCTCATGTTTGGCAGAATGGCCCGAACACGGCTGCCACAGACATGGGTGTAGACCTGCACCTCAGGACTCATCTAAAGGATGATGCTTGCAAAAGAAATATGCAGATGAGAGGAGAAGTGCGAAGGATTCTGACATACATGTAGGTGATGTTGTACTGGTACGACTACCTCAAGGACATAAGGGAGGGTCTTCCTTTGACCCCAATTCACCTATTGCGACAGCAGTTCAAGGGTCCATGGTGTTGGCTGAGAGTCCTGGTCGTTCCATCACGGGAAACTCACAGCTCTTCAAGAGAATTGCAGACGACACGCATGTACCTGAAAGACCAGTTCATGCAGTAAGTTCACAAGAAAGTTGTTCCGATTACATGGATGGCCATGTGGACACTGACAAAAGATGCAGTGGTAGAGATGGTGAAGTGACTGTACCTCGGAGTCCGTGAAAGAGTCGTCAGAAGACTGACAAGATGGATTGAGGAAATGGAGTAGTGGGACAATTAACCCCTTATGTGGGGGTGTGGGGGGTGTAATGTCTTCTATGTTTTATGCTGCCAGAAATCAGCAGACTGTGAGCAGCAGCACAAAGGCAAAGCGGGCTGTGAGAGGAGAGACCGAACCGAAAGCAGCCTACTGTCTGGTGACTGGGAATCATGGGAGGCGCCCGGAGTGAAAGACACTAAAGCAAAGGTGGACCGGCTGACAGGATGAACGCCTAGTCAGCGGACCAGCAGAGAAACCAAAGAGGAGAAGCAAGAACTGTCCCAGTCTTATTTTTTGCTGCCTTTCTTCTGGTCAGTCCCATCCTTGATATTCCAGCAACCCAGCCTGGTTCAGAGCTCCTTGTTCCTGTTCTGGTCTCTTGCTGACTCTATATTTCTTGACTTTGTCCTTCTGCTACCTTCCCCTTTCTTACTATTTTTTCTGGCTCCCACATCCAGTGTTATTCACTGCCTGACACCACGTTAATTGTGGGAGCTATATTTCGTGGTATCGGGGGAACTGCTTTCTGTCTCTTGCTAGTACACAACCTCTAGCTGGAGTCCGGAGGTGGACTTCCGCACTTCGCTGCCTTCGGAAACTGACATAATTTCCAACACTACCCTGGACCACCAGCTACGCTGCATTACAGGTACGTGGGAGTCACAGGGGCACCCCTTGACAAAGGAAGTGATATCCTGGCATGAGAGTAAACCAGGAGTGAGAAGCAAAGCTAGATCTTGGCAAGGGAGTAAATCAGGAGTGAGAAGCAAAGCAATACCCTGACAGGAGAGTAATCAAGGCAGAAGAAAAGAAGTCAAGTGTTATCATGGCAAGGGAGTAAACCAGGATTACGAAATCAAATAAACCTGAAGCTATGAATACAAAGGGGAAGACTCATACCCCCTTTTAAGGACCAAAGAGAAAAATCACGAATACCCTGGGCAGGTGAGTATACCAGGTGTAGAAAATTGACAAAGTGCAAGAAACTGAACATTTCAAGAAACCACATGCTTGAAGGAAACTTAAAGTAAGACACATGTGTTTTTGTCATGCCCCGGGGGCGCTGGCACCTGTGGAACAACTGGCGCGCGAGCAGCCATTTATTGTTCCATCACGTTAGGATCTCAGTGGCCGACGCGGTCTAGTGTTTTTTTCAACATGGCCACCGCCGGGAGGTACTTCCAGTCTGTCCTCCCGGCGGCGGCCCACGCGTTGCAACCCCATTCACCGCTCAGTTATCTTTGGGTAAGCCGCTGTGATTTCCCGTTTCCTCTGACACCCACAGCTTCCCTGTCCCTCTCTCCTTGGTTTCCTCCGAGCTTTGGCGCGGTCTGCTTTCGCAGTGCTCACTTTCTCTCTCCTTTGCTCTACTTCTTGGCAGCTCATTCTGCTCTGCCTCCCTTTCCTTACCTGCTCTCTCGTTCCGCTCTCACTGCGCTTCAGCACCCTGATCTCCTCCAGTACTGGCTGAAACTATCTTCTAGTCCGGTGTGCCTCTCACTCTTCCCGATCCTTGCTCAGCCTGTCCCCTCTCCTTTGCTGGAAAGATACTCTTGTTTACGAACCCCCCGGAGCCGCCCTCTTCTACCTTGGAGTACTTGGTGCTCCGACAACAAACACACTTGTTGAGGTATTTTTTTTGCCATCATGCTTTTTTTCCTCTGATGGGTTGTCCCGGACGGAGAGCCCCCAGACCGTTCTATACCAAGACGATCACAGTGTCTTCCTTTCGTGGCAGGCCCTATATTGCACAAAAATAAATAAATAAATAAAAGGATTCCTTTGGAGGAAGGGCAGTCATCTGGAAGCTGAGACCTCACGTGAGGAGGATGGGGATCAAATGAGGTACAAGGAGGAAGAGATCAAGGGTGACAGTTTTTCAATACAGTTAAAGCCATGAGACATTTTGAACTGCCCGACAGTCTCTAGGGGAAGGAAGACCCCTTTCCCGGCCGAACCTTTTATTACTTTTCTGTTCTTCACCTCATACCTTTATTCTGAGAACTCTTGAAGCAAGCTACAAGTATATAGTTTACTAGACCCCACCTGTGCACGTTATGTTGAATTTAGAGTGTAAGGGTTAGTTTAAGATTTGTGGACACAGGACGGAGGATGCCCTTTTGTTTAACATCATGACACATATGTTCCTTAGTTTTGTTGAGACAGGGAAACCCCTCTTAGGATTAGCGATAAATAGGATTTCCCCCAAACCTTATTATCATTTTCTGGAAATAAGTCTATAACCATCACTTAATATACCTCTGCGTCCGGGTCTTACTCTTGATCCCTTACAGTACTCTTGTGTCTGTACTAGTAGTGACGATTTTGGGCAATCAATGTTTGAAAGGTAAGGTCTCAGTGCACACCAGCTTCCCATATGCCAGGCATATGTCCCTGCTAAAAAGTCTAAACAATGTTTTTTCAAGTAACAAAAACACACATTACGTCCCCACACACATCTTAAAACTCTGTGATGTATCCTCTTTTGACATTTGAAGCACATCATCTCAAAGTCTGAAGCTACCCCATTCACAAACGACAAATGTACCATTTGAAACATGGACTGCACCACCTTCTCAATATCACCCCTGTCCCAAACACACCCCACTCCCAAACCCGCCCCTTTGAAATCTCTCTCCCTTCCCAAACTCACCCCCTTCTCGAACTGTAGTTTCAGGGACTCTGCAGCAAAGATGTGGAAGCACAGTTTCTTGTGACTGAAGAGCACTGCAGACTTTAGCATGGTAAGGGTTTCTTCTAGGCGCTCTCCGCATGCTACGACTGCCAGATGCATACATCCATCGGACACACTCCCTGGTGCAGGCCTGTGCTCCCGGCGTTTGCTGAAAAAGAGAGCAATTGTTTGGATTTTTTGATTTGTAAAACCCAGCAGAAATCCATCATATCAAAAGTAGAGTAAAAGTGTATACAAGCACAATAGACAATAAATTCCACAAAACAAAAAGTCTGTTATGAAATTATTTTAGGCAAATTAATACATTTGTCATTTAGATTAAGCATAAATGAAGTCCCTCTGTGTTGAGGACATGCATTACCAAGACACCAAATGTTGTAATAATCTAGAAACCGACAAAAAGCAAAAATAGCCCCACAAAGCAGAAAAAAAAAGAAAAATAAAAAGTTGAGGAAATAAATAAAAGAAAATTGAATCAAGAAGATCTGATCTGACCTTCACCTGCCCTATCCAGTCACCATAGACACAAAGATCTTCCAACACGCTACAATACTCACAAACACACAGGCCGAGGTCAATATACCACAACTATTCACTGCGGAACCCCTCCATGTCTCATCACACAGCAACAGGAGCAGAGGAGTCACACCAGATCTCACGGCCATCATTAACCACCAAGCGTTGATGCAATGGAGTGCACTTTTCATGGATCCGCTGACCTCCCTTCTCCGTTTGGGGGGGTGGGGGCTATCTCCTCAAATCGCATCAAGCCCTCAACTAATGCACAGAGTACCAGACTATCGGACAGAGTCCATTTGTACTGGAACAATAAGTTTGCTCACTATCCATCAGCCAATTGCATCTCTTCTATGGTTTTTACACCCCTAATTAAGACATCCTATTGTCTTTGAAAATCTGTTCTTATAACCAACGGCTTGGTCGAGTCTATTATTTTCATGTGGCGATCTGGTTCTGGTTTCTAGTAAGGACTGCACTAACAGGGTACAACTGCAGAATCTAAAATCCCAACAGGAATTAGTCTATTTAATGGTTTTAGAGTTTAACTGATTTTGGTAGGACACACATGCCACTACAGTAGATTGTATTCATTTTTATCTGAGTCATTATCAATATTCATACATAGTTTATGAGTTGGTTAGTCAAGCACTGTCCCAAACCAACTATTGCTGATACATCCCTAACAGATGATTTTCCTCGGTTTCTTTTATACGATCGCTTGCTCCTCTTGAGCAAATACAGAGATGAACCGTACTCAATTCCAGGATACAGAATGTAACATGGAAAGGGGTGAAGGATTATATAGCGATTAATGAGGGATTGATTTGTTCGGTCATGGATTCCTTGACGAAATGTGGTCAGGATTTGGTGGCATCTTATATTATTTCTAAAAAAGAAAAGAAATGGTACAAAGAAGGATTACATACCAGTCTGATGAAAGCACCAAATGAGCAATCTGCCTCCAACATCTCTAGGACTTCGAGGTAAAGAAATTAAGAACCGATTGTATAAGGTTAGAGCAGAGGTTAAGACTCACTCTCCATCACACATCATTTGACCTGCATTTAAAAGAGGGGGGAAAACATATTCTGGCCCTTTAGACAAATGAAAAGGAAGCAATGAAATGGTTAAGGTGATTAAAAATGAGAGAGGAAGACAATTGCTACAAAAAAAATAAGTATTCTTCAGATTTCTTTTAGAGATTATATATGATACATTACTCATCGTAATCGTATTTCTGATGCTTGTATCTGCTTAGATTCACATGCTGTGCATAGGCCGACATCTAGTGGAAGTTGCGGAGTATTACAGTTTGTTTTTCGAAACTCGAAAATGGGCGTCGACACATGGCGTGCCAGTAATACTATCCCTAGTGTGACGTCCACTGTACCCATGATCCCTCACACGTGTAGGACCCTCAGATTGTATTTTTTCTGACATGAGGTAGCATGAGGAGTAGCGCGAGTACAGATAATCCAAACAGATAGAAAGAAAGGTAAGACTACAAGCATCCATGCGCCTTCTCTCAGAGGGGAGGAAAGGTGGGTCGCATGTGAATCTAAGCAGATACAAGCATCAGAAATACGATTACAGTGAGTAATGTATCCCTTCTGATGCTTGTGGAATCTGCTTAGATCACATGCTGTGCATAGATTAGCGAGCATTACCTGAAGGAGGTGGGATGTGAAGGGTCATGAGCAAATAAATGTCTTAGAACCGCTTGTTTATCTGTCTTGGAATGTGTGTCAATGCAGTAGTGCCGAGTAAAAGTGTGAATACAGCTCCAAGTAGCTGCTTTGCAAATAGTGTCAAGGGGTACATTTGCAATGAAAGCCAGAGTGGCCCCAATGCCTCTTGTAGAGTGGCTCTTGGCATGAAAGGCAGAGTTTTTTCAGACAGGGAGTAACACAGCTGGATACAGTTAATAATCCACTTAGAGATGGCACCTTTAGAGACGCGATCCCCCTCTCTGCCTGTAGCTACAGAGTCAAAACAGTTGGTCTGTTTTTCTTAGCGGTCTGGTCTTGTTTACATAGTAGAGGACCGCCCTACGCACATCTAGGGTGTGTAGTTTCACTTCAGCTGAGCTTTGTGGGTTTTGGAAGAAAGCCGGAAGCTCGATGGACTGGTTCACGTGGAATTTAGAAATAAACTTAGGTGAGAACCTAGGGTGTGTACGTAAAACCAGTTTATCCTTGTGAACTTTAAAGAAAGGATCTTGCACTGACAGAGCCTGGATTTCACTAACCCTTCTTATGGATGTAATAGCTACTAAGAAGGCTGTCTCATAAGTCAGGTGTTTGAGACTGCTTTTATGCATGGGCTCGAATGAGGGGCCCATGAGTTTAGCTAGCACCACATTAAGGTCCCACCCTGGTGGTGGGTTTGAAATAGGAGGGTCAAGTCTCTTTACTCCTTCCATGAAGGCTTTAACCACTGGAACTTTCCACCACGACACCTTGTTATGGGAGGTGGTGTATCCTGACAGAGCTGCCAGATGCACCTTCAGCGAGTTAAAAACCAGTCCTGCATCTAGCAGGTGGAGCATGTATGTAACAATAGTTGAAGGAGTGCAATCAACTGGGTTGATTTGTCTATTCTGGCACCAGATAACGAATCTCTTCCACTTGTCAAAGTAGCAGTGCCTCGTGTTAGGCTTCCTAGATTCTTTTAGGATGTCCATACATCTTTGAGGTAAATTTAGATGTACAAACGCTATGACCTCAGGAGCCATGCTGCTAGGTTCATTGAGCTGGGTAGAGGATGTACTGTTTGACCTTGATGCTGGGACAGTAGGTTGTACCAGCCCGGGAGTTTGATGGGGTTGCACGTCGCTAGTCTGTGTACGGTTGTCTCACCCACATGGGAGCAACTAGGACGAGCGTCATTGATTCCCTGTTCATCTTGTTCACCACCTTCCTGATGAGAGGAGTTGGTGGAAAAGTGTATGCAAACATTCCTGACCAGTTCATCCACAGGTCGTTCCCCTCGAGATCCTGGTTGTGGGAATCTGGACGCAAATTTTGGGCATTGTCGGTTTTCGCTTGTGACGAATAGGTCTATGGTGAGGGAACCTCACTGAGAGAAGAGGTCTTCTACGGTTTCTCTGTGTAGACACCATTCGTGCTCCTCTGGGAGGGTATCTCTGCTTAGTGCATCTGCTAGAGAATTGAGATCCCCTGGAACATGTTGCAATGACAGGAAGATGTTCCATTTGAGTGCCCATGTCCAAATTTTCTGGGCAAGTTTGGACAGATTTGGCGAACAAGTCCCTCCCTGCTTGTTTATGTAAAACATGGCTGTAGTGCTGTCCGCCCGGATCTGCACTGACAGATTCAGCAGGTAGGGTTCGAACGCTTGAATCGCTCTGAATACTGCCAGAAGCCCTAGCAGGTTGATGTGATTCTTGGCCACTGAGTGAGACCAGAGCCCCTGAGCTGTGTGGTGGAGGAGGTGAGCTCCCCACCCTGTCAGACATGCATCGGTTGTGACTACCGCCTGTATCTCTGGATCGTAAAAGGGTTTCCCCTTGAACAGATTTTCTCTTGTCCACCAGTGAAGGCTTTGTACCAGTGTTGGCGAAACGACCACTAGATCGTCCCACTGACCACTTGCCTGAGACCACTGTTTCGCCAACCATTCCTGCATGGGACACATGCGCAGGCACGCGTGGGGGACCAGGTAAATACATGACGCCATCATGCCTAGCAAACGCATTGCTTTGCGTACCGTTATCTGACGACCGGCCTAATATTGAGGAATTTGCAGTAGTATATTCCGAATTCTCTCCTCTGATGGAAAGGTCAACCCCTCTTGTGTGTCTAGGATAGCTCCTAGGGACTGTTTGGAGGTGCTTGGCACCAGACGTGACTTTCTCGTTTATTGAGAAACCCAATTCGAAGAGGAGGTCGATTGTTCTTTGAATGTTCGTTCTGCAAATCGCTGGGGTTTCCCCCGTGATGAGCCAGTCGTCCAGGTAAGGGTACACCGGGATTGCCTCCCTGCATAGGTGTGCTGCCGCCACCGCCAGTACCTTGGTGAATACCCTTGGAGCCGAGGCTATTCCGAAGGGCAGTACCTTGAACTGGTAGTGCCGACTGTCCACCTTGAAGCATAAGTACATTCTGTGCGCTGGGGACATGGAAATATGAAACTAGGCATCTTTCATGTCCAATGTTGCCATGTAGTCCCCCTTTTTTAGGAGGGGGGATTACCTCTTGGAGAGTAGTCATGCAAAACTTTTGGGTTTGACATATTTGTTTGCAGGACGCAAGTCTAATACTGGGCGCATTGTTAAATCTTTCTTTGGTACAAGGAAGTAAGTTGAATAAGTACCCTTGTTTACCTGGTGTCCCGGGACGAGTCCTTTGTGTCCTTTGCTAGCAGATTGACGATCTGCTCGAGGAGGATTCTTTGGTGGTCTAGAGAATGTGTTCTTTGTCGTGGAGGGTGGTTTCGGGGACGCTCTAAGAGTTCTATGCAGTATCCTGCGGACAGCACCCATCTGTCTGATGTGATCCCTTCCCAAGCTTGGGTGAAGTTGGAAATGCGTCCTACTGGGGATGCGTGAGAAGGGACCCTGAACGGAGTGTCACTGTTTTGGTGGAGGCATGCCGCCGCCTCTATTGGGGCTGCCTCTACCCTTACCCCGTCCTCTTATTCCCTCTACTATAACCTTGGGTAGACTGTTGGTTATTGTTCGACTGCGTACCCTGGCCGTGGGAATAGTTTGGCCCTCTTTGGGAATTTTGTCCGCGTGTGCGGCGAAAATTGACATTACCCCTTTGATTAGGGGGTTTGGTGGTTAGTTGACCTAGGGACTTGAGTGTTTCATACTTGTCCTTGGCATTTTCAGCGCGTCCTCGACCGCCTTACCGAACAATAGATCTGGCTCCACCGGTTTGTCTAATAATGATGCTTGTGTTTCGGCCTTGAATCCAGACTGCCGCAACCAAGCGTGTCTCTTGATAACAGTACCCTCTGCTATCAATCTACCGGCATTATCTGCGGCATCAAAGGTTACCTTTAAAATGCAACTGGATACGGCTCTGGGGCGGAATCTATGAGTGCCACAACTTCCTCCCACTGGTGGCAGTTATAACTCGCCAGTAGGGTGGTGGAGTTGGCGATTCTTGCTTGGTAGGTGGAAGTGGAGACAACCTTTCTGCCGAACCCATAGATTTTCTTGCTCTCCTTGTCGGGAGGAGCTTCTGATGATAAGCGTGTTCCTGCCCTCTTGCGGGTGTTTGTAACGACTAGGGAGTCCGGTTTCAGATGCCCCCTTATATACAGTGGGTCTGATTGGGCTGCCCTGAAAAGTTTCTCAATACTGGGGTTCACTGCTCTGGTGAGGTTAGGATTTACGAGTGAAGGATCTATTCTCCTCTGAATAGACTTCAGGATAGGGATGGCCTGAGCAACAGGCCTCCTTTCTCCCACTAACTCCTCGGCGAAGTCCCTCTCCTCTTGAGCACCCTGGGTGTCAATGTGGAAGTGGTTTGCTGCTCTAGATAGGACCTCATTTAGGAGGGGCTGGTTGTCGACAGGGGAGTCGGTAACCAGTGTTTTTTTATCTACCGGGGAATCTACCCTGTATATTTCTGGGTCGTCCTCTTCCTCCTCTTGTTCCTCCTCATCGTCCCCATAGTAGCCTGTCCCAGTCTGTTCTTCCAACATGCCCAAATCTGTATCCACACAAAGGGAAGAATCTTCTTGTTCCTTAGAATAAGGGTGAATGTGGAAGGGATCTGAAGACCGTGTTGTTTCGAACCGGGACTTTTTACTTGGGGGGGGGGATAGGATCCTTGGAGTCTGAGGGTGCTGACCCATCGGGGTTATAAGTGAGAAAATGTTCAGGATTTTTAGAATAGAAATCTGCCAATGATGACATTCTTGACATGACTATGTCCTCACTGGACCACTCTCTTGAACTGGGAATGACTTTGCCTGGGGGGAGTTTCCCTGACTCATCTATAATAGAGGTGTGAGACCTGTCTGTCTGTTTGAGTGGAGTGGAATGTTTCTGCGGCGTGGAAGTAGGCTGAGACTGCTTCCTCTGTTTCCCCCCTCCCCGTGGCTGGAAGAGTGTTTGCCCTGCTTCTTTGGGCCTTCGGAACTTTTCGACGCCTGGCGTCGAGCTTTGGTAGTTGTGGTACTATCCTTCGACTGTGTAGGTTGGGATTCGGAAATGGGTGTTACTTGTACTGACGCCGACTCCTGGAGTGCGGTCTGGGGATAGAGGTCACTTTCGTCTTCCAACTATCGAACCTCGGTTACCTTGGGGAGCGAGGCACTTTTGGCAATAGTGGATGATTGCCTGGCGTCATGCGGCGATCTAGATCGCGAACGCCCAGAGGACGCCAATTCGGACCGTTCCCTATGTGCCTCTTTCCGAGAGCTCGACGTGTGCGTCGAGTCTCGGTGGGACTTCATGTGTTTGGAAGTGCTGTGGGTTGCGCTTACGTCGCCGGGGGTCTTCCCCATAGCAGCCCTGCCGGACGACCTTCCGAGGTCGGGGACCTGCGCCTGCCTCTCTTTCGACACGTGTTGCCCTCGCCGTCCGAAAGTACGACGTCGCTGCAGTCGCTGAAGGCACCCTCCATGGCCATGGCCTCTTGACGCCTGGCGTGGTGGGCCCAACGCTTGGTGGAACAGTCTTTTAGTGTTTTAGGTTTGAACCTACTACACGCTGTGCAATTTGCCTCAGGGTGATCCCTTGGCAAGCAGAGATTGCACGTGGCGTGTCTGTCAACCCAAGGATACTTGCGGTTGCACTTTGGGCAAAATTAAAGGGGTACCCTCCATACGCACCTTGAGGCAGCGGGCTGGTAAGTGTAGGAATATATATAAAGAGAATATATAAGAGTGTAGAGTATGTCCACCCCCCACTCTCCCTACTTGTAGGGTGGAGGCCAGAGGCCTTCCGAGGCCCGGGCCAAGGCCAAAGGCCTTCCTAGGCCCACTCCGTTGTGAAGTTCGACGGCTGCCTTTTTCTCCGGTTCGGCATCGAGTGTCGAATTTCGGTGGCTCGACGTTAGGGTGGAGAAAAAAGGGGGAAATAACAATATTTTTCAAAGTATGGCTAATGCCAGGGAACTCCGCTGAATGCTTCCGACCAGTATGGCAGAAAAAAACAATCTGAGGGTCCTACACGCGTGTGGGATCATGGGTACAGTGGATGTCACACTAGGGATAGTATTACTGCCACGCCCTGTGTCGACGCCCATTTTCGAGTTTCGAAAAACAAACTGTAATACTCTGCAACTTCCACTAGATGTCAGCCTATGCACAGCATGTGATCTAAGCAGATTCCACAAGCCTCGGAAATATATATATATATATAGGAGAGAGAGAGAGGTCTGTTTGTCCACACCGTTCCACCAGTCTGCACCAAAAATTGCATAGTTACCCGGTTACCTGTTAGGACCCTCCGGACATTACTGGCTACGTAACACTTGGACACCCCACCCCTTTCCTCGGATGTCAGATCCTGAACATATGAGACGGCTGTCTGAAGTTAGCCAAACATCAATGTGGTCGTAGAAGGACCAGACAAAGCTAATAAGTGTCTCAATGCGAGGAACAAAGCTCAAAGGGAAAACCACATTTCAAGGATTTAGGACGCACCGAGATATTCATACTGCAGCGCAATGCACCGCGCCCAGGGTGAGGCGACAGGTGAGGCGAGCACACAGAAGGTGCCGGTGTGCTGCAGTACGCCAAACTTCACCTTCCCTCCATGTCTGCTACGGGGTATATCAGCCAGACACACAAGCCCATTCGGAGTACCGTTTACTTCAGAGTGCAAAGCTCATCAAGTGATAAGCGACTCGGAAGAGAGACCTACGGGATCAATGATTTTCAACAATTGATGAGTTATCATGTCTGTCTACAGAACCATGCGGAGTATGGGTACTTTTTGCTAGTAAGAAGCTATATAAAATGAGATCAAATTGTGAATTTTGGTGACAATCTCTCCTTTGAAATGGTTACTCTTGGCCGACTGAAAGAAGTTGGGGAGTTAACGATAGTCACTTTACAGCAGCCTCTTTTCTCCCAGTGTGATCACCACTGAGAACGATACACTGTCGAGGAAGATATCCTTGTTCTTTTCAGAGATACTTCCATTATTACACAAGCACATTAAGGAAATATGGCAGGATGGTGGATATCCCCCCCATCTTCAAGAAGTTTTTCAATGGAATTCTTACAGTAAAAATTCCATCGAAAAAACACCCGCCGGCCAAACAAAGGAATGCATCCCCCCATCACAGAGACATGCGACTATAGTCATTTCGGTGGGATAGGCTGAGGGTGAAGGATCTTAATCAAACTGCATCTTACAGACGTCTCAATTTACTAAAACTAAAAATATGCATTTGAGCTATTGCAAATAGATTACCCCAAGGATGTCCCAGATGGTCAGCAATAACCAGCATATGTTCATCAGAAGACAAGACCCACAGTTGATCGCCCAATGTCGTGCTTAAGAACATCTGCCTAAGTGAACCCTCCATTACCAGCTATTCTTCCCAGATACTGTTCCTCATGGCACAAAAATGTTTCCAAGACTCAGAGATAGTTCAAGGGTGTTAATTGACTTTCCAATGGGCCCTATTTGCGCCCCCCTCTCGCTCGTCTTGTAACGCACCTCCTTCCTAACCCAGGTGTCACGGGCTGCGGGTTAGTTGCCAAAGATTTCTGGCCCCTACTGTCTAAGATCTGACTTCTACAAGGGATGAGCACTTTAAGACAGATTTGCCTTCTCTAGCTAAACTCCCGCAGGAACCTCCCAACTGTTCAGACATTACATTCTGTGATTATACTATACTGCACAGACGTTGAATGTACTTTTGCTCACATTGAGTTATGTAATATCTCAATAACTATTCTCGCTGGACGACACATTTGAAAACAACCAACATATCGTTTGATGGGATCATCCATTTGGTGTTCACCCAGCAACTAATAGAGGCTTTGCCAGTTCCTTTTCAGTTAATTATAAGATCCCCAGTGCAAGGGGATTTCTGGTGTGGATCACATCATATTTTGTAGGTTGATGGACTTTTTCAAATAACAGGTGATGCCCACTTACTACACATTACTCACTGGTGTAGTCTCTCATGGTACTAGACAGGGATGTCCCCTCTCTCCACTTTTGTTCACTTGGTGTTGGACCCTCTAACAGAGCGATTGAGGCAAAACGCTTTGTGGCAGGCGTTATGCAGAGCCATTTTAAGGAATTTTGGGACCCTGGGCACAAACACCTTTGGGGCCCCCCCGAACCAAAGAAATGAAGGGATCCATAACCTCAGGTTGTGCACACCCCCAATGCGATCACAACCAATAGCTTGATATGCTGCAGCAACCAAAATGTGCGTGGGCATTCCCTTCCAGTCCCTTTTATCCTCTTCATCCACGCTGGAATCAGAATAATAAGTGTCATTTCAAGGGCAACATTATCAATGTCCAACAAGGGAACAAGCCCATTTTAACAAGCATTGTCAAAGCCAACAGTTTTGGCTGTTGTGTAGGCATGGGGTAGGTATTTGCCACTCACTGCCATAATGGCCCAACCCAGCCATAAGATGGCAACAGCTGTAAAATGGTGCGAGTACTGTGATGTATCCAATAGCATCCTCACAGATTCCCCAGCAGTGACCTCCTCCCATGTAGCCAGGGGTCTGCAGCCGCTACCTGATCCTGACCCTGGGGGCGGCTATATGAGGGAGGATCACATGGGAGGAGATAACTACCGGGGAGATGTCATGACTGCATTGGATGAGACACGGTATTCCCCTCTTTGCCATGAGGAAGACCCTCTAATGCCCAAAACCTTAATGGCCTATTGTCAGCTGTTTGTTCCCCCTTGGAGTGCAAGTAAAGAAACCTCTTCCCAATATTTCCTAGGGCAAACCCCCATCTATGGCCTAGACACACAAAGCTCCAAAAAAGAAAAGGTTTTGCTTTGCTTCCAATATACCTTCATGTGAAAATGTTCTGCCATGTCCAATGACACCCATGGACTCCAACTCCCATAATCACTGAATTACTGAGACAAGAGGAATGAAGGAGTTTGTACCAGGTAACGGGAGCCCGAAGCTCAATATGCAGACTAGTTGTTCTACAGAATCACCTATGCGTGGGACATTTAAAGATGGCATGCAGAGGCTTTCAAGCGCGGGAGAAACGTATTTGTGGGGCAGAGGAGTCTGCCGAGCAGAAGGAGAAACGCAGTGCCTGAGCAGGCCATGCCGTGGAAACGTCAGGAGTCCGTGAGTTTCTGGGCACTTGGCAGCTCTAAGAGGCAGCGTTCTCCATACCGGGACCTGAAGGGACGCTGGCGTGTGACCGCAGAGCCGCGATGGAAGCCAGAAAGGCATCTGCGTAATCCAGAGTGGGAAGTGAGTGGCAAAGCCAGATGGCAGAAGCACGAGCAGGACCGGAGAGGCTGAAGAGAACCGGTGAGTCAACTCAAAGCAAGTGAGAACCCCAGGGTGTCGAGCGACCGTGCTGATGACAATTTGAATGTTATGAGATTGCTAATACCAAAACTACAAGAAGCTTGTTTGAATGCAGAAAAAGCAAAGTACAGATTCAAGGGCCAATAAGATATGGATGCAAAAGATGCAAGTGTGGGGCAAAGTTTGAACGACCATTACCACTGACAGATATACTGAGCCAAGAGCAGTATATGCAGTTTTGGTGATACATTGGAACTGTGAAACACATAAAAAATCCTGGCAAGAGAAGGATACCAGGCAAGTGAAATCGCAGGAGACATCCTGGTAGGGGAGTACACCAGGCGACCTCAAAGCTACAAGGTATACTAAAAGAAGGCGTTCTTTGCTAGACAAAGGAGTCACTGTTGTTAAAGAAAGACTGTTACAGAACTTGTTGCCTAAATTGGAACATTGTGAATCAAGGAGAGACACAAAGAAACTGCTAGTAAAAGAGACATTGCCTCCCATTTCAGAATCCAGGGGAAGGGAACCCCCGTCTGGATCCAACATTTATTTGTTGGAGCTATTCTAATTTTCAGTTGTGACATTTTTTGCCAATATCAGGTTGAAGACATTTCCTTACACACTTTTTTATTGTTTTGTTTGTAGTGTGAGGATCAGGATAGGACATTTTGGACACAAGGACGTTTTTTCAGTTATTGACATCGTGACACAGACAGACCCTTAGTTTTTGATTGATAGACAGGGAAATTCCTCTTTAGCATAGGGTCCGAGAGGCATTTTCCCACCCAGAACATGACAACTTTGTGTCTGGCTTTCATTTCTGAGCCCTCGCAGCACCTTGGCATATGATGGCAGTGCCTGCATAATGCCTAAAATATAACTATACACAAGTCAAAACATGTGATGTTGCCAATCCTGGTTTTTAACAGGCCTTCAGTGCAATGACATGCATAATGGTAATACTGCTTATAACTCAAGTGGCTGAAGGTACACTTGGTAAGACAGGTTTATTGCACCAGTAACACATTTACAACTCACAGAAGGACGTTTAGAAAGAACACCGGCAGGTCAAAGTCTGACGTTACTGCTTGTTAAAGCTAGCTTAAAAAGATCCTAGGAGGATGTGTTCCAGGCGGTAGGGGCCGGTAGTAGGTTTGAATGGCCATAAGGATTTGCATGGCCAAGGTCAATGAATGGGTGAGTAAATAACCAAACACCCCACAGGCGGTGCATCCCTCCTCCCATCCCATCTCCCTTCTTGATACACTCCAATGCAATAGTTTTGGCTTATAGGTGGCGCGTTAGTGCCACATAATAGCCAAAACTAGAAATAGCAGCCACGAGGAGGGTGTAGTTTTAGATGCAGGACACAGGTCAGTAGAGGTATGAAAAGATACATATACCCTACCTTAGACAGAGGGCTTACATTAGCAGAATGTAAAACAGTGCTCAGATTGAAGGTCCCACATGCCATTGTATAGCCATTGTATGGATGAGACAGTGGATATAAGTTAGAAGCTACCAGAAAGGAGCACGTAGACTCAGATATGGTTTTCTAACAGTATTGATATTAGTCAGCGAAGAAACAAATGATTTCGGATGTGCAGTATGTCAAGACCACTATTATACATGAAGCAATACAATATCTAGTTAAACCATGATTGAGAAATTCTGAAGAGCATACCATGATATTGAAATCACTCTTGGGGGTTGACAACTTGACCTTTTTAGAGATTGTACATTTTGGCAGGTTAGGCCCTATAAGATTAACTGAATTGCCCAAGATCGCATACGTTGGTTATGAGGTGAAACTGGGATTTGAGCCAATCTGCAATTTCTGCACTTGACAAATTGTTTCCCAGTTCTTATCGTGAAGCAACACACAATTATGTGTGAATGTTTGACCTTCATGCACTACAATAAAGTTTTGTAGAACTGAATTGGAAACTGCAAAAATCGTACAATAAGGCAACTTGACAATATTTACAAACACACCTTTATAGAAACATGCTATGCAAAAGGAAAATGATCAATGCCATCTCCTCATCCACTGCATACACTTCCAAACTCATCTCATTAAGTAGACCATTCCCATCACCCCAAAACTGCCCGTCACTTGCGCGAGCACTGATCCTTTCCAGATTGGTCTATTGCAATATTCGCCTCCTAAGAACTTCAGCCACCAACCTATCGTAATTACAATTATTACAGAACAAAGCCTTACAAGCCACTGTTGGGCTGAAATGCAGCGACCGCATGTCACCCACCAGACGAGATGCTCACTGGCGGCCCATAAAAGCACAGATTGAATTCAAGACTCTAACGCTGGCCCACAAATGCATTTATAATGATGCTCCAATTTACCTCAATGACTGTCTCTCAGAAAATCACCACAACGTACTTTAAGATCCAGTGCCAGCACTGCGCTCGTCATTCCGCAGTACAAAATCAAAAGGGTGGGAAGCTTCAGCTTTGCCACTGCTGCCCCCACTTATGGAATACTCTGCCTTCATCCATTAGAAATGTACAGTTGTACTTGTCATTTAAAAAAGTTGTCAAAACCTGGCTTTTCGATAAATATGACTAAAGTCTTCAATGTACCGGATTACTGTCCTTGTAACGGAATGAATATGTTGTAACAAATGCTGTGAAACCTCTGGGTTTGTGTGTTCTATAACTGCTATAAATAAATTAATTCTGGCTTCATGTTCTCCATCATCAGGGCAAGTATGCAAGAACAAGGATATCAATTGGTGTGAGCTTAAACAAGTTAATCTGTGTTTTTCTACTGTATTTTAAAGCATGAAATACATCCAACACATAACTTGTTCACTGTTGTTTATGATGTGCAGAAGTAACTTTGAAATAGTATAAGAAAGCACACCTGAGAATATGTTCCCCAGAGCCCTGTGACATTTGGTCAGCTCTCTACTGTAGAAGACCCCTTCACTTAAATGGCCTCAATAAAAAGAATGATCAGGCAATGGGCTAAACAATGCCAACAGCAGGTGAGATGGCAAACCTTCTCACGGAAGGCAGCAGAGTACTATACAGGGAGTGTGAAGGCATAATGATGCAAGACACAGACCAGAGACTCAAAGTTCAAAATAAAGTGCTTTATTAACTCAAATGTCGGATGGTTTAGGGCCTAGCTTGCCCTAAACTAAGGTGGGATTTCCCTACCTGAATGAAAATAAAGAAAGTCTGATTCAGAAAGTCAAACTTTATAGTCTGTCTGTGTGCAAAACCTATCCTTGCCCTCACAACTAAAGCTAAATAATGCGCAGGGATGTCAACAATTAAAGCTCCCCTTACCCAAGTTCAAGAATGTTCCCAAAGCAAAAGGTCTAGAGATTACCTTACTCAAGTTCAAACCAGTGACACAAAAAGTTCAAAAGCATATATTTCCACACACTCCTTGGGGTTCCATTCCCCAAGTTCAAGGCAACATAGTTCAAAGACAAGGGTTTTGAGGTCTTTGTCCTCAAGACACCATTAAAGTTTAACAAGTCTCAAGATTCCCTTCCCCAAGACTCCAACGTATCAACTTATACTTGGTTTAGTTCTACAAAGCTCCAAGTCAACTGGACACTCCTTCTGGGTTGCATTAACAGCCCTCTCGCGGCCCTCACTCGGCCTGGGTGTCTCTCTCCTTGTCCGAACTTGCACATCTCCCAATCCTTGCTCCGACATGCTTCTTTCAAGCCTGCTCTATCTCCTGCTCTCACACGGTTCTCTCTTACTTGTGTGTAGCCCCAACTTTTATACTCTCCAGGAGTATTAAAGCTCCACAGGTGTGGGTTACAAAGTTCAATTGCCTGACTGCTGTACAGCCAATTTGTGGACATGCCTGACCTTCACAGTACTTTACAGGAATCTTCCTCATCCCAGTACTAGAGTGGTGAAATTAGTTTCTACTGTTCACTACTCCTAGTCGCCTCTTCCTCGTTCCATTACGGTCATACGTTGAATGTGGGAAAAAGAGGGGAGATGTTTTACAATAGCCCATAAAGGCTAGTGGAGGGTTAGGCTGGTTCTGAATAGGGAAAGGGGGTTACCATGTCTCACCTGTGGGTATCACCGTCCCGATCCCAAGGAACCTCCACCCAGGTGATCCTTCCTCGCTTCTCTACCCCCAGGGTCAGGATCCAAAAACGATGGCCTTTCCCTGGCCACCTGAGAAGAGGATCCCGAGGGAGTAGGAGTGAGGTAACCTCAGGTTTCTCACAGGAGTTAACATGATTTGTCCAAGATCACTCTAACACCCGCTACAAAGCTGGGATTTGAGCCTAAACACTTTGGTTCCACACTCTTCAATTTGACTATCTAATCAGCTCTCCTAACACTTTATGCTCTTTATTGAGGGCAGCTGCTAGTCTTTACAACCCTTGTTTGAAGGAATCAAGCTCTAGACCTGCGTCATACTGATGCTATGCTACCTCGGACAAAGGAAAGGCTTAGTCTTCCTTGCTGGAATTGGGTACTGGGATCTGGCATATGAACGCACATCTCTGTGATGAGGGTTTACCACACTGATCGATCTTCTGAAAAATCATAGAATTCAAATGTATCAATATTTATTTCAGCTTTCAGGATTGCACGTGATCAATATATTCGCACAGGAGGGTGTGAATGCTACCGGAGTTGTACTATAGTGAGCGGGCAAACTAAGGCAGACTGTCAAAATTGAGTGCAAATGAAAAAAGCATAGCGGTTGCACTTTTCATTTGCACTCATTTCAGAAATGCTGCAGTCAACGTATTCTTAAAAGGGGCACTTGCATATTTTATGGGTGGCTGAACAGTAGCGCAAATATGCGCTGCCCTGTCCTCTTAAGCACATTAGTGTCGAGAACAAGCACCCTACACTAATGTATTAGAGGCTGTGAGAAACCCAAAGGTGTCTCACCCGCTAGTCCCCGCGGATCTCTCTCTTAGGTAGCCAGGGCACGGCCATTGCCTTTGGATCCAGGACCTGGGGGTGGACCAGTGTGGGAGGATCACCTGGGTGGGGTGATCTCGCAGAGTGTGTGTGGAATACCGGATGTGGTGAGACGTGGTATCCCTCTCTTACCTGTAGCACCTTTATCCCATCTTACCTGATGGGATAGTTAGAAACTCAATCCCTCTCCCCACTTTCCTCCTCGAACATTTTCTGACGGACAACCTGCTCTGGGAGAAAATAGACTCACACCCGAGCCATGTACATGACCTGTCCCATACTATAGTCAGGCGAGGTCCGGCAATTATCAATAATCACTCACACCTGACTTCCATTACACTTTCCCACATGGATAAAAGGCGGTGCACGAGAGCACACTCTGATCGAGGCAAAACATACAAAAGGTACAGCAGTTTCAAGTTGGCTGTTGAATGAGGGGAGAAAGATGACCAGGAACGAGAGTTTTGTGAGAGGGGCCGCACCCTTGACCTCGTTGACAGGAAGACGTTACTTCCAAGACGCCTTCAAGACAGAAAAAGCATGACCAGGAAACAAGTCTAAAGAATCCTGCATTGTGTGTCGGCAATATCGAGCTTCCTCCCGCATAACTGACCAAGGGGGAAGGGGGGGTATCAGACGCTGTGGTATCATCCTTGGCTCGAAAAACAAAGAAGTGACAGAGAACAATGCAACCAGCGAGTTGGGGAGACCGGTTGAAGTCAAGGTTGAAAGGTTGCAAGCGACAACATTGTAAATTGAGTGCTGGAAGGAACATTGTGAGTAATGAAATACACAAGTGAAGCTAAATTGCTGGTGAATATTTGAACATTAGAAGAAAAGATACAATACAGTTGACAGAGTAGTCTGGCACTGTGAATGTGTACAATTGAAAGGTCTCTGTACGAAAGGAAATGAAAGTAGAAAAACAATGTGAAGTGTAAATTGTGTGAAATGAATCGAAGTGGTCCTGCGACGGTTTAAGCGAAACCCATTAAACATTGAAAAGTCTTCGATTCTGGTATCGAAACGGGTACTGAGCACGAACGAGGGGGATCCATGGTCTGAGCCCAGATGAGGGAGACCAAATTGTGTACATTGTAGAAAAGGGGCCTGAGCCTGGACGAGGGGGACTGTGGTCTGAGCCCGAAGGAGGGAGACCAATCTTGAACTTGTGAAAGTGATACAAAGGAAAGAAACTTTTGTGTTTTGTTTGGTGCATCAGGCCCTCTGTATTGAGAGACTGATGCCTATGTGTTGAACTGTTACCTCGTGGCCAAGAAGCTAGAGTGTGTGCGAAGCCTGCATGTGCCACCTTGCCCCATGCTGAAAACATGGGGAAGGGAAGCTAACTGCTCAACTATCCTGACATATCATTTCTTGAACACTTTTTTTTTTACGTACATTGTTATCCCGCACCATTTTGTATTTAGAAGTAAGGATTGGCAATAGGTTTATTAGTATAGACCCTTTTATTTTGACAGACCCCACTAAGACTGCGTTATTATTTGATGATCGTAGCTGGCTCCCATCTTTAGATTTAAATTTTGATAGGCGTTTTACCAACCCATTGAAGATCAATAAACACACTTGAACGGACTGTGATCACTTGTGTCTGCCTTCACTGTTTGATACCCTGTCTTCCTTACAAGGCTCTCAGGACCAACATGAGTGCTGTGAAGGCATCAAGAAGTAAGACACAGACAACAGATTCAAAGTTCAAACAGAATTTATAACTCAAAGTTCAGGATGGTATAAGGCCTAACGTGGCTTATACGAAGGTGAGATTTCCCTACCTGAACGAAACTAAGGAATGCCTGATTCAAAGAGTTCAAAATGTCCAAAACCTATGCTTACCCTCACAAATAAAGCTAAACAATGTGCAGGGATGTCAATAATTAAACAAATTGGGATTAACACAAGCTTCTAGCTTCCTTTTCAGCTATCCATCCCCAAGTTCAAGAACGTTCTATAAAAGAATCAAGATTACCTTTCTCCGGGTCAAGGTAATACAGTTCCACACAATCCTCAGGGCTCCCTTCCCCAAGTTCCAAGCACCACAGTTCAAAAACAAAAGAGTCTTGAGGCTTATTTCTAAAGACAATACTGATAGTGCCCCAAGTCTCAGGGATCCCTTCCCCCAAGACTTCAACTTTGCCACTTGTACTTGTTTCAGTCTTTTCTCAAAGTTCAACACAACCTCAGGTCAGCCTGACCTTCCTTCTGACTTGCCCCACCAGTGAGGTCAGCCTGACCCTCCTACTGGCTTGCCCCACCAGTGAGGTCAGCCTGACACTCCTCCTGGCTTGCCACACTGACTTGCCCCACCAGTGAAGTCAGCCTTACCCTCCTTCTGGCTTTCTCCAACAGTGAGGTCAGCCTGACACTCCTTCTGGCTTGCCCCACCAGTTGACTTCCAGTGCTTCTCCTTGGTTTGTTTCACAAGGTCTTCGGCTTTCAGCATTCAGGGCTCACTGGTCTGGGCGCAGTTGTCAGACTGCATGGTCCACCCATCACCTGTCACACAGCCAGGATCCCTAGGCTCTCCAGCCCACACAGGTATTTCAACACTTGCCCCTGTGTACCAATTCACCTTCACTTAGTTTCCCTTTGTCGGCTTTTTGGTTTATGTGCAGTTTTATACTTCTCTGGCTTCTCCTTTGTTAGCCTCTTGGCTCTGCCATCACGTGTCACACACCTCTTGCCAGTCTTTGACCTTGCTGCACTGTATTCAATCATAAAAGTTCACTTTGTGGGTGCTTTGTTGATACCCTTCCTTTTCATGGCTCTCTTTCACATGTGCTCTTCTACTAGTGGTTGTAGGGTTATTGGTACTGTAGTTGTACTACTAGAAGTGCTATTCTACTAGTGATACTAAGGTTATTTGTACTGTAGCGGTACTACTAGAAGTACTATTCTACTAGTGGTAGAAGGGTTATTAGTAATGTAGTTGTGCTTCTAGAAGTGCTATTCTACTAGTGGTAGCAGGGTTATTTGTACTGTAGCAGTCCTACTAGAAGTACTGAGCATATGGCCCTTTGGGTATCATGCATGCAATGGATGGGAATGCAGAATTACCCCGACACCAAATAATCAAACCAACTCAGGTAGATGGGAAAGGTTGCTGTTTTATAAACAATGATCTAAAAATGATCTACAATGGACGTTTGCTCGAGCTCTCAGCGCATTTCTCATAAAAACACTCTTATATTCTGAAAATACATCAGATGTGACGTCATACCACGTGGCAAATGAGTGAAACCTATGAGGGATTGTGATACGTTCAAGGGGAACATCTAAGTACACTTTCTATACGGGCTGGGATTGTGCTTGGTTATCTACTGTCAGGTGGACAACTTATGCCTACCAGTAACAACGCTACTAGGTACAAGGTATATCATTGGCTCTCAAGCTATAAGGCCCTTCGTTATACGGCCCTCTATAACTGGTTGGCATGCTCATACCTAGTCTGGAACATTCGGTTCAATTGGCAGCACGTAATCTCAGACCCATGTGCCAGGAGGTGGACTTGACTTTACCTCCCCACCCAATTAGCCCAACATCTCTCATCACTCATGCCCTCTGCTATGAAGATTTTCTTTGAACTTGGCTTTGCAAAGTATTTTCACCTCTGGGAATATAATTTTCTAGAACTCACGCTCAACGCGATTTCCATTCTTGACTCACGTGACAGGAGACCACGATTTGGTCCATTTCGCAGCATTTAAATGTCTTAAATTAATAAACCTTGGCACGCTTGGTGTTCTTCCTTTGCACCTTAACAAGGGGCTAATCAGTTTCTCATGTTTACTGCCTTCAGCTTTGAGACCAGGGCAGACAGCCTGGCCATTCGTTTCCATGATCTCAGCTTATTCTTGCTGCGACACAGTTCTCGGCCTTTCCTCTCCATAGGTACTGGCTTACTAAATTCATGACACCGATGTCCAGTTGCTATACAATGGAGACTTTGCCTGCATTCTACTCACTACATATAGCCAGCTAGTAAGATTACTAATCTACTTGTGTTACAGCATCTGTACAGTTATTTCAATGACTTGTATTTTCTGCAGTGCTTCGAACAAGTGCAGTCTTTTTTTTGCATATTAATGGTTACTTGATTCTTGACTTCATTGGTTTCTGTGCGATCCTTACATTGTCTTCAGCCAGTATTCTCAGGGCGTCACACTCGTCTCTTGAGGTGTCGCCAGCTCCTCTTTTGCTCTTTTTCATATTCCTTCAGGGAGTTCCCCCCCTAAGATTGTAACCTCTTCAGGGATACATTTGATAGGGTTTTCTTAGAGGGTACCTTCTTTTGAATATTCACTGTGGTATGGTCACAACTGCTGGTCTGAAGCATAGCACGATCTCAGCATACAGGAGGTGGGGGGCATAATATCCTGCAGAGGCATGTAACTGCTCCTCTACATTACCATTCTACTAGTGGTACTAGGGATTTTTTTACTGTAGTGGTACTACTAGAAGTACTATTCTGCTAGTGGTAGCAGGGTTATTATTACTGTACCGATACTACTAGAAGTACTATTCTAGTAGTCGTAGTAAGGCTATTTGTACTGTAGCGGTACTACTAGAAGTACTATTCTACTAGTGGTAGTAGGGTTATTTGTACTGTAGCCTGCCTCTATCTCTCACACACAAACCTCTCCCTCTTCCTACTGCTGTCCTTCCTCCTCTCGATAGTGCTCTGCTCATGCCTTCCTTCTCTCTCCCCTCGTCTCCTCTCTCTCCCTCTACATCCTATTCTTTTCCTCCCCCCTCTACTCCTACTACTCCCTCCTCATTCCCTCTACCTAGTATTATGCCCTACTTTCTCTCTGCCTATCTGTCCCCGATCATTCTCACTCTCCTCCACTCTCTCTCCCCCCTCTCTCTCTCTCTGCTGCTCTCCATTTTCCCCACCTCTCCGTACCTCAGATCTTTCAAACTCCACTCCCACCTAGGCCCTCTTTCTGGTCTCTCGGTCCACCAGCTCTCCTCCTGACCTCACCCGAACACACTTTATCCATGTTTGGGAGCATGTGTCTTATATCCTTGCCTTCCTTCTCTACTGCCCCTTCCCTTCCTATTGGTCACTACTAGCACCTGACTGCTCTGGCAATCTACCCGTTTGTTTCCCCTGTGGGCCGGGTAACACTGACCCATTGTTTCAAAAACCTTGCTTGATCCTGCCCACTTTCTGCTTGCATGCGTTCGTGGAGCTTTAACGGTCAAATCCCAATGGCGTCTCCTGAGTGCATCTCCTTCATGAAGCCCCAGCTGGTTGATGCTCTTGACCATAGTTTGGATGGTGGCAGATGAGAGAATCTTGCATCCAGAATTCCGGTTTCCACTCATGGGCTTCACTCCTGCTGACGAAATGGATTCTTGAGGCCGCGGTTCTGCAAGGAATAAGAAAGAACACTGGTAGCACAAGGGGCTGGACGTCATGGTGCGACAGACACCAGTACCAATATTACAAGTATGGCAGACAAGTTCAGGTCGTTCAATGACTGGGTCCCTCCAAGTCAGTCACCTTGCCTCTTGGGTTTAATCAGATTTGGCATATGCCCTGGTAGGCCACCCACCCCAGGTTTGGAGGGATCCCCGTTACTCTGTGGCTGGGTCAAGCTCCTGACCCAGTCACAATGCATATTTTATGTAAGAAAAAAGGTATTTAGGAGCATTCTTATGTAGGATTTGTAGTGTTAGTACTGGTGGCAGTACCACTACAAGTACTGCTGGAAGTCGTACTATTGCAACTAATCCTGTCATTAGTGCTACTAATGCTGCGTCTTCGTATACGACTACTGCTACTCCTATGTTAGTAATAGCAGTAATCTTACTGCTAGAAGCGCTACTACTGCTGGTAATTGGTCTACTAATGCTGCTTCTGCTGCTGCTGCTACTGCTAGCAGTAATCTTACTGCAAGTGGCAGTAGCTCTACTGCTGCTGGTAATTGGTCTACTAATGCCGCTTCTGCTACTACTACTGCTTATAACGCTGCTACTGTCAAACTCGGACTGTTCAGAGTCAGTTTCAAAGGTTCCCTCCTCCTCCTCACTTGAACAGCTGGAACTTGGTGTTGGCAACTTCTTTCCTCCTCGGATCCTGTAGTCCTTTTTTTTTTTTAATGGAGGTATGGTCTACCTATAACGGAAGCCACAGTGACCCGATACTGAACTAGCAGGCCTGTGACCTCGCTGCCGGGATATCCAAAACAGGGGAAAAAGCCTCCTCAGGCCTAAAAACCCCTGACTGCTGAATGGTTGAGGAGCTGGAGGTGTTCCAAGACGGTACAAGGAGGGGATATCACCACCGAAGATTCCTGATGCAGATTGGATCCTAGGTCTGACACCGGTGGTAAGAATCCATGAAGGTAACGCAATCAATCAATGAGGAGAGAACTCGAAGTCCCCTGGAAAGAGGAGGATCCGTAAGGTCACAGCAGCAGCCGGTAAAACACCAAAGAAAAAGTAAACTGAAGCCTGTAGTGAAAGTAAGGCTGTCCAGCTAGGGAAACAAGCAGGACGCAAGGAGGGGTGCCTGAGCGCAATGGGTGAGGGGAAGAAAGCAGCCAAAGGAAATGAGAGAGAGAAAGAGAACGAGAAAGAAAGAGAAAGAGAAAGAGAAAGAGGTCGCAGACAGGACGAGAGCCTGCCATAGAGCTTTAAGAGGGAGAGAGATCCTGCCGCAAAGGGAGAAAGGAAGAGGGAGAGCTACCCGCGAACGGCGAGGGAAGGAGCATAGAAAAGGGCGAAGGAAAGCAAAGCGGGGGCGGCAGAAAGCAGACAGTGGAAAACGTAGCATATAGTAACCCAAAGGCCATGTTGAAAAAAAGACTACACCGCTCGTAAGGAAGCATAGCACACCATAATGGAACAATCAGTGGAGGCAAGTCCTCCATCGATTCTACAAGTGCCAGTTGCCCAGGCGTGTGACAGTTACTACTGGTAGCAGTTCCACTAGTAGCAGTATTACGGATAGTAAACTGGTAGTAGAAGTAATCGTACTGCTACTGCTAGTGCTAGTGCTAGTAGCGCTACTACTGCTGGCAATTGGTCTACGAATGATGCTGCTTCTATTACTTATAATTCTGCTACTAATTGCTATCAATTCCACTAGTAGCAGTATTACGGTTTCTAAACTGGCAGTAATCTTACTACTATAGCAGTAGCTCTACTGCTACTGGTATTAGCCTTGTTAGTACTTCTAAAGGGAGCCCCAATATTGCTAGGACAATAACTGCCAGTAGCACTACTACTGTTTGTAATCGGTCTACTAATGCTGCTGCTGCTGCTGCTGCTGCTGCTACGGCTACTTCTACTGCTCATACCGTTGCTACTACTGGTAGCAGTTCCACTAGTAGCAATATTATGGATACTAAACTGGTAGCAGCAGTAATCATACTGTTACTACTAGTAGCGCTAATACTGCTGGTAATTGGTCTATTAATGCTGCTGCTATAACTGCTTATAACACTGCTACTACTGGTAGCATTTCCACTAGTAGCAGTGTGCAGAAGGACCCCAGCTGGCCCATAGAGCTGGGGGTTTCCCAACAGCACTTTAAGATGAGCAGCAGCACCGTTGAGAGGGATGGGGATGCAGATTAATACTCTTGAATCAAATCAATAATGACAACTCGATAGTTTGGCAAAGGGAGTCCATTTAAGGACAATTACAAAGAACGGGGAGTTCATGAATATCAGAAATCGCTCGATCTTCCTTCTCGCTTCAACTCCAATTAATTTCAGAAAAAAACACATCATTTATACCACAAACTCGTCATCAAGGACGTGTAACTCTTAAAATCTGGCATGCAATTTTATTGGTTCTAGGAAGGTAACTTTAATATAGGTACTATATCTGTATATGGTAACAGGGAGTGTGGATTGGATAAACACTGTCAGGTGGGTCATCTAGGCCCTTCCCTCAAAATGGCTACTGTTAACGTCAATAAAAGTACGAAGTGTTATTCGTCCTACTAACTATAGGACCCCAGATTACTTGGTCCACTATGATTGGGTTGGCAACAACCCCACTCATACTTTTCCACTTGCTTAGCAGCGTGCATAATAGCCGGCCAGGTGCAGGGAGTTTGTCTGCACCCCCCAGCTTCCCTCCAATTATTGCTACAATCACTCATCACCTCAGTGGTCATGTGTCAATTATTTCTTTGTGGTTAGCCTCGAGACGGCTTCTTGGTCTGGAAAAGCTAAGACATCTGTGCATGGCACAAGTCCATGCGTAGGTGTGAAAGTTTCATCCCGTCTCGCTCGTCTGGTCACATGATTCCGACACACTGAAATAGTCTTATTCTTCACGCAATTTGTGTATTTGATTTAATTCTGCCAGCCATCTGTGGCTTACCTTGACCTTTCTGAACATGATACTCTGCTTCTTTTCATAAATTGTATCCACTGTTGGTCTATTTCAGCCAATACGACCTTGGCTCCTTGGCACGATTTGCTTTCGTCTGAGTTTCTCTCCATTTTTAATTCTCGATTTGTTCGCTGCAAATCACTCCTCGAGACCTTTAGTAACCTTTGGTTGATTCTGCTATTGTGCATAGTGGAAGTATACTTCTATAAAATGCTCCTTTTGAAGTAGATATGTATAGGTGGCGCTTACCGCAATCTAGTTTACTACTAAGCATAACAATTATAGGTGGTTACTGGAAGACAAAAGATTCAAAAGAAAGTAACATTCCACATGCTCCATGTCCTCCATAGCATTATCATTGGCCCTCCTCGGGATCCGGAACTAAGCAGGACTGCATGAAATATTGAGGCATGTCACAGGCATCATGGGATCTCTAAATCCACTGAGAGCTTTTTGAGGGTTTTGGGGTGTAGAATCTGTGCTCAGCCAGCAAAGGCCTGCTTCTGGGGACTCTCAAGGCATGTAGTAAAGGTATACCCACTGCCGCTGGAACAGACTCCTCCCCCACTATCGGATCATTCCAATCAGAATGCTATTAGGGAATTTGCTGTGTGAACACAACCAAGAAAACATCAACTCAAGCGCACCTCCTTTCCCGGGGTATTCAGGGGATCAGGGGTGTCATGGGTGCCCACCGCACAACAGAAGGGAGTGTGGAAAGAAGGCGACTCAGAATGGGCGTAGTGCTGATGGGTGGAGGCCGTGGGAGTGTCCTTGAACAACAGGAAAGTCGGGGGGGGAGAGCGGGTGCACAATAGAAAATTGCCAGCAGCACCAAAGCCAGACACAGGAAACTGCATTTCGGCAAAACTACCCTGCAATCAATTCCCTTAGAATCCTCCCTGGGTAAGAGAGGAGTCATAACTATCATTACAGGCGACAGAGAAGTCATGTGTCTCCTTTCGCCATAGGATTGGCCATGAACCTCCTTTCAGGGTCCGCGAGGAGTCAAGCACATCCGTCCGGGTCACAGAGATGCCCTACATCTCTGTCTGGGTCACAGAGAAGCACCACCTCTACATCTGGGTCACAGAGAAGCACTACTTCTACATCTGGGTCACAGAGAAGCACTACATCTATGTCAGGGTCACAGAGAAGCCCTACATCTACATCCGGGTCACAGAGAAGCCCTACATCTACATCCAGGTCACAGAACAGAGAAGCCCTACATCTACATCTGGGTCACAGAGAAGCACCACCATCTACATCTGGGTCACAGAGAAGCACTACTTCTACATCTGGGTCACAGAGAAGCACTACATCTATGTCCGGGTCACAGAGAAGCCCTACATCTCATTCTGGGTCACAGAGAAGCCCTACATCTCCGTCTGGGTCACAAAGAAGCACTACATCTAAGTCCGGGTCACAGAGAAGCCCTACATCTCTGTCCGGGTCACAGAGAAGCCCTACATCTCTGTCCGGGTCACAGAGAAGCCCTACATCTCTGTCCGGGTCACAGAGAAGCCCTACATCTCTGTCCGGGTCACAGAGAAGCCCTACATCTCCGTCCGGGTCACAGAGAAGCCCTACATCTCCGTCCGGGTCACAGAGAAGCCCTACATCCCCGTCCGGGTCACAGAGAAGCCCTACATCCCCGTCCGGGTCACAGAGAAGCCCTACATCTCCGTCCGGGTCACAGAGAAGCCCTACATCTCCGTCCGGGTCACAGAGAAGCCCTACATCTCCGTCCGGGTCACAGAGAAGCCCTACATCTCCGTCCAGGTCACAGAGAAGCCCTACATCCCCGTCCGGGTCACAGAGAAGCCCTACATCCCCGTCCGGGTCACAGAGAAGCCCTACATCTCCGTCCGGGTCACAGAGCAGCCCTACATCTCCGTCCGGGTCACAGAGCAGCCCTACATCTCCGTCCGGGTCACAGAGAAGCACTAAGTCTACATCCGGGTCACAGAGAAGCACTAATTCTACATCCGGGTCACAGAGAAGCCCTACATCTCCGTCCGGGTCACAGAGAAGCCCTACATCTCCGTCCGGGTCACAGAGAAGCCCTACATCCCCGTCTGGGTCACAGAAATGCTCTGAGTTCTTTAATCATAGCATTGGTTACACAGCTCCTTTCAGGTCACACAGTAGTAATACATCTTGCAGGTCACAGAAAAGTCCTATGTCTCCTATGGTCATAGCATTAGTCATGAACCTCCTTTCAGTGTCACGGAGGAGTGATGCACCGCCTTCCTGGGTCAGACAGGAGTCCAACATCTCCTTCCTGGTCATAGAGGACTCCCACGTCTCCTCCCTGGCTCGCAAAGGAGTCCCACATCTCTTTCCTGGTCACAGAGGAGTCATGTACCTCCTTCCTGGGTCATAGAGAGTTCTGCATCACCTTCCGGGCTACAGAGGAAACCCAAGTCCTGTGTCTCCTTTGATCATAGCACTGGTCATGAACCTCCATTCAGCACCTCCTTTCTGGCCAAAGGGAAGTCCCACACCACCTTCCTAAATCATACCCTTAACAAGAGATGAATTTATGTGTCATGCTCGTCACTGTCTCTGTCACCCATTAATGACCCAAATAACAGCAGCATTCAGAGCAGAGCCACCATCTCAAACCTCCTTGCTGATTCGTTGCCTACCGGTGTGTGTCCTATTTGCTATTTAGGTGTCTCCCTTCACTCTTCCCACATCAAGTGGAACATCTTAATTATCACAAATTGTATTAGTCATCAAACAACAAATTTCATAAAACAATCATCAAAATGATCATAGTACATAAAACACATACAAAATGCTAAAACAACACAAGTAGAATCACCATGAGAGAGTCGTAGTACAGTAATTCTTAAAGGATCAAAAATGTGTAACCAACTACCGCTTTGATTCCACTGCCTCACTAACTTCAGCTTGTTACTTATTGGTATGTCTAGAAAAACCCGACTTGTACAAGTTTCTGTCCTTTTTGTACCGCAATGTAGGACATTCTTCAGGGGAATGTGTCTTGTGTCGATCTTTAAAATCTTCTTTAGTAGGGGAGAGTGCCCAGTTAACCAAAAGGACACCCTATTAGTGCTGAATTTTCAATATTAATCTCTATTTACTTTTTTCAAACCCTCATCCCTAAAAGGGCTATAGCAGTATGTTCATTATTACATACCTCTCTTTCCTTGTAATGATTCCTGCACCTTCACCGGTTGTTGCTGCAGATTCCCAATTTCTTATAGGAATTCTTGCTCTTCCTCCTCTTTACTATAATCTAGTGTACAATGGTTGCATATTAACGTAGGATGCCATATGTCGTACAATATATAATCTTTTCATATATTATACTGTATCAGTGTATATACCCCAAATAGGATTCTCCCATCCACTTATTTTGGCTCTTTCTAAAAGACTCTGTCTTCTGGTTAACGATTGTCCCCCTGTAAAACAGAGCCCATACTGTCTCAATCTCTCAATTGTAAAAACCTCACGTTCAATGCGCTTACTTGTGACTTTGGCTGTTAACTTCCAAAACCCATCACCAGGGGCCTTTGTGTCAGTAGATATTATAGGCCTCAAGTTCCTCATAAGTTCTATAAGAAAAAACCATGAAAACTGTAATTTAGATGCTAACTCACTTCTAAGGCAATTATTACTATATAGTCTATATTGAATGTTCCATTTTCCCCACTTACTTGTAACTTGGCATGCAGCTTGGATCTGCTAGAGTCATCCCGTTTGGTTCTGGATGCTCTGTATGGCAATTGCAGTCAGAATTATGTTCACGGGTAAAACCGGCTATCACGTTGCGTCGTGACGTCTTCACGCAACGTCATGACATCACGGAACGTCAAGAGGTCATCGCGTAGACGGGGACGTCTACGCAGAAGTCATATCCACGTTAGAAGTGACGTGATTAGTCCCTGTTAGTAAGGGAAATGCAGGAAAACTCAACACCTACAAATTGGGGAACTGGCAACAGAAAAGGTAAAAGACCCCGATAGAAGTGGTCCTAATTTTCATAATAGAATGCCCCATGTGGCTAATAGAGTGGGAACTTGTATTAGGAAAATATTCCTTGCATAATTTGATGGGCGAGATCGTCTGTGTGCCAATGTGTGCAGGCATCAAAATACAAATGAGAGCATCTGGTTCTAACTCCACATCTCAAAAAAACTAAATCAACAGATAAATGAACTCACTTTACATTATAAATGTCCAGGAGGTAGAGTGCAAAAATCTTATACTATAGTTATATAGTTCAGGCATCATGCCATTCCACTCCTTCATTTAGACCGCTAATGTGACTTTTAGACAAAAAAAATCAATTTCTGTTCCAAATGCAATAGTTTCTTATTGATCACCGTTTGTGATTTACCCTTAATTTGTTTCAAAATACACCACTCAAATTGTCTAGAAACAGTCTGGGTTTGTTTCTCACAGTAATACCTTGCGGTAAAGCTTGGTTTTTAACATACTCTAACATAATGATGGCATGTAGTTCTGTGCGGATGAGTCTTTTCCTCATCTGTACTAATTCATCCCATTGGTCGTCTTTGTCAAGTGCACCCAGCATTCCTGCCCATAGAATCCATCTCTGCATAGCATAGGTAGTGCAGGGACTTAGCCAGAACATCCCACACCACTAAAAAGTCACGCTACAGGATGTCCAGGAAGCATGGGCCAGGCCATTGCTCCACGAGGAGCCACAGCCCAAAGCCCACCAACCTTTAAGGAGGGCAGTATATTGCAGCCATCATTCCTGCCTATAGAATTCCTCTCTGCATAGCATAGGTAGTGCAGGGACTTAGCCAGAACATCCCACACCACTAAAAAGTCACGCTACAGGATGTCCAGGAAGCATGGGCCAGGCCATTGCTCCACGAGGAGCCACAGCCCAAAGCCCACCAACCTTTAAGGAGGGCAGTATATTGCAGCCATCATTCCTGCCTATAGAATTCCTCTCTGCATAGCATAGGTAGTGCAGGGACTTAGCCAGAACATCACACACCACTAAAGTCACGCTAAAGGATGCCCAGGAAGCGTGGACCAGGCCATTGCTCCACAAGGAGCCACAGCCCAAAGCCCACCAACCTTTAAGAATGGCGGTATATTGCACACAGCATTCCTGCCTATGAATCCATCTCTGCATAGCATAGGTAGTGCAGGGACTTAGCTAGAACATCCCACACGACTAAAGTCACGCTACAGGATGCCCAAGAAGCGTGGGCCAGGCCACTGCTCCTCGAGGAACCAAAGCCCACCAACCTTTAAGGAGGGCGGTATATTGCACCCAGCATTCCTGCCCATAGAATCCATCTCTGCATAGTATAGGTAATGCAGGGACTTAGCCAGAACATCACACGCCACAGGATGCCCAAGAAGCGTGGGCCAGGCCACTGCTCCTCGAGGAACCACAGCCCGAAGCCCAAAGCCCACCAACCTTTAAGGAGGGCGGTATATTGCAGCCAGCATTCCTGCCCCTAGAATCCAGCTCTGCATAGCATAGTAGTGCAGGGACTTAGCCAGAACAAGAAGGAGCGACATTACGTGGAGGCCATAGACCCCATGTTAAGGAAGCTCTTTGTGGCGCAGTGCAGTTTATCCTGTGCAGTGCCTGCACATGCGCTCCGGAGACTTGCGACATGCAAGTGACATCATACAAAAAGTGCTCTGCCCAAGCCAGAATGTCGTCTTCTTCTTCTTCTTCTAAATTACCGAATGCGTGGGCGGACCCACGCAGGCGCTTCCCCAATGTCGACATGATGCAAATGAGCTCAGAATCAGCAGCCCTTTTACTATTAGGGTGAGCATTGTCACAGATGAAAAGAGCAACACACCCACTGGGTGTCACATGCTCAGAAAGACTACATGCAAGCATCACAGACATATTTGACAAATTGGTGGTCATTCTTATGTTCACACAATGCACTTTGATTTTATGCAAAGCAGCCAGCACCCTACATTCAGGGTATTTCACGTTCTTCAAGTATACACCAAGCTCTGCCCGTTAGTTCCGCCCACATCACACTGTCAATCCTTCCCCCCATGCCCTGGAAGGAGGACGGGTGAGGGGTGGGAGGGGCGGGAGGGGTGACAGTTCGCTCAGTACATTTTGTCCATTTCCAGCACGGGAATATGGAGGGAGTAGGAGTGTATTTACTCTCCTTTCTACTGTGCATTGATCAGGCATGCCGACTGCCAGGCGTCGCAGAAGGTCTGGAAGTCGGACCACCCTTACATTTTAGTCTGGGCTATTGGTATGTTCCATAAGATCAACCCACCCCTGGCCTAATAACCCCTCACCTCTGCGACAGCGCCAAGAAGCCATGGGGATGGCGTACGTTCCGCTTTACGAGTACTGCTCAACAGGATGCAACATGTCAAGTGAAAGAATTGAAGATTATAATGTGAATGCATTTAAATGCAGTAGCTTTAGCCCAAACACCAAGCACTAGCACGAGGCCCCCAACACACGCTGCTTTCCCGCCTCCTCGCCTCCGCAGAACATCGAATGCCAACACCACAGGACACGAGTCATGAAAGCCTTTCAAGTCTTGGGCCTAAAGACTTAATTAAAGCTCAATTTCAGCAGCTTATAAATAATGAAACAGCGCATTCACGCGAAGGAGTATTTACTTTACGGCATATTAGGGGAGGCAGGATGAATTATTAAGCGGAGTAATTGGCTATCGACAGATCTGCTCCCTCCTTCCCACCCCCTCCTCCCCTGTGACCAAAGTATCTCTTTTATTGGTGCTCAATAATTGAGCTGCTAAGTCCTCGGTGGCGGTGAGGAGGGAAAGACACTCTTTTTCAAAGCTTCAATTTTTCATAGTCCATAATGAATACGGAAGCAGTGACAACGCCATCAGGTCTGTGTTGTGCAGCGCTTGGTTGGTGAAAGTCTACGAGTGCTGGGTAAGAAGGGAGATGTGTTGTGAAGCGATTGGTCGGTGACGGTTGGCGAGTGCTGGGTAAGCAAGGGAGATGTGTTGTGAAGCACTTGGTTGGTGACGGTTGGCGAGTGCTGCCTGGGTATGGAAGGGAGATGTGTTGTGAAGTGCTTGGTTGGTGACGGACGGCGAGTGCTGGGTAAGGAAGGGAGATATGTTGTGAAGTGCTTGGTTAGTGGCGGTCTGCAAGTGCTGGGTAAGGAAGGGGGATGTGTTGTGAAGTGCTTGGTTGGTGACCGTCAGCAAGTGCTGGGTAAGGAAGGGAGAGGTGTTGTGAAGCGATTGGTTGGTGAAGGTCTGCGAGTGCTTCGTAAGGAAGGGAGAGGTGTTGTGAAGCGATTGGTTGGTGAAGGTCTGCGAGTGCTGGGTAAGGAAGGGAGATGTGTTGGGAAGTGCTTGGCAGTGACGGTCGACGAGTGCTGGGTAAGGAAGGGAGATGTGCTGTGAAGCGCTTGGTTCGTGACATTCTGCAAGTGCTGGGTAAGGAAGGGAGATGTGTTGCGAATCGCTTGGTCGGTGATGGTCGGCTATTGTGGGTAAGAAAGGGAGATGTGTTGTGAAGCGCTTATTCAGTGAAGGTCGACGAGTGCTGGGCAAGAAGGGAGATGTGTTGTGAAGCGCTTGGTTCGTGACATTCTGCAAGTGCTGGGCAAGAAGGGAGATGTGTTGTGAAGCGCTTGGATGGGTGGAATGTGTGTGGTCAGAGAGAATGCTCTGAGAATGTTGATGTATGAGTGAGGGAATGTTTGCTTGAAGAGGATCCAGCCCAGGCAGTTGAAGAGATGGAAGCCTGGGTGATGGGAGCCAGTGGGTTCCTATTAGACATCTTATTGCCACCTGATGAAAAGGAATGTACGAGTAACCCACTGACAGGGTGCAGAATTAACGCTGGGACACAATGGTGGCATGTTTTTGGGTATAAACTTTTACTTAATAAGAAAAACCTATCCCTTAAGCTATGAGGGGTTTCCCTACCTCAAAGAAAACTAGTGAAATTGTCAGGAACTATGAAACTAAAATGTCGGTCACGACATGTCCAAAAACTTGCTTCTATCCCGAACACTAATCATGTAAAGCAACTGTGCCAGGATGGTCACTTCTCAAAGTAACAAGTGGTCGTTGTGTCTTTAACCTGCAGAAAAGTTATCAGTCTCTCTGGTAATAAAAAGTGCTGAAATAAACAATGTTCCTAAGTGCAAGATTCCCAGGCTAGTGTGGATGAAGTTGAACGTGATGGCATGGGACCAGTTGGAAACTCTTCAAAAGGGGGATTGGAATGGGATGATGTCTAGTGAGTACTGTATGGTGTCAGAAAGGAATCCGGCCACCAAATTGTCATGTGTTTGGTTAAAGAATTTTATTAACTTAAACGGGTTGGGGAAATGCCTCTCGGACCTGCACTAAGAGGAGTTTCCCTACCTAAACCCAAAAACTAAGGATCTGTCTGTGTCAGGATGTCATAAATCAAAAGCCGTCCTTGTGTCCAAATGTTCTATCCTGACCTTCACACTACAAACAAAACAATAATGGGAAAGGGAAAGGTCTTTAACCTGGCGTTTGCAACAAGATGTCCTTAAATATACATAGAATAGTTCCAACGTGTTAGGAATCTGCCCGCCTGCTACCCAGTATCACTAAATGCACCCATTCATAGACTTTGTCCATAGTGTAACTACCATGTTAAAGCCCACACACTTCCATGGCATTCATTTACCCGTTTTACTGCTGCAATTTTGGTCTAATCTACTTTGATGTTCCATTCCAGGTTTTTGGTTAAACCAGCTGATGCATTCTGGTATATGTATTCTGTCCAGAAGGCAAAGGGCTGGGGGAGGCATACTAAATACGCTCACTTGCAACAAGCTGCTACAAGTTGGAGAGACCCTGATTGCATTCACCCGTTACAAGCTCCTGCAGGTTAGGCTACCAAAGAGGGTGAGGCCTTAATTACAATCCACTGCTGCAAGCTACTGAAGCCTTTCCTGGGCTTAATTGGACACAGCTGCCCCAGGCTGCAATCAGATCTAGCCCGTTAGGCTGTAGGCTGGGAGGGCTTTGTAAGCTCACTCAGAGGTGTACCCAGTGTTCTACCAACTGCCTTCACCTGGAGTTCCTCCTTGATGCGGTTTTTGAAACTTTCCATGCTATCTTGCTTGTGGTTACTAAATACTAACTGCTATAGCTGCTTTCCAGTTTCTGTCTTGTTTGGTGCTGACATTTTGCCTTTCCTCAAACCTTGTTTTGCTGTGAGCAGACCCCTCTAGCCCCAGCTCACAGGTTCACCTTGTTTCGGGAAAAGCCGCTCCCTACCATGTCGCTTTGCAATCTAAGTTTCTTGCTTTACTTGCTAAGACCGGTGTCCATTTCTTACCTGTTTTTAAGTGTACTTAGTTTTCTGCACCATGTCTTTGCAGAAACGTCTGGTCTTGTCTGTTACTAGTGCACTGAGTTTCAAGAACCACATATTCGCCGAGTTGGCAGCGACACCATCTCTAGTTCTCTTGTCTATGACTAGTGCAGTGAGTTTCTTGAACCATGTATTCACTGAGGTAACAGTGACCGTCTACCTTTCCTAGGACTAAAGCTTTATGCCTCATGATATTCCTAGAACGCTAGGTTTCAAAGTTTATGTGTGGCAACTTTCCTTTCCTAAGTCCCTGATACCTGTCCTGATTCTTGGTCCAGGATTTCCTCTATGCCAGCATTCATGTGAGCCTTCTAAGTAGTGCTTACATAGCTTCCACCTACAACCTCTGTATACAGTTTCTGCTCTTTGCTATTTCTATCCACTCTGCTTTTTCCATCTTGATTACAATTTGGTCCACTTGTGTTTGTCTTTACTGTTTTCACCACGAGTTCCTTACAAGTGACTATATGTAATAGTAAACTTTTCTTCCGCACTATTCAAAACACATAGGGAGGGAAGGTGTTTCTTTCTGATCCAATCTCTAGACTATGGAGCACCATGCCCTACAAAGCAGAGATCCAGCTATCCTAATATACCTTTGGAAAGCCCCAGGGGAGGTTGACCATCAGCTCAGCTTTGCTCCTGTGCTGGGAGTGATGTACAATCTGTAGTGGAAATCACTTTATAGTGGGAGATGCAGGTAGCCCACGCTGGTGTGGTAAGTGCTTGTTTTTACAACTCCAGGAAGGTCCTTGGTCTAGCCAGACCTGCAAGGATTATCCCGGGCCATAAGATCAATGAACATGTTTATCACCCGACTCAAACATCTCGCCACTTTTACATATGCATTGTGGGATAAAGTAACACCCTAGGTTTGACTCAACATCCCTTATGGAAAAAAGGCTCATTCAAACTTCCTGATGCGTCATCACCTACCGATAACTGTGAGGTCTTCAACAGCAGAAAAACTCACACCTTCGACAAGCACAAGGAAACGTAATACCGAAGCATGGCTGCTGTGCACGGGAGGGCTCTACGGTGGAATACATTGGAAACCAAAATAAATGGATGAATAATGGTTAGTCCTTTGAAACATCTATTTTAAAATGGGACTTCTACCATCTAAGGTTTTTTATCAGGTATGGATCGGACAGCGAGCCACTGGAGTTTACACTAAGAGCACATAGTGTCACACAAGCGTCCAAAAAGCACAGACTATTGTAAGGGATCAAGAGTAAGACCCGTACACAGTGGCTTATTGGGTATTGGTTAAAGACTTTTATTTATCAACAAAGAAGAAGACTGTTGGGGGAAATCCTATTTATCCCTACTTCTAAGAGGGGTTTCCTTGCCTCAACAAAACTAAGGAACATCTGTGTCAGGATGTTCAACAAAAAAAAAAATGAATGTCTTCTGTCCTGTGTTCAAACCCTAAACTCACCCTTACACTCTAAACTTAATATAACGTGTACTAGGGGATTCACATAAGTCATCACTGGCATCTTTTCTTCCAAGTTCCAAAACATAACAGGTTTTAATGTGTAGAAAAGTACAAGAATAACAAAGTTCCACCAGGAAAGGGATTTTTCATTCCACTATATTTCTTCTGGTAATCAAAAAGTCACTCAATCGTGTTTCACATTCACTTTCTCATACTCTGTATTTCCATTGGGTTACAAGGGTTTCTCTTGAAGGTCCTGGAACACGCCCTTACTAGGATATTCATGACTTTCTCATTTATCCTCCAAAAAATTCCTCCCTTCAATACTTTACAATTTTATGCTTCCAAGTTTACTTTGCTTTCCACTCCTGGTGTACTCCCCTGCCAGGCTGTTGCTATTTCACAAGGTCAAGTTCGTTTTCTTTTTCACTCCTGGTTTACTCTCCTGTCAGGATATCACTGTTTCATAAATGAAAGTTCACTTTCTTTCTTCTCCTGTGTGTGTGTGTGTGTGTGTGTGTGTGTGTGAGTCCAGCCTCACTGTTTGCCTGGTTCACTAACCTGGCAGTGGTTTTCTCCTCTCCAATGATTCTTTCTTTTATCCACAATATTATATTTGTCCAATATTTGGTCACTGGCCCCCTTTTATAAACGTTTGTAACACTCTCTTTCAAGTCTTGGGGTACTGGTCCCTCTTCGCCATTATTCACATTACATATCTATTATGCAGTGGGTCGCCAACCCTTTCTCAGTATTATTTGCAAAGATACCAATTTCCCAAAAGGCCTCGCTTTGCCTTCTTCGTGCTACTTCTGTAACATGACATTCACTTGCAGGAGCTACCGATAATCTTAATAAGGTCATTGTCTATCATATTGGTAAGCAGTAGATATCTTCCCTCCGTGGGTTTGCTTAGGATTGATGGTAATTGTCAAGTCCCTCTGAGGTGAAGTATTTTAAACCAAGAGGAGCCGAGTTGATATTAAGGAGTATCTTCTAGTATCTCAACTAACATAAGTAGCTGTTGTCCCTGCCTAATGGGTGCACCATTCCAACGTGAGTTAAATTCTCCTATTGATATCAGATATGCATGCATACAGTTTTCAACAAAGAGTTCACCAATTTCAACATTAAAATGAAACAACTTTTTTTGTTTCAGTTTGTGCCTATTTCAGGCTCAACTGCTTATTAGAGAAAAAACCTTTTCATTCTGTCTCACACTCTGTCTCACACAAGAGAGTTCACAATCTTGATCCTTAAATAATTAAGTTCCTGCTCAACTGTTTTTTGGAAAACGACCTCCATTCTGTCTCTCATTGGGGAGTTCACAATCTTCAATGTTAGATGAATCTATTCCATGTATGCAACATTGTGTTAAAATACTTCTGATAATACATCCTCCTGTCTCCTCTAATGAGGACCCCTTCTTGTTGGTGCGTGTATTCTTATAATGGACATTTTCTTAAGTATAAGTATTTTCCGAAGGAGCCAAGTTGCTGCTCTTTAACCCAATGTGTTATGTCTGCGTACCGAAGATTTCAAAGAAATGATCCCAGATAGAAATCTTCGTTTAATCCCAGTGGTGTCATTCCATCAAGCTTGTGTATCCATAAGAGCTCTCTTTGTGCTAACCACTTGGCAATATCACCTCCTCTTGGAGCTGGATGAATCACTTCTACTACCACACACCGAAGTTGTGAGATGTTATGTCTATTTTCCTTGAAGTGTCTCGATACCGGTAACGGAGACTATGGTCAGGCAAAGGACTTGCACCTGCAGCCAACTGATATGCTTCCGGTGCATAAATGGCAAGGTAGATGAACAGAGGCGAGACAAGCCTGCAGAGCAGGACACGGGAAGCAGATGCGGAGGAGCCAGGAGGAGGGCTGGTAAAAGGACACTAAGTGCTGCAGGAGAGAAAGGAAGACACTGAGGCCAGAGTGGGCCACGAGAGGGTTCCAACGCCCTGCGGGATCCTGTGCCGCATGTCCTCAGCAGAAGCTGGGAGACACAGAAGACTCCGGAAGGCGTAGACCGCAGCAGCAAGTGCCAGAAGAAGCAAGCACTGCTCGCCGGGGCTCCCGCAGAGTAAAAGGGGAACGAGAGAGAGCCGACCGAGAATCCAAAGGCACCCGGGGGAGCGGCTTCTGACCATTGAGTGATAGTCGATCCACACATGCCAGGGCTCACCGGGGGCTGGAATTGAACAGAAAGAAATGCTGATCGAAGTAAACAGTGTAATGAACAAGCGTGGAGACCAAATGAAAGCATATTGAATACCGAATAAGCTGCAAGTTGCTTTATGAACTACTGAATACCGAATCAAGGAAAGATATGTAAAATATGTGAAACTATTGCACAAGTTGAAGGAAAGTAATGTGCATTGATAATTACAGTGAAAAGCATAATTATGAAATATTGATGAACATTGTGGTTTAGTGTGAGCAAAGTGAAAGCCAGCAGTGAAAATTAATGAACCAAGTGAAAGCAAAGAAAAGCACTTTGGGAGAGTGTGAAAACAAAGTGGAAACAAAAGTTAAACATTACAAAGTGAGTTGTTTGAAAGTCATGTTGGGCAGAGTCAGGAGACTGCCAAGAAGACTGGGAAATACAAATGGACTAAGGACACAGGGTCAGAGAGGAAACCTGTGTTGGCAAGGAAGTCCCAGGAAAACATGTTAACCTAGCAAAGTGTCAAGGGTTGATGGTTGTGCGACCTGTTGTGGGTGGACCGACAACTGTGCCTAGACCGAGTAACCCCACTTGGAGAGAGACAAGGAAGGTCAGGACACAGGAGGTGTTAAATCTGACAGATGATAAAGTGAATAAAGAAAGCAACACAATATGTGAACTGTTGAAAAGCCTAGAAGGCCATAATGCAGAGTTGAAACACTTAAAAAAAAAAAAAAAGATACGGACCGTGGTTGTAGAGCTAAAAGAGTTAAACTTGGGAAAGGGAACCCCAAGCTTTTGTGGAACTGTATCGAATTTGGGGACGGGAACTCTGAAGCTCTTTAGGAACTGTGTTGTCTTCTTGGGGAAGGGAATCCCGAGCTGGAAGAAGCTCAGAAATTTGATATGGAACACTACTTGATTTAAGGCAGACATCCCTACACCTTAGTTGTGAGGGCAATTATAGGCTTTGGACAGACAGGTTGAACTTTTAGGTTGAACTTACTGACTCAGACTACCCTTAGTTCCTTAGATTAGGGCTACTTAGACTTATAAACATCCTAAAATTTAAGTTAATACATTTTGTTTGAACCTTGAATCTGCTTGCTTCATGATGCCTTAAGAGGTGACTGGGGGTTGGAGGAACAGACCACAGTGGCATCTGCCATAAGGGACATCTCAAGGCAAAATATGGCACACTGAAGAAAAACACAAGGAAAAGGACAAAACCATTGTGCCCCTACAAAAGCCTCCTCTGCCCTCTGCAGGAAAACCGTTACTAAAACTACAATGCCCAGGAGCACCTGGGCTAAATACTACAGGGCAGCCATGTTGCGCGTGACGCGTCAATGAGCATGCTCCAAAACGCAAGCTCAGGGCTTGCCTTCCATATGTCCATCGGCGAAGACCTTTTCTCGGGAGCCTCAGCGATGCACATGAACGTGAAGGGCCACGCCGCACTGGAGAAACATACCGACCCCTTGCTCCTGCAAGGAGGTCATGGTGGCAACAGTAAAGACAGACTCAAGTGATCAAAGTTCAAAAGGTATTTATTGAACTTTATAATGGGTGAGATAAACGCCTAATCTAAATCTAAGATGGGAGCATGATACGATCATCAAATAATAATAAGGCAGTCCTAGTGGCGTCTTGTCAAATAGAAACGGACTATACTAAAAAAAAAAAACTATTGCCATTCCTTACCACCAAGTTACAAAGAGTGTGGGATAATGTTCATTAGAAAAGAAAGACGTGTTCACAAAATGATAAGTCAGGATGGTATGGCTGTGTCTCCCTTCCCCACGTTTTTAGCATGTTACAAGGCGAACCTTCTGAGCACAGCACACTCCTGGGCATTTCCAGCATGAGGATCACAATTCCAATTCAACTATACCAGAAACTTCGGGTGCCAAGTCTCTTTTCTACAAAGTCTCTTACCTTAGAAGAAGGGCTGATAGATCAAAACAACAAACAAACAAAAGTTCCTTCGATAATCTTACACCTTGGGTGATTGCTCTTCACCCCTTGGATCTCCCTCTGCTGGGCTCAGATCCTTCTTGTAACTTCGGCCTCCCTTCCATCGGGTTCACTACAGACTTTCAAATACAGCTTACAATATTCCAGAGCATTAATGTCCTTTTAAACAACTTCTCACTGTGGACAACCTGCAGTTCACTCTTATCGACAGTGTTCACGGGTGTATTACCCTTCACCTCAACTTGCAGGCATCCCTCAGCCAGGGTCACGTTTTCCAAATACACAGTTCACTTTGCTTTATCACATGCAGGATTTACTCTATTAGCTTTTCCCTTGGAATCCCTCCGCTGGGTTCACATAGAAATTCATGAACGGTGTTAAAGATGGCTAACACAGTTCATGATTAGCTTCATCTTAATGGGTAAAAGAATTTCAAATTGTACCAGGGATTTGACGTGACCCTTGTAATACCACTCTGACATCTCGCATTGCCTTCTCCTAAGGACTTCTGGGATTTGTAGTTTGCAACACAAAACAAAAAGGGCCATCCAGAGTCCTTGTGTTCTTTTGAATACTGTTGCCAACTGCAACCTTGGGCTCAACACAGTTCGGTTTGCTATCAGCTTCCTCCAACTCACCGTCTGTGCGCAACCAGTTTGCTTGTCTTGCTTCTGGAGTCAAGGTCGGTACCACGGTAGCCAGCGTGCCTCCCCGCATGTGTTATCAATGCAGGAGGCCCTTGTGCACCGCTGACGCTTGTCACCCCACATGCTAGCTGTACTCCCGGTCTTGTGATTCCCTTTTTTCTGAGGCTTTGCGGGTCTGAGTTAAAAAGGGCAAGGGCAATCCCCTCGTCATCCATTTAGGTCTCGCCGTCATTCTCCTCTGCTTAAACTGCCAGTTCGGAATAGCTGCTTCCTCGTGCGCTCAGCCTTGCTGATAGTGTGTCTCGTGCTCTGCCTTTTCTCCCTGTGGGGAAGGTAAATGGTGACCAGGTGTGCGTGGCTATTGTCAATTGCCCGACTTTGCCTGATCCTTGTATTGGGACATGTCAGGTAAATGGCTTGGGTGTTAGTCCATTGTCTTTCACTGTGTAAGAAAGTGTTCGTGTCAGAAAAGGGGTGGGGTAGAGATTTCAAATATCCTACATGGTTGGATGGGGAAAAGGTGTTACAGGGAATGGGGTACCACGTGTCGCCAGTCGGTGTCCCAATTCCACTCCCTGAAGACCCCCCATCCAAGTGATCCTCCCCCACTGGGCCACCCCCAGGAACTGGGTCCAACACCGATGACCTTCTCCGGGGACTAGTGAGACACCTTCGGGTTTTACACATATGTTTGTGTACTTGAAAATTATCGTCCTGATAAAGGCCGCATACCTATTGCACCACAGTTGGTGACGAGACGGCCAAAACACACCATGTCGACCTTCTTACAGGTCATCTCCTAGTTAAAGCAGTGCGGGTGGTTGCTGTGTAAGAATCTTCGGGTTTCTCACACTCCAGTAGTGGGACGCGCAGGGGGCCTAGCCCCACCGGATCACCCAGCCCTCGCCTCAATGAAAGCTGAATGATGTGCATATAGCGCCCTAGCAGGAACCAAGCATGCTAACGTCCCACGCATCACCAACCCAGCTAACAACCCGCGCCACGTTAATAGTGACCATTCAAGGTGGCCACTAACCTCATTGTGCCCACGTGGAACTAATGCTTGTTGTTGTGTAACCACGTGTGGCCACGCACCCAGGAAACTAGTGACTTGCCACATATGAATTGTATATAAACTCACACATGAGTAGCCACTTGCGGCACCAAGAGGCATCGTAGTTTGTGCACTAATTATTGTGCCTTTTTGAAGCATTCAAACTGATTCCACAACACAGAGACACGGCATCCGAATAGGATCCGAATAGGTCAATCGAGTAGGAGGTGAAAGTCCCAGATGCTTTCATGGGCTTTAATAGGACCCTCTGCTGACCCCTCCATTCTGAAAAACTACCACCCCATCTCTATCACCCCATTCCTGGGCAAGCCCCTGGAGAAGCTGGCTATCTCTCAGCTCACCCTCCACACTGGATCTGCTGGTTCCATGACCATCATTCTGGCTTTAGAGCATCCAGAGGCATGGAAACTACTCTTCTGAACACCTTTGACGACCTGCTCTCAAATCTTGACACCAACACTCCCTCTGTCCTCATTCTTCTTGACCTCGCCTCTGCCTTTGACATGGTAAACCACAACATCCTGATCGCACATCTCCGTGACACCCTGGGAATCACAGGTCAGGCTCTGGTGTGGTTAACCTCCTTCCTTTCCGAACGCCCATCCCAGGTGGAACTTGGGTTCTTTCTCTCTACGATCATCCCTTTCAACCAGAGGCGTTCCCCAGGGTTCTAACCTATCCCCCTGGTTCTTCAATGTCTGCATGGCTGCCCTAGCACATGTGATTGCCACTTTCATCTCTAACTTCCAGTATTATGTGGATGAACTCTCCTTCAGGCTACCCTCAGCCACCTCCTCTACCTCCTCCATATCGTACTGTCCGCAATTCTGTCATGGTGTGCTGCAAACAACCTCTGCCTCAACGCAAGTAAGACGGAGATCGTTCGCATTGGGACTCCTGCTCCAGCTTTCCCCCGCTCACTCTGGCAGGCCTCCCTTCGCCTGCCCCCACCGGCGAGGCAAAGAATATTGAGGTCATCTTCGACTCCACTCTCTCCTTCTCCACTCACATTTCGGACATCTCTAAAAAGTTTAACTAACAGATGCAACTCCTCAGAGGTACTCTTCCTTTCCTCACCTTCCCCCAGCAGCTTACTGTCTCCAGAGCCCTGGTTCTCTATAGGCTGGACTACTGCAACAGCATCGTTCTCAACCTCCCTGCCTCTGCTTTGCACCCTCTACAATTCATACAAAACAGAACCGCAAGAGTTATCCTTAGCCTCAAGCCCAGGGACTGCATCTCTCTAGCGCTGAAATCCCTCCACTGGCTCCCCGTGGCTGCAAGGATCATGTACAAGAACCTCTGCAATGTCCACAAGGCTTTCTAGGACTTGGGACCTAACCATCTGCAACAATGCCTACCTAACAACTGTCCCTCCCGAGCCCTCCGCTCAACTACCGCCAACCTTCTGCGAGTGAGCCGGTCCCCCAAGCAGAGATTTGGAGGGAGATCTTTATCCTCAGCAGGGGCCTCCCTCTGGAATAGCCTCCTTGCCACCCACCGTCTTGAGCCTGATCTCCTTAAGTTCCGGAAACTCCTTAAAACATTCCTTTTTTCCTCTTCCTTCTCTCTCCCCCTCTACCCTGCTAACCTCTCTCACCGCTCTATCCCTCTGGCCCTCCTTTTCCACACAGCTTACTGACTGGCCACCGGGTGTACCTCAGAGTCTCACAGTTCTCTGGCACCCTTGCCAGTCCTCTCACACTTGCCTCCGTGCCTGCACTTGCCTCATCGCTACTGCACTTGGTCAGTGACCCATGAGAATGGAATTCACTCGGCACTTACCCAGCTTCTGCTGACTAACTGGGCACACTTGGATTTCCCACCCCCTTCCCCCTCTCCTGTACCTTCTGTGCACTTGCACGATCTGAACTTACAATGCCTTGAAGATCGTCTATCTTCCATGTCTCCCCTCCTTGCATGGTGGCGCCTCAATGCACTTTGAAAAACTGCAGAATCGTCATCAGACCTATGTGCTATTATCTACACTGTTAATTGTATTATATTCCCCCCTCTCTGCCTGTGCATAAGTGTATCGTTCAAAAATTCAAGGACTCTGAATGAATGACTGTTGTTTTATTACCCTTGTTCCTCACTCCTTGGGCGCTTTGAAACACTTGCCTTGTGTATAGGTGCTTTACAAATAAACATTACCATACCATACACGAATGCCAGTCAGCCCGGTCCTTTGCAGAAAGCATTTCTTTTGTTTCTAATGCTGAAGATGGAATAGGAGAAGCTGAAGTCTGCCCTGCTCTCTGAATTCGAAACTGTCAAACCAGAAAGACAAGGCTCAAATCCCATCCTTCCACGCTTCATACATTGTGATCCTGAGCAAATCATTTTTTATCACTGTGCCTTATTTTCCTTAAATATCTGTAGAGAAAGCCTCACTAAAATGGGGTTTACTCTATAAATAATTGTGACAATGCATGTTAAACATACTAGTGTGGAGGCAGGAGGACAATTGAGGGTCTTATGTTTTCGGGGGTGGGTACACAAGGTGCAGGTATTGATTTTGTGGGCTTAGGAGGCAGGGAGCCAGGTATGGGTGTTTTGCGGTGGCAGCTCATGTTTGGTTCTTAGAGCAAATCCAGCCCCCCTGATTCAGCAATGGCTCTGCTCTACCAATGAATTCTCTAGCGTTGACACCTCTTTAAAACTAAAGATGAGATGGAATGGAAGAGATATAGCCTGCTATCAAACTACAAACTTGAACACATTGAAAACTGGGCTCAAATCTCAGCTTTCCCAAGTACCAATTATATTATCTTGGTGAAGTAATTTTACTATGTTTGGTAAGTGGGCGAATTCAAGGGGTCCGGGTCTCTAAGAAACCACAAACATACTGGAAGAATATGTTGCATGAAAGGAAAGTAATGTCAATAAGGTCTACTATATATACTTGGCAATGTGTGGCAAGGGGAGAGGTTGGTATTGATATGACTTGTTCTGGAAGTTGGGGTTCGCTGCACTGTGGGTTTCGGCACTGTACTGTAGGCCCGAAAAGTAACCTTGCCACTCAGGACAAATGTTGCCAGTCCTCCCCTGGGTGCCAGTTTCCAGTACAGAATCCATTGGTTTTACGCCTGTGTGAAACCTGGCGCTTGTCCAAGATGGAGGAGAAAAGCAAACCGGATATGCAAACTGTGCTTTGCGCCTCTCCTATGCCTTGGCAGGCTACTAAAATGAGCGGGTAAAAACAACACATCTCCCTTTTGATTTTACATTCCGCTTGGTGCAAAATGATCCCCAATTTATTTTATTATGTGTAGTGTGAACCTAGAGCTGCCATTTTATACAGTAGTGCAGTACTGTGGGGGGGGGGGGGGGAAGAAGGGTATTTTATTAATGCGTCCAGACAAATAGATCTGTTTGTTGTAGCCTTCTAACGTGAGCCGGTTGGAGAGTGGGATTCGCACCTCAGAACTTCTCCGTATTCTGTAATCTATAACTAAACAGTGCAAACAATTACTAGAGCAGACCCAAAAAAAAAAAAAGTTAAAAAAATTTTAAAAAAAGAGAACCTGTGCAGATGGTGCTGACGGATACCAGGGTAGTGAAACTGAGATCAGAGTGTACACAACGTTCAAAGGCGAGAGGAAGTGTGACACACGCACCACCCTGCGGCTGAGCAAGTGCCAGAGAAAAGTGCAAACCCTAAGGCACGCCGCAAACAGCATACACAAAAGGAGGCGGCAAGCACTACAGGAAAACAAGGCTTCATGGAACGCTGCGGCCTACTGTTGTGGGGGACCGGATTGAGCCGGGCTCCCACCTGCATGCTGCATGTCATACACACAGGGGCCTTGGAGTCTGCGGTGGTAACTAGCGGACGAAAGCCGTGTGCCCCTTTTATTGAACTCAACACGACATGGAGGGAGGGAGCAGTGGGTGGGAAAAAACATTAAAAACACAATATTTAAGAGCAGAGGGGGAAAGCCAGAGGAATCCCGGGGAAAGGAAGCCCACCCGGCCCCTCCTTTTTTGGTGGAACTTTATTGGGTTCTTTTACACTTTAGAACTTGGTGTTTGGAGCTTTGGAAAGAAGCTGCAGGTGTTCAGCTAAAAGATATCCCCCACTTCAAGCTATATCGAGTTTAGTGTGTGAGGATCCGGTTAGGATTTTGAATACAGTTCAGAGAACTCTCTGTTTTGGACATTCTGACACAGACGTTCCTTAGTTTCGGCGAGGCACGGAAACCCCTCTCTTAGTTAGGGATAGGTAGGATTTACCCCCAAATCCCTTTGTGTTTGATCAATAAAAGTCTTAACCAACACCAGAAATGCCTCTGTGTCCGAGTCTTACTCTTGATCCCATACAGTGCCCACCCAGGTTGATCTTTAGCCAATCAGACCTAAGGCTGGGTGGGTTCCTTCATAAAGCCCTGTAACTCCCAGGTGACTTGCAGTTACGGTTTGCGGTATTTTATTCCTTATAATACATGGCCGTACCATCACCCACTTAATACATATAATCAATGTGGCATCTGCGTGGATCAAAACAACCGCACTAATATGCAGCTTGTAATATGCTACAAAAATGGTTTATGAAGTTTAATACAATGCATTTAAACGTTGTTTCATGACTTAAAATGAGTAATAAACTATTCAAAAAAATATATCTACCTCCTCTGCGTTAACAGCTAGGAGACTGTTCCAGTAGTTATGTCATTTATGTAATGTTCTTAATGCTGGTGAGTAGTGATATTCTTACTCAAGTAACACAGAAATTATTTGCAGGCATTTATGCAGATAAGGCCGGCTGCCAGGTATTACAAGGCTGATCTTGCCTTCTACAGCCTCACGGAGGGGGAACAGGCTGCCCACGACCTGATCCGGGGCAAAGAGAATGCTTCTATGTCTTTTCATCGACATTCTTATTTTCAACGAGTTATTTTTTTTAACGAAACTTGTTCATGAAAAAACTCATCGAAATAGTTTTTTTGGAGTCCCCCATAACCTATTGTTTTTTTTTTAAAATCTATTCCGACTCCTCCACCCCTTATATGCACTTTACCACCCCCCCCTATAATTTTTCTTAGGAAGAAAACTCATCGAAAAAAAAGACTGTCGATGAAAGGACGTAGTACCAATGGACTCATCCCGTCCAGCATTAATTAGCCATATCGTGGAATTGAAGTAATCACCACAATTCAATTTCTAGTCAGATTGTAGGCCGAGCTAGACAAAAGCCTGGCCAATTCCAACTTATCCTTGTGTTTGTGATGTTATAGCAGCAGTGCCACTGTCGGCCCCGGGAGACATACAGAGATAACACTCGTTTCATCCAGGACCAGTGCTGGTCTTTGGGCCGGCTCTCGCAGATCCGCGATACGGCATCAGATTTGTAGCCGGATCCCGGGATCCGGCCAGAGTCAGTCGCCCAAGCCCATGAACAGCACTGGAATACTTTCAAGCGCAGTTAGCTGTATATTTAACAGCATTGTATTTAATCCTCTCTTTTTTTTTTATTGATACATTTTATTTTTGTAACTGTAACTTTGGAAATTCAAAAAAATATCATCAATTGGACCACTACTATGTTGGCAGTTCCATTGCAGATAATGCAGAGGGAGAGGGCAGTAATGGCAATAATGGCCCCCTCCTCTGGACAATATCAGCTTGAATTGTTCTCACTCTTGCTTTGGTAGGACCTATCAACTTGGGCCGTGGGTCGTTACCACCGGGTAAAGGCACAGGGTAATGAGGCGTCATTGGTCGATAAAAACGGCTGTAAATCACACAGCCAAACAATACAGGAGATGTGTAAGAGAAAAACGCCAATGGACGTCACACATTCTAGTAGGGTGGCGAGGGAATGGAGAGACTTGCATGGTTTCTGAACACAATATCAAAGCTCCAGAGCATTGTGACATCACACAACCACCCTATAAGAGCAAAAGAACAGCGAGGTCTTTGGGGCCAACCAATTATTTATGACCTCACTCCATAAAGAATTAAAAAAGGACATTGAAGACGCATTTGATATTGTTTTACCTGTCTAAAAGTCCAAGTATACACACTGCATAGTTAACAACTACCAATAATCCGATGCACAAAACTCGTGTTATTCCATAAAATCCTAAATGAATCCTAAAAGACGTGTTACATCACATGATCTTACATCTCAATAAGCAAGTGTACACACAGTCAATACCGCCTAAAATGCATGACCGTCTTCAATCCAGGGAGCCCTTCCGCGTTCAGGGAATGAGTCTCCAGAGTGCTTCGTGTTACTCCCTTAGATCAGAAGCCCTGGCACACGCGTGATGGGAGGATGTTGGCTTCTCCAGACCCAATACTGAGAATCTTCTCCATAGGCAACACATCCAATCCAGATCTTAGAATTGGTGTCTGCGCGTGACGTATGGAAATGTAACTGAATCCTGAGGGAGTTCCCAGGCCGTCTCAGAACTCACAATCCACCCGAATTCCCAGAGCTTTGCCTTCACTTTCTCCCGATTCGTAACTACCATTATGACGTCACAAACCTCGGATTTCAACAGAATGTTGGAGGCCCAGTGAACTTCAGTACACGTCACGCTGACGTCACACAAGGACACATTCTAACGGGAAATTGAAGACACAGACAGGTGGTATGACGTCACGCATTGACCGAGAAAGCACTGGAGGGGGTGAGCCCAAAGCTTTAGTGTATCGCCCCATGAAGTGTTCACACAGGATAGCAGAGGTCTGGGGCAATACCCCTGAATTGCGACCAACGGGAAGCTAAAACCATTGGACAAATTCCCATACATTGTGACATGATACAGTCAAACAGGATGGTAAAAGCAAGGACCCACTCCGATAACCGACATCAAACATTTAAACAGGATGGTAAAAGCAAGGAGCCACTCAAGTACATGAAATTACACAATCAGGTTATCATTTTTATTTTCAACAATAAAGTTTGCAATACAATTAGAAATAAACAAGTTTCATAAAACTATAAACCTGGTCACAAGATTTGAGTCCAAAAGAGAAGGAAAAAACTCATCTCATAATGCATAACACAAAATAAATAAGGAGAAAAAGTAGAAGAGAGAACATTGAAAAGAGACCAGAAAAGGAGAAGAGAATGAAACAGAAGAATATCCAACTGTATCATTTGGTAGTACAATTTATAAATAATCAATAAACACATCCCCATGTAACAGGGCATGGTCTTGGCTAGCCTAAGAGCAAATCAGAATACATTTCAGGGTAATAGTGAGTTTGGACAAATCACACCAGCATATTGAGTCACCATGAGACTTTAACCATACACCTTGAGAAAGATCCCCCATATGTCCATGTACATGACAGTACGCAATCAAACACTCGAAAAGGATGGTAAATGCAAGGAGATACTCCAGTACATGAAATTACACAACACTCGAACAGGATGGTAAAAGCAAGCAGCCACTCCAATACCTGACATTACTCAATAAAACACTCGAACAGGATGGTAAAAGCAAGCAAGGAGCCACATCAGTACATGACGTTACATAATCAAACACTCGAACAGGATGGTAAAAGCAAGCAGCCACTCCAGTACCTGACATTACACAATGAAACGCTCGAACAGGATGGTAAAAGCAAACAGCCACTCCAATACCTGACATTACACAATGAAACACTCGAATAGGATGGTAAAAGCAAGCAGCCACTCCAATGCCTGACATTACTCAATAAAACACTCGAACAGGATGGTAAAAGCAAGCAAGGAGCCACATCAGTACATGACGTTACATAATCAAACACTCGAACAGGATGGTAAAAGCAAGCAGCCACTCCAGTACCTGACATTACACAATGAAACGCTCGAACAGGATGGTAAAAGCAAACAGCCACTCCAATACCTGACATTACACAATGAAACATTCGAACAGGATGGTAAAAGCAAACAGCCACTCCAATACCTGACATTACACAATGAAACACTCGAACAGGATGGTAAAAGCAAGCAGCCACTCCAATACCTGACATTACACAATGAAACACTCGAACAGGATGGTAAAAGCAAGCAAGGAGCCACTCCAGTACCGGACATTACACAATGGAACACTCGAACAGGATGGTAAAAGCAAGCAAGGAGCCACTCCAGTACCTGACATTACACAATGAAACACTCGAACAGGATGGTAAAAGCAAGCAGCCACTCCAATACCTGACATTACACAATGGAACACGCGAACAGGATGGTAAAAGCAAGCAAGGAGCCACTCCAGTACATGACATTACTCAATCAAACACTCAAAACGGGATGGTAAAAGCAAGCAGCCACTCCAATACCTGACATTACACAATGGAACACGCGAACAGGATGGTAAAAGCAAGCAAGGAGCCACTCCAATACCTGACATTACACAATCAAACAGTCGAACAGGATGGTAAAGGGAAGTCAGGTAGACTGTGGCACATTGTGACACCCATCCCACACTCGCACATTTGCAGAGGGCCCTGAGAAGCTGGAGGGCAGGATTATGGCCCCCCTTCACACCGCCACCAGAATAGGGGTCCCGAGTGAGACTCTGCGTCAGGGTAGTGCACGGCTGCGGACACCCCCATTCATCATGACATCACGTGACGAAGGCAGGCACTTACCTGGTGCGGGGGGTCGGCGGCTGGTCTGCCCCGCCTCTGCTCCCCTTCTCAGGAGGCTCTCGGGGCCCCGCTGTGGGCACTCCTGCCGGGGGGCCCCCGGTTGCCAGTGGGGAGGGCTCGGGGGGGTACCCTTTCCTCGCCTCCTCTGAAGTGCCCAGCAAGTGGTAGAGCAGCAGCAGGACGCCGCAGCCCAGCAGGCCGGCTGCAAGCTTGGAGGGTCGCTTCATGGCCCCGGGGGCTCAGCGCAGCAGCCGGGGACCGTGCACGGAAGGGCCACCCTCGGGCTCTGCGCCTCCCTCGGGCTCTGCGCCTCCTGGCATCCCTCGGGAGCCTCCGTGCCCTTGCACGCACCGGGGGGCCGGGGGCCCGTGCACGCCCGAGGGACCCCTACGCGCTGCACGCCCCGCATGGACCATGCACCCAGCGTGGTCCCTCGGGCTCCGTGCACACACCAGGAAAGCGCGGGCTCCGTGCAGCCCCCATGCTCTTGCTGCCCCCCTTAGGCTTTAATGCTCAGCCATCCCGCGTGCTGTGGAGTCTCTATGCACGGGATTCCCCCCAGCTCCGCGGACTCCTGGGACCCCACCCGTGGCGCCCCCACAGTCTCCCGATCCCCGGGCTCTGCTTCAGCGCCCCACACCCCTCTGGTCAGGCCCTGATCATGCCCGAGAAGGGTCCTTGCTGGAGACTCGGGGGGCAGCACATCAGGAGCCGCAGCATTCCGCTGGCAGGTCAGCAAGTACCACGTATGAGGACATGGGGGGAGGGGAGGGGTGTCGTGCATCAACCACTGGCAGCGCCGCCCCTGACCCGCCCCCCCACTTGACTTCATGCGGAGGCCGCTCCTCCCAGGCCCCTCCCCAGCTGCACATTCCACACGCTCTGCCCATCAATTAGATGCTGCGGGGGCCTGGAGCACAGTTCACCCCTTCCCCGGCCACATACATGGACCATGGGCGCATGCACCTCCGCACACATAGAGCTGCCTGTAAAGACCCCCCCAACCCTCCCCCACACACGGGCTCCCTCTCGAGCTGCTCCTCCGCTGTCGCATCCCCCAGACCCGACCTTCTCCTTGCGGTGCCCTGGTCCCCAGACCCCCAGTCTCTTCCATAACCCAGTCAAAGAGCAGACACTTTCACGTGTGTTCTCTATGAATGTCTTCCTCTGCACTTCTCAACTCGCTATCCCATTCCTGAGCACTTTCTGCCAGCAGCTTCTCTCCTTAGCCTCCTCTTCCCATGCACTTTGTATCAGCTTCTCGTTTGAGCCTCGTTATCCCCTGCACTTTGCAGTAGCAGCTTCTCTCCTTAGCCTCTTCCTCCTCTGCACTTTGCAGTAGCAGCGTCTCTCCTTAGCCTCTTCCTCCACTGCACTTTGCAGTAGCAGCTTTTTTCTCCTTGGCCGCCCCTTCCCCTGCACTTTGCAGTAGCAGCGTCTCTCCTTAGCCTCTTCCTCCCCTGCACTTTGCAGTAGCAGCGTCTCTCCTTAGCCTCTTCCTCCCCTGCACTTTGCAGTAGCAGCTTCTCTCCTTAGCCTCTTCCTCCCCTGCACTTTGCAGTAGCAGCGTCTCTCCTTAGCCTCTTCCTCCCCTGCACTTTGCAGCAGCAGATTTTCTCCTCAGCCGCCCCTTTCCCTGCACTTTGTAGTAGCAGCTTCTCTCCTCAGTTCCCTTTCGCCTGCACTTTGTAGTAGCAGCGTCTCTCCTTAGCCTCTTCCTCCCTGCACTTTGCAGTAGCAGCTTCTCCCCTTAGCCTCTTCCTCCCCTGCACTTTGCAGTAGTAGCGTCTCTCCTTAGCCTCTTCCTCCCTGCACTTTGCAGTAGCAGATTTTCTCCTCAGCCGCCCCTTCCCCTGCACTTTGTAGTAGCAGCTTCTCTCCTCAGTTCCCTTTCGCCTGCACTTTGTAGTAGCAGCGTCTCTCCTTAGCCTCTTCCTCCCTGCACTTTGCAGTAGCAGCTTCTCCCCTTAGCCTCTTCCTCCCCTGCACTTTGCAGTAGTAGCGTCTCTCCTTAGCCTCTTCCTCCCCTGCACTTTGCAGTAGCAGATTTTCTCCTCAGCCGCCCCTTCCCCTGCACTTTGTAGTAGCAGCTTCTCTCCTCAGTTCCCTTTCGCCTGCACTTTGTAGTAGCAGCGTCTCTCCTTAGCCTCTTCCTCCCTGCACTTTGTAGTAGCAGCTTTTCTCCCTAGCCTCCTGTAGAGGAGTAGGTGGAGGCCTCTTCTCTAGTCCCCGCCCCTTCACCACCACCTCCTTTTGGAGTATCAGACGAAACGCTAACATTGGGAATTCCTGCACAAGTTTATGTGACATGTGTATACCACGTCGATTGTACGAAAGACGATATGCACTCAGCCAGCCATTCAATAGGTATTCTTACGTTGATACAATGGAGGGAAGTTACCAAAAAGGATGTCCATTGTGGAAGAGCCAGGAAGCGGACTGTAAGAATCATGGAATAACTCTAAACAAAAGTTTGATGACAGCAATATGATGTCATAAAGAAGACATATAAGCCTAAACTGAAACAATATGAAAATAATTAAGACTGACGATGTAACTGAAGCATTAAGTGAAACATGTACCAAATGATGATGTTATGATGAAAATAAGATTAAGTAACTTGGCGACCAATAACTGTAAATACTCTGTGACGCAAGGTAGAAAAAGCATATAGAAGCTTGCTAAAAAGAGGTATATATATATATATATATATATATATAACGTTTAGGATGACCATTGAAAGAAAATGGACGGCGGCCTGTGTTAAAGAATAAACCCAGCTACCTCAAAAACGAGCCTAGGATTGCAAATTGAAGAAATGATGAAGAAGCTGATTTCATGTGCAGAATAAGGATGTACGTTCGGCTAAAGTCAAGGAGGCTATTTCGTGAGATGGGCGCAAGGCACAGAGAGGGGCGAATGAATAGACCGCGTGCATGAGACATATTTCTACTAAGATTACAAGAGCAAGGACATTTGAGGATGCCAAGTATTGGACAACCACAAAGGCAAACGCCTATGTGAGGTGGAATGAGCAAGTCTCCAAAGGTCACAGTGGGTACCGGCACCCTGTTTAATTAAATCAAATAGCAGTAATTGAGAGGCTGAAATTGAAAAAATCATGGTCTCCAAACACATGACGAAGAGTTCCAAACAAAGGCCATTCATTAGAGCTTTGTGTTAAGATAGTGGTGTGCCCCCCCGACTCCCCTCCTCGGATGTACCAGAACAGTGAGCAGACTACAAGGTTAACTATAAACAATAGACCATGGCTAACGATCAGGCTGATCACATACAATGGATTAATTGGCAAAACCGACAAGTTGATGCAGATTGAACACCTAAGTTTCGTTCTGTCCATGTGCTGCTAGACAAGCCAATAGGGTTGCCAACTAATCACAAAGCCTGTCACGCACTTTCATGTACACATTAGTCGAAATGTACGAAAATTAGTGGAACTATGTTTCCGACTGGCATGCCCCTGCTCCCCACAAACCCCATTGCCACGTCCCCTCCCAAGCACAATACAAAGCCCCAAACACATGTGCCAGCTGTCTAAGGGAATGTTCAGTGTAGTGCACTGAAAGTGCAAGTTTCAACTCCTTCCTACACTTTTATTTTCCAACGAAAACTTTCCAGGATGGTTTCTTTTTTAAATAAAAGTATAGGAACAGTAAAACTTAATTGAAAAAGGTAGCGGAACACCGCTACCAACCGCTCCCGCCCACTTCAACCCCTGTATATACAATGTTGCAGTTATTAGCTTTCTGCCATATTCTTTGCTATAATCAGTATGTGACGTATGTAGACGTAGCCCACGGCGTGTCCTACAGAGAAGGGGCAGCCAATGAGATATTAACACTGATATTATTATATAAGTAGATATGTTCCCCTAATCTAATCCCTCCCAGCGTTATGTTTTTGTGAAATGCCACATAGGATGGCGTCATGAATGACGTATGTGAAAGTATATAAAGTCTGGGCAAGCAAACTTAATTGTGAATAACGAGCATCTACAAACTGTAGTTCTCCCTGCATTCTTTCATTGAGCTGATTAAAGCAGTATTCTTCCTTTGGTCTGTCCGATTATTTGACCTGTGATAATTATTGGTAATTCCATCTACCATACATGAGACATTACAAGGTGCTAGATCACATTTGGTAGCAGTGCAGATGGTTCTGGTCTAAAGACCTAGTGTAGAGGAGGTCCCAAACATGGCCTGCACCCCTGCCCTCCATTTCGAGGTACCGGGAACGTACTCGCCAAGGTATGTGACGTATGAGGAACAAATGAACCAACAAAGAGCTGCACTGGGACTCTGCCCAGTGTACATCAGAAGATCCATACCTATTGAAGCGCCCATAACCAACAGCCCTGGGCAGCACGATACCCTATTAGACAGCCGTACCAGCCGCTGAGACGAAATGAAGAGTACCTACAGACGGTCCATGAAGAGACCCAAAGAGCCTTAATGGAAGGCCAGTGGAAATGACACAAGGGCCTGGACAGATTTATGAATGAACAAAAACGGCTATCGAAGATAGCACACCAGTGCGAGTAGCTATGAAAATAGATGTAATGGACACAGGAAAGAGACGATGTTAAAACGTAAGGAAACATTGCTACAAGACAAGATGGAAGTAACCAACCAGTTAAACACGTGTAAATAGGCTTGGAACGCAAGAAGCTAAGAAATCAATACTTCTTGCAATGCTTAGTAGAAGATTAGAGCGGCAAGTGCCAACCATATCTCTACCTCAATAAGGCACATTATACAAGTGCGACTTCATTTTGTAAAGCAGAAATATACCCAGGCTGCCAGAGGCCTAACAAGCCGAGTTTCAGAACCCAGCCAGAGTCAAGAGAAGGAGCGGAATTGAAACTAAACAAAGAGCGGCTCATGCCTAGGAAATCGAGGTCATCCAGATAAAGGGAGGAGAGCGTCAGCTAACAAGACTCAAACTTCAGAGCATACCAGCCTGCCCCAGGAAGGTCAAGATAAGGGGGGCCCATGCAGGTGGCGAGGCTGAAACAGAATTAAATACACTAAAAGCTGGAAACTGTAGCAGATTCATGGTGAACTAACACTTGATCAGCCAGGCGCAAAGAGGTACCACCGCCTGAGGTCACCCAGAACCCGAGGATGCCATAACATTTCCTGATAAGAGGCTACAGTTTCGAGGCCATACCCTGCCAACTAATTGACACGTAGCCCAAGATACTGATTGATGGAAGGGAGGCAGGATGAAACGTGGGTCATCAGGCACCTGGGTGTCCATTCTGCATGCTGCTAATTAAAAGTGGAGATTTATGTCTAGGGGTGTAACCTGCCCAATCACAATGGACCATGTAATCTATGGTCCTATAGATAGTAGAACCAATAGGACGTCGTACTTGTAATGACGTCTATCACGTGTGATGTAGAGGGAGGGGCGTAGACGCCCACCCGGTAAGAGCTATCCAATCCGCATGCTCTATTATCATATACAGATATAGCACCTATACCTAAGTTATCTTTCTTAACCAAATCTATTGCATGACTAGTTTTTGTAGAATTAGACGTCAATGATGACGTGTTTTATGCATAAAAATAGCTGTTCAATTGAAGTTCTAGGAAGTCGGAGCGAGACAGGTGGTCGCAACGATGCTGATTCCCAACTGCTTCACTGTTTGATGTACTTGTCATTAAACAGACTTCCCTTTGCCAAACTACTGAGTCCTCATTGTTGAGTCGTGTTGGAGTAAGTGAATCCTGCACCCCATCCCTCACATGGTGAAGCTATCTTGTCTTACAAGTACTAGAGGGTGAGCACTGACATATGGGTCCGTTGGTGGACATCTCGCTCTGCTGTACACTTGGTAGCGTGAGGATGGTTTCGGCCATCGATTATGGATTATTGATTAATATAGTTCTAAGAAAACTATAGACCGACGGCACGAAGTAACTCTAGGACTTCGGCAATATCACAAGTCCTTTCGCCATTCCGGGTGAGTAGGCTGAGAAGCTTCCCGTGGACAATGATAGTGTAAGTCCATAAAAATCTGCAGTGGGTCTGAAGGAACCCGCCTTTCCAAGGATAACCCTTCTCATTCCCACGGGCAGCCAATCGGACGAAAAGACTGCAAGAGGCTGAAGAGGAAGGGGCGGTGATCCCGAGGTTCCACAGAGGAAAAGATGCGATCAGTGAGTGGAACAACAAACTCATTACTTTGTCTTGTAGGCATTAGAACAAGTAAGGGAAAGGTAACGGAGGGTGGGGGAGAAAAAACTAAAATAGTCAGAAGTAGAGAAGACTGTATATATATATATATATGTATATATATATATATATATAAGGGGTTAATAACTCGAGTATAAGAGAGAAAAATGTAAGGTTACCGGGGGAGGGACCCTGAGAGAAAAACGTAAGGTTACGGGGGGTGAGGGGGGGGGCACCCGAGAGAAAAACGTAAGGTTACCGGGTGTAAGGATTCGTCTTGTTCCTGCGCTTTAGTACAGCGGTCAGAAGAAACGTGAACTCAGAGCCCATATAATAAGGGACAATTCGACTACGGTGACGTTTAAAGACGCATTAAAGGTGTTCGTTTAAACTCCATGACGGGGTATCGATTAGAAGGCAGGTATATGTATGACCAGCTGGTGTCCGTCTAATCTGTCAAGTGTCTGTCCTATGTGTTCTGTTGTATGTTGAATGAAAGAGAACTTTATCGTTGATTGTGTGAGATGAAATTTGATTTTACGCGATTCTGTGAAGAAGAGGGATTCGCCAATGAATTGATGGTTTTGAGTTAATTGATAGTATACATTTTCGGCGGGAAAAGATTAGATTGGAGCTTGCGTATCTGGTGCTCGCTCATACTAGTAGAAGGATAACAAACTGTATAAATATTGTTGGTAACGGAATTGAAATTGAGGAGGTCACCCCACTTGCGCATCTATGCAAGCAGCTACCTAAGCATGTACCTCAATTAAAAAAGTATAGCACAGAGTGGGTTAAGAGTACCACCCACAAGATGTTTATGCCTTGTCCACCGAATGGGTCCCTATCAAAAGCAGTCTTACAACACATGACGACATATCCGCATGCCACATATACAGGCAAGAAGCGAGAGAAACGCCTTGCTGTTCTAGTACTATGGAAAATGTTTGAACAGCCGAAGGAGGAAGAGCCTCCTGCAGATTGGATATTAAACGTATGCACGGTGGGGGGTGAGACGCCTACCGGGCCACCGGCCCCGCCTGAGCCAGCCATCGAGGGAAGTAAGACAGAGGGGCTCCACCCGTTATGAGAATTAAAGGCAGCCACAGGGTATAGCAACCCTGCATATGAGTCGCTTATGTATAGTAACAACAACAATAAAGAAAAGGACCAGGAAATTAATCTTGCCTCTGCAGTCCCGAGAGACAAGGAGAGACGCAATGACGAAGGAAAGGATCAGGTACAGAGCTGTGCATCTCTCGTTAAGGAGAGAGAGGGAAAGGAACGAAAGGGAAATGAAGATAGAACTGATGAGATAACATTCACAAAAGACAAATGGATGGGAGGGCAGATATTGCTGAAACTAGATGGAAAAGGAAGTGATGATGAAAGGCCAAGAGAGAGGTCTGACGAGACGCAAAGAAGGGAGAGAGAAAAGGAGAAGGAAATGAGGGACAGAAGAATAAGAAGAAAGGATAGGCTGAAGCCAGAACAACTATATCACGAAGAGCAAGAGAAACAGCTCGATCGCAAACAGAAGGCAGCCTACGACCAGTACAAATAGAATAAGCAAAGGTTGGAAGAAGAGCAAAGGGTACGAGAGAAGAGAATGAAGAGAAAAGAAGATGAGGAAATTAGAAGGGCAAAGGAACGTAGAAATGAAAGGATAAGGGAAGTAGACAAGGCTAGAGAAGAAGTGAGGCAGCACAAGGAAATAGATGAGGAAGCAGAACGTAAGCACATACAGAGGGCACAAGATCTTGAATATTTGGAGCGGGAGGTTAAAAAACCCAATCCTGTTGTAGAATGTGAAGACATAGAAGAGTTCTTTCCTGCACATGACTCGGTACCAGGTACGAGTGGGACAAATATTGAGGATGACTTCGACACCGGAAGCATCGGGGAAACGATTGATAAGATATATGATGAGATGGGGCTAGAACAGAGATCCCATGGGGGAAGGGAAGATGAGCACCTGGAGAGCACTCAGCTATATGACACAGAGGATGTCACCCAAAGTAGTGGGAATAGGGGACTGTCCCTAGACAGACTGGAGTGTTAGGAAAACCCAAAGGTCCTATTGGAAGTATTGGAAATTACATCCTCCTTATTACTTAAAACAGAAACCAAGATGGCACCTATTTGGTTCCCTTTTTGTGAACCAACAGCGCAGGTCTAGTCCTCCTCAAGATGGCAACCTCCTCTCTCCCAGCACCAAATCTTTCCCGCATGGGAGCAGGTAGGTGCGTCGCTACTCTCTCCACACCTTGTGCAGCCACTTGTACCACGCTCGCTTTCTAAGCATTGCTCTTACCTTTCTTCCGTTCCGACTACGGTCATTCTGTTTCTTACTCTCTGTTATATCCACTTTTTCTTCCTTTCCTCCAGGCTGCTTCCTAACTCGCAATTCCTTCAGTTTTACTGGCTTAAGCCACAATTATTACCTCTCGAGCCCGCTCTTATACCACGGCTCCTCCGCCTCTGGTGTTTTCCCTGCGACTTTGCTCCTGTCTCACGGAGTCTTCCAATTATGGCAGACATAGCTCCTTGCCGTATTCTTCTTCACTGACGACAAACTACAGTATACAACATTCCAGTTTCAACTGCTGCTAAGCTCGAATAACCAAACACCTGCAAGAACGCTGACATTGGGTTTTATTCCCCAGAGGGTTTCCCGAGGGTGCCGCCCACGAGGCGCTGGGAGCCCAGATTCTGGTCTCTTCAGCGCTTTCTGGGAGGTATTCCATTACTTCGAACTGAAGACCAGAAAAGAAATACCAGTGTAAGAAGAGACCGCCCCGTGAGAACTAATTGTTGTGCTATCGTTAAGATGGAGATTGGGCAGGACGAAGAAGATGCAAGGAGTTGTGTAAACTGGGAGTATTCAGAATCTGACTCCGGTGGGGAAAAGAAGGATGAGGCACACGAGGAAGGTAGACGGTGCAAAAAAACAGTTCCCAGGGGACCAAGGGGTACGATGGTCAGACGCTAGCGAGTCCACAAGTAGGACACCGAAGTCTGCCGCTTAGTCCGGCCGACATGAAGGAACACCCCACGGTCAGAGGGGGGCGTCAGCACTTGCCTATGCAGATAGATTAAGGGCATTGCCAGGGAGACGGAGAGGCGGAAATGCCACCCCAGCGATAGACCGGAGAGCTATGGGGAAAGAAAAGGAAGACTGCGCATTCCAATTCCTGCTGCTAGAAAAGGGGGGAGCAAGACCACAATATATTCCATGGCCACACATGGACCGAGAGAACCTTAAAAATAAGCTTCCAATGCTGACATCGGGAGCCGGGAAGTGGATACATGAGTTAGAGAAAATGACAGGGGGTGTCACCTTAGCCATAGGGGACATTAAGGGCCTCCTAATTGCCATACTTGGTGAAAGAGCAGATGATGTATGGAAACGGGCAGGCTACCCTAGGGTAACCCTAATTAACACCTCCCATGACGGAGCGCCATTTAATAATTGTAGAGCAGAAGTGTGGAAAGCGCTGCGTACGCTATATCCAGACACTTCCGATATGGGAGCTATAATGACTCGGAAAATGAAAGAGTCAGAGGATCCGTTGATTTATATCCAGAATTTTCAAGATGCATGGGTGCTCGAAACACATGTGTCGTGGACGAAATCTATCCCTGTATTCTACCACATATTATGCCAAGGGTTGCCCGAACCAGTGCAAAAACAGCTCAGGAAATTGATAGGAATAGAAGCCAAACCATGTGCTGAAATACAGTTGACAATTGCACATTACTGTAGATTGTTGCAAGAGAAGAATCGGAAAAAGGAGGCAACTCGTAAGGGTGAGGAGGCGAAGCTGGTGCAAAAGAAACTCTGAAATTATGCACTCGAGGGAGCCATGCTAACAAGCCCAGCTGAACCGCACGCTCAGTAAGCGACTAATCCATCACTGAATAATCAGGGTAGTGCAGGATTTTACCCGAGGGGAAGCGGTTTCGGAGGAAGAGGATGGCAGAGTAATCGGGGTGGGTTTTGAGGTAACCAGGGAGGCTTTCAGAATAATCATGGTGGCTTTCAGAACATCCAAATGGGCAGTCCAGCTACGCCAGGTGGACAGGTTGCCCGACCACCCCCGTTGTGTTGGCTGTGTGGAATGACAGGACATGTGGCGGACATGTGCGGAAGCCAAGGCATGTGGCAAAACAGCCAAGGGATGGGGGCAGGCATGGTGAATCAACCAGCTGTCCTGCAACAGGGCGGTGCTCAAAATCACACAGTGCAGCTGTCAATCTGAAAAAATGAATATCTTTCATTTAAATGACAGATGTAACTTGATGGCCGTGGGCCAACCGTCTTATGCACCGAATTATAGAAATATAGACTGTTATGCTTGACCAACAAGCGGCCATTTTGAACGTAGCAGAATCGCCATTTTGCTTGTTAACCATTGCTCATTACTTTCTGTCTAAAAACTGCTTTGCAGCTTGCAATTCTTGCGGATTCTGCTTATTCTGCTCAACTGTAACATTGTTGTCTGAATATGAAAGGAAAAGGTCGCGGGACTGAAGAGTTTGCTGAACTCCTCATGAGTAGCCCAGAAAGGAATGCCCACGCTCCCTCTCTGTAGCCTTGGGAGGAAGCTGCAGGGCATTTAATCACTTCACAGCTGCCAGCCAGTCTCGTACGATGGTAGAATATGTTAGAATAATACAGTTAAAGGCTTGAATTATGCTTCTCTTACGACCCCCCTCCGCAAAACCCCTTAGAACGTGTCGGCTTCCAGGACACGAATAGTACCTCATAGATAGTAAAGCTTGGAATGTGGCTCTTCCCCCATGTACAGATTGCTTCTAAGAACAGAACCACCGTGTTCTAAAAGATGCGTCCGCACTTTCTAAATTGCACATTGTTACTAGAATAGACATCGAAAGCATTATGATCGTCATATTCGTCGGATATGTCCATCGTCATCCCGAGTTCAAAGGAACTTAGTACAGAGGGGTGTTGAACATGACTTTGCTGATTGTATGATATGCATTTTGTATATATGTAGCTGATGTACGTAATTTGCTCTCTTGCGTCCCTTGAGGTCTAGGAAACTCACGTCGCGGGGCGTGAGATCAGAATTGACCAATTGATACTATCTTTTGCTTGCAATAAACCCTAGCATTGGGATTTTGAAACCTCGTGTCTGGCGCATCTTTTCGTGTATGGTCATTGCCTTGTTTCCATAGCACGAGGGACCCCTAGGGGCCCCTTTCACAGCAGCAAGCGCCAGGCTTGCAGCAAGGTGCACAGCAAGTAGTTCAACCCCCGCACATGGGGAATGTACCGCAGAGACAATCCCAGCAGGCACCACCGCAAATGTACCAGGGCACTAGCTCCGGAGGGGGAGTCAACCCTGGAAATGGGGGAAATCAGCAAGTATACAGTGGGCCGAAATTATATATGAAATAGGACAGCTCATGGGGGACTCTGATGTGTTCTATCCTATCAGTGACACCAGACCCTAATAGGGAACCAAGGGTGTATGTTGTCATATGTGGTAAAGAATATTCCTTCTTAGTTGACACGGGTGCAACACGCTCATGCATACGAGAAGGCAAGTTTTCCTTATCCAGCGAGGATACTCAGATAGATACTCAGTGTTTCACGGGAGCTCAAAGTAGAGTTGCCTTTACAGACGCGCTCCCAGCCTCTGTGGGAGAGCACAAAATGAATGTACCCTTATTATATTCACGTCAGACCCCAGTAAACATCCTGGGTCGGGACTTAATGACTAAGTTGAATATGACAATCTGGTTTACCGAGAATGGTATAGTAAATCCACTCCAGGAAAGCATTATTCAAACGTGTGCGAAATGATCAGAGCATACTCCGGACGTATAGCCATGAGAGCTATACCATTAGAGCCAGAGGTCTTCGCATATGGCGTGTGGGTGCTCATGGCAGGATTGCCATGCCTTTCAGATAGAACTATGAGGGCACCTGATGAGTTCCTATTCAGACCAAGAATACCTATGCATGAAGAAGCGGGACAAGTATTTCCCTTAATGATACAATCTACCGCAGTATGAGGGAAAGTGGTATTAGTTGAAGGTTATGACGACGAAGGCAGAGAATGGTGTGCGATTATCACCATCGAAGAATGGTATCAAGTGACTGACGTCACCGATGACAATCTGTTAGAAGAACACCCTGACCTAGAAGAGACAAGGGTGGAAGTACGTCTCATATTTTGGGTCATAATGATCAAACAGAAGGTGCCACAGAGAATGATGTTGACGCGATACGTCCAGAATACTTTGATGACGACATGGCCCAAGTGCCTGTCGTGGTATGGACTACAGGGCCCTATGACGTGGGCCGCCTGAAGGGGGCAGGTGAAGGGAAAATTGAACTGAAACCAGGAGCAATTTTACCAAGAGTATGACAATATCCTATGCCCAGAGAGGCAGATGAAGGGATCACGAAGCCAATTTCCACCATGATGGAACAGGGCATCCTAGTGACGTCAGAATCACCTTGCAACACAGTGATTTACCCTGTCAAGAAATGAAAGGGAGGGTCTTGGCGTTTAATCCAAGATTTAAGAGCATTGAACGATATAGTTGAAGCCGCGTTCCCTCTGGTCCCTAATCCATCCACAATTCTATGCAACATACCCACTGAGGCAAAATATTTCACAGTGATTGACTTGAAAAATGCGTTTTTCTCAATCCCTTTGCACCGTGACTCATAAGACCTGACGTCATTTACTTTCAGGCAAATGCGTCTGAAAAGCACGAGGCTGCCACAGGGGTACTGTGAGTCTCCGTCCATTTTCAACAGAGACCTGCAGATGGACCTAAGCAATATTGCAGTAGACAGTGTTGTTTTGCAGTATGTGGATGACATTCTGATCTGCAGTGTCACCGAGGAACAATGCAGGCACGACTCTGTCTAGCTACTGACAATACTGGCTGAGAAAGGATACAAAGTTGATAAGGAAAAGCTACAATACTGTCAGTGAGAGGTGCTGTACATAGGACAGCTAATCTCACACAAAGGGAAAAAGGTAACCCCAGAAAGGGCTGAAGCTATTATGAACACGGCTAAACCGCACATGATAAAACAAATGCAAAGCTTCTTAGGCCTGTGCAATTATGTCAGAGCATGGGTCTTCGACTACAGCTCGTATACCAAGCTCTTGCTTCAGGCCCTAAGGAAGGCCCAGGTGACAAGGGACAAAATCGAATGGACTGAGGCAATGGAAAAGGGGTTTGCAGAACTCAAGGGGGCAATTTGTAAGGCCCCAGTTCTCCGGATTCCTAATTATGCAGAAGAATTCTACCTGTTCTCACGCACCGATGGTAATTTTATGACGGCAGTGATCGCGCAGCAAACCTCACTGGGGTACAAGCCCCTAGCATATTACAGCGGGAGTCTGGACCCGGTCATGAAGGGCCACTTCCCATGCGAACAAAATCTAGCTGCTGCCGCGTTCGCCATTGAAAAGGCGTCAGCCATTGTGATGGGGTGCTCCATGACATTGTATGTCGAGCACTCATTATTCGCCATACTAGAGAAGCCAAAGGGCACGCTGACATCTCAGAGAACATCCGCATATGAAGTGATTATTTCTAACCCATCGATCAAAATAGTGCGATGTAAAACTGTGAATCCAGCTACTTTCATAGCTGTGCCAGTCACAGAGGCAGAACCTGTACATGACTGTGCGAATTATGAGGAATTCTATGATGAAATCCCCAGGGTAAAGGAAAATGCCCTGGCAGGTGGTGAGATCGTGTTCATTGATGGTTCATCAAGAATCAACCATGAAGATGGACAAAGATACACAGGCGTGGCCGTGATAAAACACCTAGCGAATGGAGAGTTACAGGTACTCGTCAGTGCACGAATACCATCTCACTATTCTGCGCAAGCTGCAGAACCATTGGTGCTGATACTCGCCATTGAGAATCATGCAGACCAGGAAGTAACGGTGTACAGTGACTCAGCCTATGTGACATCTACCATGCACGCAGGCTTAGCACGCTGGAAAAGGAGGTGCTACCTCCGAGCGGACGGCACGCCAGTGCAACATGCAGCCTTATTGGACAGGTTGATAAAGGCACTACAGCTTCCGGTCGTGAAATGCGACACCCACACCAAAGGGAAAGATTTTGTGTCACGTGGAAATCAGGAAGCCAAGCGCATGGCATCCAAGAATGAAACAATCATGGACGTGGAGGTGGCACGTACCCATGAGCGTATGATGGTAGCACAAGCCACACCAGAGGCCTATAGCAACATGGGACAGACTCAGCTAATGGAACTCCAAGGGGAGAAAAATGTGTGGAAGCGTCGAGGGTGTTCCTTAAACCCCTCTGACGGGTTGTGGAGGCAAGACAGCACTGGTAAACCAGTAATGCCTCTCGCCCTACTGAAAGTAGCATTGGAGCAATTACACTACCCTATACATATTTCAAAAGAAAATCTCGCTGCAACGCTCGCAGAAGACTGGTTTACACCAAATTTATCAGAGCATGTTGCATTCTTCATGGTGAACTGCATAATCTGCCAGCAATTCACCACTGGGCACACACTAAAAGTAGTAAGAGTAGTTATCCCCCGGCCAAATGGGCCATTCCAGCACTTGCATATTGACTACATCGCCATGATTCAAGTGTGCAATGGGTACAGGTTTTCAATTGTGGTGGTGTGTCCATTCTCTAGATGGATAGAAGCAGGTCCCTGTGCACACCCAGACTCTACCTGTGCTGCCCAATTTCTAATGAGGGAAGTGTTCCCTAGATGGGGGGTGTGCGAGGTAATGAGGTCAGACAATGGGGCTCACTTTGTTAAAGCAGTTTTCGAGCAGATCAGCTTGCTGCTTCGTATAAAGCACAAGTTCTCGTCGGCATATCATCCGGAGGGAATGGCATATTGAGCGGCTCAACGTCTTGTTAAAGGAGAGGATAGCCAAGCTGAAACTCACATTGAAAAAGGGATGGCTGCACTGTCTGCCACTGGCATTGTATGCACTTCGGAACCAACCAGGCTCCGACCATCATCTCACGCCGCACAAGGTAGTCACAGGCAGAAGGATGAGGACCCCTCTTACCCCCCGAGATAGAGCTAGATGTGATGCCCAGCCAACAAGTGAGGTCTTGGGGACAGAGATGCAGGAATACTTGAATTGTATGACATCCAGCGTCTCTGTCATTTCAGGCCAGCTGCAGCGACAGCGAAAAGGGTGCAGCACAGTACAAAATACAACCGGACATTCTGAAACAGACGCCAGGCAAGGTTTATGTGCGCCACCCGTCTTCCCTGGTGTCGCTGTTCTCATAAGGAACTTTACAAGGAAGAAGTGGAATGAGCACGATTCAATGGCCCTTTCATCGTAGAGGACTGCACACCTTCAGCCGTCAAAGTCCAGGGCAGAAGGGCATGGCTCTTCCTGAATGACATTAAACCCTATATAGGAGAAAGCCCTCCAACTGCATCTAACCACGAAGAAACCACAGACAACGGGTAAGAACCTCAGCACGTGCAGACAAGATCCATGGAGAGGAAGAAGGGTGCATGAGCAGCAAACAATGACAAAGAACTTTGTTTAATTGTGACTTTTAAATAGAACATTTCCCCAAACCAGAGAAAGGTGACAAAGAACAATAATACGGACACTTGCAGGGTAAAGAAGAGAACTATATACACAAAGCCATAACAATGTTGATAAAAATGAACTTTTGAAATAGCATTACACACAAGTAGTACAAAGAATCAAGAACTCTGATAGACTGGGAAAAAAGAAATACATTTTTTGACAGCGTAACACAGTATCCTGAAGCAACCAGTGTCAAGACTTTGTTTACAGAACTTATGGTATCCCCCAGCAGAAGCCTCAAGAGGGATGTGCTAACCTACTTTCAGCTGGTGGTAATATTATATCCGTCACTCATAGGTGGAGAAACCAGTGTCACAGACTTTATTCAAGATCCTGCGAATGAGAAAATAATCTGGCAACTGCTGACTGTCATCACGGAAGCCTTCGCCGAGCTACCCGAGCACAGCGAAGAGGATACAAATGCTTCCACCGCCAGTAGACATCGATGAACTCACATTCACTTTCTTTTTTCAAATAATCGAGAAATGCCCAGGACTCGTCGGGAGAACAACTGACACAAGTACTTTCATCAGAGACCCGAGAAACCTAGCTCAGTTGAACCAGCTGTGGACAAAACTAAATCACCTCTCGGTAGTCCACGCAACAGGAAGGGTGCAGAGACTGTGCGTATCAAAAGAAAAGCTAATGACCAGGACCCAGGCAAACAGGACAAATGTCCCCATCACCCGAGGACATCCGGCTGGCGCACAACGTCCTGCTTTGACTAGTCACAGACTATCCGGAAATGGTGGGGAGGCTGCAGATGTTGACGTCATCACCTTGCATAGAGATCCAGCCAACATCCCACACATGGGCACACTCCTCCACGGCATAATGCTCCAGGTGGAGCGGTGGAGATATCTAACTTCCATCGAGAATACCTTAGGAGGTTCCAGTGAGACTTTCCACCTTGGGACAGATCGTGGAGACAGACAGTACTTTATCTTTCAATGTGGGACAGATCGTGGAGAAAGAGAGACAGTGCTTTATCTTCCGATGTGGGACAGATCATGGAGACAGAGAGACAGTGCTTTATCTTCCGACGTGGGACAGATCGTGGAGACAGAGAGACAGTGCTTTATCTTTCACTGTGGAACAAACCGAGGACAGAGACACAGTTCTCCAACTTTCCACCACAGGACAAATCAAAGAGAGCACAGACAAGAACTACACCATCCTATTTTTTCTTTTTTACTTTTTCCTCTATTTTTCCTTATTTTTATTTTGTATTTTTATTTTTCATGTTCACTTTAATTTTTATTTTTATTTTTACAACATTTTATTTTTGTGTGATTTTTAGCAGTTCCATCTTTTCATTCCTTCGCATTGAACAGGTTCCAGCATGTCCTCAGGACCAAGGCAAATTCGAGGAATGTCCTGGGATTTTACCTACCGTAGATATGCATTATGAATATGATGTACCAATGATGCTAGCCTAACCCTTTTCCATAGTCTAGCACAGGAACTGTACTGCATACCCAGAGATTACCGACAGCACCTGCAAGAGGGGGGACATTTGAAAAGCACTTGTCCCTTTAGTAGTAATGAACTCTTGAGCTCCGAGATCAGAGCAAGGAAAGGAATAAATAACTGACTATGGACTTGTTTGAGATGGGGGCACAGAACAATAACTTGGTTTTACCACCAGCACAGGGGCGCCCCCGCATCCCTGGAAGGAAATGCTGCCAGATGTCCTACAAGTCTATTATGTGTATTTGCATAGTAATTATCATTGTCTTTCTGTCATTGACTATCAGAACTGCTTTCTTTATTGGTGCACGAAGTGTCCCAATCTCAGTGCACCCACCAGATAATGAACGTCTGGGGCCTACGAAAGTACCCAGACCATATAAAGTTATTCCAGTTCCAAGAAAACCTGATGGTAAAGTTAACGAACTAAAATGAAATGTAATTAGCAATGATTTGGACACATTTGAGGTAACGAATGAAGAGAAAATCTGGATACAGGGTCAGCATGGAATGAATGAAAACGCGGCAATGACCACTGCACGCTCCCACACACAGGATGCACACAGACAAGGGCAAGTGTCAATGGCTACAGGGCCTCCAACGAGGGCAGCAGTGAAGGGAAGACTGCCTGCCGAACAATCAGATCCAGAAAATAGCGGAAGCAACCAAGGAGAACCAATTGAGAAACCAATGAAAGAGGGCATAACTGTCATGCCTGCGCCATAGGCGCATACATTGGCAATCATTATGGACGAATTGTTATTCATTTATCTACAGAAAAGTCTTGGATCAACCTCTATTCACTTTTTGGAACTTGTTTCCCATTTGCGAGACTTTGGTGCTTTTTTATTTTTCCCAACAAACTACACTTACCACAATGCACTTGGCTTTAACTATCTATTCCTGGACATTCCTATTCGTCATCATCGGAACTACAATCCCCAGAAGCCCTAGGGATCAGCTCTGCTTCCACCAGCTCAGGAACAGAGAGGGAGGAGGCAGATTGTATACTGATGTGCTGATCCAGGTGCGGCCAATTAGCCTGCCTCTGTGCTGGGCAGGGCGGTATAAAAGCTGCTGCCTACAGGGGCTCAGTCTCTTGCATTAAGAGTCCTTCCAGCACCTTTTTGCTTCGAGCTACGTATTTTTGTATGCTGTTCCTGCTCACTCCTGCTTTTGATCCAGTGCCCTGCCGGGCTCTCTGCATTGTAGCCGATCACGCTCCGCTGCCTTCGACCTACAGCCTTAGTCCACTGGGCTTCCAGCCTTGCAGCCTACTTCAGTCCTCGGCTGCCTTCTACAGTCATCGGCCCTGCTCCTCTGGGCTCACTCCTTGCTGCCCGGCCCTCCTGGCTCCTTGCCTTGCAGCCTGCTACACTCTGCTGCCTACGGCCCTAGCCTTTTGGGCTCCCTGCCTCACATCCCCGCTCCTCTGGGCTTCCTGCCTTGCAACCTGTTACACTCCGCTGCCTACAGCCTTAGCCTTTTGGGTTCCCTGCCTCACAGCCCTGATCCTCTGGGCTTCCTGCCTTGCAGCCTGCTACACTCTGCTGCCTACAGCCCTAGCCTTTTGGGCTCCCTGCCTCACATCCCTGCTCCTCTGGGCTCACTCCTTGTCGTGCAGCCTACTTCACTCCGCTGCCCTCAGTCCTTTCCCTCTGGGCTCCCTTCCTTACAGCCCTGCTCCTTTGGGCTTGCTCTTTGCTGTCCTGCTCCTCTGAGCTCTCTACCTTGCACCCTACAGTCCTCTGCAATCCACAACAGTATACTTGCATTTATTACTTTCAGTTATTGCAATCACCCTGTTTCCTGACTGCTGCTCCCTTGCTTCCTTCCTTGTTTTCATCCCTCTGTTCTTTATCCCTATCCAATTCTGTTATACTGCTTTCCCATCATTTCCTTCTGCTAGTTTGTTCATCGACTTCCTTTTTCCTGGAATTGTCTGTTATTGTCTTCTCTTGCATCATTTGTAGACCCCTTGTACAGAGCTTGTCTGTTGGATTCCGGCAGGCAACCTCTGCCCCTTCCCTTGTCTCGTTACAGATACCCACAGCTGCTGTTCCCAGCCATGAGCAAACAGCGTGGGCCTCTGTTATAGCAAACTGTGCAGAAGGCTGGAGTTTTTCCTAAGGTCTGTGGAACACTCTTTCCCATATCTGCATACACCCCAAGAGGGAATCCATTCTGTTGTACCTTATTTCCTTGCTACACTTGCCTACTCTTTGTTCTCTTTTACTTTCAGCTGTGTGCGTACTTATCTGTCCACCTTACTTCGGCACAACCACCCAAACCCTACATGGGTGCCCTGTGCCACTCTTAACAGAGTGCCATCAGTGACATCCCTCAAAAGAACAGAAGTAGCCACAAAGGAACTCACAGAGAAAACACAAGCATTGATAGATAATTTGTCCCCATTCATAGTCAGAGCAAAGAAACTGCACGAGGAGATGAAAAATAGAACTACAGAGACTATAACAGTAAGCACGCCAGCTCAGACGCAAGGAACAAGCACCAGACCTACGACACAGCCACGCATTGGGGAGTTGGTGAGCCAACGGTGGTTAGAGAACCTCTATGGAAGATTACAAGAGGAAAGGAAAAGAAATGAAAAACCTTCTCCTACCACTGCGATACAGCCAAGGAAGCCCGCTCTACAAAGACGCACAGAGTGGGAAAGCAGGACATAATAATAGCAAACTACAGAAGAGCGCTGAGAATCAAGAGAAACCCGCATGAAGATGACAATGAACGAAAAAAGCCATAGGGATGAAAATAATGGTTGATGTCGAACCAGGATGGAAGCCCAGAGACCTGACTGATGAAGAAATAAGAGACTTTGTGAAGGCCAGCACATTTGCGCCAGAAGGAACGAAGTTCACATATCCTAAGAAACAAAGAAGGTATGAAGGAAAATGGATCTACTGCAGTCCAAATGGACAATGTCAGCTAATGACATGGAACAAAGACGAACACGTGAAAACAGCAGGGAGTTTGAAAGGGGTGATAAAAATATGGACCTCGAAGACTCACACATTCACACCCTCATGTACAAACCCTGAAGACGACGAACACGACACAGAAGAATCAAAGGAAATAAATGCAAAAGAGATTGCAGAAGTGGTCGATGAACCGACCAGAGGGGGAGTGTAGAGGAGGTCCCAAACATGGCCTGCACACCTGCCCCTCATTTCGAAGTACCGGGAACGTACTTGCCAAGGTATGTGACGTATGAGGAACAAATGAACCAACAAAGAGCTGCACTGGCACTCTGCCCAGTGTACATCAGAAGATCCATACCTGTTGAAGTGACCATAACCAGACAGCCCTGGGCAGCACAATACCCAATCAGACAGCTGTACCAGCCGCTGAGACGAAATGAAGAGTACCTACAGACAGTCCATGAAGAGACCCAAAGAGCCTTAATGGAAGGCCAGTGAAAATGACACAAGAGCCTGGACAGACTCATGAATGAACAAAAACGGCTATTGTAGATAGCACGCCAGTGCGAGTAGCTATGAAAATAGATGTAATGGACACAGGAAAGAGACAATGTTAAAACGTAAGGAAACATTGCTACAAGACAAGATGGAAGTAACCAACCAGTTAAATGCATCTAAATAGGCTTGGAACGCAAGAATCTAAGAAATCAATACTGCTTGCAATGCTTAGCAGAAGATTAGAGGGGCAAGCGCCAACCATATATCTACCTCAATAAGGCACATTATACAAGTGCGACTCCATTTTGTAAAGCAGAAATGTACCCAGGCTGCCAGAGGCCTAACAGGCCGAGTTTCAGAACCCAGCCAGAGTCAAGAGAAGGAGCGGAATCGAAACTCAACAAAGAGCAGCTCATGCCTAGGAAATCGAGGTCATCCAGAGAAAGGGAGGAGAGCGTCGGCTAACAAGACTCAAACTTCCGAGCATACCAGCCTGCCCAATGAAGGTCAAGATAAGGTGGGCCCATGCAGGTGGCGAGGCTGAAACAGAATTAAATACACTAAAAGCTGGAAACTGAAGCAGATTCATGGTGAACTAACACGTGATCAGCCAGGCGCAAAGAGGTACCACTGCCTGATGTCACCCAGAACCCGAGGATGCCATAACTTTTCCTGATAAGAGGCTACAGTTCCGAGGCCATACCCTGCCAACTAATTGACACGTAGCCCAAGATACTGATTGATGGAAGGGAGGCAGGGTGAAACTTGGGACACCAGGCACCTGGGTGTCCATTCTGCATGCTGCTAATTAAAAGTGGAGATTTATGTCTATGGGTGTAACCTGCCCAATCACAATGGACCATGTAATCTATGGTCCTATAGATAGTAGAACCAATAGGACGTTGTGCTTGTAGTGACGTCTATCACGTGTGATGTAGTGGGAGGGGCATAGACGCCCACCCGATAAGAGCTATCCCATCCACATGCTCTATTATCATGTACAGATATAGCACCTATACTTAAGTTACCTTTCCTAACCAATTATATTGCATGACAAGTTTTTGTAGAACTAGACCTCAAGGATGACGTGTTTTATGCATAAAAGTTGTGTTCAACTGAAGTTCGAGGAAGTCGGAGCGAGACAGGTGGTCAAAAACAATGCTGATTCCCAAATGCTTCTCTGTTTGATGTACTTGTCATTAAACGGAATTCCCTTTGCCACTCATTATTGAGTAATGTTGGAGTAAGTGAATCCTGCACCCCATCCCTCACATGGTGCAGCTATCTTGTCTTACAAGAACTAGAGTGTGAGCACTGACCTATGGGACCGTTGGTGGACATCTCGCTCTCCTGTACACTAGACCTAGGCCCAGATCCAGACCCTGGACAATTGTCGGCTCTTACTACTGGGCAGACGATCAGAGAGTTTCCGGCGGAGAACGGAGCGTAAAACAAATCACCTGATCAAGATTTAAGGGATTATAGAGAAGAGAAGGATACTGTCAAGATATCAGCTCCGCAATGACTATGTATACCTCCGTCCCCAAGCACCAGTCTGGGAGGAACAACACCCACTCCCTGACCAGTTATTGAGACCACAGGTGATGGAAACAGGAACATCGGTGCCCAGGCAGCTGCAAAGGAAACAGTAAATCAGTATAAAACCTAACTACAGTCAATACAAGAAAACCACCACAGTAAGGAACGGAAATGGGACACCTACCAGTAGACCACCTGGGACTGCTGTGTTGTGGATGATGATCCCTGTGATTCCCTCCCCAGGGCTGGAAGTGATAGGGAAGGAATAACCAGCAGCTGCAAGGTGAAAGCAGAGGATAGACCGGGAGCTGATGTAACCAAGTTCCTGCAAGTCTCTGTTGAAAGTCACTGTATTCCAAATCAGGATGTAGAAGGGTCCAGAACTGAGGGTACCGTGGCAGGACAAAGGTACCAAGAACAAGGAACTACATGATACTTCAAGGCAAAAGTGATCCAAAGCAATCCAAGAGTTCAAAGCCAAAGTCAGTCAGAAACCGTGAAGGTAGTCCAAAAAGTGCCAACTCCAAAGAGTAAGACAAAGCAGGTCCAGTACATAAGATTGTTATCAATGGTTTAATATTGCGCTCCCTAATAAGAGATGTGCACACAATCACCCTCACGTGAAAAACACAAGTGCAAGAATACGAAATCAACAACCTGATCTTCAAAGGTGAACTGAGGAAAGGAGCGATTCACCTGGCATTCTTTCCCAGTGCAGGTAAGGTTAGCACAGAGCGAAAACACCAGGGAAACCCTTGAGGGGAATAAAACCCTTGTAGATGGAGATCGCTGGCTGCGGAACGGAGCTTGCCTCTGTTGTGTGTCTTCGGGGTGTAGATTGTCGCAGTCACCAAACCAATGCGAGTGCAGAGCATCTTATCCGGTTCCAGAAGTGGCTACAATGAGAGGTGGAATCCGAATTCCTGAGATACGACGCCAACAGCGCCATAAGGACCATTTCCGAAAGACACCCTGAGCGTTCATAACAGTATGCCCCCTTTTATGGGAGACAAAGCACGGTTTGCCTGGATGGAAGTGATAGAATGATCGAACATGCTGAGGGGCATGTACAGCCGAGGCGGGCTCCCAAGATCGTTCTGCTGGCGAATAAACTTTCCAATCCACCAAATACTGTAAAACCCCTCTTCCGTAGCGAGAATCACAGATTCCTGATACTTCATATTCGGGGCCGAGAGGTTTCCTGGTAGTCTATAAATGAAAGTCATTCCGTATATCAGGTTTCAATTGTGAGACATGGAATGTGGGATGCATGCGCTTCCAAGAGTGTGGAAGCTTCAGCTGGAAAGCCGCCAGACCTTTCCGTTTCAGAACCCGAAAAGGGCCAAAGTATTTAGGTGACAGCTTGGAGGGGACTAATCTTCTTGGGAGAAACTTGTTTGACAGCCATACTCGGTCTCTCACTTGTATTGTTGGGGCCGGGGTTCGATGTCTGTCAACTTGTTTCTTGTTTTTGAGTTGAGCCTCAAGCAAGGCTTCTTTAGCTTCTTTATGTCCCTTTTGACTGGTATCTACCAAACCGTTTATGTCTGGAAATGAAGATGGGGAGGAATTGAGCGATGTGAATACCCAATGGTGAAACCCATAGGTACAGAAAAAAGGGCTGAGACGAGTAGCTGAATGTGTGTCATTATTGTATGTGAACTTTGCTAGGGGTAGGACTCCTTTCCAGTTATCCTGTGCAGCAGAAATATAACATCTGAGATAGCCTTCCAAAGTTTGTTTGAGTCGTTCTGTTTGCCCATTCGTCTGTGGATGGTATCCATAACTTAAAGCTCTTGAGATCCCTAGGATGTGACACATTTGTTTCCAGTATTTTGAGGTGTATTGTGGGCCTCGAACGGATATGATAATTTCCGGAAGTCCATGAAGTGAGAATAGACGGTCCAAGAATACCCGGGCCATTGCTGCTGCAGATGGAACTGCTGGCAGGGGAATGAAATGAGCCATCTTGGTTAGGGAGTCCACAGTAACCATGATAGTATTGTATCCTTCTGATATGGGAAGGTCCACTATAAAATCAGTGGAAATTATTTGCCACAGTCTCGTAGGTATTTGTGTGATGACTTGTTCTCCGAAGGGTGAATGTCTTGGGGTTTTGGTTTGGCGACAGATAGTGCATGATGCTATATAGTTCCGGACATCTAGTCTGATGGTTGGCCACCAGAATTGGCTTAGGATGAGGTCTAATGTACCTGCAAAGCCTCGATGTCCAGCCGAGCGAGAATCATGACAAAGGAGTAACACCTCTTGGTGTAAGTCTTTATTGGGTATAAGGATTCTTTTTTCCTTGAATAGAAGGCCTTGGCTATGAGTTAAATGGTATTTCGCGATCAATTCTGGATGCGAGGATTCCCATTCCTTTGATGTGACTTCAATCTTCTGTAAGAAGTCTCGCACCGCTGGCACACACACAGTCTTGGGGAAAATAGGTTCCGATCTGAACAGAGTGCCCTCCACTGGATCCCTACGAGACAAGGCGTCTGCCTTTAAATTTGCTCTGGCAGCGATAAACGTAAACGTGATACGGAAGGGTGAAAAAAAAATGAGCCCAACAAGCTTGGCGGCTGTTACATGTTTGCGTATATTGCAAAATGCGTAAGTTGTGGTGATCTGTTATCACCTCGATTGGGAATCGGGCTCCTAACAGAAGATGTCGCCATTCTTCAAAGGCACGTTTTATGGCCAACATTTCTTTTTACAATACAGTATAGTTGATTTCCGCCTGAGAAAGAGTTTTTGATAATTAGGCTATGGGTTGTTCGATGTTATTGACACCTGGTTGTAGAAGAACCGCTCCCAGTGCCTGATGAGATGCATCTGATTCCACAATGAATCTTTTCTGTTGATCTGGCATCATCAGTATTGGAGCTCTTGTAAAAAGTTTTTTCAGCTCTTCGATTGAGTGTTGAACTTCCGATGACCAATGAAAAGGTACCCCTTTTTTAAGGAGATGCGTTAAGGGATGAGTAAGAGATGAAAAATGGGGGATAAAACGCCTATAAAAATTGGCGAAACCCAAGAATCTTTGAATGTCTTTGACAGACTTCGGAGTTGGCCATTCTGTGATAGCAGAGATCTTGGAGGGGTCTATGGAAATGCCGTCTCCCGAAAGTATGTATCCTAGATAAGCGACCGAAGGTTTATGGTATTCACATTTCTCTATCTTGCAGAAGAGATGGTTTTGTTGTAAACGTGAGAGGACTTCCTGTACATGTTGGATGTGCTGAGATAATGAGGAGGAAAAAACCAAGATATCATCTAAATAGATGATGATGTAGTGTACGGATATATCTGGGAAAATGTGGTCCATGAACCGTTGGAAAACTACAGGGGTGTTGGATAAGCCAAATGGCATGACTCTGTATTGGTAGTGGCCAAAAGGAGTACGAAGGCCGTCTTCCATTCATCTCCCGTCTTGATGCGGATCAGGGGATAAGCCGCACACAAACCGAGTTTGGTATAAATGCGTGAGCCCCGTACCGCCTCCAGAATGTCCGGGATAAGGGTCATCGGATATTTATCCCGCACCGTGATCTTATTTAGCCCCCTATAGTCAATGCATGGGCGGTGTTCTGTGCTGTTCTTTTTGGGAATAAAGTATAGGGACGCGGCCGCCAGGGATGTTGACTCAATGATAAGCCCGTTTTGTAGGTGCGTTCGTAAATACTCTTTTAGCACTTCTTTCTCCTTAGCGGAAAGAATATACATGCGTCGTAATGGAAGAGGACAGTTTGGCACTAAATCTATGGCACAGTCATCCCTCCTGTGTGGGGGCAAGTCGGAGTATTCGGTGTGTGTAAAGACCAGCTGAAATTGTTGGTATTCAGGAGGTAGGGTAGAGACCTGATTTAGTAATGTTCCCAAAGGACTTGAATTCCCTGGACCGCGATCCCTTCCGGACTGGGGTTCAGTCTTTTTTAGACAGCGTTGGACACACATCTCTGAGCCCAAGAACAGGGTCCCTGCCGCCCAATTAATTTAAGGGTTATGTCTTTTGAACCAGGGTAGTCCTAGTATGATGGGAGATTGAGCTGTCCGTATGATGTCTAGGTCTAGAGCTCCTTGATGAGAGGCTCTGGTCATGATAAGGGAACACGTATGGTCCTTTATGGGACCTGAAATGAGAGGACTACCATCTACACTTTCTACTGGGATGGATATGGTCTTGGCAGTTCGAGGAATGTTATGCCTTTGAGCCCAAGAATCATCAATGAAATTCCCCACGGCTCCACTGTCCACAAGGGCAGGGATGTTCTCCAATCAGATGTTTACCGAGGAGAGGGACACTCCTAAGATAACCATGGCGCTTTCGAATTGTGGGCTCTGGGAATCCGTAAAAGCACTAAAGGGGGAACTGTTTGTGGCTTGAGTACCCTGCACCGTCTTTCCCTTTACGGCCGGGCACTGGCGTTTCCCGCCTTTTTTGTAGGGACTAAGGGGCATTGCTTGACTGTATGAGTATTAGCCCCACAGTACATGCAGAGTCCCAGAGACTTTCGTCAGAAACGTTCTTCTGATGAGAGAGGACCGCGTGTGGTGCCCAACTGCATGGGTTCTTCTGTTGACACGGGTTTACCAGGAATCGCATACCCTTCCATCTGCTGTCGACTGTTCCGTCCCTTTCTTTTCTCTTGGTTTCTCTCCTCTATAATACAGCTGCATGACTAACGCTATGAATTCACTCATATTATGGGGACGAGGTACCCTTGAAACCTCATCTTTTAATTCTTCTGACAATCCTCTCCGGAACATGGTTATTAAAGCATCATCTGCCCAAGCCGTATCAGCTGCCATCTGCTTCAAACGGGTGATATACGTCAGGATATCTTGCGTGCCTTGTTTGAGATCTAGAAGGCGTTCTTGAGAGGCTATAGTCACTTCCTGTCTTCCAAACATATTCTTTACACTATTGCAAAAGGCGGTATAGGAATCCAGTATGGGATTATTATTTGTAACTAAAGGGGTAGCCCAAGCTAATGCGGCTCCAGTCATTTGGGAGATCATGTGACCCACCTTATCCCTGTATGTAGGAAAAAAGACCATTTTAAATGCAAACTGGACGGTGCAAGACTCTAGAAATTCTTTTACAAAATGGGGGTTCCCATCGAACCTACCAGAGGAATGGGGTCCAGGAGGTACCTCTGCCTACTTGACTCTTTAAAGAGGCATTTTCTTTTTTGAGAAACTGTACCTCTGCTGACAGGTTCTGCATGGCAGCCACAAGCTGTTGAACTTTTTGTTCCATCTTATTTGTGTTTCATATTCTTGTTACCCTTGAATGAGGTGATAAAATAGAGATAATCTCTCTTTTATGGGCGTCGCTAGCTGTTATCAATGGTTTAATATTGCGCTCCCTAATAAGAGTTGCGCACACAATCACCCTCACGTGAAAAACACAAGTGCAAGAATACGAAATCACCAACCTGATCTTCAAAGGTGAACTGAGGAAAGGAGCGATTCACCTGGCGTTCTTTCCCAGTGCAGGTAAGGTTAGCACAAAGTGAAAACACCAGGTAAACCCTCGAGGGGAATAAAACCCTTGTAGATGGAGATCGCTGGATGCGGAACGGAGCTTGCCTCTGGTGTGTGTCTTCGGGGTGTAGATTGTCGCAGTCACCAAACCAATGCAAGTGCAGAGCGTCTTATCCGGTTCCAGAAGTGGCTACAACGAGAGCGAAAAAGTTAACCCAGATACGGAAGAAAAAAGGAACAGGTAAGGTTTACCGATGTATAAATGTCCTACCCTTGTAGTTTAGTTGTTATAGAATCGAAAGGAGGCAGAGTCCCGTCTGGAAGATAGGGGAGTGGACCTATATGGGAACACAACAACTAATCAGCTGGGGAAGTGAAGAGGGACATGAAAGCAGGAAGTAATGGAACCTCACGTACCGGAACCCTGAAAGGAGATTGGAATGAAACACCCGGGGTAATGCTCCGCAAGCAGATTGTGATGGCTGTTGGGAGATGTAGACTGTGTAACCGCGAGGCATGTGTTGTGCTAAAATAACAGAAGTAACGAGATGGTAAGTTTGTGAATATTAAGCCTGCTCTCCGTGGTTAGTTTAGGGGAAGAATGCCTACTTAGGTCAGGGAGATCCCAGGAGGTTTCCTGGCTTGTTAATCTGTGATTTGGCGGGCCGCTATACACGGGGAAGAAGAGAGCATTCCTGACAGATGGGAAAAAGAAGGAAAAAATGAAACAAAAATTTCCAATGTCAGCAAATTCTGATGAGTCCTTAGAAACGATACTCACAAAGCAAGGCTTCTGTAAACACTAGCAACGCAATGCCGTAATGGATCCACGACTGGAAGTACTCTCCCTGCATGGATGGGAGGAGCGTTATCTGCTGCCTTCAACACCACTGAACAGTCACCCTGTGGTACAGCGGCCATTTTAGATAGGGGAATCCGAATTCCCGAGATACGACGGCAACGGCGCCATAACGAGCATTTCCGAAAGAGTGTTCGTAACAAAGATGCACAGTCAAAATACCAGAAGTGCACAGGTCCAGAATCCACAAGCCACTCGCCGGAAGAAAACTGCGGTGAAGCGCTGTTGGGAACAGTCGGCGTTCATTTATGTGGCAGCGTTTCCTGGTTGGTCACGTGGGCAGGTCCTTACTTGATCACGTGAGCAGGTCGTGAGAGGAGAGAGGAACGAAACTGGAAGCGTGCGCCCCTTGAACACCATGGCGACCACCAATGCCAATGAGGCCACAGCCGCCATGCCTGATTACATATGGCTCTCCTTGCTCTCCGATGGCCGCAGCGGAGAACTGCAGGGTCACGTTGCTGCTGCTGAGAGGGGCCCCGGGGACAGGTACTGTTTCGTGTAATGTGTCTGTCTGGAGTGTCTTGGCATGCTGTTATGGCCGTGACAGAACCCCCCCCCCCAAAGGCCCACGGCCCCGTGTACTAGAAGGATTATTCCTATGAAACCTAGACACTAAGACCGGGCGTGAACATTAGAAGCGGGCTCCCAGGACCTCTCTTCGGGACCAAACCCAGCCCAGTCCACCAGGTAATACAGGAGCTCCCTATGAAGGCGAGAACCCAGGATGCCACTGACCTCATACTCATCTGGGAAGCCCCGCAGAACCAGAGCAGGGGATAATACAACCCTAGTGGTAGGTGGACAAGGCTTCTGCAACGAGGTATGGAACACAGGATGCATGCGCCGGCTGTAGGCAAAGACAGGCGGTATGCTACCGGGTTAATGACCCTGGTGATCCAATAAGGACCCACAAAACGAGGAAGCAACTTACAGCACCCAGGTATATGAAGGTGCCTGGTGGACAACCAGACTCTGTCGCCTACAGAGTACGAGGGGGCTGGGGCACGCTTTTTAAAAAAAAAAATCATATTTTATTAGCATTTTAGGTTATAACATAATGCATCATATATTGACATAGATCTCCTTAACACAATTATAACAATAGCCCTCGGCCACCCCCACCCAGTGCCATAGATCGAACACAAGTATCTAGTTCGACTGACAAGCTCACGGAGAACGTTTCAAGGTACAATCAGTCAATTCCTTGCACACTGGAGTTTTGGGCCCAACTTTGAACATTCTTTGTGCCCAGTACCATTCCTGGTGGCCTTTTATGTTTGGGGAAGTCCCCAAGGGCGATGCTGTCACTTTAGGCCAGTCGTCCATACTTCTCGAAGAAGGGGAGCCACAATTCTTCAATATTCGATTTGGACTCATCTATAAGGTGTGTTAGGAACTCCATTTCACAAATGGCCCGAACTTTAGTGACATATTCTTTTTCTCCTGGCATACGTGGACTTTTCCACTTCTGGGCCAGACAACACCTAGCCGCCACCAACATGACCTGCAACATATGCCCTTGGGTTTCCTCGTGGTCTTTCCCCACATCAATACCGAAGAGGAGGAGCCAAGGGCACAGGGTCCTCTCTACTCCATCGACCCCTTTAATCCAAGATAAGACCTCTCCCCAATATGTCTGGACCACTGGGCACCTCCACCACATATGTATATAGTCGTCTTTTGCCGTCCTACATTTCCAACAGTGCTGGTCATATCCCACCCTGATCCTAGCAATCGTCTGTGGGGGATAGTGCCACCTGTGCAGTACCTTCAGAGCTTGATGTCGGAATTGGAGCGAGGCCGTTGAACGGTTGGCTCGTCTGCACATTTTAGACCACCTTTCCTCGTCAATTACCTCCCCTAGGTCCTTTTCCCATTGTAGCCGCGCTGGCGGAGGATCCCTTTGAGCCGAGAGTATGAGAAGCCTGTAGAGACGGGATATCGCCCCCCTAGAGCCCCGGGTAGAGCTGAGCAGTCTCTCAAAGTCTGTCAGGTCCCTCCTGAGAGTGTCAACCCAAGAGGGTTTGGTGAGAACTCCCTTGAGCCAGAGATAACGGAACAGCGACAGGGTGCCCAACCCCAGAGCCTCCTCCAGATCTTTCAGGGGTATGAAGGAGCCCCCCACCCAGAGCTGCCCAGCCCTGATAAGACCGGCTTCATACCATTGTTGAAACACAGCTGGCTCGGCTACCTTGTCTATGAACAGGGGGGCCCAAATGCAACTCAATGGAGAAAGCCAGGTTGTAAGCCATCTATAGTAGCCCCCTTCCCTCCACACCCACCACAAGGCCCTCAGCACCGGGTGGTGCAGGACCCCTCTAGAGATGTGTGCTCTGGGAACCCATAGTCACTCGTCTAACGTCACAGGGCCGAGAACCTTATTGTCCATCGCTACCAACTGCTTTTCCGTCCCTGGGGTGAAACGATCTATCAACCCCCTCAACTGGGAGGCCTTGTAATATGTCTCAAAGTCCGGGTACCCCACCCCACCATCTTCCTTAGGCCTAGTTAATACCTCATAAGAGATCCTATATTTTTTGCCTGCCCAGAGAAATCTCAAGAGGACTTGTTTGATTTCCGTTAGGAATGTCCTGGGTACCTGCACGGGGAGCATTTGGAACAAGAATAGAAACTTGGGGAGAATCACCATTTTCACCAGGTTAAGACGCACCATCCAGGAGAGTCCTGATCTCGCCCATCTTTCTATGTCCCTCTTGATTTCTGACCAGAGTGGGGGAAAGTTACCAGGGAAAGGTCATCAGGGTTGCGTGTTACTTGAACACCAAGGTACCGGAATCCGTCCCTCCGAAGTCGGAAGGGGAGCCCTCCCACATAGTCTACTTCTGCGTCAGATAGCTTTCCCCCTATGAATGCCACCGACTTCCCAAAATTCACCTTAAACCCGGAGAGTTCTTCATAGCGTGCCAGGCCCTGGAGGACCCGGGGAACCGTCTGGGATGGTCTTGTGATATAGAGCAGTGCGTCATCGGCAATGTGACCGATCTTGCAATGAGAGTCTCCTATCCGTACCCCATTGATTGCCTCGTCTTTATGGACAGAAATCGCCCAAGGTTCCATAACCAATGCATATATTAGGGGGGATAGAGGACATTCCTGCTTTGTGTCCCTCCCCAAGGGAAACATGTTTGATTCAGTCCCGTTTGCAACCACCTTAGCTGAGGGAGTGGAGTGGAATAGTAAGCCGACATCCTGCCTAGCCACCTCGGTCCCACCCCTAGAGAAGAAAAAACCTCCCCCATAAAAGTGCAGCTGACCCTGTGGAAGGCTTCTCGGCATCGAGAGCCAGCAGGAGGGCCCCCTCTTCGCGGACCATCCTTAGGTTAAGGCCATGGAGGGTCTTTCGCATATTATCAGAGCCTTGTCTGTTCAGGATGAATCACACCTGATCTGGGTGGATTAGGCGGGGGAGGCATCTCTCTAGCCGAGTCGCCAGAATTCTGGTGACCATCTTAGCATCTAGATTCAGAAGGGAGATAGGCCTATATGAACCGCAGTCTGCCTGGTCCTTGCCCGGTATAGGTATTACAGTGATTAGGGCCTGTAGGAGCGTCGGTGGGATTGAGTCTTGGTTTCTAATTTGGTTAAAAGTTTGGCCAGTGGCTTCATCAAAGTGGATTTATACTGTTTATAGAAGTCCACAGTGTAGCCGTCTCCCCCCGGGGCTTTTCCTGATTTTAACCTCTTAATGGCACTCCACCTCTTCTTCTGATATTTCCCCCTCAAGGGCCTCACGGTCAGGCACGGTCAGTCGGGGTAGAGGGTGATCAGCCAAGTAGGCCCGAATCTCTTCCAACGATTCACCCCCTTGTTTGGTATAAAGTTCCCTGTAGAAGTCAGCGAAGCATTCCAATATTTCCTCCCTTTTCTTACACACATTGTCCCCTTTGTCTCTAAGGAGACCCACCCTCCTTTCCGTTCTACATCCCCTTGTCCTGTGTTCCAAGAGAGTCCCCACTCTATCACCACCGTTCATAGTATGTTTTGTCCCGTGTACCTCAATTTCTTAATCACTTCCCCTATGAGGAGCGCATGTAATGCTTGCCTTTTTTCTTGCATTTCCAGCAGGAAGGCTTACTGATCCCACCCATCGAGGCTGAGTCTAGCTCTCAGGGCCTTCAACTCTGCTCAGATCTTGTATTCAAGAAGACCCCTCTCCCGCTTACGCCTGGAAGCCTCGGCTATCAGGAGACCCCAGAAAGTGGCTTTCGCGGCCTGCCACACCATCACCATGTCAGTTTCCCCTTTGTCGTTGGTTTCAAAGTAGGCTATTATTTCCTTCCTTAGAAAATCCCTGAAGACTGGGTCCCTTAAGAGCGTATCGTTACAGCGCCATCGAGAGGATCTCGGAGAAACAGGCAGCGACCAGTTTGCCACAAGAGACTCGTGGTCAGACCACGTTATTGCTTCCACCCTTGGGAGTTAGACCACCTCCCCCTTCCTCAGAGATCAATAGCAGGTCAATTCTTGTGTATGTGTAGTGTGGGGGTGAGAAGAAGGTGTCACACCCCCGGACCTGGCCATGCTCTATGCCATACATCCATCCAGTAATGTTCCCTTAGGAGAGTCTGCAGAGCTAAATTGTCCTTGGTGCTTCCCTTTGTCCCCACAACCTTCGCTGACCACCAGTCCAGTTGGGGTCCATTATGAGGTTGAAATCACCACCAAATATCATGGCCCCCTCTGCCCATTCATCCATTACCCTGGAGATCTGGGTCAGGAACCGTATCTTGCCTGAGTTGGGTGCACATTGGGTAGCCAATGTAATCCGTTAACCATCGCATGTGCCTTTAACCCCCAAGAAACCCCCCCAAATTCCCTTTTGGTTTCCATCTCCGTAAGGTGGAGTGCCCTGCTCAAGAGAATGCCCACCCCTTCCTTCTTAGTACTTCTGTGAGAGGCCCAGAAATTACTTTCAATTTCCTTCCCCCTTATCATCGATTTCTTCCCCTGTTTGTAGTGGGTTTCCTGTGTTACATACGCAACATATTGGTCCCTTTGGGCCCGAAACCGATTGTGTGGTGTAACGCGGATCGGTACGTCCAAGATGGCGGACCACAGAACAGTCCGCACTGAGAACAACGTTGCAGTCTCTGCACGTTCGCCAGGGACGCTGCAAACTACTCACGTGATACCATATACGACACAAAGTTTGACTGATCTTCGCGTCGCTACTGTTTTGGCTGATGCTCCGTGAGTTCGTACCTAAGTTCTCTCATTTCTCTCTACCTCTACTTTCCTTCATCCTTCCGTACTAATACTGTCCTATCTCAGATTCTCTTCCCAGACTGTCCGGCTTGTCCATTTCCAAGGATCGTTCCCGTATTCCCGCCAGGAGCTTAATCTTCGTTCCCATCTCTGGGGTTCCTCTTGGGTAATTACTCTCTACAGTTCATTGTCTTCCCTTCAGTCTCTATCTTGCCATTTACTAGTGCTCGCACTCACCTCTCGATTATCTCTTAGAATTCCCGTCCTTCAGTTCTCTCAGAATCCGTCCTTTCAGGGATCGCTTCAGGTATTCGAGGATTTACAGACTAAGTGGTTTGGGATCTTCCTTATCCTAGCTGACCTTCTTTGTACTTCCTCTCTTCTCTTCTACAACGCAACTTACCTTGTTGTTTATGTCATCAGAAGAAGCCTTCCCGCATAAAACTGCCATTTCCATTGGAGACGCCGTCCTCACGCTGTGATCGACACATCGAAGTCCGCATCCTGTCAGGGTTTTCTACCCCAAAGGGTTTCCCTGACAGTCGCGCACTTTCTCTCAGGGTTTCATTACCGAGTAGCGAGTGTGGAGGCGGTTGGGGTAATCTTTACGTTCTGCATTTGCCTTCCATTGAATAGTTCCAGTTTGCCGAGGTGAGACTTTTCTTAATTTTATAAAGTTTGAGATAACAGATAGCGACGCCCCAAAAAAGAAATACTTTTTTTTCAAGTAAGTAATCGGCAGACTGATATTCAATGGACCAGCAAATGCAACAACCTATGGCCGCCATGCAGGCAATGTCATTAGAAATGCAATCCCTCAAACAAGACAATGCCCAGCTGCATCATCAGGTCATCTGAGCTTATTCTGATTCACCTCCATCAACATTAACTACATGCAAGTTTGATGGAGATCCTCATAAACTTAAAGAGTTTCTGGATAGTTGCACAGTACAATTCACTTTCAAATCTCGTTTCTTTCCAACGGACAAGGATAAAGTTGGCTTTGTAATCTACCACCTTTCTGGACCTGCTTTGGCATGGGCAACTCCCTTGGTAACATCGAATAACGCGATCTTAGACTCTTACTCCACTTTTACGAATAGTCTAAAATCCATGTTTAACCGACAAGAAATATCAGTATCCACACAAGAGAAGCTATTAGACCTTAAGCAAGGTAGAAAGGACCTGTTAACGTATATCACGCAATTCAAACAGCTATCTTCAGAGACTGGTTGGCCAGATGACGGGCTGCTCACATTGTTTAGACGTGGACTATCTGATGATCTCAAGGATGAGGTGGCTAAAGTTCCTTGTCCTGCCAATCTAGCCGATATGATTACTCTCACCATGCAAAATGATTATCGGTTACACGAAAGATTACATGAAAGGAGAAAGAATAAGGGGACCCGATCTAATATGGAAGTCCATGCAACTGCCAGCAAGTCTGTTCCGACTGACAAACCCATGCAAATTGGATCCGTCAGAGGACCATTATCTGCTACTGAAAAGGAAAGAAGAAAGACCTTAGGTTTATGTATGTACTGCGGAGCTTCATCTCACATATTTACGAGATTGCCTGCTAGTTCCTCCCTGCCGTACTCAAATCCCGAGGTCGGGAAACTTCAAAACCCTACCGCAGGGGGAACAGCGGTAGAGGTTCATTACTCTGATTCCCCAAAGAGGCTTGGTTTGAATATTGACAGTGCGGAAACCACTCAAAACATGGTCGTTGTGTCTGTAACTATAATATTGCTTAAACCGACCCTACAAGGTATACCTGCTTTAATAGACTGTGGAGCTGCTGGTAACTTTCTAGACGATCAATGGGCCACAGAACATGGAATTACTCATCTACCCAAAGGTCTGATTACTCCTATCCAAGGGGTAGATGGAAAGCCTTTAAGCTCTGGCCCAATCCGAGAACAAACCGAACCAGTTATTTGTCAGATTGCTGCACACAAAGAAAACCTGGTGTTTGATCTCATCAAGGCGGATCACTTCCCAATTATATTAGGTCTTCCTTGGTTAAGGGTGCATAACCCTTTCATAAACTGGACAGCTGGAACCCTTTTTCTTGGCTCTGAATACTGTGTGCGTCATTGCGTCATTTCTTATCAGATGAATCAGTAGGTATTCATATCCCGACGGCTAGCTCTGAAATTCCTTCAGTTCCCACTATCAACCATTTGGAGGTTATTCCTGATTGTCATATGATGTACCAATCCGTCTTCTCTAATCCTGTGTTCCCCACTCTACCACCCCACAGAAGAGACGACTGCCACATTGACCTACTCCCTGATCAACCTATCCCTTTTGGGAGAATGTATGTACTTTCACAGCGAGAAAAGAGCGTCCTTCAAGAATATCTCCAGGCAAATCTACGAAATGGACTCATCACGGAATCGATTTCTCCCGCTGGAGCCTCCCTCTTCTTCATTCCCAAAAAAGACTCTAATGAACTCAGACCTTGCATCGACTACCGAGGAATTAATAAGATCACTGTGTCTTCGGGGGGCGTATCATCTCATCCGTATTGCCCCCGGAGACGAATGGAAAACAGCCTCCCGAACACCGTTTGGACATTACGAATATCATGTGATGCCATTCGGGTTGGTAAACTCACCTGCCGTGTTTCAACGCTTTATGGACCATCTTTTTGCAGACATTCTATTCCACTTCGTGATCATCTATTTGGAAGATATCCTTGTGTATTCCTCCAACCGAGAAGAACACATCGAACACGTGAATCTAGTATTAGAACGTCTGTAGTCCAACCATCTTTATTGCAAAGCCTCAAAGTGTGAGTTTCATCGTAATCAGGTAACTTATTTAGGGTTTGTTATGTCATCACAAGGCATATCCATGGATCCAAGGAAAGTCTCCGCCATAATCGAATGGCCCGTTCCATCCAACGTCAAGGAGATTCAGCGATTTTTGGGGTTCGCCAATTTTTATAGGAAGTTCATCCCTTGTTTCTCAGAAATCATTCTACCACTCACTCGTCTTTTGAAGAAAGAAACTCCATACCTCTGGGATGAATCAACTAATCAGGCTTTCCAAACCCTAAAGTCATTGTTCACCTCTGTATCTATTTTGGTCACTCCTGACCAAAGTAAACAGTTCTTTTTAGAAACCGATGCTTCCCATCATGCATTAGGCGCAGTCTTACTACAACGCTCTGAACAAGGGGATGAGAGACCAGTAGCATATCTTTCGAAAACATTCAACGCCTCTGAACAGAACTATTCTGTGCTTGAAAAAGAATTCTTGGCTATCAAAAAGGCCTTTGAGGAATGGAGACTTTTGTTATTAGTTACCCCCTTTCCTATAGAGGTTCGTACAGACCATCAGAATCTCAAGGTCTTACAGAATGCCCACACAACAAACAGTCGGCAGGAACGCTGGGCTTATTTTTTCCTCCCTTTTCGGATAGAATTCACATTCCTTCCGGAAAAACAAAATTTGAGGGCAGATGCCCTTCTCGTAAAGATTCACGCACCTCTCAATTTTGTCCAGAACCGATGTTTCCCAGAGCAAAATTTATCGCTGTTGTCACAAATTTTTTACGAGAACTGGGATCTGCATCCTCCGACAATCAGTCACTCTGCAAAAAGATTGCCTCTACCTATCATCTCACTGAGGCTAAGCCCTATTATTTTCACAAAGCCCAAGTTCTGGTTCTACATCGACACTTCAACAAGAAGTGTTACGGATGTGCCATGACTCCCGAGCAGCCGGTCATCGTGGCTTTCAAGGTACCCTGGACCTAGTGCTATGTCATTTTTGGTGGCCAAAAGTCCGGACCGATGTCCAAGACTATGTAGCAGCATGTACCGTGTGCTCCCAATCCAAGACTCCAAGAGTACCTCCTATGGGACTATTAACTCAGATGCCTATCCCAGAAAAACCATGGCAAGTAATCTCAACTGACTTTATTGTAGATCTTCCTACTTCTCAGAAGAAGACCGTTATAATGGTAACTATAGATTACTTAACTGAGCTGGCGCATTTTATACCATTGGCCAAGCTACCAGGAGCAGAAGGAATGGCTAAGATCTTCCTTTCAGAAATATTTTCCCGGCAAGGCCTGCCTGATACAGTGGTTTCTGACCGGGGTCCTCAATATACATCAGTTCTTTGGGAGAAAGTCTGTCATTCATTGGGAATCAAACAGGCACTTAGTTCAGGCTATCATCCCCAGACAAACAGACAGACTGCACGTCTTAACCAGACTCTGGAGGGATACTTAAGGTGTTTTGTATCCACTGCTCAGGACAATTGGATGGAATTACTACTGTTTGCAGAGTTTGTATACAACAACGCTAGACACTCTGCCATTCGCACTAGTCCCTTCCATTGTTCCTATGGATTTCATCCTTCCTTTGTACCAACGGTCAACAGTTCTCCTTCATGTTGTCCAGGAGTGGATAGTCTAATTTCTTGAATCCAGGAAGGACATAAACTTGCGAAAATATCGCTATAAGCCGCTCAAGACCGGGCCAAGAATATCGCAGATCGACATCGTCAAGATTCTCCCTTGTTGAAGCCGGGAGATTCGGTTTGGTTGGCATCTCGCTTCCTTCCCCGTCATTTGGTCCCATCCAAGCTTTCTCCGAAATTCTTTGGACCTTTCAAGATTACCTCCTTGGTAGGTTCTGCTGCTGTAAAGTTAGCACTACCCATGTCATGGTCTCAGATAAATCGAGTATTCCATCTGTCTCAGATTAAAATAGCAGTATCTGACCGTTTTCATCGATCAGACAGAACCCCTACACCTCCGGTGTCACAGCTTTGGTATGGTATCCCAGTTGCCGCAGATACTACTCTCCCGGTTATGGAAAAGTATCCTTCTGTCTTCGAACACAAAAGTCTCTAACGTGATATGCCAAAGACTTCCCCCCCAAGAGCTCAGCCTACAATGAATCTATTCCACCTGTCAGGCTGAGGGCTTGAGTGAAAAGGCAGGAGCAGACTCAGCAGAGCTAAAGGAGGGAAGTACAGAGCAGACGTTCAGAATGCAGCCAGGTATTGCCGAATCAACAGCAAACAACACCCCCCAAGTACCCACTCTTACCTGTTCCATAGCAAAATGTACCAGTAACCTACTAGTAATGGACACAAAGGGGGATTCTTATATCAACGGTGAAGGAGGAGTGCACCAGTGTCTCAGGACTTCAGTGCTGGAAAGCGTCCCAAGAAGATATCCACAGGGTTCCAAAGTAGAGTCAGCAAAGCGTCCCAAATCAATATATCCACATTGTTCCAAAATAGACTCAGCAAAGCGTCCCAAAGAATATCCTAAAGTGATCCAAATCAAATTCAGCAAAGCGTCCCAAAATGTCCAAAGCAATCCAATTGTAGATTCAGCAAAGCGTCCAAATTAAACAGTGTCAAAAAAATGAATGTTGAAGTAAACAAAATGAAGGGCAAAGGAAATAAGCGTTACTTCACGCTAGTTCCTTTATTTTCGTGTTCGAGTATATTAAGCGTCACAGCCAAAGGACTTTAACAAGTGGAGGTCGAGATGCAAGCCGAGTTCAAGGATTCCGGGGAAATCAGTCGAAGAGGGGCGGGCGTTGGAAAACAGAAGGGAAGGCAGGGGCGAAGGTTTGGATTTAGCACAGGATTCAGGATCAAACAGGAGTCAGGAAACAACGCTCGAAACTAACACAGTTTAGGAGCGCTGGGCACTCGAACAGACAGTATTAAATACGGTCTTCAGAAGACACAGCACCGTGGTGCGTGCGTGTCACGTGACTAACGTAGCAGGAAGATGGGAATTGTAGTTTAACGGGTTCTGTGTGTTGAAGAGCGCTCATATAAACGCCATGGCAATTTCCAACAAGAACGGGATGTGACAGTACCCCTCCACAAAGGGCGATTACTCCTGTGCCCACGCAAGCGATGTAACCAGAAAGCACGCAACAAACGGGGTGCACTCAGATTAGAGGCTGGCTCCCAGGACCTGTCCTCTGGGCCATACCCCACCCAGTCAACCAAATAGGACCGAACCCCACGACAGAGGCGGGTGTCCAGAATGGCACGCACCTCGTATTCATCCTCACCACGGACGGTAAGTGGGGCCGGGATGGGAGGCAATCGGGTGCCAGGTACAAAAGGCCGAAGCAAGGAGACATGAAAGATCGGGTGCACCCTCCAATGTGCTGGGATGTCCAGACGAACAGCAACGGGGTTGAGACACCGCAGGATCGTGTAAGGACCCACAAAACATGGTAAAAGTTTCCGTTTACCCCGAATGGCCAGGTGCTTTGTAGAGAGCCATACACGGTCCCCACAGGAATAAGGAGGAGCCGGAGCACGCCGCTTGTCCGCCTGTATCTTGGTGCGATGTTGTGCAGCTTGTAGATGTGCCAATACAGATTTACGGATGGCAATCAATGAATCCCTAACTGCATTGAATGCAGGAACTTGCAGTAGGGAAGGCAAAACAGGTGGAAGGGTCCTTGGATGCAACCCATATAATGCATAGAACCGAGAACAGCCAACCGATGAGTGCAGGGAGTTGTTATAGGCAAATTCCGCTGCACCTAAAACCGACAGCCAATTTGATTGATGTTGTAGACACAGACATCGAAGAAAATGTTCCATGGTGCCATTGGTACGTTCAGTCTGGCCATCCGTTTGGGGGTGGTAGGCCGAGGACAAGCGGGCATCAACACCCAATGAGGAAGTGAGAACGCGCCAAAAGCGCGAGGTAAACTGAGACCCCCGGTCGGAAATCAGAATCGTAGGTAGACCAAAAAAGCGTACCACATGGTCAAAGAATAAGTTAGCTAATGTGGGAGCAGTTGGTATTCCCGAACATGGTATGAACCGAGCCATCTTGGTAAAGACATCCACTACCACAAGAATTGTGGACATACCCCCGATACAGGGGAGTTCTACCACAAAATCCAGGGTCACCGTGTGCCATGGGTGCGGTGGTAAAGGCATACACATTAGAAGACCAACAGGTTTACCAGGTTGTCTTTTGCATTGTGTACAAACGGCACACCTACGGACGTATTGTTCGGTATCTTTCTTCATTCCAGGCCACCAGCACCAACGGTGCAAAAGATCGTAGGTCTTTGCCTGGCCAGGATGGGCTGCTAACGCGAGGTCATGGGACCATTCAAGGGCCTTCCGTCTGGTTTGGTTGTCAGGTAGGTATAGCAGACCTTTAACGTACGGAAGTCCGGAGATCAGTTCAGCGTCCATTTCCTTCAGGACAGAAACATGATCCTTGGCCCATCTCCGTAAACTGACTACAATTGAGGGAGAGACCGAACTAACACATATAACAGCCCCTGATGGTAATACCGGGGTGGAATGTTTGACAGTTTCTGTGTCAGTACCAATGCGGGATAAGGCATCTGCCTTTCCATGTAATGGACCAGGGCGATATGTCACCGTGAAATCAAACATGGTAAAAAACAAATGCCAACGTATCTGTCTGGCGTTGGTGCATTTCACGTGCGACAAGGCCTGAAGGTTTCGATGATCTGTATACACAGTTGTCGGGTGTCTTGCACCTAAGAGATGATGCCTCCACTCCTTGAACGCCACCTTGATTGCAAGGAGTTCTCTTTCCATAATCGTATAATTAAGTTCAGCTGGGGTAAGTTTTCGAGAGTGGAAAGCTACTGGATGTAGGCATTGAGTAGCGAGGCAAACCTGCGAAAGGATGGCCCCTACTGCAATGGCTGAAGCATCCGCTTCCACGATGAATGGGAGAGCTGGATTGGGGTGCTGTAATACAGGAGCGGTGGTAAAAGCGTCCTTCAGGTTCCGGAATGCTGTTTGCACTTCTTCATCCCACAAAAAAGGAACATTAGGTCTAGTCAATCGAGTTAATGGGGCTACTATTTCAGAAAATGAGGCGATGAAACGCCTATAAAAATTGGCAAAACCCAAGAAGGATTGAAGAGCTTTTACTGAGCTCGGAACGGGCCAATCCAAAACTGCCCGAACCTTGGAGGTACACATGAGTACTCCTTTTTGGGAAATCTGAAACCCCAAAAACTCTACAGATGATGCATGGAACACACACTTCTCCAGTTTTGCAAAGAGAGAGTATTCCCTTAGACGAAGTAAAACAGAGCGCACATGCTGTATATGTTGGGGCAAAGTGTCTGAAAAGATTAGAATGTCATCCAAATAGACAACGACATAGCAATCCAGCATATCCCTGAAGATGTCATTTACAAAATGCTGAAATGTCGCCGGGGCATTACAAAGCCCAAAGGGCATCACACAATATTCATAAAGCCCATATTTTGACTTAAAGGCAGTCTTCCACTCATCTCCCTTTCGCATCCTCACCAAATTGTATGCTCCCCGCAAGTCCAACTTGGTGAAGATAGTGGAGGAGGTCATTTTATCGAGGAGCTCAGTAATAAGTGGCAACGGATACTGGTTCTTCACCGTGACTTTATTAAGGGCGCGGTAGTCAACACAGGGGCGCAGATCCCCTTCTTTCTTTGGCACAAAAAATATTGGGGAGGCCGCTGGTGAACGGGACGGACGTATGTGTCCAAAACGTAAGGCGTTGTCAATATAGCTCTGTAGATGTTCTTCCTCCTTCTGTGTAAGGGAGTAAATTCGACCATGGGGAATTGCTGCTCCAGGTATCAGGTCGATGGGGCAGTCATAGCATCTGTGTGGGGGCAATCTTTCCGAAAGACCTTTGTTAAACACATCAGAAAATTCCTGGTTTTCCAAAGGGAGGACCGAAACGGGGTTAGATGACGTGGCATTGATAGAAGGGAGGCAATCTACCATCGCCAAACAAGGGGACAATACCGCTACATTACGGGACGCAAAGCACCTCTGTATACAAAAAGAGGAGGAGAACCGTACGGTTTGTTCAACCCAGTCAATTACAGGATTGTGACTTTGCAACCAAGAAAGCCCCAGAATGATGCCGAATTGAGGGGCCGTGATAAGGTCGAAAGTGATGGATTCCGAATGTCCTTGTAATGTAGACATTTGTAGTGATCCTGTTTGATCCGTCACATGTCCGGATATTAAACGTGAACCATCTACCACATGTATTTCCTCAGGTCTTTCTTTAGGTAATATAGGTAGCCCGTAACGTCTGGCCAACTTAAGATCCATATAATTCCCGCTAGCCCCTGAGTCTATCATTACCGGATTGGAAAAGGTAATGACGCCGGGAGCCGCAAAGGACATGGCAAGGTAAACATGCGAAGACGGAAAACACTCACCCGGGCCTGGGATCATTTGACTCGTCCGGAAGGCCCGGTTCAAGGGCGAGTCCTGGCGTTTCCTGACGACTTAGCGGGTCTTTTAGGACACAGACGGATGTAATGGCCTGACTGTCCACAATAGAAGCATAGATTATTCACCACCCGCCTTTCTCGTTCAGTTTTGGACAATGGACCCCTAATCGCCCCGATTTGCATAGGTTCAACTTCTCCCTGAGAAACAGGGGTACTTCCATCTGGTCGAGGGGTGTTGCGAATATCGGGATAGCGACGTTCGCCACGTCTTTGCCGGAGTCGAGCATCGACTTGTAAGACTAAGTCTAGCAATTCGGGAAGCCAGAAGGAAGAGCAGGTACCACTGATAGGGCATCTTTCAGGTCATCTGACAGACCTTTATAAAACACAGCCGATTTCTTCTGTTCTGGCCATGTGGTTTCAGCCGCTAATTGATTAAAACGGGCAAGATAAGTCAAGAGATCCGATTTGCCTTGACTGATAGCCAAGAATTCCAGATCCGAGGATTGTGCTTTATATCTCATATCAAACACACTGTTCATGGCTTGGATCAATCTATCGAAATCATACAGAGCCGGGTCATCTGCTTCTAGCAATGGATTAGCCCATGCTGCAGCAGTGCCACCCAGATGGGAAAGAACAAATGCCGCCTTTGTAGTAGCATCTGGAAATGCCAAGGGACGACAAAGAAAATGAAGGCGACATTGGTTCACAAAGGTCCGATACATTTTGGGATCACCCAAAAAGCGTTCTGGCGGGGCCAAAGGGAATGGCCCAGGGAGGACTACTGGAACTGGAGCCGGAGGTGGTACAGGAGGAGGCGCCGGAGCCGCGGCGTCACCGAATTCCTCGTCATGGGGTAAGGGCTGCACAAAGCTCTGTAAAACATCCATGCGTTGATGTAATGTCGCATGTGCTGATGCCATATCGGTACGAAGAGCAGAAAAAGCCTGCATGAGGGCTGCCAATGGGTCTGACGCAGCCTCCATAACCGAGAGACGGTTTATAATTGAGGCTCCTAAATCTGTCACAGCCTAGGTATGGTATCCCAGTTGCCGCAGATACTACTCTCCCAGTTATGGAAAAGTATCCTTCTGTCTTCGAACACGAAAGTCTCTAATGTGATATGCCAAAGACTTCCCCCCCAAGAGCTCAGCCTACAATGAATCTATTCCACCTGTCAGGCTGAGGGCTTGAGTGAAAAGGCAGGAGCAGACTCAGCAGAGCTAAAGGAGGGAAGGACAGAGCAGACGTTCAGAATGCAGCCAGGTATTGCCGAATCAACAGCAAACAACACCCCCCAAGTACCCACTCTTACCTGTTCCGTAGCAAAATGTACCAGTAACCTACTAGTAATGGACACAAAGGGGGATTCTTATATCAACGGTGAAGGAGGAGTGCACCAGTGTCTCAGGACTTCATTGCTGCAAAGCGTCCCAAGAAGATATCCACAGGGTTCCAAAGTAGAGTCAGCAAAGCGTCCCAAATCAATATATCCACAGTGTTCCAAAATAGACTCAGCAAAGCGTCCCAAAGAATATCCTAAAGTGATCCAAATCAAATTCAGCAAAGCGTCCCAAAATGTCCAAAGCAATCCAATTGTAGATTCAGCAAAGCGTCCAAATTAAACAGTGTCAAAAAAATGAATGTTGAAGTAAACAAAATGAAGGGCAAAGGAAATAAGCGTTACTTCACGCTAGTTCCTTTATTTTCGTGTTCGAGTATATTAAGCGTCACAGCCAAAGGACGTTAACAAGTGGAGGTCGAGATGCAAGCCAAGTTCAAGGATTCCGGGGAAATCAGCCGAAGAGGGGCGGGCGTTGGAAAACAGAAGGGAAGGCAGGGGCGAAGGTTTGGATTTAGCACAGGATTCAGGATCAAACAGGAGTCAGGAAACAACGCTCGAAACTAACACAGTTTAGGAGCGCTGGGCACTCGAACAGACAGTATTAAATACGGTCTTCAGAAGACACGGCACTGTGGTGCGTGCGTGTCACGTGACTAACGTAGCAGGAAGATGTGAATTGTAGTTTAACGGGTTCTGTGTGTTGAAGAGCGCTCATATAAACGCCATGGCAATTTTCAACAAGAACGGGATGTGACATCCGGTGTCTACTGATACCGGCCCTGAATTTGAAGTCGCTATCGTAGAGGCAGACTGCAATTCCTAGTGGATTGGAAGGGGCACTCTCCTGCCGACAGAACCTGGGAACCTGCCTCGGGGGTTCACGCACCCCGCTTGGTTCAGCGTTTTTTCCGGTTACACCCGGGGAAGCCGGGGTCGCCCCTTCAGGATGAGGGGCATACTGTTACATATGCAACACATTGGTCCCTTTGGGCCCGAAACCGATTGTGCGGTGTAACGCGGATCGGTACTTCCACGATGTTGGACCACAGAACAGTCCGCACTGAGAACAACGTTGCAGTCTCTGCACGTTCGCCAGGGACGCTGCAAACTACTCACGTGATACCATATACGGCACAAAGTTTGACTGGTCTCCGCGTCACTACTGTTTTGGCTGATGCTCTGTGAGTTCGTACCTAAGTGCTCTCATTTCTCTCTACCTCTACTTTCCTTTATCCTTCCGTACTAATACTGTCCTATCTCAGATTCTCTTCCCAAACTCTCTGGCTTGTCCATTTCCAAGGATCGTTCCCGTATTCCCGCCAGGAGCTTAATCTTCGTTCCCATCTCTGGGATTCCTCTCGGGTAATTACTCTCTACAGTTCATTGTCTTCCCTTCAGTCTCTATCTTGCCATTTCCTAGTGCTCGCACTCACCTCTCGATTATCTCTTAGAATTCCCGTCCTTCAGTTCTCTCAGAATCCGTCCTTTCAGGGATCGCTTCAGGTATTCGAGGATTTACAGACTAAGAGGTTCGGGATCTTCCTTATCCTAGCTGACCTTCTTTGTACTTCCTCTCTTCTCTTCTGCAACGCAACTTACTTTGTTGTTTATGCCATCAGAAGAAGCCTTCCCGCATAGAACTGCCATTTCCATTGGAGACGCTGTCCTTACGCTGTGATCAACACATCGAAGTCTGCATCCTGTCAGGGTTTTCTACCCCAGAGGGTTTCCCTGACAGTCGCGCACTTTCTCCCGGGGTTTCATTACCGAGTAGCGAGTGTGGAGGCAGTCGGGGTAATCTTTACGTTCTGCATTTGCCTTCCATTGAATAGTTCCAGTTTGCTGAGGTGAGACTTTTCTTAATTTTATAAAGTTTGAGATAACATCCTGTAGGAAAAGGACCATTAACCGTTGCTTGCGAAGTATATTGCTAGTCAAAGATCTCTTGTTCTGAGAGTTTAAGCCTTTAACATTCCGTGTGCCTATCCTTCCTTCAACCATTGTCGTCCTTAATCTCATTCTCTTTGTGCACCTCTGTGTGTTTCCGATGCAGAGCCCATTGTGAAGCAGAAGGCCATGACTTGATCTGGCTGTTCCCATTCCCCTCAACCCCAACAACTTTCTACCCTTCCCCCCACACTCTTACCCTTTCCTGCCTCCTCCCCATCCCTTGTACCCTCCCTCCCTTTCCCTTTTTCATGGCGTTCATCTACATGCACCAAAACACTCGTTGGAGTTAGTCAACGAACCACCGGGGACTCCACCCAAGCCCCGGGTAATTCAGTGAACAGGGTTCCCATCTCAATCTTCGTGTTAGGACTATTCCCACTCTACCATTGACATGGGAGTCCTAATCTAGATCTCTCAATTCTACCCCACTCCCTCCGCCCATATTATTAAACTTGCACCCCGGTCGTAAGCCCATCAACACCTTAATAACTGTTGAGAATCGACAACTGGCCCCTCAACCTTACGGGCAGAACATGGCGCCAACATGGCGTTTGGTCATAGTGCCTAGGGGCCTCGACCCTCAGCAGCTTTGAGGCCTTCGCATGGAGCCACCAAACAAAGCAAAACATTGCCCAATTGTCAGAAAATAATTTCCAAGTCACTTAAGGTGTCCCTCGGAGGTCGATGAGGGGTGTCTGCTTTTTTTAAACTTGTGGGCCCCTTTTACCTTTGCTTTACCTCTGAACTTGTCTGGGCCACTAGGGCCGTGGACGGGGTCCCGAGCGTCTCCTTCATGGCCGCCTGAAGAGCCGGCCCGATCACTCACCAGTTCCTCCGTGACCCTCTAAATGTCTTCCTCGGACAACAGATGGTGCTTCTCCCCATTACATTCAAACGCCAAGTAGAAGGGATGACCCCAGTGATTCCTGACCCCCTTCTCCTGAAGCCATCTGGTGAGATCAGATGGCTGACCCCCTTCTCCTCATCAGCAGAGTGAGGGCTGAGAGGTCCTGAAAGATGGCCACATTGGAATCCCCATATTGTATGTTCCCAAGACTCTTGGCTTTTTCCAGAATTTTAGCCTTGTCCTTGTAGTAATGTAGTCATGCCAACACTGAGCAAAGGCCCTTGCTTCCCCCTCCAGCGCGATGAACTCTCTCCAATTTGATCTCTTCACCAGCATCTGCCCCCAAAACAATCCGTATGATG